>NC_138203.1:268431850-269031850 GCF_964194415.1 Vipera berus | reverse complement strand
AAAGATAGTGATAGTGTAGAGATAGATAGATAGATAGATAGATAGATAGATAGATAGATAGATAGATAGATAGATAGATAGATAGATAGATAGATAGATGATAGATAGATGATGGATGGACGGACAGAGAGACAGACAAGTAGAAAGACAGGTGCATCATCAAGGACATTGAAGAGAATGGGAAAATAAAATGGGAAAGAACTTCACTTTGACCTCAGCTAAGAGGTGATCCAGTAGTTCTCCCTGACATCACAGAGAGTTATTTTACAAAGATCCACCCCCATTCCCAATTTAAGTCTTTTCCTTAAAGGAAATGAAGATGGGAAAATGTGACAGAGAGCAGGTACCAGGAAATGGGAACCATTGATATTTAAGAAAAACAGGAAAAAATAAAATTAATCACTAGGCTTACATATATATCAGGAATTACCTTTTAAATCTATTGTTTGGAGGTTTAAAGAAAATGTATGATTCAAACACAGTGCTAGTTGTAGATATGATAGCACCAATCAGGAAGTCTCCTGGCTTGTAGTAATTAAATCTGTGTTTTTCCTCTCTCTGCACACTCAATGGGCATTTGGTCATCATTGTGCCACAGGGAAAATGGGACACCAGGAGAAGCAGTAGCAGATTTTCACAGGTCATGATGGAGATCTCCTATAGTTCTCTGAGACAGGTACCACAGTCTTTGGTCTCAGAGCTGTTTAAGGACTCTTGCCAAAGAGTCCAGAGCCACTGACTTTATAAAGATAAAGATAAAATGAAGTCTGGCACATTACACTAAAATGAGTAACATTACATTCAGACTTGCACAGTCCTGCCTACAGGAATCTTACCCTATGCTCTCCATAGTCCTTGAGATCCTTGTGGACCAAATGTTTAGATTTTTAAACAAATTGTTAATAAGTATTGTCAAATATGTGTGTATGAGGGATTTACTGGTATTCCTAAGAGGAAAAAAACTCTGTATGACTCATGGGCATAATTCTAATTTAAGACTTATCAAAACAATTCAATTCAGGTAAGTTATTATTCCCTTTCCTCAATAAATGTATTTTTAACAGAGTAACAGAATTTGAGAGACATATCTTTGAAAGAAATCAGGAAATAAATTGAGTAGACTTTTAGTGGGCCAAAAATTCTTTATTGATAGAAAAGAGTATCAGAGTTTCCTGCTGGAAATGAATTGGTCCTCTTTCTTCCCTTATGGAATAGGCAATTCTTTCAAATTTTCTGTTTAATTCAAAACACCATGAACTGGCCATCCCCTCACATAGCCATTTTCCAGAGCCACCTCATAGGATAGTGGCCCCGATACCTTAGTTACTCTAGTGGCCACCCAGGCAGCTCCCGGCCCATAGTTTCTGGTCCATACCAGTTCACCCAGCTGTAAATTTATGGGAGGCTTTGGTTTAGTTGTTTCAGCTGCCATCCTGTCTGGGTGGAGTTGATCGAGCTTTGTTGTGAGCTGGGGGGGCCCACCTTAGTTCTGCAGGGCTGCGAACTGTTGCAGTGCTAGGATTCATGTGTTGGCACAGGAGGAAACCTGCCAGGTGGTGATTCCATCACTTGAGCAATTCCTTGGTGGACCTCACCATTTGTTCAGCCTGACTGTTGGAAGCGGGGTAGAAAGGGGCAGAAGTTGCATGCCATATCATGTTGGCATTTAGGAATGATTGGAATTCAGCCAGCGTGAATTGTGCCCCATTGTCAGACATGATGATGTCTGGCAGACCATGTGTGGCAAAGAGCTGGCGTAGCTCCTCGATGACCCTGGCAGTTGTCATCGATGGGACAGGTACCACTTCCAACCACTTGGAATAGCTGTCCACCACAATGAGGAATACCTGTCCCTGGAATGGGCCCACAAAGTCAATATGCACGTGAGACCAAGGGGCATGTGTGATCTCCCAGAAGTGCACAGGTGCTTGGGGCATCTCTGGACGGGTCTCTTGGCAGACCTGACAGCCCCTTACTTGGTTTTCTATGTCTTTGTCCAGGCTTGCCCAACACAAGTAGCTCCTGGCTAGAGCCTTCATCCTTACGATACCGGGGTACCCATCATGAAGGGAATCTAGCACCCTGGCTTGCAGACTGGGTGGAATGACAATCCTGCTCCCCCATAGTACACAACCCTTGTGGGCTGATATTTCATCTTTCCTGCACACATAGTGCTTGAACTCTGGGCCTGGATGGGTTTCTGGCCATCCCCTCAACGCCCAGTTGAGAACATGGCTGAGCATTTTGTCTGTGGCAGTTTCAGCAGCCACATTCCCTGCATGTAGGGGTGTTTCTGGTAGGTCCTGGATTGCCAGGATATGTGCTGCCAGAGCTGGGTCTGGATCCATCTGTGGCAGAGGCAGTCAGCTGAGTGCGTCAGCATGCCCCATTTCCTTCCCTGGCTCGTGAACTAACCTGTACGAGTAGGCAGCCATAAAGATTGACCATCGCAGAATCCGCGGTGACAGGATCTGTGGGGTCTGTTTGCCAGCCATAAAAAGGCCAACCAGCGGCTTGTGGTCTGTGAAGATGGTAAAAGGTCGCCCATATAAGAAGTCATGGAACTTCTTGACACCTGCAACAATGGCGAGGGCTTCTTTATCAATTTGTGCATAGTTCCTTTCTGCTGATGATAAAGTTCTTGAGTAGTATATAATGGGAGCCTCGTGACTGTCTGGCATTTGATGGCTTAGCACTGCCCCAATGCCATATGGCGAACCATCACAGGCTAGCATTACTGGCAGTTTTTCATTGAAGTGAGCCAGCATTGAGTTTGAAGATAGCAGTGACCTGACCGTCTTGCATACCGTATCGTGGGTGCTCGACCAGACCCAGGGCGCTTTTATGCCCAATAGATGGTGAAGTGGCTCTGCCAGGGCACCCTTGTGTGGCAAGAATGAGTGGTAGAAGTTAAGCAGACCCGGGAATGCTTGCAGTTCCCCCTTGGATTTGGTCTGGGGGCTTGTTGAATTGGTTTTAACTTGGCCTCTGATGGGTGGATTCCATTAGCATCTATTTGGAACCCCAGGAACTCTATGGATTCCACGTCAATTTGGCACTTGTCCTTTTTTAGTTTTAAGCCTGCCTCATGGAAACGTTGGAATACTGTCTGGAGACGTTCTGCTAGGACTGCCGCTGATTCCCCTGTGATCAGGACATCGTCAAAGTACAGGCAGACACTGGGTATGTTTTTAAGTGTCTGTTCCATGATGCTTTGGAACAACCTGGGAGCTACGCTTACCCCATACTGCAGGCGGCGCACTCAAAATGCCTCTCTGTGTGTGATGATTGTTTGTGCCTCAGCAGTGGTGTTGTCAATTGGAATTTGCTGTTATGCCTGTGTGTGGTCTAATTTGGCAAAAATTCAGCCTCCTTGAAGTGAGGTGATTATGTGGCTTACCACCAGGCCTGTGTAAGCATGTTGCTATAGTGCCTTATTTATTGTGCATTTGTAGTCTGCACAGATAGGAACTTCCCCATTTGGCTTTACTGGGGTCACTATAGAAGTCTCCCACAAGCGACTGTCTATGGGTTGGAGCACTCCCTGCTGTACTAGTTTGTCAGGTTCCGCGCCAATCTTTGGCTTTAGTGCGAAAGCTACTCTGCGTGGTTTCACTCGGATTGGAGTGACTGCTGGGTCAAGGTTGAGTGAAATGGGTGCCGCTCTGTATTGTCCCAACTTTGTGCTGAAAACATCAGTGTATTGTTGGCATACTGCTGCTAGGTCAGCTCTTTGTGTGTGATGGATGCCCATCACATGGATGCACAGGGCTTTGTACCAGTCCAGTCCAATGAGGCTGATGCGCTGTCCATCTATGACCACAATGCTGAGGGGATCCTCAAATTCCTTGAACTTAACCCTAATGGTGGCTTCTCCCCTTACAGAAACATGGCAATTTTGGAAGTCTGTTAGTATGACGCTTGATAGCTTGAGTGGCCCTTGCCCCTTGCCTTGTCTGCAAATATAATTAAAAGTCTTGTATGAGATGATTGATAGGGCTGACGCAGTGTTTAGCTCCATGGAGCATGGGACCCCCTGCAGTTTAATTTGGAGCTTTAACTTCTCCTTGAGGGGGCATTGGGCATTGGTCAAAACTGGCCAAAAGGCAAGATGGCAATCATACCAATGGTGCAAAGTGTAAAACTTTAATTACATTCTACCAGCAAAATCTTGCCTTTTAGACTGCCTGGACAGCCAGTGAGGCTTGGCTGCTGTTCTGGGTATAAATGAGATGTTAAGGATCTCCAGATTTGGTTGCTTTGGTTACCAATTGGTGTTTCCAATGGTCTTCAGACAGGGATTAGTGGTCTTTGGTGAGATGGACATCTAAATAGTTCTGCACTTGTGTCTTTCCTTTCAATGAAATCCTCAAAAGGTTCAAATATTTATTTATTTGTTAAGTTTATTTGCTGCCTATCTCACCATGAGGCTACTCTAGGTGGCTTAAAATAATAAAAGGGAAGAAATGAAAAGAGTGCAAGCAGAACAGAAATAAGATAACAGAACAATAAAACAATGACAAAGAATACAATGAGAATACATCAATATGATTACCAAAAAAGATGGACAAGTAAAAAGCAGAGAACCAGGTGGAGGGGGGGGAAAGTGGAGTCTGCCATCAATCCAGCAGTGACGTCCAGCATGGAACTTCTGCATTTGGACCCCAGGCCAACCAGAGAGCCAGGTCTTTAGGCTCTTGTGAAAGGATAGGAGGGTGGGGACACCTTAGAGAGCAAGTTGTTCCAAAGACTGAGCCCTGCAACAAATAAAGCTGTTCTTCTGGATCCCAATAGATGGAGTTCTTTGACTGATGACATCCAAAGTCATCCCTCTCAGCTGGCATGAGTAGGACGGGCTTGTCCTAGGAGGATGAATATGGACTGGACAACTTTGCTAAGAAGCCATTCTACATCCAGGTAAACAGTCCCAGAAAAATGGAAGAAAACTGGAATTATATCTGGTGATGGAAAGAACTTCATTCATATTTACCAGAATCTGGGGGGGGGGGATGCCAATAAGATATCCAGATTCCTTCCTTTTGGGATCAGATTAAGAAGAATGTTTTCATGTATTTAGCACAACTTTGCCATAAATAATAGCTGTTGTTACTCCCCGTGGTGTTCTTTTGCCTTAGGAGCCAAATGCAAATGCTAGATCCAGTCTAGATAGATCTTAAAAATGAGAAGAACTGTAGCCATTCTTGACAAAATTTTCCCCTTTCTTCCATTGCATTGCTTATTTTATGTAGAGGTGCCTGACCTAATGCAGCATTGCCCATCTGGTGTCCCTTAAATGTGTTGTCTATATCAGGGCTTTTCAACTGGTGGTACACATACCACTGGTGGTATGCGAGCACCTGGCTGGTGGTATGCGGCGTTGCCTTCCTCCCCTCTGCTTCCCCTCCCACTTCTCAGCTCACTTGCTTGTAGAAAACATGCTACTTGGCGGCGGCCTGCAGGAACATTACCGAGGGCGCATGAAGAGCGCAGGTGCAGAGGAAGGCCCCGCCCTCACCAGGGACTCATTGTGCAGCAACTGGATTGACTTCTTCTCGTGGGGGATCTGTGTCGCCTTTCCCCCCCTTTTCTTACACAAGTTAGTGCGAGCCTGAAGGGGACAGAGCCATCCACTCCCTTGGCAGGTAGGTGTTTCAGACCACTTGCGTCGTAGCCCTGAGCACCAACCTCACAATCGCCCCTCCTTATTTTCCCCCTTCTCTCTCTCTCTCTGTTGTGGCCTTCCATCTTCTTTTCCTTCCCCCCCCCCAATGAGCTTGTGATACCCCTCACGGCCCCTCCTGGGGCTTGAGACTTGTTGTGATTCAGGGTCAGCCTGTGGGTTCGGCAGTTGGGTCGGACGACTCAGAGGAGGAGGAGGGGGGTGTTGAAGAGCTTGCTGAGCCCTCAGCCAGGTCCCTCCCACCTGGTCACGACGCAGACCCAGCTGTGTGAGCCTGACAGTGTGGATGAAGATGACCCACAGCTGGCCCTGTTCAAGGATGCCCGATGCAGGAGGCAGTCAATCAGGAGTAAACAGAGGAAGGCAATGGGGCACCTCGGAAGGAGGCAGAGAGAAGCCACGCCCTGAACTGTATAAAAGGGGAATGCATGGGAGAGCTGGTTTGCTGAAGGCAACCGCTTGAAAAGCTCCTGTTTCATGGTTCGTGTTTGCTCTCTTTGCTCTGTGTTTTTATGTTAATAAATTTGGCAGGCTTAATTCCAGCCTCTTGCCTTCTTGTAAAAGGGGTTGTCCCTGCCTTTTCTGCAGGGCCGGTAGCAGGCTGGTACAGAACAAGACTTTCCCCTTCTCCTCTTCCTGAGGTGCCCAGCTCTATGGAGGAGAAAGCAAAGAGGCCAGACTGTGTGCACCCTCCCCAAGGAGTCATCCCATGGCAGCAGGTGGGAATCAAGGCCCATGTTTGTTTTGCTGATGCGCGCCAGGCAAAGCCATCAGAATGGGAGTGCGAAGGGAAAAATGCACCTGCCTGCTTCCCTCCCCCCCACTGTTGGTGACTCCATACAGCCAGGCCCGACCTGCACTGATGGGCTCCAGTCCACGGAAAGCTCCTGGTGGATCGACTCAGCAAGACCGGTGCATAGGCGCAATGCCGTGTGCCTGGGAGGCCACATCTGGGGCCACCAGGAGCTCTCTGTGGACTGGAGCCCAGAGCCCATCAGTGCAGGTCGGGGCCGGTCGTACAGAGTTGCCAACTGATCGACACATCTTCAGGGTTTACAGGGCTCAGTAGAAGCACTGGGATCAATGCCACTTTGCAGATGATTGGCACATCTTCAGGGCTGTCAGGGCTCAAGCACCAGGATCAGCACCGCTTTGCAGATGATCAGCACATCTTCAGGGCTGCCAGGGCTCAGTGAAAGTTCTAGGATCAGTGCCGCTTTGCAGCTGATTGGCACTTCTTCTAAGCTGTCAGGGCTCAAGTGCAGGGATCATTGCCGCTTTGCAGCTGATCGGTGCTTCTTCAGGGCTGTCAGGGTTCAAGTGCCAGGATCAGAGCCGCTTTGCAGCTGATTGGTGCATCTTTGGGGCTTCCAGGGCTCAGCGGAAGCACTGGGATCAGCGCCTCTTTGCAGCTGATCGGCACTTCTTTGGGGCTGTCAGGGCTCAGCAGAAGCACCAGGATCAGCTGGAGTTTGGTGCTGATCCTGGTCCTTCTGCTGCGTCCTGAATAAGCACCAATCACTTGGAAAGCGGCACTGATCCTGGCATGTCTGCTGAGCCCTGAAGAAGCACTTATCACCTGGAAAGCAGCATTGATACCTGCTCTCTCAGACACAAACACCGGGGAGCAGTTACAGCTGAAGGCATTTCCCAGTCCTCCACCATTTGCAGAGAGAGGGGGGGGCACTTGCAGTTTCCTTCTCTCTCTCTCTCTCTCTCTCTCTCTCTCTCTCTCTCTCTCTCTCTCTCTCTCTCTCTCTCTCTCTCTCTCTCTCTCTCTCTTCATGCTGGCTTGCACTCTAGCAGGACTCCTGATTGGCCCTGATCAGTCCCTTGGAGAAGCGCAGCCCTGTCCAAGGCACACATGGCTTAGAAGACATGTCGGAGTCCCAGGTACCCGTAATGTGATCGGCCTGCTCCTCTCCCATCGCCCACTCTGCCCAGTACTTCCAAAGGTGGCTGCTTCAAGGTCACATGGGCAGCCCTTGGCTGCTCCCCTCCCCTCCGTGCCTCCAAACTGATCCCCAGGCCAACGTGTCTGACTGGGGAATTCTGGGAGTTGAAGTTAGGAAGCTTTTGATTTTAACAGTGTTAATTTTATCAAGTTTTATTTTCTGTATTTTTCTTATTACTGTGAGCCACCTTGAGTGCTGGAATGACCAGAAAGGGAGATTTAAATCTAATAATTATAGAACGGATCCCACTTGATAAAAAGCGTCCATGAAAGGGACCTAAAACAAGATGGATCAATGACATCAGCAAGTGTTGTGGGCTCAGTTGGCAAAGGGAAGCTCAGGACTGTATTGTTTGGAAACATGAGGAAGAGGCCTTCATCCTGCAGAGAGTAGACCATGACTAAAATGATGATGATGATGAAGAAGAAGAAATCTAATAATTATACAAAATAAATGAATTACAGAATGTGCAAATTCTCATTGTTATCTGAAGCTTCCTTCAGGCCTGCCATTTCTCACACCGCATTTATTAATGAATAAGTTCCACCAAACCTCCTCCAATTGCTGATATATGGTCTGCAAATAGCACATGTGTTTGGATAGGAAAAAAAAACATTTTCAGATTATTAAATCCTGGGCTCTGATGAGCAGGAATGAGAACACGCAGAGGAGTATAGGAGAACACATAATTTATTTAAGCAGAAACTGTACTGAGAGATTGGAGTCACCCTGCCTCTATATATATAGCCAGGCCCTATGGTATTACCCAATCGGATTGAAGCTATAGTTTCTGCCCAAAGTTGACCAATAGCAGGACTGGTGCTGTCCTGTCTGAGATGCTGGAGAACCGTTGGTTCTCCAGCAGAGCACGTGGTGATATTCCAAAAACCCAGTACATAACACCCCTCCCTCCTAAGATCAGACTATAATACCCTTGACAATTGTCAAGGCCCAAACTAAATAATATTAAACAATACTAAATGTAATGATTTCTAAGCTAAGGTAATTAGAAGTCCTTACGCGACCTTCTCAGACGTGTCTTGTAGAGTGGACTACAAAGATATTAAAGAACGATATGACAATGCAATATACTACAATGAGATAAAACAACATCTCAATGAGCATGCCATACAGCAGTTAAATGTGCCCCCAATTTCTGTAGATAGTAGCAGATTGTCATACAGTTACACATCACTTTATTTTACAACATAGTCTGTAACATATGCTGGGAGTTTATGTGGTCTGGATGAGCGCCTAGGGGTTCCAGTCACTTTGTGGTCTACCAGCTTACCCAGTGGGCTGGGTAGACCCATGTCCCCCTGAGCTCCTGTGTCTAGGGGAGTTGCATTGCTCTGGCTGGCCTCTTCCGGTGGGCCCACCCCAGAGTCTGACTGTTTAGCAGAGTGTGCACAACGGTCGCTGAAATTTGGCTGGTTTGCCTGGTCAGGGGTTCCATGTTGCACTTCTGAGCTGCCATGCTCCTCTTCTGGATCAAGTTCCACTAAGGAAGGAAAACCCTGGTGGTACTGGTGTGAGCTGGCCCGGATGCCAACTTGAGGACTTCGGGAGGGACTTGTACCATAGTCCTCACTTAGCAACTGCTCTAGGAATCTTTTTCTAAGTTGGTCAATATGCCTTCTGACCATTGCCCTCCCTCCAACCCCACTTTGTAAGATAGGGGTCCGGATTCTTTGACCACCTGACCAGGAACCCACAAGTTTCCAGGCCCATAGTTCCTGGCCCAAACCCAATCACCTGTTTGCAGCCCCCTCGGGGGTTTAGGTTTAGAGGCTTCGTATGCCACTCTGTCTGGATGCAACCTGTACAGTTTAGTAATCAATCGCTGTCCCCATTGAAGCTCAGCAGGACTTTTTCCTGTAGCTGTGCAGGGTGCAGTGTATTGACAAAGCAAGAAATATGCCAGTCTATGATGCCAGTCACCTGTGATGATGCGCTTGAGCACCTCCTTCATTGTCCTCACCATGTGTTCGGCTTGTCCATTCATAGAGGGGTGAAATGGTGCAGACATAGCATGTCTGATGAGGTTAGCTCTGAGAAAAGCTTGAAACTCAGCAGCAGTGAATTGAACCCCATTATCAGAAACCAAAACATCAGGCAACCCATGTGCTGCAAAGAGTTTTCTCACCACCTGGATGGTCCTAGCAGTAGTCATATTAGGGACCGGAACTACTTCCAGCCATTTTGAGTGTCTATCCACTACTACCATAAAAAGCTGTCCTTGAAAAGGCCCAGCGTAGTCAATATGAACCCTGGACCAGGGGGTATGTGTTTCCTCCCACCTATGAACTGGGGCCTGAAGCATTTCAGGCCTAGATCTCTGACAGGTATAGCAACCATGAACTTGATCCTCTACAGCCTTATCCAGGCCAGGCCACCAAAGGTAGCTTCTAGCCAATGCTTTCATCCGTACAATGCCTGGATGGCCTTCATGTAAGGAATGTAAGACTCTGTCCCTCAAAGTTGTGGGAATAATAACTCTGTTGCCCCATAAAATGCAACCCTTATGTGCAGACAATTCATGTCTCCTGACAAAATAACTTTGGAACTCAGGGCCTGGACTTTTTTCCAACCAGCCCATGTGTACCCATGACAATACTCTGCTCAGAAGTTTATCTGTAGCAGTTTCAGCAGCAATATCCCCAGCATGGAGGGGAAACTCAGGTAAATCCTGAATAGACAATATCTTAGCAGCAGGAGCTGGATCAGGATCAATTAGTGGCAGTGGTAATCTGCTGAGGCCATCTGCATGACTCATTTCCTTACCAGGTTTGTGAACTAACTTAAATCTGTAAGCAGCCAAAAATATAGACCATCTCAGCATTCTTGGAGACAGTATGTGGGGAGTTTGCTTATCAGTGGTGAATAAGCCCAAAAGGGGTTTGTGATCAGTGAAGACAGTGAAATCCCTGCCAAATAAATAATCGTGAATTTTTTTTACTCCAGCCATTATGGCTAAGGCTTCTTTATCGATCTGTGCATAATTATGCTCAGCAGCAGATAAGGTTCTAGAATAGAATGCAATAGGAACTTGTTCCCCATTCTTCTCAATGTGGCTTAAGACTGCCCCCACCCCATAGGGAGATGCATCACATGCAAGACAAACAGGTTTATACTCAATGTAATGAGTGACAGTGGACGTTTCTGAAAGGAGGGCCTTTAGATCCTGGAAATTTTTTTCATGCAATTCAGTCCACTTCCAAGGGGCTTCTTTATCAAGTAACCTGTGGAGGGGCTCAGCTATTGCAGCCTTATGAGGTAGAAATGTGTGATAAAAATTCAGGAGGCCCAAAAATGCTTGCAGTTCTGCCTTTGATTGTGGCCTAGGAGCCATTTTGATGGCCTTAACTTTTGACTCAGCGGGGTGAATCCCACTAGCATCAATACGGAAACGTAGGAATTCCATTGAAGAAACCCCAATACTACATTTGTTTTTCTTTAACTTGAGGCCCACATCGCGTAGTCTTTGTTGGCCAATACTTCTGGGGATTCCCCGGCAATGAGAACATCATCAAAATAAGGACAGATACCCTGAATTCCTTTAAGTGTGCGCTCCATAATTCCTTGGAAGATGCCCGGTGCAACGCTAACCCCAAACTGCAAGCGTCTGACTTTGAATGCTCCTCTATGAGTCACTATAGTTTGAGCCGCGGCTGTGGCCTCGTCTACCGGAAGCTGCTGATATGCCTGCACTAAATCAAGTTTAGCAAAAATGGTGCACCCTTGCAAAGAGGCTAGAATATGGCTGACTATCGGGACCGGGTATACATGTTGCTTTAAAGCTTTATTTATCATTCATTTGTGGTCTGTGCAAATGTGAATCTCTCCTTTGGGCTTTAGTGGGGTGACAATAGGAGTTTCCCACTCCCCACCATCAACAGGCTGCAATACACCTTGCTCAACTAGCTTATTGATTTCAGTATCGAAAAGGAAAACATACTGCTTTGATGGGCATTGGAGCAAAGAGGTTCTCAGCTAAATTGAAAGTCACTGGCCCACATACAAACAGCAATGTTGCAGCTTTTAGGCCTTCCTCTGCTATCTGGTTAGCTCGTAGGTAATTTTCTACCTGTGAGAGGTAAGACGGCCAATCTTCTGGATGTTTGATACTGAATTCTCTGAGTTTGCCGCCTTCAGGAGAAGCAGGATCCCAACTTCATCGCCATTATTATGTCGTGGGTTCTGATGAGCAGGAACGAGAACATGCAGAGGAGTACAGGCAAACACATACTTTATTTAAGCAGAAACTGTACTGAGAGATTGGAGTCACCCTGACCCAGTTTTGTCCATCTTTAACTATGGGGGGTGAGGTGTTACCCCCCATTTATAGGGCTCGCAACTTGGGCGTCCTCCTGGACTCACAGCTCATTTTGGAAGATCATATAGGAGCCGTGAGCAGGGGGGCTTTTGCCCAGGTCCGCCTGGTGCACCAGTTGCAGCCCTATCTGGACCGAGATGCCCTACGCACAGTCACTCATGCGCTCATGACCTCCCGGTTAGACTACTGCAATGCTCTCTACATGGGGCTGCCCTTGAGGACCACTCGGAGGCTTCAGCTGGTGCAGAATGTGGCCACGTGAGTTGTGATGGGAGTCTCCCGATACTCCCATGTAACACCTCTCCTCCGCGAGCTGCATTGGCTTCCGGTTGCCCTCCGGGTGAGATTCAAGGTGCTGGTGATGACCTATAAAGCCCTAAATGGCATGGGTCCAGATTACCTTAGGGAGCACCTGCTGCCAGGATCAATTTCCCATCGTCCTGTGTGCTCCCACAGGGAGGGCCTCCTTAGGGTACCGCCGGTCAGTGAGTGCCGGCAGGTGATCCCCAGGGGAAGGGTATTCTCTGTGGGCGCGCCTGCCCTTTGGAACGATCTGCCTGTGGAACTCCAGACCGCCCCCGACCATCTTTCGTTTTGCCGGGACCTAAAAAGTTGGTTATTTGATTTATCTGGCCTGGACTCAGGGGTTTTAATTTTTAAACTTTTAAATTTTTAAACTTTGGGCTACTAATTGTTATTTAATCTTATTTTAATTCTATTTTAACTCTTATTTTGTCTTTTAACTTTGCCCTGCAAACAGCCCTGAGTCCTTCAGGAATAGGGCGGTATATAAAACTAATTAAATATAGATAGATAGATAGATAGATAGATAGATAGATAGATAGATAGATAGATAGATAGATAGATAGAGATAGAGATAGAGATATATAGAGATATATAGATATATAGAGATATATAGAGATATAGATATAGATATAGATATAGATATAGATATAGATATAGATATAGATATAGATATATAGATATAGATATAGATATAGATATAGATATAGATATAGATATAGATATAGATATAGATATAGATATAGATATAGATATAGATATAGATATAGATATAGATATAGATATAGATATAGATATCCAGGCCCTATGGTATTACCCAATCGGATTGAAGCTATACTTGCCGCCCAAAGTTGACCAATAGCAGGACTGGTGCCATGGTGATATTCCAAAAGCCCAGTACATAACACCGATTACTTCTCCAATGTTAGACCAGGTGTCGCTTTTCATGCTCACATCAAAGAGTTCACAGTAATTATATTATGCGCTGAGGTGGTTTATGAGGATTCTACCACCTTTAGAGTTTTCTTTCCAGTAAGAGCTCCTGATGGTGCTTAGTGTTTTGAGGTTTACTTAATTCAGCTTTCCAAACCATATACTCAGACAGTCCTCAACTTATGACCACTTATTGAGCCCAAAATTTATGTTGTTAAGTGAAAACTTTGTTGAGTTTTACTACATTTTACACCTTTTCTTGGCACAATTGTTATGTTAATCACTGCAGTTGTTAAGTTAGCAACACAATTGTTAAGTGAATCTGGCTTCCACATTGACTTTGCTTTTCAGAAGGTTGCAAAAGGGGATCGCATGACCCCAGGACCTTGCAAGTGTCATAAATGTGAGTCAGTTGCCAAGCATCTGAATTTTGATTATGTGACCATGGGGAAGCTGTAATGGTCATAAGTGAGAAAATGATCATAAGTCACTTTTTTCAGTGTTATTGTCACTAAAAAAAGTGTTGTAAGTTGAGGACTACCTGCAAAGAAATGTCTGCAAGCAAGCCACCAAGCTCAGAGAGTACCACAAATTCCATATTTCAACTAAGAGCTATGGTTATGCTGTTCTATTGGCACCAGCTCCTAACTGCTCCCCACAATTTGGAGCAAACCCCAATATCTGATGCCTGATGCTTTTTCCAATCCTGACAACTAATTTTGCCCTAACCATTGCATCTTGTGATAAGTGTGCTCCCCCTCCCAAATTTATTTTGGACCTTGTCTTTATAAACTTAGGAAAAGCTTCCTTTTCAGTGGAGATGAATGACATAACAGCCCCAAGACTGGGACTAATGTAGAGTTTCAAGAAAAAAATAACATACCATAGAGAAATTTAGATGGACAGCAACCATCACTGCCGTGGCTCTTTCAGGATACTGAGGCATCATCCACGGCTGCCTACCCTGCCGTGTTTTGGCACTTTGTCCCTATTTGTCAGCATAAGAGTTTAGTCTTGGACTTCCGCTGGCGGCGCGGCGCTGAAGACAGCCTCCCTTGGCTGCCCGCGGCTCAGCTGTTTGTTTTTTCGCCCGAAACAGCGCCGATCAGCTGTTCGGGCGAAATTGAAGCCCCCTCCTCGGGAGAAGAGGAGGGGGTGAGGCCCCAGGTAGGGGTAGAGTTCTCCGAGGCCGCCTGAGCTTCGAGCTTGGGCGGCTGAAGGATCGAACTCCCCCGAAGCCTGGGTTGCTCCCAGCTGGCCGTCGTCTCTGCTCCGAACTTCTTGGAGCAGAGCCAGGCGTCTGCGAACCATCCCTGCCTGAAGAAAGGACTATGATTTAAAGGAGCAGGCAGAGCGGTACAAGAGGAAAAGGTGAAGAGGACTATTTTACTGTACTCTCTAACTTGTTGGACTTTTTAAACTTTAATTGAAAGTGCGTCATAATTGAGGATTAAAAGATGGCGGCTAAACCTCCCTCTAAAACTCTTCGGAGTGGAGGATCCTCGCCGGTGCAACAATCATCACTACAGGCATTGTACCCTCCTGAAGTGCTGACATCGAAGGATTTGCGAGATGCCTTGGATAAACATGCCCAGGTACTTTTGGAATCAATTAATCAATCAATTGCTGATAAATTTGCACAGATGGAGGAGAAATTGGAGAAATTTGAGGAAAGAATGGAAGAGAGGATGGAACAGAAGTACAGCGTGATGAAGGTAGACATTTTGACTTCAGTGCATAAAGTGGCGGAATGTGTGGAAGATTTAGATGAAAAAGTGGATGATTTGGCTCAAAGGAATGCTATACTAGAAGTAAAAGCACGGGAGAATGAAATTGAAAGAGGCAAGTTGGAAAGGGAGTTAAGCCATGCCCAATATTACCAGATGCAGTTTGCTGTCAGAATTAGAGGCTTAAAAGAGAATGTTAAAGAAGATTTAAAGCAGCTGATCTCTGAGGCTCTCGAAGGGGTATTGAACCAGCCAGCATCTGAAATAAGAGCAGCTATGGATAAAGTGTTTCGGGTGAATTCATGGATTGCCAGACAGAGAAAGTTGCCTAGAGATGTGGTGGTTTATTTTGCAAAAAGAGAAATTAGAGATCAAGTTATACAAGCTGCCTATGATGCTAAGGTTGTGATTGCTGAACAAGAAGTCTTGGTTTTAAAAGAAATTCCTCCAAGGATTTTAAGGGGAAGAAAGGACTATACATTTCTTGTGCAAGAGCTCAAGCAAAGAGATATAAGGTTCAGATGGGAGATTCCAGAGGGGCTGATGGTGATGTATGAAGGTAAAAGGTATAGGCTGATTACTGTGAAACAAGCACGTGATTTCTACAATAATGTCTTAAAAGCAACCCCATTAACGCTCCTGGAAGCTGGAAAGGGATCTGGAGAAGAAGAACAACAAGAGGAGGAAACAGAGGAAAATGGTGCTGGAGGAGATCAAGCTACAATCTCTTTGGATGATCCTAGAGAGCAAAGAGTGACGCGTGCTGCTTTAAAACGAGCAAAGAAAATAAAAGAACAAGATCAGCAAAAGTCTTCAGATTCTTCACATCGCATTCATAGCCAAGCTGTGGGAGGAGCACGGCCTAAAGTAACCAGTCCTATCAAAGCTGTGGTCCAAGAGCTTCTCGAGGATATACATGGCAACTAAATTTTTAACCTGGAATGTTAATGGACTAAACTCACCGCAGAAGAGGAAGAAAGTTTTTCAATATTTAAAACAATTTAAGATAGATGTTATATGCCTGCAAGAAACGCATATTAGAGTTTTGGATCAAAAGTATTTATTGAACTCGAGGCTGGGTACGCAATTTGTTGCTTCTGCAGAGAATAAGAAAAATGGAGTGGTTGTTTATGTTAAAAGTGCCTTAACAGCGGACCTAATTGAAGCAGATAAGCATGGAAGATATGTTATGATCGAGCTGTTGTTTGAAGGTAAAAAGACGCTTTTAGTTGGATTATATGCTCCAAATCAACAACAAGCTGACTTTTTTAGTTTACTTCATACAAAGCTTACCCAGTTGGATTATAAATCCTTTATTTTTATGGGGGACTGGAATGGAGTTATGGATGTACAGTTGGATAAGGCTGGAGCCTTTAAACGCATTCCAAGTCATGCTAGACTGCCTAAATCTTTTTTTGAAATGAAGGATGACCTGGAATTGCGAGATATTTGGCGTGAGAGACATTTGCGGGAGAAGGATTATACATTTTATTCTGATAGACACCAATCTTTTTCGAGGATTGATTTTATTTTGTTGACTAATGATCTTCTTTTGAGAACTAAAAAGGTGAAAATCTGCGCAAGAATTATCTCTGATCACAGTCCAGTGTGGTTGGAGATTGATAAGGAAAGAGGAGATAGACGCTCATGGCGCGTAAATGAGAATTTGTTTAGAAATCAGAGAAATGTGGAAGAATGCAAACAGCGGATGAAGGATTTTTTTGAGATGAATATGAATAAGGGTACCTCTATGGATATGGTTTGGGATGCTAGCAAGGCCTATATGAGAGGGGTGTTGATATATATGAATAATAGACATAGACGTGCAGTGGAAACTAGAAGGAAAGAACTGGAGAATGAAATAAAGGAAAAAGAAAAGGCTTTGATTTTGAACCCAGAGGAGGTGAAGATCAAGGAGGCTATTAGACTGTTACGAGGACAATTTGATAAATTAATGGCTGATCAAGTGGCGACCAATCTGCGGTTTGCTAGGCATAATACTTTTTGCAATGCTAATAAGCCAGGCAGATGGTTGGCTTATAGACTGAGGAAAAAACAAAGGGCATCTAATATAGATAAGATTGAGCATAAAGGAAGGGTTGTGTATCAACAGAATCTTATTAAGGATGCCTTTGTGGATTTTTATTCGAAATTATATACTAAAGAGGACATTAATGCAAAAGATATTGATACGTATTTGGAGAAGGCTAGCATCCCGGTTCTTACGCAAGTACAAAAAGAGGGGATTAACCAACTGATTACAGAAGAAGAAATTTTTACAGCTATTAAGGAACTGAAGGTGGATAAAGCACCAGGCACTGATGGCTTGACTGCGGCCTATTATAAAAACTTACAATTAGAGATGATAAAACCGTTAAAGGAACTGTTCCAGACAATCCAGAGGGGGGGAAAGGTGCCCCCGTCTTGGAGAACAGCTTTTATCTCTTTGATTCCGAAGGAAGACCAGGATGCTACTTTAGTTAAAAATTACAGACCGATATCGCTTTTAAATACAGATTATAAGATATTTGCTAAGGTTTTGGCTAATAGACTGATGAGGGTTCTGCAACAGGTGATTCATGGGGACCAAACGGGGTTTATTAGTGGAAGACAAATGAAAACTAATGTGAGACATATAGTTGATGTGTTAGAGTTTTTGGAAAGGCACAACCAGATCTCTGCTGCGCTAATCTTTTTAGATGCTGAAAAGGCTTTTGATCAATTGAACTGGCAATTTTTGTTGAAAGTTTTAGACAAAATGGATTTTGGGGAAAAATTTTTACAACCGATTAGGGCATTATACCAAAAACAAACTGCCCGAATTATAGTTAACAATAGTTTGACAACAGTATGTAATATTGAGAAGGGCACAAGGCAAGGCTGTCCGCTATCGCCCTTGTTATTTATATTAACATTAGAGATATTATTGGTTAAGATTCGGAATTCGGAAAAAATTAAGGGGATACAAGTTGGAGATCAGGATTACAGATTGAGAGCATTTGCAGATGATCTGGTTGTTACAGTGACCCAGCCAGAGAACTCTGTTGTGGACCTGATGGAGATAATAACACAATATGGGAAGGTTTCTGGATTTAAAGTAAATATACAGAAAACTAAAATTTTGGCTAGAAATATGACAGTTTCGCAGAAGGCTCTCCTAGAAGGATTAACTGGATTTGAGATTGTTAAAAGGGTTAAATATTTGGGGGTGATTTTGTCGCCCTCTAATACAAAGCTATATAAAAATAATTATGAAAAGTTATGGGGGAAAATTCAAAAAGAACTGGAGAGTTGGGAAAAATTGCAATTGTCTTTGTTGGGACGGATTGCAGCAGTGAAAATGAATGTCCTGCCCAAATTTTTATTCTTATTTCAAATGATACCGATTCTTAAGAAAGACTCTAACTTGGAGGAATGGCAGCGTGGTATCAATAAATTTGTGTGGGCAGGGAAAAAGCCACGAGTTAAACTTAAGATTATGCAGGATACTCGTGAGAGAGGTGGCCTTAAAATGCCTAATTTTAAATTATATTATGAAGCTGCTGCACTAGTAGGAATAAGTGATTGGATTAATTTGACACAATCGAGGTTATTAAATCTTGAGGGCCATGATCTGTTGTTTGGCTGGCATGCATATTTGGTGTATGATAAGAAGGTAGATACTGTGTTTAGGATGCATATTTTAAGACAGGCATTGCTGAGAGTTTGGAAGAAGTATAGACATAAGTTAAGCAGCAAGATACCATTGTGGGCAATCCCAAAACACGCAATAGAAAATATACATGCTGGTTTCAAACATGATGAGACTACTTACAAGGAAATTTTAAGTTTGGAAAGGAATATTTGGTGCTTGAAATCATATAGTTTCTTGCGAGAAGAGAAGGTTGTTCAGACTTGGTTTCAATATATTCAGTTACAGGCCAGGTGGAAAGAAGACCAAAAAAATGGATTTGCAACGACTGATGAAAATTTGATAAAGCAAATTAGAAATCAAGGACCAGCACATATTAAACGGATATATCTTGCATTGATAGAGATCGATTCAGAAACAGAGCTTGTTAAGGATTGTATGATAAAATGGGCCCAAAACATTCAGGAAGTTATTACAATGGACACGTGGGAAAAGATCTGGGTGAGGAATGTAAAATTCACTCAAGCTCAAAGTTTAAGAGAGAACTTTTACAAAATGTTTTATAGATGGCATCTAGATCCTAAAAAGCTTGCAAGTATGTATCCGAATTATCAGCCTAAATGTTGGAGGTGTGGTGATGAAGAGGCAACATATTTTCACATATGGTGGACATGTAAAAAGGTCAAGGCTTTTTGGATAAAAGTCTGGTGGAATATGCAGAAGATTTTTAAACGGAGGATAAAGTTTTGTCCGCAATTTTTTTTGTTGGGAATAATTGTTGACGCTACAGTTGTGGACTCTAAGTTGATGTTGAATTTAGTTACGGCAGCAAGACTTTTGATAGGTCAATATTGGAAGAAAGAGGAACTGCCGACTATACAAGAGTGGATTTTAAAGGTTTCCGACTTGGCAGAGATGGCGAAGATTTCGGCCTATTTGAAAGATTACTCGCAAGAACATTATATTATGGAATGGAGAAAATGGATTGAGTTTATCCAGAATAAGTATAGGGTCAAGAAGTTTTATCTAGCATTTGAATAAGTCTTCTTTCGTTTTCTTTTTTCTTTTTTTATTTTGTCTTCTATATATATTTAATAATGCTAAGTTTTGTTTGATCCTATATAAGTTAGAGAGTGAGGGATTTTAGAATTTATAGTTGTTAGTATATGGTTGTTTATGATTGCTTTTTTATATATATATACCTTGTATTTAGCTCTGGGAAGTCCGGGGGGGGAGGGGGGTTAGGGGGAGGGGGGGGGGAGGAGGGAGGGGGGGAGGGGGGGGAAGGGGGGAGGTAGGGAGGGGAGGAGGGAGGGGGAAGGGGGTTTTTTAAAGGAAAACTGTATTTTTAAAACTTTTCAATAAAAAAAAAAAAGAGTTTAGTCTTAAGCCGAGATTTTATTTTAACACGCTTTAAGAGATTTTGTCTTCAATTTTAATATTTTTTCCTGGCATGTTTTGGTGCCCCCTCTGGCCATTCAAAGGAATCAGCCTGCAGATGTGCTCAAGGGGACGGAATGCAAGGATCATTTTAGGAGGTCACTCGTGTCTGGAAAGAGGCGGGTGACATTTGGGGACCACCGTGGTCATGAAGGATGCTAGAAAGGGGCCACATGGGACAATTGCCCAGAGTGGGCTTTGACAACAGATGAAAATGCAGCCATTTTCTCTATGATTGGTATGAGAGTTCAGTTAGTCATAATAATAATAACTCTGCTGTGGGAACCCAAGGACAAACTGGGTCCAGAGCTGATAATGTTTTGGCGGGCTGGAGAGCTGGGGAGAAAGCCTGTGCTTCAAGCTAATTGGGAAATATGCTTTATGACTGTTTACTGGGGGTGGGAATTTTACTTTGAATCCAGGGAAGGGGGATTTAGTTTTTGGGTTCAACTATGTAGTGCTGATACTTTGCTTCCTGAATAAAAGATTCTTTAAGGAAAACAATGGCTCAACATTTTTTTGAAGGGTTTCATCTATTGGAATCATGACACCCTGACACCCGGAGGATGACCCATTATCTGTCTGGTACCTCAGTACTCTCAAAACAACCTTGCAGCACTGTACTGGCCACCGGTGGACTGGTCAAGATGGTTGGATCTAGGAATGGGAAGAATAGCTTGGTGCTTTGCGTGGGATCATTAGATACCACCTGACCTTATTGAAACCACTGTTTCTCAGTAAAAGTTCTTTTCATTAACCATATGGTGTGAAGAGTTGTGCTTTCCTGAGAGGATTAGCTGAGGCAGGTCCTTACAGTCATATCTTCTTAAGTACATTAGATAAAGGAAAAGTGTTTTTATAATGCTCTCTCTTGATTGGTATCAGTAGATATATGGTTAGTGAAATTTTATGATTCTTTGTATATATGGTTTATGGTAAAAGAAAGTAATGATTCAAAAGAAAAGGACCTCTTATACATCTCTAACATAGTTTATTATATCAATCATAATTGAGACTTCATGTGAAAGAAAGAGAACTTTCTTAGAACAGATAAAGATTTTATTTCCAACTATCCTATTTTATCTTAACAATACCTTGGGTAACAAATAACTTTCAAAATCAAGAACCCTCATTAGTTTTCATCATTAGATTCTCCTTAGTGTTGATGTCAGGTCTCAAAATAATGATGTAACATTTGGGGACAAAAATACAGCCCAGTAAACCCAGGCTGGAAGCCAGGATAGAGAAGATTTGCACAGCCACCATGTATTTCCCTTTAGTGCTCAGATAGGTGGGGATAAAGGAGACCCAAACACTGCAAAAAACCAGCATGCTGAAGGTGATCCACTTGGCTTCATTGAAAGTCCCTGGAAGCTTGCGGGCCAGAAAAGCCACCAAAAAGCAAATGGCAGCCAGAAAGCCCATGTAACCAAGGGCAGTGTAGAACATGGTCATTGAGCCTTCATTACATTGCAGGAGGATCTCTCTTGGTTTAGAATACAGGTCAGAATGTGGAAATGGGGGAGAGTTTCCCAGCCATATAAGGCAGATGCCCATCTGAACTGCAGAGCAGGACAAGACAATGGAGTTGGCCAGACTTTTCCCCAACCATTTCCTCATCCTGCTGCCTGGCTTTGTGGCCAAAAATGCCACCACCACCATGATAGTCTTGGCCAGCAAGGAAGAGACAGCAACTGAGAAAACCACACTGAAGGTGATTTGTCGAAGAAGACAAGTCACTTTCTTGGGCCGACCAATGAATAGAAGAGAGGTCAAGAAGGAAAGCAGCAGAGAGACCAGGAGAATGTAGGTGAGATCCCGATTGTTAGCTTTGACTATGGGGGTTTCTCGATATTTAATGAAGATTCCTAGAACTAAGGCAGTGTTTAGAGACAAAAAGAAGGCAATGATAGCCAGAATGAGACCTAACATTTCTTTGTAGGACAGGAAAGTCTCAACTTTGGGGACACACTGATCTCGCTTCTGGTTGGAATGCTGTTCATCTGGACACTTTTCACATTGGGCCACATCTGGAAAACATGAATTGATATTTCTCTCTCTTTTTCAAAAGAAAAATATTTTTATTACTGGAACAATGAAGTATAAAGAAAAACATGCTTTACATTGGATATTGACAATTGAATAACAAAAAAATAATAATTTCTAAGCATGAACAAAGTAGAAAATGTTTATAGAAAAACATTGCCACCATCCTTTCTCTTTATTTGCCAACTGTTTTTCTAAAAACCATGTTATGTCCCCAAGTTCTAAATTCTTTGTGTGGTATCTATGGTAGCCATTCTTGCTACTGCTATCACAGATACTTTAGATATTGTGACTTTTCCCATTGCAGCAGATTGTCCAATCTTACCTCTCAATGTGACATCACTGAAAAAAAATGTGTCTTTCCAGTTCTGGAAAATTATACCTCAAAAGAACATTTGTAGAATTATACCTCAAAAGAATATTTGGGATTTTAGGTAAATGTTTTTTTTTATTGAAAAGTTTTACAGTACATTTTATCTTTAACAATCCCCCCTCCCCCCACCCCTACCTAACCCTCCCTATCCCTCCCCCCATTCCCCCTCCCCCCCCCCCGACTTCCCAGAGCTAAGTACAAGGTATAAAAACAAAGAACAATCATAAACATCCATATGCTAAAAACAATAAACTATTAACTCTATCGCCCTCTAGCTCATATAAAATGACTACAAGCAATACTAATGTTACATATAAAAAGAAAAAAAAAGGAAAAAAGAAAAGGAAACTTATTCAAATGCTAAATGAAACTTTTTAGTCCCAATAAATGTTTATGTTTAGGTTTTTTTTCTGAATATAGTGATGCATTTTGTTCTCTGAATTTTGAGTTTGTTTGAATCACTACCACAAATGATAAAATATTCCTTTTTCTTATGGGATTTCCTACATCTATTTTTCTATGATTTGTTTGTTTTATCAATTGTTGGTATAATTGTATACTGTCTGTATAACATTTTCCCTTATACTATAACCTGGAGTGAATTTTCTGGATTTTTCTTTTCCAAAGCTGTTATTTTTTTTGTACTGCAATTATTTATTTGATATTTTGTATCTATTCTATCCTACAGTTGTTTATTTATTCCATCTCCATGTCCTATTTAAAAAAAAAACTATTTATATATGCCTCCTAATAGTTGATCTCGGCTTTGTATACCTATTTCTGTCATCTCTCAAGATTTCTCCATCTTTGTCAATATTACTTTTTACTGTTTCAGCAATTTCCGAAAACATCCACTATGGTAAAATGCTACTTTTATTCAATACTGAACACTGCTGTGTCTTGATTCTTTTCCTGAGTGTGGATGCAGCACACTGGCATAGGAAATTAAATCTTGATTACTAAATTTGTCCCTAGAATAAAAGGCTGATGCTCCTTTTTTGTCCTTGAGCCACCTACCTTCCTGTGTGGAGATTGTTCCTTCCATACATGGAGAGCAGTCATAGCAGCACAGAGGTTCTCCTTCTCTTGTGAGCTTGGTATATCCTGGGAGGCAATTTTTAGTACATCTAGAAAAAGGGGTCTTCTAAAAAGAAAGAAAATTATGGAAATATATGGATTAGGGAATTCTTTCTATAAATGGAAGTCAGTGTCAAGATAGGTTCATGAACTCAGAAGATACTTTCAAGATTTTTTCCAAATATAATAAAATTATTTTTGTTTGGGTGATTTCAGCAGCATATCCCAGAATCTTTCAATATTCAGTGAAGACTGATGACTCTCCTGTCCAAACATCTTTAGCCTTCTGTATGTTTGGGAGTTTTTGCCAGTGTGAGGCAACATGCATTTGGATTTCCTATCCCATCAATTTTGTTTTGAATTAGATTTAGGTAGGAAAAATGCAAATAGATAGGTACAAAATGATTAGTACCTTGCTCACAAAAGTAACTATGAGAAAGATGTGGGTGTGCTAGTCCAGCAGCCCCCAACCTTTGCGGCTCAGTGGCCTGGCTGGAGGGGGCAGAGAGGGGAACTGGACTGCATGTGTGGCAGGCTGATACATGTGTGCGCATGCATGAAGCCCTTGCACAAGTGGAGGCCAGCACACATGTGTGGAGCTCGACTTGTTTAAGCAGTGAGCTGTCATGTGCTCCAGCCGCTTGCCTGACCCAATTCTGAATAGGCCATGGCCTCCCTTCGGGAGAAGGGCGGTATAAAAATATAATAAATAATAAATAATAATAATAGTAGTGGGGCCATGGCCTTGGGGGGCAAATTGGAATACTAGAAATTGTGCATAGAAGACTAGAAAACATGACAAAGAGTCTGGAGGCTAAATTATACGATGAACAGTTAAGGGAACTAGATCTGCCTCACAAAGAGAAGGATAAGGAGGGACAATGACCCCCAATATTTGAGGGTCTATCACAAAGAAGAGGGAATTAGATTTATTCTCCAAAGCACTAGAGAAAAAGTAATGGGTGGAAGCTTGTTAAAGAGAGGTCCAGCTTGGAAGTAAGGAGAAATTTCTGACAGTGAGAACAATTAATCAATGGACTAGCTTGCCTCATGTAGTTGTGGGTGCTCTATCACTGGAGGTTTCGAAAGATAGACTGGACAACTATTTGACTGGGATGATATACAGATTCAATCAAGATCGCATGAGGTACTAATACCACTTCATAGAGCCTCAGTAACACCACACCTAGAATACCGTATCCAGTTTTGGTCTCCACACTATAAAAAACAAGTTGAGATTCTAGAAAACGTGCAGAGAACAGCAACAAAGATGATTAGCGGACTGGAGGCTAAAACATATGAAGAATGGCTACAGGGACTGGGCATGGTTAATCTAGTGAAGAGAAGGACCAAGGGAGACATGATGTTGTTGTTGTTAGCTGCGAAGTCGTGTCCGACCCATCGCGACCCTATGGACAACATTCCTCCAGGCCTTCCTGTCCTCTACCATCTTCTGGAGTCCATTTAAGCTCACGCCTACTGCTTCAGTGACTCCATCCAGCCACCTCATTCTCTGTCGTCCCCTTCTTCTATTGCCCTCGATCTTCCCCAGTTTTAGGCTCTTCTCCAGGGAGTCCTTCCTTCTCATTAGGTGGCCAAAGTACTTGAGTTTTAGCTTCAGGATCTGGCCTTCTAACGAGCAGTCAGGATTGATCTCCTCTAGGACTGACCGGTTTGATCGCCTTGCAGTCCAAGGGACTCGCAGGAGTCTTCTCCAGCACCACAGTTCAAAGGCCTCAATTCTTTGGCGCTCAGCCTTTCTTATGGTCCAACTTTCACAGCCATACATTGCAACTGGGAAGACCATAGCCTTGACTATACGCACTTTTGTTGACAGGGTGATGTCTCTGCTTTTTAGTGTGCTGTCTAGATTTGCCATGGCTTTCCTCCCCAGGAGCAAGCGTCTTTTAATTTCTTGGCTACAGTCCCCATCTGCAGTGATCTTGGAGCCCAGGAAAATAAAATCTGTCACTACCTCCATTTCTTCCCCATCTATTTGCCAGGAATTGAGAGGGCCAGATGCCATGATCTTGGTTTTCTTAATGTTAAGTTTCAACCCAAGTTTTGCACTCTCCTTCTTCACCTGCAACAAGAGGCTCTTTAGTTCTTCTTCACTTTCTGCCATTAGAGTGGTATCATCTGCGTATCTTAGGTTGTTGATATTTCTTCCGGCAATCTTAATTCCAACTTTTGATTCATCTAGCCCTGCCTTTCTCATGATGTGCTCTGCATATAAGTTAAATAGGCAGGGCGACAGTATACAGCCTTGCCGGACTCCTTTCCCAATTTTGAACCAATCAGTGGTTCCGTGTCCAGTTCTCACTGTTGCTTCTTGACCCGCATATAAGTTTCTCAAGAGACAAATAAGATGGTCTGGTACTCCCATCTCTTTAAGAACTTGCCACAGTTTGTTATGATCCACACAATCAAAGGCTTTAGCATAGTCAATGAAGCAGAAGTAGATGTTTTTCTGGAACTCCCTAGCTTTCTCCATGATCCAGCGTATGTTGGCAATTTGATCTCTAGTTCCTCTGCCTCTTCGAAATCCTGTCTGCACTTCTGGTAGTTCTCGATCCACATACTGCTGAAGTCTAGCTTGTAGGATTTTAAGCATGACTTTACTGGCATGAGAAATGAGTGCAATGGTGCGATAGTTTGAACATTCTTTGGCACTGCCTTTCTTTGGAATTGGAATGTAAACTGATCTTTTCCAATCCTGTGGCCATTGTTGAGTTTTCCAAATTTGCTGGCAAATTGAGTGTAGCACTTTTACTGCATCGTCTTTTAAGATTTTGAATAGCTCAGCTGGAATACTGTCACCTCCACTAGCTTTGTTGTTGCTCAGCTTTTCTAAGGCCCACTTCACTTCACATTCTAGGATGTCTGGCTCGAGGTCAGTGACCACCTCATTGTGATTATCAGGGACGTTAAGCTCATTCTTGTATAGTTCTTCTGTGTAATTTTGCCACCTCTTCTTAATCTCTTCTGCCTCTGTTAGGTCCCTGCCATTTTGGTCCTTTATCATGCCCATTTTTGCATTAAACATTCCCTTCATTTCTCCAATTTTCTTGAAAAGATCTCTGGTCCTCCCTATTCTATTGTTTTCTTCTATTTCTTTGCACTGTTCATTTAAGAAGGCATTCTTATCTCTTCTAGCTATTCTCTGGAATTCTGCATTCAATTGGGTGTATCTTTCTTTTTCTCCCTTGCCTTTTGCTTCCCTCCTTTCCTCAGCTATTTGCAAAGCTTCCTCAGACAGCCATTTTGCTTTCTTGCATTTCTTTTTCTTTGGGATGGTTTTGGTTGCTACCTGTTGTACAATGTCACGAACCTCTGTCCATAGTTCTTCAGGCACTCTGTCTATCAGATCTAATTCCTTAAATCTATTTGTCACCTCTACTGTATATTCAACAGGGATATGATTTAATTCATACCTGACTGGCCTAGTGCTTTTCCCTACTTTCTTCAGTTTAAGCCTAAACTTTGCAAGGAGAAGCTCATGGTCTGAGCCACAGTCAGCTCCTGGTCTTGTTTTTACTGACTGTATAGAGCTTCTCCATCTTTGGCTGCAGAGCATATAGTCAATCTGATTTCTGTGTTGACCATCTGGTGATGTCCATGTGTAGAGCCGTCTCTTGGGTTGTTGGAAAAGAGTGTTTGCTATGACCATCGTATTCTCTTGACAGAATTCTATCAGCCTGTGCCCTGCTTCATTTTGCACTCCAAGGCCAAACTTGCCTGTTATTCCAGTTATCTTTTGGCTTCCTACTTTAGCATTCCAATCCCCCATGATGATAAGAACATCATTTTTTGGTGTTAGTTCTATAAGGTGCTGTAGTGCTTCATAGAACTGGTCAATTTCATCCTCTTCAGCACTGGTGGTTGGGGCATAGACTTGGACTACTGTGATATTGAATGGTTTGCCTTGGATTCGAACTGAGATCATTCTGTCATTTTGAGGATTGTATCCCAGTATTGCTTTTCCTACTCTTTTATTGACTATGAAGGCTACTCCATTTCTTCTGAAGGATTCTTGCCCACAGTAGTATACCTGATGGTCATCTGAATTAAATTCACCCATTCCTGTCCATTTTAGTTCGCTGATACCTAAGATGTCAATGTTCAGTCTTGTCATCTCTTGTTTGACCACATCCAGTTTTCCTTGATTCATGGATCTTACATTCCAGGTTCCTATGGAGAAAAAATCTTTACAGCATCAGACTTTCCTTTCACCACCAGACACATCCACAGCTGAGCGTCCTTTCGGCTTTGGCCCAGTCGCTTCATTCTTTCTGGCGCTACTAGTACTAGCCCTCTGCTCTTCCCCAGTAGCATATTGAACGCCTTCCGATCTGAGGGGCTCATCTTCCAGCGTCATATCGTTTTGCCTTTTGGTACTGTCCATAGGGTTTTCATGGCAAAGATACTGGAGTGGGTTGCCATTTCCTTCTCCAGTGGATCACGTTTTGTCAGAACTCTCTGCTATGACCTGTCCGTCTTGGGTGGCCCTGCACGGCATAGCTCATAGCTTCATTGAATTACGCAAGCCCCTTCGCCACGACAAGGCAGTAATCCATGAAGGGGGGAGACATGATAACAGTGTTCTAATATCTGAGGGGCTCTCACAGAGATGAGGGGATCAGCCTGTTTTCCAAAAGCACCTGAAACTCAGACAAGGAATAACAGATGATCAAGGAGAGATTCAATCTAGAGATAATGAGATATTTTCTGGCAGTGAGAACAATCAACCAATGGAACAGATTGCCTTCAGGTGTTGTGGGAGTTTCATCACTGGAAACTTTCAAGAAGATACTGGATTGCCATCTGTCAGAAATGGTGTAGGGTCTCCTGCTTGGGTGGGGGGGGGGTTTAGCTGACCTACAAGGTCCCTTCCAATTCTGTTATTCGGATTCTGATTCTAATTAAATATCTGTAAGCAACTATGCTCACAGAGCATCAAGGACTGCCCTGAGTTAGATGCCCTGAAGTAAATCATTCAGGGTCTAAGGGTTTTGGGTGGTTCCTTAGCTTCCTTACAGGGAACAAACATCATTGGACTACCAACATGCTTTCCATCCTACCCTAGAACAATGCTGGCGTTTCCATAGATAGAAATCCAAGAGAGATCCAGGAGAAAGAGTAGTGTCTTCTTCAACCCATCTTTTCATTAGCATAGAGCCTCCATCAGAGTAAGAAGATTGGTTAACCACAAAAGCAGATGGCTATGTAGGAATGGATGAATTACAATACCCACAAACTGGCAGACTTGGTTACCCAGTTAAAGGATGTTGGCCATATGATGACACTCTCATCGATAGAGAACTTGATATCTGAAGAGACTTTTTCTTTTTCAATATCCCCTATTTTCACTCCAGCAGAAGACTTGTTAGGAAATACTGCCCAGTCCATAATATCAAAATCAGCAACAGGAATTCCAGCCTCATCCAAATAAACATCATCCACAGAAAAATTGTAAATCTTGAAGTTTCTTAGAAAAGGATGGAGCTGAAAAGACATAGAGAATCACCTTGCTGTGTATACATTCTCTTTTGAACCGTAAGTCAGAAGTGGGATATTCAACTCAATGCGTCTCTGTGAGTTTGGATATGTTTTCCTATAAGGAATTACTTAGATTGGAAGGGAATGATTGGCAACTTAAATCATTAGATGAGTTAAGACAAGAAAACATAAGTTACTCTTGGTTTCAATATACCCAATTGAAAGCTAGGTGGAAGTTGGACCAGAAGGTTGGCATCACAATAACAGATGAAAATTTAGTAAAACAAATTAGAGATTTAAATCGTGCACATATAAAGAGGATATATAATGTTTTAATTGAACTGGACTCGGAAACGGAATTGGTTAAAGATTGTATGATAAAGTGGGCACAAAACATACAAGAACCAATTCCGTTGGATACTTGGGAGGTAATCTGGGTTAGAAATGTTAAATTTACTCAGGCTCAAAATTTAAGAGAAAATGTTTATAAAATGTTTTATAGATGGCCTTTGGATCCCAAAAAATTGTCTAACATGTATCCTAACCTACAGTCTAAATGCTGGAGATGCGGTAGTTTAGATGCTACTTATTTTCATATGTGGTGGACTTGCAGAAATATAAAAGCTTTTTGGATTAAAATCTGGTGGAATATTCAAAAGATTTTTAAGAGAAAGATAAAGTTTTCTCCACAATTGTTTTTATTGGGTATTGTTGTAGATTGTGATACTAAAGAAATTAATTTGATGTTGAACTTGATAACAGCAGCACGGTTACTGGTGGGACAATATTGGAAGAAGGATAGTTTGCCTTCTATAGAAGAATGGGTAATTAAGGTATCGAATCTTGCAGAAATGTCTAAGATTTCTGCTTATTTGAAGGATCATTCGCAAGAAAGATATATTTCAGTTTGGAGGAGATGGATAGATTATATTCAGAATAAATATGGGACTAAAAAGTTCCATTTAGCTTATGAGTAGATTTTAGATTTTTATTAACTTTAGTATTAGTATTGATTATATTTTTGTTTAAATTATTATTATATTAGTATTGATTATATTTTTGTTTAAGCTATTATGTTTTTAATAATTTGAATGTATCAATGTTAAAGGGGAGTTAAAGCACATTATGAATTTGGTTAATTTTATAATGGATAATTTTAGTTAGAATATGATTATTATATTTATGACCCTGTATTCAGCTCTGGGAAGTGGGGGGGAGGGGGGTTTGGGGTGGGTGGGTTTTGGGGAGGTTTTGTAAAAAAAATTGTAAAACTTTTCAATAAAAAAAAATGCCTCTCTCTGCAAATGTGACAGGAAGATTATTCTCTTTCTCACTCCTTTCTCCCCTCCATCTCTAAATCAAATCCTTCTCCCATTCTTTCTCTCTCATACATAAACACATATACATACAGCTTTTCTGTTCATTATTTTCATCTACTCTGTTTTACGAAATTTCTAATCTCAGATCAGAAACATGTTTTAACTGCAGCAACCTCACCCTATTTCTAGGGTTGTTTCCCCACCTCTTATGTTGATCTCCCACCCCTTTGGACTTTTGGAAGGGCATCAAACTCAGTTTTGTTTAATTTGCCTGGATCCTCAAAGGGTGCACTCACTACTGGAGGTTTACTGGGGTAAGAAGATATCACTCACTACTGGAGGTGTTTACTGGGGTAAGAAGATATCACTCACTACTGGAGGTTTACTGGGGTAAGAAGATATCACTCACTACTGGAGGTTTACTGGGGTAAGAAGATATCACTCACTACTGGAGGTTTACTGGGGTAAGAAGATATCACTCACTACTGGAGGTTTACTGGGGTAAGAAGATATCACTCACTACTGGAGGTTTACTGGGGTAAGAAGATATCACTCACTACTGGAGGTTTACTGGGGTAAGAAGATATCACTCACTACTGGAGGTTTACTGGGGTAAGAAGATATCACTCACTACTGGAGGTTTACTGGGGTAAGAAGATATCACTCACTACTGGAGGTTTACTGGGGTAAGAAGATATCACTCACTACTGGAGGTTTACTGGGGTAAGAAGATATCACTCACTACTGGAGGTTTACTGGGGTAAGAAGATATCATCCCTGTGCTGTCCATCTCCTTTGTTCTTCTTTTTTAAAAATAGTTTTGAAATTTTTAATTGTTTTTCTGTTTATCTTTTTACTGTTTGTAAGACACCAAGAGTGGCTCTATCAGTAAGATGGGTGCATATACATTTAATAAATAAGTAATAAGTAATATTGTATGGCCTTTTGGAGTTCTGCAATCTTTTTATCTTCTCTAGTATTTTATGTAACCAGCAGGTGGTGGTGGAAAGACTGGGAGAAATGACAGGGCTCCAGATTCTAAGATTTAATATTCAGAGGAGAAAGAGAGATAAAAGGATCATGGGAGCCTGCAAATGCAGAAGAAAATTTCCAGGTTATGTGACCAGGAAGTGGTAGTGAGAAGCAAGTCAACTGAGTGTTTTTTTTTCTGAAAATGCTGAGAAGAAGAAAGACGTGGCAGGACAGGAAATACATCAAACCAATGTAGGAAATTTAAGACAGAATATGATAGTTGCTTATTTATTTTGCAAATATATGAAAGCTTCCTGTCTATCTTGAGACAATATGTATTCTTACAAGCCTCTTGGTTCAGTCAAGAAGATTCAACAGCAGAATCTGTCTCTTTCTCCCTAACCTTCCAGAGCTGGTCAGAAGAAGTATTAGAAACTGACACTTGTTACTGAATTCCCCCATCACATCCATTCCTGCTTATCTTTAACTTAACATTTAAGAATTGAAAAGAAACCATTAGAGGAATTTTGTAGTAGAAGTCTTACCTGCCACGGCTGTACAATCTGGATTGTCTTAAAATTCCCAACATGCAGCTTCCTCTTACTCATTTGGGAGGAAAAGGCAGCACTGAGGATCCAGGCCACAACTTGGATTGTTGTGGAAATACTGGAGCCATCCTCAGACAAGATTCTTTCAACCAGATCCTGGGGTGGGATTTCCCAGGTCTCTTTTTCCAGGCATCTATTCCAAATTTTCTTAGACAACAAAGGACTTGAATAAGAACACTGAAATGCTGCCTCCCCAAACTGCGTAGTTGCAGAGTAATGTGAATTAAAATCATAATACTGTGTCCTTTTTTTTGTCTGAGTTGAGAAGGATAATAAAAGATGGTTATGCTGGAGATTAAGCAATCGATAAAAAAATCTCACGCTTATACCTGACAAAGCTGTGGCAATCCATACTTTTCCCCCAAACAGGATTTCACTATTGTCAATTTCTCGTATTACTATTGCTAGTATTAATGTGGCCTGAAAGTCCAGCTGACAAACAATACTTTTCACTTTAGTGTCAAGAAAATATTCATATATGTTGTTTTTCGCCACTGCTCTAATAACTATGGGTAAGCTTTCTGAGAAGGCAACGCAGACACCTTTCCTTAAGGCTTCTGACACAAAGGTTCTTCTGAATTTTTCTCCGCTTTCATTGTCTGGAGCAACAAGGCCAATCCACGTCCATCGGAAATGCAGGAGCAACTTGACAATTGCCAAGTGAGGAGGTTCTTGTTTTGGACTCACCCGGTAGAAAAAAGGGAAATGGTGTTTCTGCTCTGGAATGTGGCTGATGACCCCATAGTTGATCTAAGATGAAACGAAAAGATGGTTGATTGCTTTGCTTTTAAGGAAAAAAATAGTGCTTACATATCAGAGCTGTTCCTCCATGGAAGAGAACTTCCTTTCATCTGTTCTTGGGTTTCTACCATGAAATGTCATCTCAATGTCTGGTATCACTTACCTGTAAATTCCAGTCACCACATCTTTCTGCCAGAATTACGGAAGGTGAAATGTGACCATTTTTTTCACATCATGAGCAGTACAAGAGCAAAGAACAAAACACTAATATACAGCTCAGTTATATATGTCTCAATAATGCCCTGGGAATGATGGGATGACATGTGAACTCAGCAGAGAGAAAAAAGTTGGGTGGTTTAAAAAATGTATTTAAGAATAAATAGGGAAACACGTAATATTTTTCTTTTTTTTCTTCCAATACAGTCCTTGACATTTTCTTTTGATTTGTTTCAATTAAGATTGATGTTTGTCTCTCCCTGGTCATCTGACTGCAATGACTGACAGACAGGGAGAAGAGGCAGATGAAGAATTGGCCAAGAGACTGAAAATTTAATGTGCTGGATGGTTGAGATCATTTCAGTTGAACTATGGATAAGGATTTGTTCAGCTGCAAAAATGACATCAGAATGAAGAAATAGTTATATGAATGCCTGATACCATTTCAGGGGTTCTTTAAACGCCATTGCCTCACTAATTTTATTTCTTATCTCATATTTTTAGACTATTAGGAGACTTTGCAAAGTATTCATTTATACCTGTGGGATTTTGTAGATGCCCAGCATGGTGGAAATTTGACTAAAGAGATGAGAATCAGTCCCTTCGAGTAAAGGCAACAGATTATTTTGTTTTCCACAACTATAGTTTGGGACATTCTCCTGCCCTGCAGAAAGCAAGTCCATCATGACATCGCAAGTTATTCTTACATTGAAAAAGTTCTCATAGATGCTGTAGCCCAGGGTGATGTTTGGTAACAGCTTTGGATTCTGGTTGATCTCATGAATGGCAAAGAAGAAGGGCAGGACATGCCAGAAGCTCATACTGGATATACTGAAAGTGAAGAAATTTCATTTTGATTTTTGATTTTTCATGTTAAATTCATAAAAAAACAGATCACATTTCTGAAGCTGTTCCTATAAAAAACATTTATAACAAATCATTTGTACTGCTGTCTCATGAGTCTATTGTGTGGAAACTTCAGAAATCTACAATCTGAAATCAATGTTGAATGCATTATCCCCTTATGTATATAATAATCTGGTTGTCTTCTAGAAGGAGAAAATAGGACAGGATCACATCAGCAGCTCACTGTCCATATGTAATGCAGGCAATATTGTCAGAAGTTCATTGTTCAATGAAAATCATGTCAGATACATGTATCATTCATTTACAGTGATGGACTTCCCTTGGATCTTACGGTAATATTAGAAGAACAGCTTCACTGACACTTCATTGACACAAGAGGGACCTTGTCTTCCATGTTTTTCTTCAGGGTCAAAGTGATCCCAATCAGAAATTCTCTACCTGATCCCAACTTTTATTTTCCCTAATTGACTTAGAGGAGCATTCCTACAGCAAAAACTATGTTAATGTAATCATGGATCAAATGTCTGAGCAATTAGATGATTTCATTTAAAATTCACATTAGAAAACCACATTCCTATGAAAATACAGTCTTCTTTCTTTTTCTTAAGAGTTTCTTCTAGGATTTCTTCAATTTCTAACTGTTAAGAATATCTCTATGAATTTTTCTTGGTAACTACGAGTCTGTTCTGATGACTTTTACATCTTTAATTTAGTTTTATTTCTTTCAGATTGTTCTCCCACAGTAGCTACGGGAATAGGGCGGTATAATTTAAATAATAAAATAAATAAATAAAATAATGTTTGTCAATTTTGTCTCTCAGCTTGCACAATTAAAAAAACAACAAGAATTTGCTAGCCATGACAAAGCCTCCCCCTGCACTGTTCTATTGTTAGATGTTAAAGCCTTAATTTTATACTTCACATTCCTCTGCCATAAAATAATTTATTTTATTGTTATATTGTTATACATACTTTTCAGACAGTATATTGCTTAAAACAATCTATTTCCATAATTTTCAAAAATAGCTAATAACATATATGTCAATATTAAAAATTATAGCATAAAAAGATTTTTGTACTCATATTAGCCATAACCAATATTAATCATAATACCTTGCAATGGACCTATAATTAGGTACTATTAATATTAATGTTTTAAATACTTTTTCTCATTGTATATAGGAATTAATTGTTTCATATGGGAGGATTGTAAGTTTTAATTTTATTGTTAAATTATGCTGGTTCAGTAATAGAATGAAATACCTAAAATAAGGTATTATTTTCACCTCATCAAATCAGCAACAATTTCAATATCAAGACACATATTAATAGCAACCACTTGTCAGAAATGTTTTTTTTTAAACAGCTGAAATGGCCCCTACTACATTCATTTCCCTTTTAAATCAGATGGAAGGTGGTTTCACAGCCTTTAAATCAAACACACCCAGGGCCACCTGTTGTTACTCCTGCCATGGTCCTTGGCTGCTGCTTCTTTTTTTTTAAGGATTTCATTAATTTAAATAAAAGGTAAGCAGGAAGATGGTGTTGCCGCCACACAAAGCAAAATACTAGCCTCAGTTCTTTTTGAGAGATCAAGTTGCCCACAAGCCGTTTTATGAAAGAAAGCTGAAAGCCAACAGGTGAGGGTTGTGGCTTCTTGTCCAGGAAGCAAAAGATGAGAGATGAAAGGGAGAGAGAGATAGTGATACTGCAGAGATAGATAGATAGATAGATAGATAGATAGATAGATAGATAGATAGATAGATAGATAGATAGATAGATAGATAGATAGATAGATAGATAGATAGATAGATAGATAGATAGATAGATAGATAGATAGATAGATAGACAGACAGATAGATGGATGGACAGACAGACAGGTAGAAAGACAGGGGCATCATCAAGGACGTTGAAGAGAATGGGAAAATAAAATGGGAAAGAACTGCACTTTGACCTCAGCTAAGAGAAGATCCAGTAGTTCTTCCTGGCATCACAGAGAGTTATTTTACAAAGAGCCACCCCCATTCCCAATTTAAGTCTTTTCCTTAAAGCAAATGTGACAGAGACCAGGTACCAGGTAATGGAAACCATTGACATTTAAGAAAAACAGGAAAAGATATTGATAGTGTAGAGATAGATAGATAGATAGATAGATAGATAGATAGATAGATAGATAGATAGATAGATAGATAGATAGATAGATAGATAGATAGATAGATGATGGACGGACGGACGGACAGAGAGACAGACAGGTAGAAAGACAGGTGCATCATCAAGGACATTGAAGAGAATGGGAAAATAAAATGGGAAAGAACTTCACTTTGACCTCAGCTAAGAGGTGATCCAGTAGTTCTCCCTGACATCACAGAGAGTTATTTTACAAAGATCCACCCCCATTCCCAATTTAAGTCTTTTCCTTAAAGGAAATGAAGATGGGAAAATGTGACAGAGAGCAGGTACCAGGAAATGGAAACCATTGATATTTAAGAAAAACAGGAAAAAATAAAATTAATCACTAGGCTTACATATATATCAGGAATTACCTTTTAAATCTATTGTATGGAGGTTTAAAGAAAATGTATGATTCAAGCACAGTGCTAGTTGTAGATATGATAGCACCAATCAGGAAGTCTCCTGGCTTGTAGTAATTAAATCTGTGTTCTTCCTCTCTCTGCACACTCAATGGGCATTTGGTCATCATTGTGCCGCAGGGAAAATGGGACACCAGGAGAAGCAGTAGCAGATTTTCACAGGTCATGATGGAGATCTCCTATAGTTCTCTGAGACAGGTACCACAGTCTTTGGTCTCAGAGCTGTTTAAGGACAATTCTCTTGCCAAAGAGTCCAGAGCCACTGACTTTATAAAGATAAAGATAAAATGAAGTCTGGCACATTACACTAAAATGAGTAACATTACATTCAGACTTGCACAGTCCTGCCTACAGGAATCTTACCCTATGCTCTCCATAGTCCTTGAGATCCTTGTGGACCAAATGTTTACATTTTTAAAAAAAGTGTTAATAAGTATTGTCAAATATGTGTGTATGAGGGATTTACTGGTGTTCCTAAGAGGGAAAAAACTCTGTATGACTCATGGGCATAATTCTAATTTAAGACTTATCAAAACAATACAATTCAGGTAAGTTATTATTCCCTTTCCTCAATAAATGTATTCTTAACAGAGTAACAGAATTTGAGAGACATATCTTTGAAAGAAATCAGGAAATAAATTGAGTAGACTTTTAGTGGGCCAAAAATTCTTTATTGATAGAAAAGAGTATCAGAAATGAATTGGTCCTCTTTCTTCCCTTATGGAATAGGCAATTCTTTCAAATTTTCTGTTTAATTCAAAACACCATGAACTGGCCATCCCCTCACATAGCCATTTTCCAGAGCCACCTCATAGGATAGTGGCCCCGATACCTTAGTTACTCTAGTGGCCACCCAGGCAGCTCCCGGCCCATAGTTTCTGGTCCATACCAGTTCACCCAGCTGTAAATTTATGGGAGGCTTTGGTTTAGTTGTTTCAGCTGCCATCCTGTCTGGGTGGAGTTGATCGAGCTTTGTTGTGAGCTGGGGGGCCCACCTTAGTTCTGCAGGGCTGCGACCTGTTGCAGTGCTAGGATTCATGTGTTGGCACAGGAGGAAACCTGCCAGGTGGTGATTCCATCACTTGAGCAATTCCTTGGTGGACCTCACCATTTGTTCAGCCTGACTGTTGGAAGCGGGGTAGAAAGGGGCAGAAGTTGCATGCCATATCATGTTGGCATTTAGGAATGATTGGAATTCAGCCAGCGTGAATTGTGCCCCATTGTCAGACATGATGATGTCTTGCAGACCATGTGTGGCAAAGAGCTGGCGTAGCTCCTCGATGACCCTGGCAGTTGTCATCGATGGGACAGGTACCACTTCCAACCACTTGGAATAGCTGTCCACCACAATGAGGAATACCTGTCCCTGGAATGGGCCCACAAAGTCAATATGCACGTGAGACCAAGGGGCATGTGTGATCTCCCAACAGTGCACAGGTGCTTGGGGCATCTCTGGACGGGTCTCTTGGCAGACCTGACAGCCCCTTACTTGTTTTTCTATGTCTTTGTCCAGGCTTTATTTTTATTTTTTATTTTTTATTTTTATTACATTTATATCCCGCCCTTCTCTGAAGACTCAGGGCGGCTTACAAGCTTAGCAGTAGCCTTCATTCTATGTATATGCCTGCTTGTTAGGGCTTTCACACACACCCCCAAGCGGCATTATTACAAAGTCAGCTTATTGCCCCCAACAATCTGGGTCCTCATTTTACCTACCTCGGAAGGATGGAAGGCTGAGTCAACCTTGAGCCTGGTGGGATGCGAACCTGCACTAATTGCAGGCAGCTGGTGTTACTTAAGGAGGCATTAGCCCACTGCTCCACCAAGGCTTGCCCAACACAAGTAGCTCCTGGCTAGAGCCTTCATCCTTACGATACCGGGGTACCCATCATGAAGTGAATCTAGCACCCTGGCTTGCAGACTGGGTGGAACGACAATCCTGCTCCCCCATAGTACACAACCCTTGTGGGCTGATATTTCATCTTTCCTGCACGCATAGTGCTTGAACTCTGGGCCTGGATGGGTTTCTGGCCATCCCCTCAACGCCCAATTGAGAACATGGCTGAGCATTTTGTCTGTGGCAGTTTCAGCAGCCACATTCCCTGCATGTAGGGGTGTTTCTGGTAGGTCCTGGATTGCCAGGATATGTGCTGCCAGAGCTGGGTCTGGATCCATCTGTGGCAGAGGCAGTCAGCTGAGTGCATCAGCATGCCCCATTTCCTTCCCTGGCTCATGAACTAACTTGTACGAGTAGGCAGCCATAAAGATTGACCATCACAGAATCCGCGGTGACAGGATCTGCGGGGTCTGTTTGTCAGCCATAAAAAGGCCAACCAGCGGCTTGCGGTCTGTGAAGATGGTAAAATGTCGCCCATATAAGAAGTCATGGAACTTCTTGACACCTGCAACAATAGCGAGGGCTTCTTTATCAATTTGTGCATAGTTCCTTTCTGCTGATGATAAAGTTCTTGAGTAGTACATAATGGGAGCCTCGTGACTGTCTGGCATTTGATGGCTTAGCACTGCCCCAATGCCATATGGCGAACCATCACAGGCTAGAGTTACTGGCAGTTTTTCATTGAAGTGAGCCAGCATTGAGTTTGAAGATAGCAGTGACCTGACCGTCTTGCATACTGTATTGTGGGTGCTCGACCAGACCCAGGGCGCTTTTATGCCCAATAGATGGTGAAGTGGCTCTGCCAGGGCACCCTTGTGTGGCAAGAATGAGTGGTAGAAGTTAAGCAGACCCGGGAATGCTTGCAGTTCCCCCTTGGATTTGGTCTGGGGGCTTGTTGAATTGGTTTTAACTTGGCCTCTTATGGGTGGATTCCATTAGCATCCATTTGGAACCCCAGGAACTATAGATTCCACGTCAATTTGGCACTTGTCCTTTTTTAGTTTTAAGCCTGCCTCATGGAAACGTTGGAGTACTGTCTGGAGACGTTCTGCTAGGACTGCCGCTGATTCCCCTGTGATCAGGACATCGTCAAAGTACAGGCAGACACTGGGTATGTTTTTAAGTGTCTGTTCCATGATGCTTTGGAACAACCTGGGAGCTACGCTTACCCCAAACTGCAGGCGGCACACTCAAAATGCCCCTCTGTGTGTGACGATTGTTTGTGCCTCAGCAGTGGTGTTGTCAATTGGCATTTGCTGTTATGCCTGTGTGTGGTCTAATTTGGCAAAAATTCAGCCTCCTTGAAGTGAGGTGATTATGTGGCTTACCACCAGGCCTGTGTAAGCATGTTGCTATAGTGCCTTATTTATTGTGCATTTGTAGTCTGCACAGATAGGAACTTCCCCATTTGGCTTTACTGGGGTCACTATAGAAGTCTCCCACAAGCTACTGTCTATGGGTTGGAGCACTCCCTGCTGTACTAGTTTGTCAAGTTCTGTGTCAATCTTTGGCTTTAGTGCAAAAGCTACTCTGCGTGGTTTCACTCGGATTGGAGTGACTGCTGGGTCAAGGTTGAGTGAAATGGGTGCCCCTCTGTATTGTCCCAACTTTGTGCTGAAAACATCAGTGTATTGTTGGCATACTGCTGCTAGGTCAGCTGTTTGTGTGTGATGGATGCCCATCACATGGATGCACAGGGCTTTGTACCAGTCCAGTCCAATGAGGCTGATGCGCTGTCCATCTATGACCACAATGCTGAGGGAATCCTCAAATTCCTTGAACTTAACCCTAATGGTGGCTTCTCCCCTTACAGAAACATGGCAATTTTGGAAGTCTGTTAGTATGAGGCTTGATAGCTTGAGTGGCCCTTGCCCCTTGCCTTGTCTGCAAATATAATTAAAAGTCTTGTATGAGATGATTGATAGGGCTTACGCAGTGTCTAGCTCCATGGAGCATGGGACCCCCTGCAGTTTAATTTGGAGCTTTAACTTCTCCTTGAGGGGGCATTGGGCTCCCATTCGTTGGATACTTTGCCTCCCTGAGCAAAGTACTGGTGACCTCTACAGAATCTGGTGATGTGGCCTTGCTTCCCACAGGCGTGGCACACAGCTGTGCAAAATCTGCACTCTGCTCTTTTATGCTGTCCCCCACAGCTAGAACAGTTCTGTGGAGATGTTGTTTGCTCTGTTGAATGTTGCCATCTGGATGCCTCTCTCTGCAACTGATTGATTTCATCATCTTCATTGGTCTCCCCCAGTCGTGTGGTGGATCACCATAGGTCTGGTGTGTGTTTTTGGTGGCCAGAGAGCCTTCATTGCTCCTCTGGCATCTTCATCCACCATGACTTCCTTCAAAGCATCTATTTCCATGGCAAATAGGCGCTGTTGTAGCTCTCTATTTAACAAGCCGCAAACAAGTCTGTCTCTGAGGCGGTCTTCCATATCTGGAAACTCACAGTGGCATGAAGCTTGTCAAAGTGTGGCCACAAACTCAGCTGCCAATTCTCCAAACCTCTGCTTTCGTTGCTCAAAAGCATGGCACCAAGTGATTATGGAGAGTTTCAGCTCAAAGTGTTCTTTTAACCTCCTCTTGAGGTCTGCGCATGTCACTGACTCTATGCTTGCCGGCGATAGCAGATTTTCTGTGATGTTGAATGTCGCTTGCCCACATGCACAGAGTAGGGTTTCTGCTTTCAGGCCATCATCTCTGACCTGGTTCACCCGTAGGTAATTGTCAACACGGGAGACATAGGAGCTCCACTGCTCTGGATGGGTGATGTCAAACTCGTTGAGCCTTCCGAGTTTAGCCATTCCAAGAGTTCTATGAGGTCCTGGTTACTGCCTTTGCTGCAGCAGTAGGAGCTGTGTTGCCTTTTGATCCTGAAGATGGATCCCTCAGGATGTCTGTGCCTCCAGTGTGTCTTACGGGCAGGCAGGGCAGGGACGTGGTCCCACCAGGGCTCTGTGCCTGGTCTGACACCAGTGACTTCAGTCTCTTAGCTCTCATCAGCTCTCTTCCTACAGCAATCCCACTCTCGTTGCCACTATTGTGTAGTGGGTTTGAAGGCAATAACCAGACTGGCATGGTACAACAGTGTTTATTGAACCAGAACAGAACTGTCAAAAAATGGTAACATGCCTGCAATTTATACTTTCCGCCTTTGGGGCATCAGCCAATCACAACTTTAGCATGCTCCCACCCAAACCTGAATCCTTTGAGGTATCCCTCCAAAACAGTTGGAGGTACATTAGCTTTACAACACCATAATATTAGTATTAATACATAACAATTAGCACATAACATTTTGACATTAACAGTAAGAAGAGTCTGGATTAATTGCAGGAAAGAGGAAAAGGGAAAGAAAAAAGTATTTGGTTAATATGAGATTATGAAGTATCTTATCTTCCTTCACTTCCATGAACTCATTGATTCCTAAATATTACTTATTATATTTCTTATTATCTGGGTCTTTAATTGCGCTTTAGTTTCTCTATCATTCTTTTGCCCATCTACCCCTTTCCCACCCCCCACCCCCAAGAATGTCAGTTGCCCCTCTCAGTTATATCCAGGGTTCTGGACCCCTTTCATTAGAGGCGACAGCCTCTGTAGGTCAAAACTGGCCAAAAGGCAAGATGGCAATCATACCAATGGTGCAAAGTGTAAAACTTTAATTACATTCTACCAGCAAAATCTTGCCTTTTAGACTGCCTGGACAGCCAGTGAGGCTTGGCTGCTGTTCTGGGTATAAATGAGTTGTTAAGGATCTCCAGATTTGGTTGCTTTGGTTACCAATTGGTGTTTCCAATGGTCTTCAGACAGGGATTAGTGGCCTTTGGTGAGATGGACATCTAAATAGTTCTGCACTTGTGTCTTTCCTTTCAATGAAATCCTCAAAAGATTCAAATATTTATTTATTTGTTAAGTTTATTTGCTGCCTATCTCACCATGAGGCTACTCTAGGTGGCTTAAAATAATAAAAGGGAAGAAATGAAAAGAGTGCAAGCAGAACAGAAATAAGATAACAGAACAATAAAACAATGACAAAGAATACAATGAGAATACATCAATATGATTACCAAAAAAGATGGACAAGTAAAAAGCAGAGAACCAGGTGGAGGGGGGGGGGGGAAAGTGGAGTCTGCCATCAATCCAGCAGTGACGTCCAGCATGGAACCTCTGTATTTGGACCCCAGGCCAACCAGAGAGCCAGGTCTTTAGGCTCTTGTGACAGGATAGGAGGGTGGGGACACCTTAGAGAGCAAGTTGTTCCAAAGACTGAGCCCTGCAACAAATAAAGCTCTTCTTCTGGATCCCAATAGATGGAGTTCTTTGACTGATGACATCCAAAGTCATCCCTCTCGGCTGGCATGAGTAGGACGGGCTTGTCCTAGGAGGATGAATATGGACTGGACAACTTTGCTAAGAAGCCATTCTACATCTAGGTAAACAGTCCCAGAAAAATGGAAGAAAACTGGAATTATATCTGGTGATGGAAAGAACTTCATTCATATTTACCAGAATCGGGGGGGGGGGATGCCAATAAGATATCCAGATTCCTTCCTTTTGGGATCAGATTAAGAAGAATGTTTTCATGTATTTAGCACAACTTTGCCATAAATAATAGCTGTTGTTACTCCCTGTGGTGTTCTTTTGCCTTAGGAGCCAAATGCAAATGCTAGATCCAGTCTAGATAGATCTTAAAAATGAGAATAACTGTAGCCATTCTTGACAAAATTTTCCCCTTTCTTCCATTGCATTGCTTATTTTATGTAGAGGTGCCTGACTTAATGCAGCATTGCCCATCTGGTGTCCCTTAAATGTGTTGTCTATATCAGGGCTTTTCAACTGGTGGTACACATACCACTGGTGGTGTGCGAGCACCTGGCTGGTGGTATGCGGCGTTGCCTTCCTCCCCCCTCTGCTTCCCCTCCCACTCCATTCCTTCCCAGCTCACTTGCTTGTAGAAAACATGCTACTTGGCGGCGGCCTGCAGGAACATTACCGAGGGCGCACGAAGAGCGCAGGTGCAGAGGAAGGCCCCGCCCTCACCAGGGACTCATTGTGCAGCAACTGGATTGACTTCTTCTCGTGCGGGATCTGTGTCGCCTTTCCCCCCCTTTTCTTACAGAAGTTAGTGCGAGCCTGAAGGGGACAGAGCCATCCACTCCCTTGGCAGGTAGGTGTTTCAGACCACTTGCGTCATAGCCCTGAGCACCAACCTCACAATCGCCCCTCTGTCTTTTCCCCCTTCTCTCTCTCTCTCTGTTGTGGCCTTCCATCTTCTTTTCCTTCCCCCCCCCCCATGAGCTTGTGATACCCCTCACGGCCCCTCCTGGGGCTTGAGACTTGTTGTGATTCAGGGTCAGCCTGTGGGTTCAGCAGTTGGGTCGGACGACTCAGAGGAGGAGGAGGGGGGTGTTGAAGAGCTTGCTGATGATGGCCTTCAGGCTCCGCAGAGCCCTCAGCCAGGTCCCTCCCACCTGGTCACAACGCAGACCCAGCTGTGTGAGCTTGACAGCGTGGATGAAGATGACCCACAGCTGGCCCTGTTCAAGGATGCCCGACGCAGGAGGCAGTCAATCAGGAGTAAACAGAGGAAGGCAATGGGGCACCTTGGAAGGAGCCAGAGAGAAGCCACGCCCTGAACTGCATAAAAGGGGAATGTGTGGGAGGGCTGGTGTGCGCTCCATAATTCCTTGGAAGATGCCCGGTGCAACGCTAACCCCAAACTGCAAGCGTCTGACTTTGAATGCTCCTCTATGAGTCACTATAGTTTGAGCCGCAGCTGTGGCCTCGTCTACCGGAAGCTGCTGATACGCCTGCACTAAATCAAGTTTAGCAAAAATGGTGCCCCCTTGCAAAGAGTTCACAGTAATTAAATTATGCGCTGAGCTGGTTTATGAGGATTCTACCACCTTTAGAGTTTTCTTTCCAGTAAGAGCTCCTGATGGTGATTAGTGTTTTGAGGTTTACTTAATTCAGCTTTCCAAACCATATACTCAGACAGTCCTCAACTTATGACCACTTATTGAGCCCAAACTTATTGAGCCCAAAATGTATGATGTTAAGTGAAAACTTTGTTGAGTTTTACTACATTTTACACCTTTTCTTGCCACAATTGTTATGTTAATCACTGCAGTTGTTAAGTTAGCAACACAACTGTTAAGTGAATCTGGCTTCCGCATTGACTTTGCTTTTCAGAAGGTTGCAAAAGGGGACCCCAGGACCTTGCAAGTGTCATAAATGTGAGTCACTTGCCAAGCATCTGAATTTTGATTATGTGACCATGGGGAAGCTGTAATGGTCATAAGTGAGAAAATGATCATAAGTCACTATTTTCAGTGTCATTGTCACTAAAAAAAGTGTTGTAAGTTGAGGACTACCTGCAAAGAAATGTCTGCAAGCAAGCCACCAAGCTCAGAGAGTACCACAAATTCCATATTTCAACTAAGAGCTATGGTTATGCTGTTCTATTGGCACCAGCTCCTAACTGCTCCCCACAATTTGGAGCAAACCCCAATATCTGATGCCTGATGCTTTTTCCAATCCTGACAACTAATTTTGCCCTAACCATTGCACCTTGTGATAAGTGTGTTCCCCCTCCCAAATTTATTTTGGACCTTGTCTTTATAAACTTAGGAAAAGCTTCCTTTTCAGTGGAGATGAATGACATAATAGCCCCAAGACTGGGACTAATGTAGAGTTTCAAGAAAAAAATAACATACCATAGAGAAATTTAGATGGACAGCAACCATCACTGCCGTGGCTCTTTCAAGATACTGAGGCATCATCCACGGCTGCCTACCCTGCCGTGTTTTGGCGCTTTGTCCCTATTTGTCAGCATAAGAGTTTAGTCTTAAACCGAGATTTTATTTTAACACGCTTTAAGAGATTTCGTCTTCAATTTTAATATTTTTTCCTGGCATGTTTTGGTGCCCCCTCTGGCCATTCAAAGGAATCAGCCTGCAGATGTGCTTAAGGGGACGGAATGCAAGGATCATTTTAGGAGGTCACTCGTGTCTGGAAAGAGGCGGGTGACATTTGGGGACCACCGTGGTCATGAAGGATGCTAGAAAGGGGCCACATGGGACAATTGCCCAGAGTGGGCTTTGACAACAGATGAAAATGCAGCCATTTTCTCTATGATTGGTATGAGAGTTCAGTTACTCATAATAATAATAATAACTCTGCTGTGGGAACCCAAGGACAAACTGGGTCCAGAGCTGATAATGTTTTGGCGGGCTGGAGAGCTGGGGAGAAAGCCTGTGCTTCAAGCTAATTGGGAAATATGCTTTATGACTGTTTACTGGGGGTGGGAATTTTACTTTGAATCCAGGGGAGGGGAATTTAGTTTTTGGGTTCAACTATGTAGTGCTGATACTTTGCTTCCTGAATAAAAGATTCTTTAAGGAAAACAATGGCTCAACATTTTTTTTGAAGGGTTTCATCTATTGGAATCATGACACCCTGACATCCTGAGGATGACCCGTTATCTGTCTGGTACCTCAGTACTCTCAAAACAACCTTGCAGCACTGTACTTGTTGTGTATTGTGGGTAGACCATCAGGCACAGATGACAGGACGCCGAGTTTGAACTCAGATTTATTGTGGTTGGAACAAGGAACTCTCCACAGCTCAGCCCTTTATATACTGTTGCTGGCTAGCCGCCGGCCAATCCACATCCTTAAAGGATCCCGCCAAAACGGCCAGACCAATAGGATACTGTTGCTGGGTGATGCTCAGCTGATGCCCAGCTGAGCTGTCAAATAACACTAACATATATACACTGAATATATAACAGTACTGGCCACCGGTGGACTGGTCAGGATGGTTGGATCTAGGAATGGGAAGAATAGCTTGGTGCTTTGCATGGGATCATTAGATACCACCTGACCTTATTGCAACCACTGTTTCTCAGTAAAAGTTCTTTTCATTAACCATATGGTGTGAAGAGTTGTGCTTTCCTGAGAGGATTAGCTGAGGCAGGTCCTTACAGTCATATCTTCTTAAGTACATTAGATAAAGGAAAAGTGTTTTTATAATGCTCTCTCTTGATTGGTATCAGTAGATATATGGTTAGTGAAATTTTATGATTCTTTGTATATATGGTTTATGGTAAAAGAAAGTAATGATTCAAAAGAAAAGGACCTCTTATACATCTCTAACATAGTTTATTATATCAATCATAATTGAGACTTCATGTGAAAGAAAGAGAACTTTCTTAGAACAGATAAAGGTTTTATTTCCAAATATCCTATTTTGTCTTAACAATACCTTGGGTAACAAATAACTTTCAAAATCAAGAACCCTCATTATTTTTCATCATTAGATTCTCCTTAGTGTTGATGTCAGGTCTCAAAATAATGATGTAACATTTGGGGACAAAAATACAGCCCAGTAAACCCAGGCTGGAAGCCAGGATAGAGAAGATTTGCACAGCCACCATGTATTTCCCTTTAGTGCTCAGATAGGTGGGGATAAAGGAGACCCAAACACTGCAAAAAACCAGCATGCTGAAGGTGATCCACTTGGCTTCATTGAAAGTCCCTGGAAGCTTGCGGGCCAGAAAAGCCACCAAAAAGCAAATGGCAGCCAGAAAGCCCATGTAACCAAGGGCAGTGTAGAACATGGTCATTGAGCCTTCATTACATTGCAGGAGGATCTCTCTTGGTTTAGAATACAGGTCAGAATGTGGAAATGGGGGAGAGTTTCCCAGCCATGTAAGGCAGATACCCATCTGAACTGCAGAGCAGGACAAAACAATGGAGTTGGCCAGACTTTTCCCCAACCATTTCCTCATCCTGCTGCCTGGCTTTGTGGCCAGAAATGCCACCACCACCATGATAGTCTTGGCCAGCAAGGAAGAGACAGCAACTGAGAAAACCACACTGAAGGTGATTTGTCGAAGAAGACAAGTCACTTTCTTGGGCCGACCAATGAATAGAAGAGAGGTCAAGAAGGAAAGCAGCAGAGAGACCAGGAGAATGTAGGTGAGATCCCGATTGTTAGCTTTGACTATGGGGGTTTCTCGATATTTAATGAAGATTCCTAGAACTAAGGCAGTGTTTAGAGACAAAAAAAAGGCAATGATAGCCAGAATGAGACCTAACATTTCTTTGTAGGACAGGAAAGTCTCAACTTTGGGGACACACTGGTCTCGCTTCTGGTTGGAATGCTGTTCATCTGGACACTTTTCACATTGGGCCACATCTGGAAAACATGAATTGATATTTCTCTCTCTTTTTAAAAAGAAAAATATTTTAATTACTGAAACAATGAAGTATAAAGAAAAACGTGCTTTACATTGGATATTGACAATTGAATAACACAAAAGAAATAATTTCTAAGCATGAACAAAGTAGAAAATGTTTATAGAAAAACATTGCCACCATCCTTTCTCTTTATTTGCCAACTGTCTTTCTAAAAACCATGTTATGTCCCCAAGTTCTAAATTCTTTGTGTGGTATCTATGGTAGCCATTCTTGCTACTGCTATCACAGATACTTTAGATATTGTGACTTTTCCCATTGCAGCAGATTGTCCAATCTTACCACCCAATGTGACATCACTGAAAAAAATGTGTCTTTCCAATTCTGGAAATTATACATCAAAAGAACATTTGTAGAATTATACCTCAAAAGAACATTTGTGATTTCAGGTAAATGTTTATGTTTAGGGTTTTTTTCTGAATATTGTGATGCATTTTGTTCTCTGAATTTTGAGTTTGTTTGCATTCCTACCACAAATAATAAAATATTCCTTTTTCTTATGGGATTTCCTACATCTATTTTTCAATGATTTGTTTGTTTTATCAGTTGTTGGTATAATTGTATACTGTCTGTAAAAAAATTTCCCTAATACTATAACCTGGAGTGAATTTTCTAGATTTTTCTTTTCCAAAGCTGGGGTTTTTTTTGTACTGCAATTATTTATTTGATATTTTGTATCCATTCTATCCTACAGTTATTTATTTATTCCATCTCCATGTCCTACTTCAAAAAAACCCTATTTATATATGCCTCCTAATAGTTGATCTTGGCTTTGTATACCTATTTCTGTCATCTCTCAAGATTTCTCCATCTTTGTCAATATTACTTTTTACTGTTTCAGCAGTTTCCGAAAACATCCACTATGGTAAAATGCTACTTTTATTCAATACTGAACACTGCTGTGTCTTGATTCTTTTCCTGAGTGTGGATTCAGCACACTGGCATAGGAAATTAAATCTTGATTACTAAATTTGTCCCTAGAATAAAAGGCTGATGCTCCTTTTTTGTCCTTGAGCCACCTACCTTCCTGTGTGGAGATTGTTCCTTCCATACATGGAGAGCAGTCATAGCAGCACACAGGTTCTCCTTCTTTTGTGAGCTTGGTATATCCTGGGAGGCAATTTTTAGTACATCTAGAAAAAGGGGTCTTCTAAACAGAAAGAAAATTATGGAAATATATGGATTAGGGAATTCTTTCTATAAATGGAAGTGAGTGTCAAGATAGGTTCATGAACTCAGAAGATACTTTCAAGATTTTTTCCAAATATAATAAAATTATTTTTGTTTGGGTGATTTCAGCAGCATATCCCAGAATCCTTTCAATATTCAGTAAAGACTGATGACTCTCCTGTCCAAACATCTTTAGCTTTCTGTATGTTTGGGGGTTTTTGCCAGTGAGAGGCAACATGCATTTGGATTTCCTATCCCATCAATTTTGTTTTGAATTAGATTTAAGTAGGAAAAATGCAAATAGATAGGTTCAAAATAATTGGTACCTTGCTCACAAAAGTAACTATGAGAAAGATCTGGTTGTGCTAGTCCAGCAGCCCCCAACCTTTGCGGCTCAGTGGCCTGGCTGGAGGGGGCAGAGAGGGGAACTGGACTGCATGTGTGGCAGGCTGATACATGTGTGCGCATGCATGAAGCCCTTGCACAAGTGGAGGCCAGCACACATGTGTGGAGCTCGACTTGTTTAAGCAGTGAGCTGTCATGTGCTCCAGCCACTTGCCTGACCCAATTCTGAATAGGCCATGGCCTAGTAGTGGGGCCATGGCCTTGGGGGGCAAATTGGAATACTAGAAATTGTGCATAGAAGACTAGAAAACATGACAAAGAGTCTGGAGGCTAAATTATACGATGAACAGTTAAGGGAACTAGATCTGCCTCACAAAGAGAAGGATAAGGAGGAACAATGACCCCCAGTATTTGAGGGTCTATCACAAAGAAGAGGGAATTAGATTTATTCTCCAAAGCACCAGAGAAAAAGTAATGGGTGGAAGCTTGTTAAAGAGAGGTCCAGCTTAGAAGTAAGGAGAAATTTCTGACAGTGAGAACAATTAACCAATGAACTAGCTTGCCTCATGTAGTTGTGGGTGCTCTATCACTGGAGGTTTTGAAAGATAGACTGGACAACTATTTGACTGGGATGATATACAGATTCAATCAAGATCGCATGAGGTACTAATACCACTCCATAGAGCCTCAGTAACACCACACCTAGAATACCGTATCCAGTTTTGGTCTCCACAATATAAAAAACAAGTTGAGACTCTAGAAAATGTGCAGAGAACAGCAACAAAGATGATTAGGGGACTGGAGGCTAAAACATATGAAGAATGGCTACAGGGACTGGGCATGGTTAATCTAGTGAAGAGAAGGACCAAGGGAGACATGATAACAGTGTTCTAATATGAGGGGATCAGCCTGTTTTCCAAAAGCACCTGAAACTCAGACAAGGAATAACAGATGATCAAGGAGAGATTCAGTCTAGAGATAATGAGATATTTTCTGACAGTGAGAACAATCAACCAATGGAACAGATTGCCTTCAGATGTTATGGGAGTTTCATCACTGGAAACCTTCAAGAAGATACTGGATTGCCATCTGTCAGAAATGGTGTAGGGTCTCCTGCTTGGGTGGGGGGGGTGGTCTAGCTGACCTACAAGGTCCCTTCCAATTCTGTTATTCTGATTCTGATTCTAATTAAATGTCTGTAAGCAACTATGCTCACAGAGCATCAAGGACTGCCCTGAGATGCCCTGAAGTAAATCATTCAGGGTCTAAGGGTTTGGGGAAGTTCCTTAGCTTCCTTACAGGGAACAAACATCATTGGACTACCAACATGCTTTCCATCCTACCCTAGAACAATGCTGGCATTTCCATAGATAGAAATGCAGGAGAGATCCAGGAGAAAGAGTAGTGTCTTCTTCAACCCATCTTTTCATTAGCATAGAGCCTCCATCAGAGTAAGAAGATTGGTTAACCACAAAAGCAGATGGCTATGTAGGAATGGATGAATTACAATACCCACAAACTGGCAGACTTGGTTACCCAGTTAAAGGATGTTGGCCATATGATGACACTCTCATCGATAGAGAACTTGATATCTGAAGAGACTTTTTCTTTTTCAATATCCCCTATTTTCACTCCAGCAGAAGACTTGTTAGGAAATACTGCCCAGTCCATAATATCAAAATCAGCAACAGGAATTCCAGCCTCATCCAAATAAACATCATCCACAGAAAAATTGTAAATCTTGAAGTTTCTTAGAAAAGGATGGAGCTGAAAAGACATAGAGAATCACCCTTGCTGTGTATACATTCTCTTTTGAACCGTAAGTCAGAAGTGGGATATTCAACTCAATGCCTCTCTCTGCAAATGTGACAGGAAGATTATTCTCTTTCTCACTCCTTTCTCCCCTCCATCTCAAAATCTCCCTTTCCTTCTCCCATTCTTTCTCTCTCATACATAAACACATATATATACAGCTTTTCTGTTCATTATTTTCATCTACTCTGTTTTACGAAATTTCTAATCTCAGATCAGAAACATGTTTTAACTGCAGCAACCTCACCCTATTTCTAGGGTTGTTTCCCCACCTCTTATGTTGATCTCCCACCCCTTTGGACTTCTGGAAGGGCATCAAACTCAGTTTTGTTTAATTTGCCTGGATCCTCAAAGGGTGCACTCACTACTGGAGGTGTTTACTGGGGTAAGAAGATATCACTCACTACTGGAGTGTTTACTGGGGTAAGATATCACTCACTACTGGAGTGTTTACTGGGGTAAGAAGATATCACTCACTACTGGAGTGTTTACTGGGGTAAGAAGATATCACTCACTACTGGAGTGTTTACTGGGGTAAGATATCACTCACTACTGGAGTGTTTACTGGGGTAAGAAGATATCACTCACTACTGGAGGTTTACTGGGGTAAGAAGATATCACTCACTACTGGAGGTTTACTGGGGTAAGTAGATATCACTCACTACTGGAGGTTTACTGGGGTAAGAAGATATCATCCCTGTGCTGTCCATCTCCTTTTTCTTCTTTTTTTAAAATAGTTTTGAAAATTTTAATTGTTTTTCTGTTTATCTTTTTACTGTTTGTAAGACACCAAGAGTGGCTCTATCAGTAAGATGGGTGCATATACATTTAATAAATAAGTAATAAATAATATTGTATGGCCTTTTGGAGTTCTGCAATCTTTTTATCTTCTCTAGTATTTTATGTAACCAACAGGTGGTGGTGGAAAGACTGGGAGAAATGACAGGGCTCCAGATTCTAAGATTTAATATTCAGAGGAGAAAGAGAGATAAAAGGATCCTGGGAGCCAGCAAATGCAGAAGAAAATTTCCAGGTTATGTGACCAGGAAGTGGTAGTGAGAAGCAAGTCAACTGAGTGCTTTTTTTCTGAAAATGCTGAGAAGAAGAAAGACGTGGCAGGACAGGAAATACATCAGACCAATGTAGGAAATTTAAGACAGAATATGATAGTTACTTATTTATTTTGCAAATATATGAAAGCTTCCTGTCTATCTTGAGACAATATGTATTCTTACAAGCATCTTGAACCAGCACACCTGGTTTAGTCAAGAAGATGAGCCTTGGTGGAGCAGTGGGCTAATGCCTCCTTAAGTAACACCAGCTGCCTGCAATTAGTGCAGGTTCAAGTCCCACCAGGCTCAAGCCATCCTTCCGAGGTAGGTAAAATGAGGACCCAGATTGTTGGGGGCAAGAAGCTGACTTTGTAATAATGTCGCGGGGGCGGGCGAAAGCCCTAATAAGCAGGCATATACATAGAATGAGGGCTATTGCTAAGCACATTGATTTGTGCTTAGATTGTAAGCCGCCCTGAGTCTTCGGAGAAGGGTGGGATATAAATGGGATTAAAAAAAAAGATTCAACAGCAGAATCTGTCTCTTTCTCTCTAAGCTTCCAGAGCTGGTCAGAAGAAGTATTAGAAACTAACACTTGTTATTGAATTCCCCCATCACATCCATTCCTGCTTATCTTTAACTTAACATTTAAGAATTGAAAAGAAACCATTAGAGGAATTTTATAGAAGTCTTACCTGCCACGGCTGTACAATCTGGATTGTCTTAAAATTCCCAACATGCAGCTTCCTCTTACTCGTTTGGGAGGAAAAGGCAGCACTGAGGATCCAGGCCACAACCTGGATTGTTGTGGAAATACTGGAGCCATCCTCAGACAAGATTCTTTCAACCAGATCCTGGGGTGGGATTTCCCAGGTCTCTTTTTCCAGGCATCTATTCCAAACTTTCTTAGACAACAAAGGACTTGAATAAGAACATTGAAATGCTGCCTCCCCAAACTGCGTAGTTGCAGAATAATGTGAATTAAAATCATAATACTGTGTCCTTTTTTTTGTCTGAGTTGAGAAGGATAATAAAAGATGGTTATGCTGGAGATTAAGCAATCGATAAAAAAATCTCACGCTTATACCTGACAAAGCTGTGGCAATCCATACTTTTCCCCCAAACAGGATTTCACTATTGTCAATTTCTCGTATTACTACTGCTAGTATTAATGTAGCCTGAAAGTCCAGCTGACAAACAATACTTTTCACTTTAGTGTCAATAAAATATTCATATATGTTCTTTTTCCCCACTGCTCTAATAACTATGGGTAAGCTTTCCGAGAAGGCAACGCAGACACCTTTGCTTAAGGCTTCTGACACAAAGGTTCTTCTGAATTTTTCTCCGCTTTCATTGTCTGGAGCAACAATGCCGATCCACGTCCATCGGAAATGCAGGAGCAACTTGACAATTGCCAAGTGAGGAGGTTCTTGTTTTGGACTCATCCGGTAGAAAAAAGGGAAATGGTGTTTCTGCTCTGGAATGTGGCTGATGACCCCATAGTTGATCTAAGATGAAACGAAAAGATGGTTGATTGCTTTGCTTTTAAGGGAAAAAAAATAGTGCTTACATATCAGAGCTGTTCCTCCATGGAAGAGAACTTCCTTTCATCTGTTCTTGGGTTTCTACCATGAAATGTCATCTCAATGTCTGGTATCACTTACCTGTAAATTCCAGTCACCACATCTTTCTGCCAGAATTACGGAAGGTGAAATGTGACCATTTTTTTTCACATCATGAGCAGTACAAGAGCAAAGAACAAAACACTAATATACAGCTCAGTTATATATGTCTCAATAATGCCCTGGGAATGATGGGATGACATGTGAACTCAGCAGAGAGAAAAAAGTTGGGTGGTTTAAAAAATGTATTTAAGAATAAATAGGGAAACACCTAATATTTTTCTTTTTTTTCTTCCAATACAGTCCTTGACATTTTCTTTTGATTTGTTTCAATTAAGATTGATGTTTGTCTCTCCCTGGTCGTCTGACTGCAATGACTGACAGACAGGGAGAAGAGGCAGATGAAGAATTGGCCAAGAGACTGAAAATTTAATGTGCAGGATGGTTGAGATCATTTCAGTTGAACTATGGATAAGGATTTGTTCAGCTGCAAAAATGACATCAGAATGAAGAAATAGTTATATGAATGCCTGATACCATTTCAGGGGTTCTTTAAACGCCATTGCCTCACTAATTTTATTTCTTATCTCATATTTTTAGACTATTAGGAGACTTTGCAAAGTATTCATTTATACCTGTGGGATTTTGTAGATGCCCAGCATGGTGGAAATTTGACTAAAGAGATGAGAATCAGTCCCTTCGAGTAAAGGCAACAGATTATTTTGTTTTCCACAACTATAGTTTGGGACATTCTCCTGCCCTGCAGAAAGCAAGTCCATCATGACATCGCAAGTTATTCTTACATTGAAAAAGTTCTCATAGATGCTGTAGCCCAGGGTGATGTTTGGTAACAGCTTTGGATTCTGGTTGATCTCATGAATGGCAAAGAAGAAGGGCAGGACATGCCAGAAGCTCATACTGGATATACTGAAAGTGAAGAAATTTCATTTTGATTTTTGATTTTTCATGTTAAATTCATAAAAAAACAGATCACATTTCTGAAGCTGTTCCTATAAAAAACATTTATAACAAATCATTTGAGTCTATTGTGTGGAAACTTCAGAAATCTACAATCTGAAATCAATGTTGAATGCATTATCCCCTTATGTATATAATAATCTGGTTGTCTTCTAGAAGGAGAAAATAGGACAGGATCACATCAGCAGCTCACTGTCCATATGTAATGCAGGCAATATTGTCAGAAGTTCATTGTTCAATGAAAATCATGTCAGATACATGTATCATTCATTTACAGTGATGGACTTCCCTTGGATCTTACGGTAATATTAGAAGAACAGCTTCACTGACACAAAACGGACCTTCTTTTCCATGTTTTTCTTCAGGGTCAAAGTATTTATTTATTTATTTATTTATTTATTTATTTATTTATTTATTTATTTATTTATTTATTTCTTTATTTATTTATTCAGTTTATATACCGCCCTACTCCCAAAGGACTCAGGGTGGTTTACAAGGCAAAATTTAAAAACAATACAATATAAAATTAAAATTAAATTAAATTAAGTCTAGCCCCAAAAAATTAAAATCACAATTTAAAAACATTAAACCCCTCAGTCCAGACCAGATAGCTCAAAGAGCCAGGTTTTTAGGTCCCAGCGAAATGAACGAAGGTCAGGTGCAGTCCGGAGTTCCGTTGGCAGTTGATTCCATAGGGCAGGCGCGCCCACAGAGAAAGCCCTCCCCCTGGGGATCGCCCGTCAGCAATCCTTGACCAGCGGTACCCTGAGGAGGCCCTCCCTGTGTGAGCGCACAGGACGATGGAAAATTGACGCTGGCAGCAGGTGCTCCCTCAGATAATCCGGGCCCATGCCATTTAGGGCTTTATAGGTCATCACCAGCACCTTGAATCTCACCCGGAGGGCAACTGGAAGCCAATGCAGCTCGCGGAGAAGAGGCGTTACATGGGAGTATCGGGAGACTCCCATCACAACTCGTGCGGCCGCATTCTGCACCAGCTGAAGCCTCTGAGTGGTCCTCAGGGGCAGCCCCATGTAGAGAGCATTGCAGTAGTCTAGCCTGGAGGTCACGAGCGCATGGGTGACTGTAAGTAGGGCATCTCGGTCCAGATAGGGCCGTAACTGGCGCACCAGGCGAACCTGGGCAAAAGCCCCCCTGGCCACGGCTCCTATATGATCTTCCAAACTGAGCCATGAATCCAGGAGGACGCCCAAGTTGCGGGCCCTATGAACGGGGGGTAACACCTCACCCCCATAGTTAACGATGGAAAAGATTGGTTAGTCTGAGATGCCGGTATGCACAGCCACTCAGTCTTGGCAGGATTGAGACGAAGCCTGTTTCTCCCCATCCAAACCCGGACCGCCTCCAGGCAACAGGACATCATGTCGAGGGCATCACTGGGTTGGTTTGGGGTGGAAAGAAAAAGCTGGGTATCATCAGCATACTGATGATACCCCACCCCGAATCCACGAATGAGCTCACCCAGCGGCTTCATATAGATGTTGAACAAGAGGGGAGAGAGGACTGACCCCTGAGAAACTCCACAAATGAGAGGCCTCGGGGCAGACCTCTGCCCTCCCGTCAACACTGACTGTGAGAGGCCCAGGAGGTAGGAGGAGAACCACTGTAAAACAGTGCCACCCACTCCCAAACCCCTGAGACGCTGCAGTATGATACCACGGTTGATGGTATCAAAAGCCGCTGAGAGGTCTAATAGGACTAGGACAGAGGAACAACCCCTGTCCCGAGCCCAGCAGAGATCATTCACCAGCGCAACCAATGCCGTCTCTGTGCTGTACCCGGGCCTGAAACCTGATTGGTATGGGTCCAGATAATCAGTTTCCTCCAGGAACAGAGGAAGCTGAAGTGCCACCACGCTCTCAACCACCTTCGCAAGAAAGCGAAGGTTGGAGACTGGATGATAGTTGTTCAAAATAGCCGAGTCCAGGGCAGGTTTCTTGAGGAGGGGCCTCACCACCGCCTCCTTCAAGGCAGCAGGGAAGGTACCCTCCCTCAAAGAAGCAGTTATTACTGCCTGGAACCAGCCTCGTGTCTCCTCCCAGGCTGCATATACCAGCTAGGAGGGGCATGGGTCCAATAAACATGTGGCAGAACTCAGTCTCCTCATGATCCTGTCCACCTCATCTTGGGTCACAGGATCGAATTCACTCCAGGTAACATTCTCTAGAGCGCTCAATTCCTCCCCGTCAGTCTCTGCCCAGTCAGAATCCAAACCGGCTTGAATCTGAGTGATTTTGTCCATCAGATGATAGCTAAACTCCTCGGACCGCCCCTGCAAGGACTCCTCCCTCACCTCCTGATTAAGGAGGGAGTGAGTCACCCTAAACAGGGCGGCCGGGCGATTATCTGCAGACGCGATGAGGGCAGCGAAGTAATTAGACTTACCTGTCCTCATCGCCGCAAGATAAGACCTCGTAAAGGTTCTTAACCGCAATCGGTCAGACTCAGACCGGCTGGTTCTCCAACAGCTCTCTAGACCTCGTCTCTGACACTTCATCTCCCGGAGCTCCACAGAAAACCTTGGAGCCCACCAGGATCTGCGCCGGGTCAGGGGTCACAAGGGTACAACACGGTCGAATGCCTCGGTGGCAGCCCTTACCCAGTCATCCAACAAGGCGTCGGCCGGGCTGTGAGCAAGGGGGATAGGTATAGACCCAAGCGCCATCTGGAACCATTCCGGATCCATTAGGCACCTGGGCCGAAACCACCTGGTTGGTTCCGCAGCCCAGCAGCGGGGGGTGGAAGACCCATAGTGGAAGACCAACCACAGGAGGTGATGATCGGACCATGACAGGGGGACAATAGTTGGCGAGCCCCCTCCCAGATCATCAAACCACTGCCCAGATAAGAAAACCAGGTTGAGAGTGTGTCCTCCCCCATGAGTCGGACCCTGAATTACTTGGGTCAGGTCCATGGCTGTCATGGAGGCCATGAACTCCCAGGCCAACTCAGACGACCCTCCCAGAGAAGGCAGGTTAAAGTAGCCCAGAACTATAAGTCTGGGAAACTCAACCGTCAACCCTGAGAGGGTGTCGAGAAGCTTGGGCAGGGCCGTTGCTACACAGCTGGGTGCCAGGTATGTTAGCAACAAGCCCAACTGAGCCCCAGGGCCACAATTCAGGAGGAGGGATTCACTCCCGCCTATCTGTACAATAGTGGTCTCCCGCGGACATAAGGTCTCCCGTATAACTACCGCCACCCCACCGCCCCTGCCCTGAGCCCGTGGCTGATGTAACCCACAGAAACCTGGAGGACAAAGCTCAGTCAGAGGGACACCTCCCTCTGAGCCCAACCAGGTTTCTATAATGCATGCCAGATCCACGTGTTCCTCCTCGATCAAATCACGGATGAGGGGAGCCTTGTTCACAATGGATCTGGCATTAAAGTACACCAGCCTGAGCGATCCCAATCAGAAATTCTCTACCCTTCCCTTGGATCTTACGGTAATATTAGAAGAACAGCTTCACTGACACTTCATTGACACAAGAGGGACCTTGTCTTCCATGTTTTTCTTCAGGGTCAAAGTGATCCCAATCAGAAATTCTCTACCTGATCCCAACTTTTATTTTCCCTAATTGACTTAGAGGAGCATTCCTACAGCAAAAACTATGTTAATGTAATCATGGATCAAATGTCTGAGCAATTAGATGATTTCATTTAAAATTCACATTAGAAAACCACATTCCTATGAAAATACAGTCTTCTTTCTTTTTCTTAAGAGTTTCTTCTAGGATTTCTTCAATTTCTAACTGTTAAGAATATCTCTATGAATTTTTCTTGGTAACTACGAGTCTGTTCTGATGACTTTTACATCTTTAATTTAGTTTTATTTCTTTCAGATTGTTCTCCCACAGTAGCTACGGGAATAGGGCGGTATAATTTAAATAATAAAATAAATAAATAAAATAATGTTTGTCAATTTTGTCTCTCAGCTTGCACAATTAAAAAAACAACAAGAATTTGCTAGCCATGACAAAGCCTCCCCCTGCACTGTTCTATTGTTAGATGTTAAAGCCTTAATTTTATACTTCACATTCCTCTGCCATAAAATAATTTATTTTATTGTTATATTGTTATACATACTTTTCAGACAGTATATTGCTTAAAACAATCTATTTCCATAATTTTCAAAAATAGCTAATAACATATATGTCAATATTAAAAATTATAGCATAAAAAGATTTTTGTACTCATATTAGCCATAACCAATATTAATCATAATACCTTGCAATGGACCTATAATTAGGTACTATTAATATTAATGTTTTAAATACTTTTTCTCATTGTATATAGGAATTAATTGTTTCATATGGGAGGATTGTAAGTTTTAATTTTATTGTTAAATTATGCTGGTTCAGTAATAGAATGAAATACCTAAAATAAGGTATTATTTTCACCTCATCAAATCAGCAACAATTTCAATATCAAGACACATATTAATAGCAACCACTTGTCAGAAATGTTTTTTTTTAAACAGCTGAAATGGCCCCTACTACATTCATTTCCCTTTTAAATCAGATGGAAGGTGGTTTCACAGCCTTTAAATCAAACACACCCAGGGCCACCTGTTGTTACTCCTGCCATGGTCCTTGGCTGCTGCTTCTTTTTTTTTAAGGATTTCATTAATTTAAATAAAAGGTAAGCAGGAAGATGGTGTTGCCGCCACACAAAGCAAAATACTAGCCTCAGTTCTTTTTGAGAGATCAAGTTGCCCACAAGCCGTTTTATGAAAGAAAGCTGAAAGCCAACAGGTGAGGGTTGTGGCTTCTTGTCCAGGAAGCAAAAGATGAGAGATGAAAGGGAGAGAGAGATAGTGATACTGCAGAGATAGATAGATAGATAGATAGATAGATAGATAGATAGATAGATAGATAGATAGATAGATAGATAGATAGATAGATAGATAGATAGATAGATAGATAGATAGATAGATAGATAGATAGATAGATAGATAGATAGATAGATAGATAGACAGACAGATAGATGGATGGACAGACAGACAGGTAGAAAGACAGGGGCATCATCAAGGACGTTGAAGAGAATGGGAAAATAAAATGGGAAAGAACTGCACTTTGACCTCAGCTAAGAGAAGATCCAGTAGTTCTTCCTGGCATCACAGAGAGTTATTTTACAAAGAGCCACCCCCATTCCCAATTTAAGTCTTTTCCTTAAAGCAAATGTGACAGAGACCAGGTACCAGGTAATGGAAACCATTGACATTTAAGAAAAACAGGAAAAGATATTGATAGTGTAGAGATAGATAGATAGATAGATAGATAGATAGATAGATAGATAGATAGATAGATAGATAGATAGATAGATAGATAGATAGATGATGGACGGACGGACGGACAGAGAGACAGACAGGTAGAAAGACAGGTGCATCATCAAGGACATTGAAGAGAATGGGAAAATAAAATGGGAAAGAACTTCACTTTGACCTCAGCTAAGAGGTGATCCAGTAGTTCTCCCTGACATCACAGAGAGTTATTTTACAAAGATCCACCCCCATTCCCAATTTAAGTCTTTTCCTTAAAGGAAATGAAGATGGGAAAATGTGACAGAGAGCAGGTACCAGGAAATGGAAACCATTGATATTTAAGAAAAACAGGAAAAAATAAAATTAATCACTAGGCTTACATATATATCAGGAATTACCTTTTAAATCTATTGTATGGAGGTTTAAAGAAAATGTATGATTCAAGCACAGTGCTAGTTGTAGATATGATAGCACCAATCAGGAAGTCTCCTGGCTTGTAGTAATTAAATCTGTGTTCTTCCTCTCTCTGCACACTCAATGGGCATTTGGTCATCATTGTGCCGCAGGGAAAATGGGACACCAGGAGAAGCAGTAGCAGATTTTCACAGGTCATGATGGAGATCTCCTATAGTTCTCTGAGACAGGTACCACAGTCTTTGGTCTCAGAGCTGTTTAAGGACAATTCTCTTGCCAAAGAGTCCAGAGCCACTGACTTTATAAAGATAAAGATAAAATGAAGTCTGGCACATTACACTAAAATGAGTAACATTACATTCAGACTTGCACAGTCCTGCCTACAGGAATCTTACCCTATGCTCTCCATAGTCCTTGAGATCCTTGTGGACCAAATGTTTACATTTTTAAAAAAAGTGTTAATAAGTATTGTCAAATATGTGTGTATGAGGGATTTACTGGTGTTCCTAAGAGGGAAAAAACTCTGTATGACTCATGGGCATAATTCTAATTTAAGACTTATCAAAACAATACAATTCAGGTAAGTTATTATTCCCTTTCCTCAATAAATGTATTCTTAACAGAGTAACAGAATTTGAGAGACATATCTTTGAAAGAAATCAGGAAATAAATTGAGTAGACTTTTAGTGGGCCAAAAATTCTTTATTGATAGAAAAGAGTATCAGAAATGAATTGGTCCTCTTTCTTCCCTTATGGAATAGGCAATTCTTTCAAATTTTCTGTTTAATTCAAAACACCATGAACTGGCCATCCCCTCACATAGCCATTTTCCAGAGCCACCTCATAGGATAGTGGCCCCGATACCTTAGTTACTCTAGTGGCCACCCAGGCAGCTCCCGGCCCATAGTTTCTGGTCCATACCAGTTCACCCAGCTGTAAATTTATGGGAGGCTTTGGTTTAGTTGTTTCAGCTGCCATCCTGTCTGGGTGGAGTTGATCGAGCTTTGTTGTGAGCTGGGGGGCCCACCTTAGTTCTGCAGGGCTGCGACCTGTTGCAGTGCTAGGATTCATGTGTTGGCACAGGAGGAAACCTGCCAGGTGGTGATTCCATCACTTGAGCAATTCCTTGGTGGACCTCACCATTTGTTCAGCCTGACTGTTGGAAGCGGGGTAGAAAGGGGCAGAAGTTGCATGCCATATCATGTTGGCATTTAGGAATGATTGGAATTCAGCCAGCGTGAATTGTGCCCCATTGTCAGACATGATGATGTCTTGCAGACCATGTGTGGCAAAGAGCTGGCGTAGCTCCTCGATGACCCTGGCAGTTGTCATCGATGGGACAGGTACCACTTCCAACCACTTGGAATAGCTGTCCACCACAATGAGGAATACCTGTCCCTGGAATGGGCCCACAAAGTCAATATGCACGTGAGACCAAGGGGCATGTGTGATCTCCCAACAGTGCACAGGTGCTTGGGGCATCTCTGGACGGGTCTCTTGGCAGACCTGACAGCCCCTTACTTGTTTTTCTATGTCTTTGTCCAGGCTTTATTTTTATTTTTTATTTTTTATTTTTATTACATTTATATCCCGCCCTTCTCTGAAGACTCAGGGCGGCTTACAAGCTTAGCAGTAGCCTTCATTCTATGTATATGCCTGCTTGTTAGGGCTTTCACACACACCCCCAAGCGGCATTATTACAAAGTCAGCTTATTGCCCCCAACAATCTGGGTCCTCATTTTACCTACCTCGGAAGGATGGAAGGCTGAGTCAACCTTGAGCCTGGTGGGATGCGAACCTGCACTAATTGCAGGCAGCTGGTGTTACTTAAGGAGGCATTAGCCCACTGCTCCACCAAGGCTTGCCCAACACAAGTAGCTCCTGGCTAGAGCCTTCATCCTTACGATACCGGGGTACCCATCATGAAGTGAATCTAGCACCCTGGCTTGCAGACTGGGTGGAACGACAATCCTGCTCCCCCATAGTACACAACCCTTGTGGGCTGATATTTCATCTTTCCTGCACGCATAGTGCTTGAACTCTGGGCCTGGATGGGTTTCTGGCCATCCCCTCAACGCCCAATTGAGAACATGGCTGAGCATTTTGTCTGTGGCAGTTTCAGCAGCCACATTCCCTGCATGTAGGGGTGTTTCTGGTAGGTCCTGGATTGCCAGGATATGTGCTGCCAGAGCTGGGTCTGGATCCATCTGTGGCAGAGGCAGTCAGCTGAGTGCATCAGCATGCCCCATTTCCTTCCCTGGCTCATGAACTAACTTGTACGAGTAGGCAGCCATAAAGATTGACCATCACAGAATCCGCGGTGACAGGATCTGCGGGGTCTGTTTGTCAGCCATAAAAAGGCCAACCAGCGGCTTGCGGTCTGTGAAGATGGTAAAATGTCGCCCATATAAGAAGTCATGGAACTTCTTGACACCTGCAACAATAGCGAGGGCTTCTTTATCAATTTGTGCATAGTTCCTTTCTGCTGATGATAAAGTTCTTGAGTAGTACATAATGGGAGCCTCGTGACTGTCTGGCATTTGATGGCTTAGCACTGCCCCAATGCCATATGGCGAACCATCACAGGCTAGAGTTACTGGCAGTTTTTCATTGAAGTGAGCCAGCATTGAGTTTGAAGATAGCAGTGACCTGACCGTCTTGCATACTGTATTGTGGGTGCTCGACCAGACCCAGGGCGCTTTTATGCCCAATAGATGGTGAAGTGGCTCTGCCAGGGCACCCTTGTGTGGCAAGAATGAGTGGTAGAAGTTAAGCAGACCCGGGAATGCTTGCAGTTCCCCCTTGGATTTGGTCTGGGGGCTTGTTGAATTGGTTTTAACTTGGCCTCTTATGGGTGGATTCCATTAGCATCCATTTGGAACCCCAGGAACTATAGATTCCACGTCAATTTGGCACTTGTCCTTTTTTAGTTTTAAGCCTGCCTCATGGAAACGTTGGAGTACTGTCTGGAGACGTTCTGCTAGGACTGCCGCTGATTCCCCTGTGATCAGGACATCGTCAAAGTACAGGCAGACACTGGGTATGTTTTTAAGTGTCTGTTCCATGATGCTTTGGAACAACCTGGGAGCTACGCTTACCCCAAACTGCAGGCGGCACACTCAAAATGCCCCTCTGTGTGTGACGATTGTTTGTGCCTCAGCAGTGGTGTTGTCAATTGGCATTTGCTGTTATGCCTGTGTGTGGTCTAATTTGGCAAAAATTCAGCCTCCTTGAAGTGAGGTGATTATGTGGCTTACCACCAGGCCTGTGTAAGCATGTTGCTATAGTGCCTTATTTATTGTGCATTTGTAGTCTGCACAGATAGGAACTTCCCCATTTGGCTTTACTGGGGTCACTATAGAAGTCTCCCACAAGCTACTGTCTATGGGTTGGAGCACTCCCTGCTGTACTAGTTTGTCAAGTTCTGTGTCAATCTTTGGCTTTAGTGCAAAAGCTACTCTGCGTGGTTTCACTCGGATTGGAGTGACTGCTGGGTCAAGGTTGAGTGAAATGGGTGCCCCTCTGTATTGTCCCAACTTTGTGCTGAAAACATCAGTGTATTGTTGGCATACTGCTGCTAGGTCAGCTGTTTGTGTGTGATGGATGCCCATCACATGGATGCACAGGGCTTTGTACCAGTCCAGTCCAATGAGGCTGATGCGCTGTCCATCTATGACCACAATGCTGAGGGAATCCTCAAATTCCTTGAACTTAACCCTAATGGTGGCTTCTCCCCTTACAGAAACATGGCAATTTTGGAAGTCTGTTAGTATGAGGCTTGATAGCTTGAGTGGCCCTTGCCCCTTGCCTTGTCTGCAAATATAATTAAAAGTCTTGTATGAGATGATTGATAGGGCTTACGCAGTGTCTAGCTCCATGGAGCATGGGACCCCCTGCAGTTTAATTTGGAGCTTTAACTTCTCCTTGAGGGGGCATTGGGCTCCCATTCGTTGGATACTTTGCCTCCCTGAGCAAAGTACTGGTGACCTCTACAGAATCTGGTGATGTGGCCTTGCTTCCCACAGGCGTGGCACACAGCTGTGCAAAATCTGCACTCTGCTCTTTTATGCTGTCCCCCACAGCTAGAACAGTTCTGTGGAGATGTTGTTTGCTCTGTTGAATGTTGCCATCTGGATGCCTCTCTCTGCAACTGATTGATTTCATCATCTTCATTGGTCTCCCCCAGTCGTGTGGTGGATCACCATAGGTCTGGTGTGTGTTTTTGGTGGCCAGAGAGCCTTCATTGCTCCTCTGGCATCTTCATCCACCATGACTTCCTTCAAAGCATCTATTTCCATGGCAAATAGGCGCTGTTGTAGCTCTCTATTTAACAAGCCGCAAACAAGTCTGTCTCTGAGGCGGTCTTCCATATCTGGAAACTCACAGTGGCATGAAGCTTGTCAAAGTGTGGCCACAAACTCAGCTGCCAATTCTCCAAACCTCTGCTTTCGTTGCTCAAAAGCATGGCACCAAGTGATTATGGAGAGTTTCAGCTCAAAGTGTTCTTTTAACCTCCTCTTGAGGTCTGCGCATGTCACTGACTCTATGCTTGCCGGCAATAGCAGATTTTCTGTGATGTTGAATGTCGCTTGCCCACATGCACAGAGTAGGGTTTCTGCTTTCAGGCCATCATCTCTGACCTGGTTCACCCGTAGGTAATTGTCAACACGGGAGACATAGGAGCTCCACTGCTCTGGATGGGTGATGTCAAACTCGTTGAGCCTTCCGAGTTTAGCCATTCCAAGAGTTCTATGAGGTCCTGGTTACTGCCTTTGCTGCAGCAGTAGGAGCTGTGTTGCCTTTTGATCCTGAAGATGGATCCCTCAGGATGTCTGTGCCTCCAGTGTGTCTTACGGGCAGGCAGGGCAGGGACGTGGTCCCACCAGGGCTCTGTGCCTGGTCTGACACCAGTGACTTCAGTCTCTTAGCTCTCATCAGCTCTCTTCCTACAGCAATCCCACTCTCGTTGCCACTATTGTGTAGTGGGTTTGAAGGCAATAACCAGACTGGCATGGTACAACAGTGTTTATTGAACCAGAACAGAACTGTCAAAAAATGGTAACATGCCTGCAATTTATACTTTCCGCCTTTGGGGCATCAGCCAATCACAACTTTAGCATGCTCCCACCCAAACCTGAATCCTTTGAGGTATCCCTCCAAAACAGTTGGAGGTACATTAGCTTTACAACACCATAATATTAGTATTAATACATAACAATTAGCACATAACATTTTGACATTAACAGTAAGAAGAGTCTGGATTAATTGCAGGAAAGAGGAAAAGGGAAAGAAAAAAGTATTTGGTTAATATGAGATTATGAAGTATCTTATCTTCCTTCACTTCCATGAACTCATTGATTCCTAAATATTACTTATTATATTTCTTATTATCTGGGTCTTTAATTGCGCTTTAGTTTCTCTATCATTCTTTTGCCCATCTACCCCTTTCCCACCCCCACCCCCAAGAATGTCAGTTGCCCCTCTCAGTTATATCCAGGGTTCTGGACCCCTTTCATTAGAGGCGACAGCCTCTGTAGGTCAAAACTGGCCAAAAGGCAAGATGGCAATCATACCAATGGTGCAAAGTGTAAAACTTTAATTACATTCTACCAGCAAAATCTTGCCTTTTAGACTGCCTGGACAGCCAGTGAGGCTTGGCTGCTGTTCTGGGTATAAATGAGTTGTTAAGGATCTCCAGATTTGGTTGCTTTGGTTACCAATTGGTGTTTCCAATGGTCTTCAGACAGGGATTAGTGGCCTTTGGTGAGATGGACATCTAAATAGTTCTGCACTTGTGTCTTTCCTTTCAATGAAATCCTCAAAAGATTCAAATATTTATTTATTTGTTAAGTTTATTTGCTGCCTATCTCACCATGAGGCTACTCTAGGTGGCTTAAAATAATAAAAGGGAAGAAATGAAAAGAGTGCAAGCAGAACAGAAATAAGATAACAGAACAATAAAACAATGACAAAGAATACAATGAGAATACATCAATATGATTACCAAAAAAGATGGACAAGTAAAAAGCAGAGAACCAGGTGGAGGGGGGGGGGAAAGTGGAGTCTGCCATCAATCCAGCAGTGACGTCCAGCATGGAACCTCTGTATTTGGACCCCAGGCCAACCAGAGAGCCAGGTCTTTAGGCTCTTGTGACAGGATAGGAGGGTGGGGACACCTTAGAGAGCAAGTTGTTCCAAAGACTGAGCCCTGCAACAAATAAAGCTCTTCTTCTGGATCCCAATAGATGGAGTTCTTTGACTGATGACATCCAAAGTCATCCCTCTCGGCTGGCATGAGTAGGACGGGCTTGTCCTAGGAGGATGAATATGGACTGGACAACTTTGCTAAGAAGCCATTCTACATCTAGGTAAACAGTCCCAGAAAAATGGAAGAAAACTGGAATTATATCTGGTGATGGAAAGAACTTCATTCATATTTACCAGAATCGGGGGGGGGGGGATGCCAATAAGATATCCAGATTCCTTCCTTTTGGGATCAGATTAAGAAGAATGTTTTCATGTATTTAGCACAACTTTGCCATAAATAATAGCTGTTGTTACTCCCTGTGGTGTTCTTTTGCCTTAGGAGCCAAATGCAAATGCTAGATCCAGTCTAGATAGATCTTAAAAATGAGAATAACTGTAGCCATTCTTGACAAAATTTTCCCCTTTCTTCCATTGCATTGCTTATTTTATGTAGAGGTGCCTGACTTAATGCAGCATTGCCCATCTGGTGTCCCTTAAATGTGTTGTCTATATCAGGGCTTTTCAACTGGTGGTACACATACCACTGGTGGTGTGCGAGCACCTGGCTGGTGGTATGCGGCGTTGCCTTCCTCCCCCCTCTGCTTCCCCTCCCACTCCATTCCTTCCCAGCTCACTTGCTTGTAGAAAACATGCTACTTGGCGGCGGCCTGCAGGAACATTACCGAGGGCGCACGAAGAGCGCAGGTGCAGAGGAAGGCCCCGCCCTCACCAGGGACTCATTGTGCAGCAACTGGATTGACTTCTTCTCGTGCGGGATCTGTGTCGCCTTTCCCCCCCTTTTCTTACAGAAGTTAGTGCGAGCCTGAAGGGGACAGAGCCATCCACTCCCTTGGCAGGTAGGTGTTTCAGACCACTTGCGTCATAGCCCTGAGCACCAACCTCACAATCGCCCCTCTGTCTTTTCCCCCTTCTCTCTCTCTCTCTGTTGTGGCCTTCCATCTTCTTTTCCTTCCCCCCCCCCCATGAGCTTGTGATACCCCTCACGGCCCCTCCTGGGGCTTGAGACTTGTTGTGATTCAGGGTCAGCCTGTGGGTTCAGCAGTTGGGTCGGACGACTCAGAGGAGGAGGAGGGGGGTGTTGAAGAGCTTGCTGATGATGGCCTTCAGGCTCCGCAGAGCCCTCAGCCAGGTCCCTCCCACCTGGTCACAACGCAGACCCAGCTGTGTGAGCTTGACAGCGTGGATGAAGATGACCCACAGCTGGCCCTGTTCAAGGATGCCCGACGCAGGAGGCAGTCAATCAGGAGTAAACAGAGGAAGGCAATGGGGCACCTTGGAAGGAGCCAGAGAGAAGCCACGCCCTGAACTGCATAAAAGGGGAATGTGTGGGAGGGCTGGTGTGCGCTCCATAATTCCTTGGAAGATGCCCGGTGCAACGCTAACCCCAAACTGCAAGCGTCTGACTTTGAATGCTCCTCTATGAGTCACTATAGTTTGAGCCGCAGCTGTGGCCTCGTCTACCGGAAGCTGCTGATACGCCTGCACTAAATCAAGTTTAGCAAAAATGGTGCCCCCTTGCAAAGAGTTCACAGTAATTAAATTATGCGCTGAGCTGGTTTATGAGGATTCTACCACCTTTAGAGTTTTCTTTCCAGTAAGAGCTCCTGATGGTGATTAGTGTTTTGAGGTTTACTTAATTCAGCTTTCCAAACCATATACTCAGACAGTCCTCAACTTATGACCACTTATTGAGCCCAAACTTATTGAGCCCAAAATGTATGATGTTAAGTGAAAACTTTGTTGAGTTTTACTACATTTTACACCTTTTCTTGCCACAATTGTTATGTTAATCACTGCAGTTGTTAAGTTAGCAACACAACTGTTAAGTGAATCTGGCTTCCGCATTGACTTTGCTTTTCAGAAGGTTGCAAAAGGGGACCCCAGGACCTTGCAAGTGTCATAAATGTGAGTCACTTGCCAAGCATCTGAATTTTGATTATGTGACCATGGGGAAGCTGTAATGGTCATAAGTGAGAAAATGATCATAAGTCACTATTTTCAGTGTCATTGTCACTAAAAAAAGTGTTGTAAGTTGAGGACTACCTGCAAAGAAATGTCTGCAAGCAAGCCACCAAGCTCAGAGAGTACCACAAATTCCATATTTCAACTAAGAGCTATGGTTATGCTGTTCTATTGGCACCAGCTCCTAACTGCTCCCCACAATTTGGAGCAAACCCCAATATCTGATGCCTGATGCTTTTTCCAATCCTGACAACTAATTTTGCCCTAACCATTGCACCTTGTGATAAGTGTGTTCCCCCTCCCAAATTTATTTTGGACCTTGTCTTTATAAACTTAGGAAAAGCTTCCTTTTCAGTGGAGATGAATGACATAATAGCCCCAAGACTGGGACTAATGTAGAGTTTCAAGAAAAAAAATAACATACCATAGAGAAATTTAGATGGACAGCAACCATCACTGCCGTGGCTCTTTCAAGATACTGAGGCATCATCCACGGCTGCCTACCCTGCCGTGTTTTGGCGCTTTGTCCCTATTTGTCAGCATAAGAGTTTAGTCTTAAACCGAGATTTTATTTTAACACGCTTTAAGAGATTTCGTCTTCAATTTTAATATTTTTTCCTGGCATGTTTTGGTGCCCCCTCTGGCCATTCAAAGGAATCAGCCTGCAGATGTGCTTAAGGGGACGGAATGCAAGGATCATTTTAGGAGGTCACTCGTGTCTGGAAAGAGGCGGGTGACATTTGGGGACCACCGTGGTCATGAAGGATGCTAGAAAGGGGCCACATGGGACAATTGCCCAGAGTGGGCTTTGACAACAGATGAAAATGCAGCCATTTTCTCTATGATTGGTATGAGAGTTCAGTTAGTCATAATAATAATAATAACTCTGCTGTGGGAACCCAAGGACAAACTGGGTCCAGAGCTGATAATGTTTTGGCGGGCTGGAGAGCTGGGGAGAAAGCCTGTGCTTCAAGCTAATTGGGAAATATGCTTTATGACTGTTTACTGGGGGTGGGAATTTTACTTTGAATCCAGGGGAGGGGAATTTAGTTTTTGGGTTCAACTATGTAGTGCTGATACTTTGCTTCCTGAATAAAAGATTCTTTAAGGAAAACAATGGCTCAACATTTTTTTTGAAGGGTTTCATCTATTGGAATCATGACACCCTGACATCCTGAGGATGACCCGTTATCTGTCTGGTACCTCAGTACTCTCAAAACAACCTTGCAGCACTGTACTTGTTGTGTATTGTGGGTAGACCATCAGGCACAGATGACAGGACGCCGAGTTTGAACTCAGATTTATTGTGGTTGGAACAAGGAACTCTCCACAGCTCAGCCCTTTATATACTGTTGCTGGCTAGCCGCCGGCCAATCCACATCCTTAAAGGATCCCGCCAAAACGGCCAGACCAATAGGATACTGTTGCTGGGTGATGCTCAGCTGATGCCCAGCTGAGCTGTCAAATAACACTAACATATATACACTGAATATATAACAGTACTGGCCACCGGTGGACTGGTCAGGATGGTTGGATCTAGGAATGGGAAGAATAGCTTGGTGCTTTGCATGGGATCATTAGATACCACCTGACCTTATTGCAACCACTGTTTCTCAGTAAAAGTTCTTTTCATTAACCATATGGTGTGAAGAGTTGTGCTTTCCTGAGAGGATTAGCTGAGGCAGGTCCTTACAGTCATATCTTCTTAAGTACATTAGATAAAGGAAAAGTGTTTTTATAATGCTCTCTCTTGATTGGTATCAGTAGATATATGGTTAGTGAAATTTTATGATTCTTTGTATATATGGTTTATGGTAAAAGAAAGTAATGATTCAAAAGAAAAGGACCTCTTATACATCTCTAACATAGTTTATTATATCAATCATAATTGAGACTTCATGTGAAAGAAAGAGAACTTTCTTAGAACAGATAAAGGTTTTATTTCCAAATATCCTATTTTGTCTTAACAATACCTTGGGTAACAAATAACTTTCAAAATCAAGAACCCTCATTATTTTTCATCATTAGATTCTCCTTAGTGTTGATGTCAGGTCTCAAAATAATGATGTAACATTTGGGGACAAAAATACAGCCCAGTAAACCCAGGCTGGAAGCCAGGATAGAGAAGATTTGCACAGCCACCATGTATTTCCCTTTAGTGCTCAGATAGGTGGGGATAAAGGAGACCCAAACACTGCAAAAAACCAGCATGCTGAAGGTGATCCACTTGGCTTCATTGAAAGTCCCTGGAAGCTTGCGGGCCAGAAAAGCCACCAAAAAGCAAATGGCAGCCAGAAAGCCCATGTAACCAAGGGCAGTGTAGAACATGGTCATTGAGCCTTCATTACATTGCAGGAGGATCTCTCTTGGTTTAGAATACAGGTCAGAATGTGGAAATGGGGGAGAGTTTCCCAGCCATGTAAGGCAGATACCCATCTGAACTGCAGAGCAGGACAAAACAATGGAGTTGGCCAGACTTTTCCCCAACCATTTCCTCATCCTGCTGCCTGGCTTTGTGGCCAGAAATGCCACCACCACCATGATAGTCTTGGCCAGCAAGGAAGAGACAGCAACTGAGAAAACCACACTGAAGGTGATTTGTCGAAGAAGACAAGTCACTTTCTTGGGCCGACCAATGAATAGAAGAGAGGTCAAGAAGGAAAGCAGCAGAGAGACCAGGAGAATGTAGGTGAGATCCCGATTGTTAGCTTTGACTATGGGGGTTTCTCGATATTTAATGAAGATTCCTAGAACTAAGGCAGTGTTTAGAGACAAAAAAAAGGCAATGATAGCCAGAATGAGACCTAACATTTCTTTGTAGGACAGGAAAGTCTCAACTTTGGGGACACACTGGTCTCGCTTCTGGTTGGAATGCTGTTCATCTGGACACTTTTCACATTGGGCCACATCTGGAAAACATGAATTGATATTTCTCTCTCTTTTTAAAAAGAAAAATATTTTAATTACTGAAACAATGAAGTATAAAGAAAAACGTGCTTTACATTGGATATTGACAATTGAATAACACAAAAGAAATAATTTCTAAGCATGAACAAAGTAGAAAATGTTTATAGAAAAACATTGCCACCATCCTTTCTCTTTATTTGCCAACTGTCTTTCTAAAAACCATGTTATGTCCCCAAGTTCTAAATTCTTTGTGTGGTATCTATGGTAGCCATTCTTGCTACTGCTATCACAGATACTTTAGATATTGTGACTTTTCCCATTGCAGCAGATTGTCCAATCTTACCACCCAATGTGACATCACTGAAAAAAATGTGTCTTTCCAATTCTGGAAATTATACATCAAAAGAACATTTGTAGAATTATACCTCAAAAGAACATTTGTGATTTCAGGTAAATGTTTATGTTTAGGGTTTTTTTCTGAATATTGTGATGCATTTTGTTCTCTGAATTTTGAGTTTGTTTGCATTCCTACCACAAATAATAAAATATTCCTTTTTCTTATGGGATTTCCTACATCTATTTTTCAATGATTTGTTTGTTTTATCAGTTGTTGGTATAATTGTATACTGTCTGTAAAAAAATTTCCCTAATACTATAACCTGGAGTGAATTTTCTAGATTTTTCTTTTCCAAAGCTGGGGTTTTTTTTGTACTGCAATTATTTATTTGATATTTTGTATCCATTCTATCCTACAGTTATTTATTTATTCCATCTCCATGTCCTACTTCAAAAAAACCCTATTTATATATGCCTCCTAATAGTTGATCTTGGCTTTGTATACCTATTTCTGTCATCTCTCAAGATTTCTCCATCTTTGTCAATATTACTTTTTACTGTTTCAGCAGTTTCCGAAAACATCCACTATGGTAAAATGCTACTTTTATTCAATACTGAACACTGCTGTGTCTTGATTCTTTTCCTGAGTGTGGATTCAGCACACTGGCATAGGAAATTAAATCTTGATTACTAAATTTGTCCCTAGAATAAAAGGCTGATGCTCCTTTTTTGTCCTTGAGCCACCTACCTTCCTGTGTGGAGATTGTTCCTTCCATACATGGAGAGCAGTCATAGCAGCACACAGGTTCTCCTTCTTTTGTGAGCTTGGTATATCCTGGGAGGCAATTTTTAGTACATCTAGAAAAAGGGGTCTTCTAAACAGAAAGAAAATTATGGAAATATATGGATTAGGGAATTCTTTCTATAAATGGAAGTGAGTGTCAAGATAGGTTCATGAACTCAGAAGATACTTTCAAGATTTTTTCCAAATATAATAAAATTATTTTTGTTTGGGTGATTTCAGCAGCATATCCCAGAATCCTTTCAATATTCAGTAAAGACTGATGACTCTCCTGTCCAAACATCTTTAGCTTTCTGTATGTTTGGGGTTTTTTGCCAGTGAGAGGCAACATGCATTTGGATTTCCTATCCCATCAATTTTGTTTTGAATTAGATTTAGGTAGGAAAAATGCAAATAGATAGGTTCAAAATAATTGGTACCTTGCTCACAAAAGTAACTATGAGAAAGATCTGGTTGTGCTAGTCCAGCAGCCCCCAACCTTTGCGGCTCAGTGGCCTGGCTGGAGGGGGCAGAGAGGGGAACTGGACTGCATGTGTGGCAGGCTGATACATGTGTGCGCATGCATGAAGCCCTTGCACAAGTGGAGGCCAGCACACATGTGTGGAGCTCGACTTGTTTAAGCAGTGAGCTGTCATGTGCTCCAGCCGCTTGCCTGACCCAATTCTGAATAGGCCATGGCCTAGTAGTGGGGCCATGGCCTTGGGGGGCAAATTGGAATACTAGAAATTGTGCATAGAAGACTAGAAAACATGACAAAGAGTCTGGAGGCTAAATTATACGATGAACAGTTAAGGGAACTAGATCTGCCTCACAAAGAGAAGGATAAGGAGGAACAATGACCCCCAGTATTTGAGGGTCTATCACAAAGAAGAGGGAATTAGATTTATTCTCCAAAGCACCAGAGAAAAAGTAATGGGTGGAAGCTTGTTAAAGAGAGGTCCAGCTTAGAAGTAAGGAGAAATTTCTGACAGTGAGAACAATTAACCAATGAACTAGCTTGCCTCATGTAGTTGTGGGTGCTCTATCACTGGAGGTTTTGAAAGATAGACTGGACAACTATTTGACTGGGATGATATACAGATTCAATCAAGATCGCATGAGGTACTAATACCACTCCATAGAGCCTCAGTAACACCACACCTAGAATACCGTATCCAGTTTTGGTCTCCACAATATAAAAAACAAGTTGAGACTCTAGAAAATGTGCAGAGAACAGCAACAAAGATGATTAGGGGACTGGAGGCTAAAACATATGAAGAATGGCTACAGGGACTGGGCATGGTTAATCTAGTGAAGAGAAGGACCAAGGGAGACATGATAATAGTGTTCTAATATGAGGGGATCAGCCTGTTTTCCAAAAGCACCTGAAACTCAGACAAGGAATAACAGATGATCAAGGAGAGATTCAGTCTAGAGATAATGAGATATTTTCTGACAGTGAGAACAATCAACCAATGGAACAGATTGCCTTCAGATGTTATGGGAGTTTCATCACTGGAAACCTTCAAGAAGATACTGGATTGCCATCTGTCAGAAATGGTGTAGGGTCTCCTGCTTGGGTGGGGGGGTGGTCTAGCTGACCTACAAGGTCCCTTCCAATTCTGTTATTCTGATTCTGATTCTAATTAAATGTCTGTAAGCAACTATGCTCACAGAGCATCAAGGACTGCCCTGAGATGCCCTGAAGTAAATCATTCAGGGTCTAAGGGTTTGGGGAAGTTCCTTAGCTTCCTTACAGGGAACAAACATCATTGGACTACCAACATGCTTTCCATCCTACCCTAGAACAATGCTGGCATTTCCATAGATAGAAATGCAGGAGAGATCCAGGAGAAAGAGTAGTGTCTTCTTCAACCCATCTTTTCATTAGCATAGAGCCTCCATCAGAGTAAGAAGATTGGTTAACCACAAAAGCAGATGGCTATGTAGGAATGGATGAATTACAATACCCACAAACTGGCAGACTTGGTTACCCAGTTAAAGGATGTTGGCCATATGATGACACTCTCATCGATAGAGAACTTGATATCTGAAGAGACTTTTTCTTTTTCAATATCCCCTATTTTCACTCCAGCAGAAGACTTGTTAGGAAATACTGCCCAGTCCATAATATCAAAATCAGCAACAGGAATTCCAGCCTCATCCAAATAAACATCATCCACAGAAAAATTGTAAATCTTGAAGTTTCTTAGAAAAGGATGGAGCTGAAAAGACATAGAGAATCACCCTTGCTGTGTATACATTCTCTTTTGAACCGTAAGTCAGAAGTGGGATATTCAACTCAATGCCTCTCTCTGCAAATGTGACAGGAAGATTATTCTCTTTCTCACTCCTTTCTCCCCTCCATCTCAAAATCTCCCTTTCCTTCTCCCATTCTTTCTCTCTCATACATAAACACATATATATACAGCTTTTCTGTTCATTATTTTCATCTACTCTGTTTTACGAAATTTCTAATCTCAGATCAGAAACATGTTTTAACTGCAGCAACCTCACCCTATTTCTAGGGTTGTTTCCCCACCTCTTATGTTGATCTCCCACCCCTTTGGACTTCTGGAAGGGCATCAAACTCAGTTTTGTTTAATTTGCCTGGATCCTCAAAGGGTGCACTCACTACTGGAGGTGTTTACTGGGGTAAGAAGATATCACTCACTACTGGAGTGTTTACTGGGGTAAGATATCACTCACTACTGGAGTGTTTACTGGGGTAAGAAGATATCACTCACTACTGGAGTGTTTACTGGGGTAAGAAGATATCACTCACTACTGGAGTGTTTACTGGGGTAAGATATCACTCACTACTGGAGTGTTTACTGGGGTAAGAAGATATCACTCACTACTGGAGGTTTACTGGGGTAAGAAGATATCACTCACTACTGGAGGTTTACTGGGGTAAGTAGATATCACTCACTACTGGAGGTTTACTGGGGTAAGAAGATATCATCCCTGTGCTGTCCATCTCCTTTTTCTTCTTTTTTTAAAATAGTTTTGAAAATTTTAATTGTTTTTCTGTTTATCTTTTTACTGTTTGTAAGACACCAAGAGTGGCTCTATCAGTAAGATGGGTGCATATACATTTAATAAATAAGTAATAAATAATATTGTATGGCCTTTTGGAGTTCTGCAATCTTTTTATCTTCTCTAGTATTTTATGTAACCAACAGGTGGTGGTGGAAAGACTGGGAGAAATGACAGGGCTCCAGATTCTAAGATTTAATATTCAGAGGAGAAAGAGAGATAAAAGGATCCTGGGAGCCAGCAAATGCAGAAGAAAATTTCCAGGTTATGTGACCAGGAAGTGGTAGTGAGAAGCAAGTCAACTGAGTGCTTTTTTTCTGAAAATGCTGAGAAGAAGAAAGACGTGGCAGGACAGGAAATACATCAGACCAATGTAGGAAATTTAAGACAGAATATGATAGTTACTTATTTATTTTGCAAATATATGAAAGCTTCCTGTCTATCTTGAGACAATATGTATTCTTACAAGCATCTTGAACCAGCACACCTGGTTTAGTCAAGAAGATGAGCCTTGGTGGAGCAGTGGGCTAATGCCTCCTTAAGTAACACCAGCTGCCTGCAATTAGTGCAGGTTCAAGTCCCACCAGGCTCAAGCCATCCTTCCGAGGTAGGTAAAATGAGGACCCAGATTGTTGGGGGCAAGAAGCTGACTTTGTAATAATGTCGCGGGGGCGGGCGAAAGCCCTAATAAGCAGGCATATACATAGAATGAGGGCTATTGCTAAGCACATTGATTTGTGCTTAGATTGTAAGCCGCCCTGAGTCTTCGGAGAAGGGTGGGATATAAATGGGATTAAAAAAAAAGATTCAACAGCAGAATCTGTCTCTTTCTCTCTAAGCTTCCAGAGCTGGTCAGAAGAAGTATTAGAAACTAACACTTGTTATTGAATTCCCCCATCACATCCATTCCTGCTTATCTTTAACTTAACATTTAAGAATTGAAAAGAAACCATTAGAGGAATTTTATAGAAGTCTTACCTGCCACGGCTGTACAATCTGGATTGTCTTAAAATTCCCAACATGCAGCTTCCTCTTACTCGTTTGGGAGGAAAAGGCAGCACTGAGGATCCAGGCCACAACCTGGATTGTTGTGGAAATACTGGAGCCATCCTCAGACAAGATTCTTTCAACCAGATCCTGGGGTGGGATTTCCCAGGTCTCTTTTTCCAGGCATCTATTCCAAACTTTCTTAGACAACAAAGGACTTGAATAAGAACATTGAAATGCTGCCTCCCCAAACTGCGTAGTTGCAGAATAATGTGAATTAAAATCATAATACTGTGTCCTTTTTTTTGTCTGAGTTGAGAAGGATAATAAAAGATGGTTATGCTGGAGATTAAGCAATCGATAAAAAAATCTCACGCTTATACCTGACAAAGCTGTGGCAATCCATACTTTTCCCCCAAACAGGATTTCACTATTGTCAATTTCTCGTATTACTACTGCTAGTATTAATGTAGCCTGAAAGTCCAGCTGACAAACAATACTTTTCACTTTAGTGTCAATAAAATATTCATATATGTTCTTTTTCCCCACTGCTCTAATAACTATGGGTAAGCTTTCTGAGAAGGCAACGCAGACACCTTTGCTTAAGGCTTCTGACACAAAGGTTCTTCTGAATTTTTCTCCGCTTTCATTGTCTGGAGCAACAATGCCGATCCACGTCCATCGGAAATGCAGGAGCAACTTGACAATTGCCAAGTGAGGAGGTTCTTGTTTTGGACTCATCCGGTAGAAAAAAGGGAAATGGTGTTTCTGCTCTGGAATGTGGCTGATGACCCCATAGTTGATCTAAGATGAAACGAAAAGATGGTTGATTGCTTTGCTTTTAAGGGAAAAAAAATAGTGCTTACATATCAGAGCTGTTCCTCCATGGAAGAGAACTTCCTTTCATCTGTTCTTGGGTTTCTACCATGAAATGTCATCTCAATGTCTGGTATCACTTACCTGTAAATTCCAGTCACCACATCTTTCTGCCAGAATTACGGAAGGTGAAATGTGACCATTTTTTTTCACATCATGAGCAGTACAAGAGCAAAGAACAAAACACTAATATACAGCTCAGTTATATATGTCTCAATAATGCCCTGGGAATGATGGGATGACATGTGAACTCAGCAGAGAGAAAAAAGTTGGGTGGTTTAAAAAATGTATTTAAGAATAAATAGGGAAACACCTAATATTTTTCTTTTTTTTCTTCCAATACAGTCCTTGACATTTTCTTTTGATTTGTTTCAATTAAGATTGATGTTTGTCTCTCCCTGGTCGTCTGACTGCAATGACTGACAGACAGGGAGAAGAGGCAGATGAAGAATTGGCCAAGAGACTGAAAATTTAATGTGCAGGATGGTTGAGATCATTTCAGTTGAACTATGGATAAGGATTTGTTCAGCTGCAAAAATGACATCAGAATGAAGAAATAGTTATATGAATGCCTGATACCATTTCAGGGGTTCTTTAAACGCCATTGCCTCACTAATTTTATTTCTTATCTCATATTTTTAGACTATTAGGAGACTTTGCAAAGTATTCATTTATACCTGTGGGATTTTGTAGATGCCCAGCATGGTGGAAATTTGACTAAAGAGATGAGAATCAGTCCCTTCGAGTAAAGGCAACAGATTATTTTGTTTTCCACAACTATAGTTTGGGACATTCTCCTGCCCTGCAGAAAGCAAGTCCATCATGACATCGCAAGTTATTCTTACATTGAAAAAGTTCTCATAGATGCTGTAGCCCAGGGTGATGTTTGGTAACAGCTTTGGATTCTGGTTGATCTCATGAATGGCAAAGAAGAAGGGCAGGACATGCCAGAAGCTCATACTGGATATACTGAAAGTGAAGAAATTTCATTTTGATTTTTGATTTTTCATGTTAAATTCATAAAAAAACAGATCACATTTCTGAAGCTGTTCCTATAAAAAACATTTATAACAAATCATTTGAGTCTATTGTGTGGAAACTTCAGAAATCTACAATCTGAAATCAATGTTGAATGCATTATCCCCTTATGTATATAATAATCTGGTTGTCTTCTAGAAGGAGAAAATAGGACAGGATCACATCAGCAGCTCACTGTCCATTTGTAATGCAGGCAATATTGTCAGAAGTTCATTGTTCAATGAAAATCATGTCAGATACATGTATCATTCATTTACAGTGATGGACTTCCCTTGGATCTTACGGTAATATTAGAAGAACAGCTTCACTGACACAAAACGGACCTTCTTTTCCATGTTTTTCTTCAGGGTCAAAGTATTTATTTATTTATTTATTTATTTATTTATTTATTTATTTATTTATTTATTTATTTATTTATTTATTTATTTATTTATTCAGTTTATATACCGCCCTACTCCCAAAGGACTCAGGGTGGTTTACAAGGCAAAATTTAAAAACAATACAATATAAAATTAAAATTAAATTAAATTAAGTCTAGCCCCAAAAAATTAAAATCACAATTTAAAAACATTAAACCCCTCAGTCCAGACCAGATAGCTCAAAGAGCCAGGTTTTTAGGTCCCAGCGAAATGAACGAAGGTCAGGTGCAGTCCGGAGTTCCGTTGGCAGTTGATTCCATAGGGCAGGCGCGCCCACAGAGAAAGCCCTCCCCCTGGGGATCGCCCGTCAGCAATCCTTGACCAGCGGTACCCTGAGGAGGCCCTCCCTGTGTGAGCGCACAGGACGATGGAAAATTGACGCTGGCAGCAGGTGCTCCCTCAGATAATCCGGGCCCATGCCATTTAGGGCTTTATAGGTCATCACCAGCACCTTGAATCTCACCCGGAGGGCAACTGGAAGCCAATGCAGCTCGCGGAGAAGAGGCGTTACATGGGAGTATCGGGAGACTCCCATCACAACTCGTGCGGCCGCATTCTGCACCAGCTGAAGCCTCTGAGTGGTCCTCAGGGGCAGCCCCATGTAGAGAGCATTGCAGTAGTCTAGCCTGGAGGTCACGAGCGCATGGGTGACTGTAAGTAGGGCATCTCGGTCCAGATAGGGCCGTAACTGGCGCACCAGGCGAACCTGGGCAAAAGCCCCCCTGGCCACGGCTCCTATATGATCTTCCAAACTGAGCCATGAATCCAGGAGGACGCCCAAGTTGCGGGCCCTATGAACGGGGGGTAACACCTCACCCCCATAGTTAACGATGGAAAAGATTGGTTAGTCTGAGATGCCGGTATGCACAGCCACTCAGTCTTGGCAGGATTGAGACGAAGCCTGTTTCTCCCCATCCAAACCCGGACCGCCTCCAGGCAACAGGACATCATGTCGAGGGCATCACTGGGTTGGTTTGGGGTGGAAAGAAAAAGCTGGGTATCATCAGCATACTGATGATACCCCACCCCGAATCCACGAATGAGCTCACCCAGCGGCTTCATATAGATGTTGAACAAGAGGGGAGAGAGGACTGACCCCTGAGAAACTCCACAAATGAGAGGCCTCGGGGCAGACCTCTGCCCTCCCGTCAACACTGACTGTGAGAGGCCCAGGAGGTAGGAGGAGAACCACTGTAAAACAGTGCCACCCACTCCCAAACCCCTGAGACGCTGCAGTATGATACCACGGTTGATGGTATCAAAAGCCGCTGAGAGGTCTAATAGGACTAGGACAGAGGAACAACCCCTGTCCCGAGCCCAGCAGAGATCATTCACCAGCGCAACCAATGCCGTCTCTGTGCTGTACCCGGGCCTGAAACCTGATTGGTATGGGTCCAGATAATCAGTTTCCTCCAGGAACAGAGGAAGCTGAAGTGCCACCACGCTCTCAACCACCTTCGCAAGAAAGCGAAGGTTGGAGACTGGATGATAGTTGTTCAAAATAGCCGAGTCCAGGGCAGGTTTCTTGAGGAGGGGCCTCACCACCGCCTCCTTCAAGGCAGCAGGGAAGGTACCCTCCCTCAAAGAAGCAGTTATTACTGCCTGGAACCAGCCTCGTGTCTCCTCCCAGGCTGCATATACCAGCTAGGAGGGGCATGGGTCCAATAAACATGTGGCGGAACTCAGTCTCCTCATGATCCTGTCCACCTCATCTTGGGTCACAGGATCGAATTCACTCCAGGTAACATTCTCTAGAGCGCTCAATTCCTCCCCGTCAGTCTCTGCCCAGTCAGAATCCAAACCGGCTTGAATCTGAGTGATTTTGTCCATCAGATGATAGCTAAACTCCTCGGACCGCCCCTGCAAGGACTCCTCCCTCACCTCCTGATTAAGGAGGGAGTGAGTCACCCTAAACAGGGCGGCCGGGCGATTATCTGCAGACGCGATGAGGGCAGCGAAGTAATTAGACTTACCTGTCCTCATCGCCGCAAGATAAGACCTCGTAAAGGTTCTTAACCGCAATCGGTCAGACTCAGACCGGCTGGTTCTCCAACAGCTCTCTAGACCTCGTCTCTGACACTTCATCTCCCGGAGCTCCACAGAAAACCTTGGAGCCCACCAGGATCTGCGCCGGGTCAGGGGTCACAAGGGTACAACACGGTCGAATGCCTCGGTGGCAGCCCTTACCCAGTCATCCAACAAGGCGTCGGCCGGGCTGTGAGCAAGGGGGATAGGTATAGACCCAAGCGCCATCTGGAACCATTCCGGATCCATTAGGCACCTGGGCCGAAACCACCTGGTTGGTTCCGCAGCCCAGCAGCGGGGGGTGGAAGACCCATAGTGGAAGACCAACCACAGGAGGTGATGATCGGACCATGACAGGGGGACAATAGTTGGCGAGCCCCCTCCCAGATCATCAAACCACTGCCCAGATAAGAAAACCAGGTTGAGAGTGTGTCCTCCCCCATGAGTCGGACCCTGAATTACTTGGGTCAGGTCCATGGCTGTCATGGAGGCCATGAACTCCCAGGCCAACTCAGACGACCCTCCCAGAGAAGGCAGGTTAAAGTCGCCCAGAACTATAAGTCTGGGAAACTCAACCGTCAACCCTGAGAGGGTGTCGAGAAGCTTGAGCAGGGCCGTTGCTACACAGCTGGGTGCCAGGTATGTTAGCAACAAGCCCAACTGAGCCCCAGGGCCACAATTCAGGAGGAGGGATTCACTCCCGCCTATCTGTACAATAGTGGTCTCCCGCGGACATAAGGTCTCCCGTATAACTACCGCCACCCCACCGCCCCTGCCCTGAGCCCGTGGCTGATGTAACCCACAGAAACCTGGAGGACAAAGCTCAGTCAGAGGGACACCTCCCTCTGAGCCCAACCAGGTTTCTATAATGCATGCCAGATCCACGTGTTCCTCCTCGATCAAATCACGGATGAGGGGAGCCTTGTTCACAATGGATCTGGCATTAAAGTACACCAGCCTGAGCGATCCCAATCAGAAATTCTCTACCTGATCCCAACTTTTATTTTCCCTAATTGACTTAGAGGAGCATTCCTACAGCAAAAACTATGTTATTGTAATCATGGATCAAATGTCTGAGCAATTAGATGATTTTATTTAAAATTCACATTAGAATACCACATTCCTATGAAAATACAGTCTTCTTTCTTTTTCTTAAGAGTTTCTTCTAGGATTTCTTCAATTTCTAACTGTTAAGAATATCTCTATGAATTTTTCTTGGAAACTACGAGTCTGTTCTGATGACTTTTACATCTTTAATTTAGTTTTATTTCTTACAGATTGTTCTCCCACAGTAGCTACGGGAATAGGGCGGTATAATTTAAATAATAAAATAATAAAATAAATAAATAAAATAATGTTTGTCAATTTTGTCTCTCAGCTTGCACAATTAAAAAAACAAGAATTTGCTAGCCATGACAAAGCCTCCCCCTGCACTGTTCTATTGTTAGATGTTAAAGCCTTAATTTTATACTTCACATTCCTCTGCCATAAAATAATTTATTTTATTGTTATATTGTTATACATACCTTTCAGACAGTATATTGCTTAAAATAATCTATTTCCATAATTTTCAAAAATAGCTAATAACATATATGTCAATATTAAAAATTATAGCATAAAAAGATTTTTGTACTCATATTAGCCATAACCAATATTAATCATAATACCTTGCAATGGACCTATAATTAGGTACTATTAATATTAATGTTTTAAATACTTTTTCTCATTGTATATAGGAATTAATTGTTTCATAGTATGGGAGGATTGTAAGTTTTAATTTTATTGTTAAATTATGCTGGTTTAGTAATAGAATGAAATACCTAAAATAAGGTATTATTTTCACCTCATCAAATCAGCAAATCAGTTTTGGACTTTCAGAACATGCATGCTTTGATGAGAGCTGATGAACTGACTTTATTGCTAGCCAGGGTTGGTGTGAGGAGTTTTTAGAGACAGCTGTTGCATAGTGGGTTCATGGAGACATTGACCAGAACGATTCAATGCAACAGGTTTATTTACAGGAATAACAGAACTGGGCTCAACCGACAGACTGACAGATATTTATACGTGCCGCCACTAGGCGGTGACCAATCAGATTTAAAGCTGGTTTTCCCGCTCAAATACAAACTTTAATTTCCCTCCAAAACAGTTGGAGACACTTTTAAAACAAAGCACATTAACTGTTATTACCAGTACATAACTGCCCTTTCCCCTGGACAAGTCAACCCCAGTATATTTTATGCACATAATAATTTAAATATTCTGGTGGGTTACAGGTTCTTTCAGAGTGCTGCAAAACTGTTTGGGGGTCCCAATCAACTTGACAGTTAGCCTACCCGTGATTGTGAACTGTGACTGTTCACACCGGATAGATTGGTGCCGCTATGTTTGGCCCTACCGGGTAGACCTGTACCGATGTGTTCGCTCACGTCACTTGCTGGCAAACACGGGTCACTGTTCTGTGTTGACTCTGGTTCTACTCATACAGTTTCTGTGGGTCTGGGCAATTCGGGGATGACCACTTCCCTATACATGTCTATAGTCCTCTCGCTGTCTGCTCCAGGACTTTGATTAGCCTGTTGCCACCGCAATTGATCAATGTGGCATTGAACCACATGACTGTCATCCAGGGCCACCTTGTAGGATAGTGGCCCAGACACCTTTGTCACAATAGCAACCACCCAAGGTACCCCCTGCCCATAGATTCTTGCCCAAAGAGGCTCACCCAGCTGTAAATTCCTTGGAGGGTTGGGTTGTGACATTTCTGCAGCTGCTCTGTCCAGATGGAGACAGTCCAACTGTCGAGCCCCGCAGGCCCGACATTCAGCGGGGGACAGCGTGCCAAGGCTGGGGGCCCCTCCCCTGCCCATGCGCCCTTCCCGAACTACTCACCGGAGGCCCGAGAGCTCATCACAACCACCTCACATTTCCTGGGCCCACCGGCTGACCTACTCGCCTCGGCCGGCCGCGCTGCTGCCGGCGGAGCTCTCCTTTGTCGCCGCGCATGCGCAGGATGGGCCGGCTGACAGAGTGACCGATGGGAGGACTGGAGCGACCGGTGCGGCTGTATGCAGCACCGGACTGGCAACCCGAGGCCGCTGGCAGGCGGAGGGACCAGCAGACGCCGGTCTAGGAGCCCCTTCCACCAGCTGGCAGGCGGACTCCGCCTTAGGAACCCCTTTCACGCCACCGGACGGCTGTCCTGGGCTGAGGGAGGGGCTCTGCCTCCGGACGAACGATGGGAAGGGACATTTAGGCCAAACATGTGACTGGTGGATGGCAAGGGCCTTCCGGCTGAGCTGGGGTGGTGTTGAGTGGGTGGGGTATGGATGGGATGGGGCTGTGGGGGACACGGGGGCCAGTGGGGGGGGAGATGGCATCCAGGGGGGATGGAATGGGGCAGACGTACCTGAGAGCCGAGGAGGAAGGCATATCAGGAGATGGCGGGCGCCAAGCCAAGGAAAGGCATGGGCGGGGAGGAAAGGGAGATTTGTAGAGGGAGGTGGGTGGAAATTGGCCCCTGGGCATGGTGCTGTTGGGCGTGGTGGTTCCATGGGTGTGGTGATTGTTACGTTGGTGGGTTGTTACAAAAGCAGCGTTGGGAGCAGTAAGCCGCCAACGCTGACTTTTTTCCTGCTTCGGGTTGCTGTGAAGACGAATAAAACACATTCAATCCTTTGTGGGTCGTCTCTCGTTCCTGCCAAGCTCTTGTTCTGCTCGCTTCAGGACGAGCCTTGACAGTAAGTCAGCGTTCCTCCATCAATTGCAGCCATTTTGCCTTGCTGCTGTGTGCCTCTTCCGGTGTGTGGGGACATGGCAGAAGGGATGCAAGGAGCTGCTCCGGAGGCTGTGGTGGAGGAGGCTGTTGGTGCTGGGGTGGTGATGAAGCCACTCGAGGAAGTGGTGGTGGAGAAGACCCAGCCAGCGGTGAGGCCCAAGGTGCAGGAGTTGCCACCAGCAGCCTCTGTGGTAGAGTCCCAGGGCGCCAGCAGTCAAACCCAAGGAAGGGAGTGGTGGCTGAGCTCCGCTCTAGGGCTCATGGGCCTTGACCAGGGATGGACGGGACGGCCCAGCGGGGTTCTGACAGGATGGAGAGAGCGTCGCCTGACTGAGGATGATGGCAAGGAATGGAGCTACTCCACTGCCCCTGGTAGCCAAACCCTGGATGTGTTACGAGATAGGTTTGGGGAGGTTGGGGCCCGCGAATCCGGCTCCTGGGCGGCCACAGGGCCTGAAACAGACGTGGGTCAGTGGTCTCTTGCGGGTGCCCCTTCTCAGCCGGCAGGAAAGGTTTAAAGCACCAACCGGTTTGGGCACATCCTTTCCTGGGGGAGTCGTTGCACAGCCCTCGATGACAACGGTGCCGAGCTGGCCGGACGCTTGGCCAACACCGGAGAGGGACACTAGGTGACAAGCGCCAAGGCCGGTTGGGGGCGTCCTAGGGCTGAGCACCCAAGCTGGTCATTGGGGCCCAGGCATGGTGTGGGGACCACCGCCCCTAACCGTAAGGTACGATGGCCTCCCTGACTGCCTGGCCATGTTCCTGGGACAGGTGATCAACCAGTTGGATGGGTACACCCAGGATTATGCATCCCAGTGGGCAATGGTGGTGGCGGTTACTGCATGCCTTCAGGGAGAGGCCGCAACCTGGGCAGTGGACCTCTACAGCGACCATGCCCGTGAACTTGGCAATGTCGGGCTTTTCCTGGATGCCAGGAAAAGGTCTGGTTTGAGGATGTCTCACGGGTGCAATGCGCTGAAGCTGAGGTCCTCAACATCCGGCAGCGGGGCCGGCCGGCAGTGGATTATGTGAACGACTTTCGCATGGTTGCAGGCAGGCTATGCTCATGGCCAGAGCGGCTTCTGGTGCACCACTTCTGGGCCGGGCTCAACGGGGCTCTCCATAGAGCCTGTGTGGTGCGGGGTGTCCCTGCTCGGCTACAGGACTGGTTCAGAGTGGCCGTTGAGTTGGATATTGGGTTGCAGGACATACGGGGTAGGCCTGAGTTGGGTCCTGGAGGTCGGAGGGTCACCGAGGGAACAAGAGCGGAGGAGCGGAAGCCCGGATCAGCGGCGCCGAGACCTCCCCCCCTGCAGGCGCCACGTTCGACGTTCCGGTGCTTTCGTTGTGACCAGCTGGGTCACCGGGCGGCGGAATGTCTGTTACCACCATCCTGAGCAGCGTCCAGCCCTCCGGTGGCGCAGACCCCGACACCCACGAGGACTACAGAGCGCTCCAGGGCAGCACACCAATTGTCCACCGAGACACCCCGGGTGTCAAGCCCTTCGCGTCCAGAGGTGACAGCAGATGGATGGACGGACTCCTACGATAGTTCTGAGGATCAAGAACATGAGGAGGACCCGATGGTAAGTGCTCCGGTGTGTCCCTTTGTACTGCCTGTGATGTTGGTAAGCCCACAGACAGGCGAGAGGAGGACGTACAAGGCATTGATTGATTCAGGGAGCACACGTTGCCTTCTCAGCCAGGTGGTAGCAACGGAGGTTGGGATTCCCCTTAAACAGTTAGCCACCCCCCTCAGGTTTCAGCAGGTGGATGGGTCTCTTTTGGGTGGGGCACTGATTACACATGTGACAGTACCAGTCAGGCTGGAGCTGGGAACACATTGGGAGACCCTAAGGTTCGTGGTGGTGCAAGCCATGACGGAGGCGGTCATCCTGGGGCTCACATGGTTGGATAAGTGGGGCCCCACAATCTGGTGGGAGGGGGGGGTGCCGTCACCTCTGCCTGGGGACAGGACCCCAGCCCCCCTCAAAGCACTCCTACATAGGACCAGGATGGGCAGGGGAGCCTGAGAGGGCCGCAGGGGTTGGGGCCAGGCCAGAAACCCAGGTGCCACAGGAGTACGCTGACCTAGAAGACGTCTTTGACGAGAGGGAGTGCGATGTGTTACCACCCCATCGGCCCACGGACTGTGCCATCGAGCTGGAACCAGGAGTAAAGCTGCCAAAACCCTGCATATACGCCATGGCACTCCGGGAGATGCAGGAGCTCTGGCGGTACATCGATAAAAACCTGAAGAGGGGGTTCATCCAGCCCGCTCAGTCAAGGATGGCGGCTCCTGTCCTGTTCAGGGAAAAGAAGGATGGGACCCTTAGATTGTGCGTTGATTACCGGGAGGTCAATGAGGTATGCGTGGAGCATCTATACCCCCTCCCTCTGATGAAGGACCTTCTGGCCCACCTAACCAAAGGCTGGGTGTTCACCAGGTTGGATCTTAGGGAGGTGTATTACTGCATAAGAATAAAGGCCAGGGATGAGTGGAAGACAGCCTTCAATTGCCCTTTAGGTAGTTTCCAGTTCAGGGTAATGCCGTTTGGCTTGCAGGGGGGCCCCGCGGTCTTCATGCAATTAATTAACCAGGTCCTACATGACCATCTGTACTGGGGGGTCCTGGTCTACCTGGATGACATCCTCATATATATGACAACAATGGAGGAACACGTCACCCTGGTACGGCAAGTATTGTCTAAGTTGAGGGATGCCCGATTGTACGTGAAGCTCTCCAAATGCGACTTTCACAGGTCCCGGTTGGACTATTTGGGCTACCGGGTATCCTCAGACGGGGTGGAAATGGACCCCAAAAAGGTCGAGGCCATCCAACAGTGGTAGGCCCCCCGAACCTGGAAACAGCTGCAGAGCTTCCTGGGTTTCGCGAACTTTTACCGGCAGTTCATCCCGTGTTTCGCCTCCATTGCCTTACCACTTACGGATCTGCTACGCACAAAACAGACAGTGACACAACCACGACCGGGGCAAAAGCTTGCATGGTCTACTGCGTGCCAGCAAGCCTTCGAGACACTTAAGGCCCAGTTCACCAAGAAGCCCGTTCTGCAGCACCCAAACCCCGAACTACCCTATGTGGTGCAAGCCGACGCAAGCAACATCGCCGTTGGGGCTGTCCTTCTTCAGCGGCACAAGAAAGGGGTGCTCTGGCCCTGTGCGTATGCGTCCAAAAAGCTAACCACCGCTTTGCGAGCCTGGGCGATCTGGGAAAAAGAGGCCTTTGCGGTTCACTGGGCCCTGGAGACGTGTGTTGTGATTCAGGGTCAGCCTGTGGGTTCGGCAGTTGGGTCGGACGACTCAGAGGAGGAGGGGGGTGTTGAAGACCTTGCTGAGGGGGTTGAAGATCTTGCTGATGAGAGCCCTCAGCCAGGCCCCTCCCACGTGGTCACCATGGAGACCCAGCTGTGTGAGCCTGACAGTGTGGATGAAGATGACCCACAGCTGGCCCTGTTCAAGGACGCCCGACGCAGGAGGCAGTCAAGTAGGAGTAAACAGAGGAAGGCAATGGGGCTTCTCAGAAGGAGGCAGAGAGAAGCCACGCCCTGAACTCTTTATAAGGGGAATGTGTGGGGAGGGCTGGTTTGCTGAAAGCAACCACTCGGATAGTGTTTCAAAGCTCCTGTATCTTGGTTCGTGTCTTGTTTGTTTTTATAGTAATACATTTTGCAGACGTAATTCCAGCCTCTTGCCGTTTGTAAAGGGGTTGCCTTTTCTACAGGGCCGGTAGCAGGCTGGTACAGAACAGTTTGCTTTCAGCCTCCCACCCCTTACTAATATTATGGAGCAGCTACGTGCTGAGAATGCCCAGCTCACCCAGCAACTCACTTTGCTGGCAGCTCAGGTGGCTCAACTGCAAGCTCAGGTTCATGCTGCACCCCACCATCACCCCCACCCAGGAGAAAATGCCAAGTTGCAATGCCGGATAAATTTACAGGCACTCCAGAACTGTTTCCTGCTTTCCTGGGACAATGCCAGCTCTTTATCAGCGTGAGAGCAGCTGATTTCCCCACTGACCGGGATAAGGTGGGGTTTGTGTTAAGCCTTCTTTCGGGTGATGCAGCTCGTTGGGGCATGCCTCTGCTGGCTCAACCTAACCCATTGTTGGACAACTTTGTGGGGTTTTGTGATCATATGCGTCTGATGTATGAGGACCCTATTAAGACACAGACTGCTACTCGACACCTGAAAGCTCTGAGGCAGGGTCAACGCCCCCTACAGGGCTATATCAGCAATTTTCGGCTGCTTAGCCAGGATTCCGCCTGGAATGAGGCTGCGCTTGTGGATGCCTTCCAGGATGGAATGTCGGAGGAGATGTTGGATGAGCTGGCCCGTGTGGATATTCCCTCAGACCTGAATGGGCTGATCCATCTCTGCCTGCAGATCGATGCTCGGTTGCAGTAGCGAAGGAGTCGCCGTGCCACCCCACAGACCCCTGCAGCCCCTGTTGTGCGTGAGCCCCCAGTTCAAAGGGAGAAGCCAATGGAGCTGGGTGCCGCCAGGTCTCGTCTATCGGTGACTGAAATGAACAGACGACGATCGGGGGGGTTATGTTTTTACTGTGGGGACCCTGGGCATTTGGCTGCTTTTTGCCCAAAGAAGCGACAACGGGCATCAGTGACCGAGCCTGCCCCGAGAAAGTCCCCTACTTTTCTGTCGGGAAACGCCCCGAGCCCGATCTAGACGGTGTGATAGATCGGGCGTCCCACAACAACACTGAGTGACGTCTTTCCGATGCTGCCTGTGGACCTCCATGGCATTTGATTTTGGAGGCACGTCTGATCCTTTCTGGCAAGGCAGAGGGGATTCCAGTCCATGCCTTAATTGACTCTGGGGCCACCACAAATTTTATGGACTCAGCATTTGTGGCCAAATGGGCTGTTCCCCAGTGCCCGGTGGATCCGCCCATGTTAGTGGAGACTATCGATGGTTGAGTGCTCCTGTCTGGGCCTATTATGGCTGCCACGCAACCATTATGTATGGCCATCAGTTCCCATGTGGAGGCCATCCAGTTCTATATCACCTCAGATCTGCACTTCCCCGTGGTCTTGGGACTGGCGTGGCTCCGGGCACATGACCCACAAATCTATTGGTCACAGAACTTGGTCACCTTCCCAAGCTTGCAGCGCGTGGACCACTCCCGCCATATCTGTGCCGGCCAGGTGGAGGGTTCCCCAGGGGTTTCCTTGCCTCCCGAACTGTCCGACTTTGCTGATGTGTTCAACGAGACAGAGGCGGATCAATTACTCCCGCACAGGCCCTATGACTGCCCCATTGATTTAGTCCCTGATGCGCCTCTCCCAGTGGGGCATTTGTACTCCATGTTGGACCCCGAGTTGGCTGCATTGCGGAACTTTCTGGAGAAGAATTTGGCTCGTGGTTTCATCCGGCCCTCGTCCTCGCCAGTGTCTGCACCTGTGCTCTTCGTCAAAAAGAAGTCAGGCGAATTGCGGCTTTGCTGCGATTATAGGAAACTCAATGCCATCACGGTGCACAATCGTTACCCGCTGCCCCTCATCCCCGAACTCTTGGACCGACTCCGGGAGGCTAAGATCTTCACGAATCTGGACCTGCGTGGAGCTTACAACCTCGTCAGGGTTCGGCCGGGTGATGAGTGGAAGACGGCGTTTGGTACTCGCTATGGACATTTTGAGTACACGGTGATGCCGTTTGGCCTGACCAACGCCCCCGCTGTATTTCAGCATTTCATGAATGACATTTTCCGGGATTTGTTGGATCAGTTTGTCGTGATCTACTTGGACGACATCCTGATCTACTCCCCATCGCGTGAGGTGCACCATCAGCATCTCCATCAGGTCCTGCAGCGACTCCGAGAACATCGGCTGTTTGCCAAGTTGGAGAAGTGCCAGTTCTACCGGGTGACCATCGATTTCCTGGGTCACCGCATTTCTCCTGAGGGCATCACCATGGAGCCGAGTAAGGTTGAGTCTTTGCAGAGTTGGCAACCCCCGTGTCGCGTGAAGGATGTTCAGTGACTTCTTGGGTTCGCCAACTATTACCGAACTTTCATCCCTGGGTTTGCTGCCTTGACAGCCCCCCTCACCCGGCTCCTGCAGAAGAAGACTCGGTTCCAGTGGAATGCTCCAGAACAACAGGCTTTCCAGACTTTGAAGGAAGCCTTCATGAAGGAGCCCATCTTGAAGCATCCTGACCCGCAACGGCCGTTTTTTGTGGAGGCGGACGCCTCCGACATTGCCATTGGTGCGGTGTTACTCCAGGCAACGACGCCCAGTGGTACCCTCAGTGGTACCCTTGCGCGTACCATTCACAAAAACTGAACCCTTCGGAGCGCAATTATACAATCTGGGAAAAGGAGCTGCTGGCCATCAAAGCAGCGTTCGAGGCCTGGAGGCATCATCTGGAGGGAGCGCGGCATCAAATCGAGGTCCGGACGGACCATAAGAATTTGGAAAGCCTGCAGACCGCTCAGAATTTGAACTAACGCCAGATCCGGTGGTCTCTTTTCTTTGCGAGGTTTGACTTCCAGGTTCGGTACATACCTAGCAGGCACAATCAAAGAGCGGATGCTCTGTCCAGGAAGCCCGAATATTCCTGAGTGGAAGACAAGCTTCTGCCCAGGACAGTGATCCCCGTCATGTCTTTTGCTGCGGTGCGGGAGCCGGTTGATATACGGGCTCGGATCTGGGAGGCACAGCAGCAGGAGGTGTGGGTGGCTCAGCGGAAGGAGGAGGTGGGACCAGATTCTCCTTGGACGGTCACGGATGGACTCTTGTATTATCGTGACTGGCTCTACGTTCCGGGAGGGCCACTCAGGGGACTCATCCTCAGCCAGTGTCACGATAACCTGGCGGCGGGGCATTTTGGCCTGTTCAAGACCCTGAACCTGGTCTCCCGTACCTTCTGGTGGCCCCGAGTCCAACACGACGTCCAGTCCTATGTTACCTCCTGCATCCCATGCAGGCAGGCCAAGTCAGCGACAGGGGCCCCGCCTGGATTACTGCAGCCTTTGCCAACACCCAAAAGACCCTGGGGGGCTGTGTCCATGGACTTTCTGATGGATTTACCCCCATCCTCTGGTTTTACGACAGTGTATGTGGTGGTGGACATGCTGACCAAGATGGCGCACTTCATCCCCTTTCGCGGCTTACCGTCAAAGCCCGCGCCACTAGTCGTATGTTCATTCAGCAGGTGTTTCGGCTGCACGGCCTCCCTGATAGAGTCGTCTCTGATAGGGGGGCCCAGTTTACAGCCCGCTTCTGGCAGGAGTTGATGAATGCGTTGGATATCAAGATTTGCCTCTCATCCGCGCATCATCCTCAAACTGACGGGGGAACCGAGAAGGTCATCAGTATCCTGGAACAATATCTGTGCTGCTACATCAATCTGCAGCAAAACAATTGGGTGGACTATCTGGCCATAGCTGAGTTTGCATTTAACAATTCGCAGCACACCTCCACATAGATGACACCGTTCTTGGCCAATGTGGGATATCACCCCCGGTTTTTCCCCCTTTCTCCCATGGACTCACCGGAGCCGGCAGCGAACGACTTCATGGCAGAGTTACAGGCGATCCATCGATTGGTGCGACGTCAGTTAGAGAAGGCCAAGGCCAATTACAAAAGGTTTGCTGATCGGTCAAGATGGGATACGCCTCCACTATCGGTGGGAGATCGGGTCTGGTTGCCCACCAGGAACCTACTGTCAACACGGCCGGTGAGAAAGTTAGATCACCGATATTTAGGACCGTTCCCAGTCGAGGCTGTCATCAATCCGGTCGCCTATCGCTTAACTCTGCCACGTTCCCTGTGCGTGCACCCAGTCTTTCATCGGTCTCTGTTGGTCCCCGAGCAACCGGCCTGTCCACTCCGCCAAGCGGAACCTCCCCCATCAGGACCTCGTGATGGAGGCAGCACCCCCGAGTACGAGGTCGCCAGCATCAGGGATTCCCGTTGGCTGAAAGGTTGTTTCCAGTACCTGATTGAATGGAAAGGTTACGGACCAGAGGACTTCACCTGGGAAGACGCGACCGCCGTTCATGCCCCTGCGTTGGTGACCACTTTTCATGAACAATTTCCATCCCGACCGCATCCGGATCGGCAGACCCGGGGGAAGGGCCCTGCAGTGCGGGATAGTGTTGTGATTCAGGGTCAGCCTGTGGGTTCGGCAGTTGGGTCAGACGACTCAGAGGAGGAGGGGGGTGTTGAAGACCTTGCTGAGGGGGTTGAAGATCTTGCTGATGAGAGCCCTCAGGCAGGCCCCTCCCACTTGGTCACCATGGAGACCCAGTTGTGTGAGCCTGACAGTGTAGATGAAGATGACCCACAGCTGGCCCTGTTCAAGGACGCCCGACGCAGGAGGCAGTCAAGTAGGAGTAAACAGAGGAAGGCAATGGGGCTTCTCGGAAGGAGGCAGAGAGAAGCCACGCCCTGAACTCTTTATAAGGGGAATGTGTGGGGAGGGCTGGTTTGCTGAAAGCAACTGCTCGGATAGTGTTTCAAAGCTCCTGTATCTTGGTTCGTGTCTTGTTTGTTTTTGTAGTAATAAATTTGGCAGACGTAATTCCAGCCTCTTGCCGTTTGTAAAGGGGTTGCCTTTTCTGCAGGGCCGGTAGCAGGCTGGTACAGAACAACGTGGAGACATCTCCTGGAGGGGGCCAGCCAGGTTTTTGAGGTGTGGACGGACCATAAGAACATAGAGGCTTTACAAACGCCCCGCCGTCTGTCCCCTAAGCATGTAAGGTGGGCCCAATACTTTCAACGATTCCGGTTTCAGCTGAAGTACGTACCAGGGGGTAGGAACTTTCTGGCGGACGCTCTATCACGGCTACCGCAATACGATTGCAGGAAGGACGAGGTAGTACAGGCATTGGTACCGCCCTGCCAAGTGGGGGGGAAGGGGAACGTGGCCTACACATTAGCAGGTGACCTGTTGCGTGACTGCAGGGAAGCGCTGAAAACAGATGAGTGGTTGCAAGCACATCCCTCTATGCTAACACTGTGGGACGGTTTGGCCTGGCACGGGGCTAAACTGTACGTGCCAGCAGCATTGCGAAGCCGGACACTTTACCAGTGCCATGACGCCAGACAAGCAGGACACTTTGGGTTTGTGAAAACCCTACATTTGGCTTGCCGTCAGTTCTGGTGGCCATCCATGAAACGGGACATCGAAGGCTACGTAAAGAAATGCCGCGTGTGCGCAACTACCAAATCTTCTACCGGGAAGCCGTTAGGGCTTCTGCAACAGGTGGCGGACCCCATTTGGCCCTGGCAGGATATCACCATGGACTTTGTGGTTGACTTGCCTGAGAGCAGGGGCTACAACGTTCTGTGGACGGTGATCGACTTGTTTTCGAAGCAAGCACACTTCATCCCGTGCAGGGGGTTGCCTTCGGCTCGCTGGCTGGCCTGGATGTTCATACAACACATATACCGCCTTCATGGGGTGCCTCGGCGTACCATCTCAGACCGTGGGGTGCAGTTAACGGCCCAGCACTATATTGGGTCGACACAGGGCTTGAGCTTGGCATATCACCCCTGCACCAACGGAGCTGCAGAACGTGCAAATGCAGCGGTGGAACGTTACCTACGGTGTTACGTCTCTTACCAGCAGTCTGACTGGGTGGGCCTGCTGGCCTTCGCGGAGGTGGCATACAACAACGCGGTGCATAGCAGCATCGGGTTCTCCCTTTACAAGGTGGTACCTGGATACGATTTTGTTCCCATCGCTGGTTGTGACCAGGGAACCACTGCGCCCTGCACATCCAGGCAGTGGATGCGCCAAATGGAAGAGGTATGGGGGGTGGTAAAGAAAGCGTTGGAGCGGGCCGCAAAAGTGTACAAGGAGCAGGCAGACAAAAAACGGAGGCCCTTCAACCCCCCAAGGTGGGAGACCTAGTTTATTTATCCACCAAATACGACTACAGGTGCCTTGTAAGAAGCTAGGGCCCAAATATCTCGGCCCGTTCCGGGTGGTGCAAGTCATAAACCCTGTCACAGTCAGGCTCCGGTTGCCCACGCTTCTGGGGAAGATTCACCTTGTCTTCCATAGTAGCCTGTTGAAGCCCGTGCCAACCACTACCTCGGCAGTGGGGGAGGGAGGTCCAGGGCCTGTACATGGTGAGCACTATGAGGTGCAGGAGATCCTGGACTCCAGGAGGCGTAGGGGGCGACTGCAGTATTTGGTTCTCTGGAAGGGATACCCCATAGAGGAAGCCTCCTGGGTACTGGGGGGGACGTGCATGCACCCCATCTAGTTCGGGCGTTCCACCACAGGCATCCAGGAAAACCAGGTGGGGGCCAAGGGGAAACCGCAGAACGAGCATACGAATACTTAGCTTTTTCCCCTTGCATTCCAGGTGGGGTGCTGGTAGGGGGGGCAGCGTGTCTAGCCCCTCAGGCCCGACATTCAGCGGGGGATGGCGTGCTGAGGCTGGGAGCCCCTCCCCTGCCCACGTGCCCTTCCCGAACTACTCACCAGAGGTCCGAGAGCTCATCACAACCACCTCACATTTCCTGGGCCCACCGGCCGACCTGCTCACCTCGGCCAGTTGCACTGCTGCCGGCGGAGCTCTCCTTCGTCGCCGCGCATGCGCAGGATGGGCTGGCTGACGGAGTGACCGACGGGAGGACTGGAGAGACCGGTGCGGCTGTATGCAGCACTGGAATGGCAACCCGAGGCCGCTGGCAGGCAGAGGGGCCAGCGGACGCCGCTCCAGGAGCCCCTTCCACCAGCTGGCAGGCGGACGCCACCTTAGGAGCCCCTTCCATGCCACTGGATGGCTGTCCTGGGCTGAGGGAGGGGCTCTGCCTCCGGACGGATGACGGGAAGGGACATTTAGGCCAAACGTGTGCCTGGTGGACGGCAAGGGCCTTCCGGCTGAGCTGGGGTGGTGTTGAGTGGGTGGGGTATGGATGGGATGGGGCTGTGGGGGACACAGGGGCCAGTGGGGGGATATGGCATCCAGGGGGGGATGGAATGGGGCAGACGTACCTGAGAGCCGAGGAGGAAGGCATATCAGGAGATGCCGGGCACCAAGCCAAAGAAAGGCATGGGCGGGGAGGAATGGGAGATTTGTAGAGGGAGGTGGGTGGAAATTGGCCCCTGGGCATGGTGCTGTTGGGTGTGGTGGTTCCATGGGTGTGGTGATTGTTACGTTGGTGGGTTGTTACAAAAGCAGCGTTGGGAGCAGTGAGCCGCCAACGCTGACTTTTTTCCTGCTTCGGGTTGCTGTGAAGACGAATAAAACACATTCAATCCTTTGTGGGTCGTCTCTCGTTCCTGCCAAGCTGTTATTCTGCTCGCTTCAGGATGAGCCTTGACACCAACTTGGTCATGAGTCAATGACCCCATATGAGCTCAGCTGGGCTGTGACCAGTAGCGGCACTTGGTGTTGTGTGCTGGCATAAAGGAAAGTGCCGGGTGATGGTTCCAGTCTCCAGTCGTTAGACTTTTCTGAGACTCTTTTTTGGATCTCACAATCTGTTCAGCTTGGCCATTGGAAGCTGGGTGAAATGGAGCTGAAGTGGTGTGTCTAATCATGTTAAACTTGAGGAAGGACTGGAACTCTGCTGCCATGAATTGTGCCCCGTTGTCAGACCCAATGACGTCTGGCAGGCCATGTGTAGCAAAAAACCTGCACAGTTCCTGAATAGTCCTAGCGGTAGTCATAGATTGGACAGGTACTACCTCTAGACATTTTGAATGTCCACAACAATGAGGAATACCTGTCCCTGGAATGGTCCTGCAAAGTCCATATGCACGCAAGACCATGGCGTATGTGTGGTCTCCCAGCGGTGCACTGCTGCTTGAGGCATTTCTGGCTGGGTTTCTTGGCAGACCCTACAGTTCTTTACTTGAGCCTCAATGTCCTTATCCAGACCTGGCCACCACAAATAGCTTCTTGCCAGTGCCTTCATTCTGATAATGCCAGGATGCCCCTCATGCAGAGATTCTAATACTCTGGCTTGCAATGTGGCCAGAACAATCACCCTGCTTCCCCACAATATTTATTTATTTTATTTATTGATGGGATTTATATCCCGCCCTATCTCCTGAAGGACTCAGGGCGGCTAAAAACAAAACATATAATAAGTACAGAAATTAAGATAAAAATAAAATTAAAATCATCTGTGCAATAAATTAAAATTAAAAAATAAAAATAAATGGACTTCCGGTGGCGGCGCAGCGCCGAAGACAGCCTTCCCGGGCTGCCCGCGGCTCAGCTGTTTGTTTTTTCGCCCGAAACAGCGCCGATCAGCTGTTTGGGTGAAATTGAAGCCCCCTCCTCGGGAGAAGAGGAGGGGGTGAGGCCCCAGGTAGGGGTAGAGTTCTCCGGGGCCGCCTGAGCTTGGAGCTTGGGCGGCTGAAGGATTGAACTCCCCCGAAGCCTGGGTCGCTCCCAGCTGGCCGGCGTCTCTGCTCCGAACTTCTTGGAGCAGAGCCAGGCGTCTGCGAACCATCCCTGCCTGAAGAAAGGACTATGATTTAAAGGAGCAGGCAGAGCGGTGCAAGAGGCAAAGGTGAAGAGGATTATTTTACTATACTCTCTAGCTTGTTGGACTTTTTAAACTTTAAGTGAAAGTGTGTCATAATTGAGGATTAAAAGATGGCGGCGAAACCTCCCCCTAAAACTCTTCGGAGCGGTGGATCCTCGCCGGGGCAACAATCATCACTACAGGCGTTGCACCCTCCTGAAGCGCTGACATCGCAGGACTTACGAGATGCTCTGGATAAACTTTTGGAATCAATCAATCAATCAATGGGTGATAAATTTGCACAGATGGAGGAGAAATTGGAGAAATTGGAGGAGAGAATGGAAGAGAGGATGGAACAGAAGTTCAGCGTGATGAAGGTAGACATTTTGTCTTCAGTGCATAAAGTGGCGGAATGTGTGGAAGAATTAGATGAAAAAATGGATGATCTGGCTCAAAGGAATGCTATATTAGAAGTTAAAGCACGGGAGAATGAAAATGCAAGAGACAAAGTGGAAAGGGAGTTAAGCCTAGCCCAATATTACCAGATGCAGTTTGCTGTCAGAATCAGAGGTTTAAAAGAGAATATTAAAGAAGATTTAAAGCAGCTGATTTCTGAGGCTCTTGAAGTGGTATTAAACCAGCCAGCATCTGAAATAAGAGCAGCTATGGATAAAGTGTTTCGGGTGAATTCATTGATTGCCAGACAGAGAAAGTTGCCTAGAGATGTGGTGGTTTATTTTGCAAAAAGAGAGATTAGAGATCAAGTTATACAAGCTGCCTACGATGCTAAAGTGGTGATTGCTGAACAAGAAGTCTTGGTTTTAAAAGAAATTCCTCCAAGGATTTTAAGGGGAAGGAAAGACTATACATTTCTCGTGCATGAGCTTAAGCAAAGAGATATAAGGTTCAGATGGGAGATTCCAGATGGGCTGATGGTGATGCATGAAGGTAAAAGATATCGGCTGATTACTGTGAAGCAAGCGCGTGATTTCTACAATAATGTCTTAAAAGCAACCCCATTAACACTTCTGGAAGCTGGAAAGGGATCTGGAGAAGGAGAACATCAAGAGGATGAAACAGAGGAAAGTGGTGTTGGAGGAGATCAAGCTACAACTTCTTTGGATGATCCTAGAGAGCAAAGAGTAACGCGTGCTGCTTTAAAACGAGCAAAGAAAATAAAAGAACAAGATCAGCAAAAGTCTTCAGATTCTTCACAACGTACATATAGTCAAGCTGTGGGAGGAGCACGGCCTAAAGAAATTAGTCCTATCAAAGCAGTGCTTCAAGAGCTTTGGGAGGATATGCATGGCAACTAAATTTCTAACCTGGAATGTTAATGGACTAAATTCACCGCAGAAGAGGAAGAAAGTTTTTCAATATTTAAAACAATTTAAGATAGATGTTATATGTTTGCAAGAAACGCATATTAGAGTTTTGGATCAAAAGCATTTATTGAACTCGAGACTGGGTACGCAATTTGTTGCCTCTGCAGAGAATAAGAAAAATGGAGTGGTTGTTTATGTTAAAAGTGCATTAACAGCAGACTTAATTGAAGCAGATAAGCATGGAAGATATGTTATGATTGAGCTGTTGTTAGAAGGTAAAAAGACGCTTCTAGTTGGATTATATGCACCTAACCAACAACAAGCTGATTTTTTTAGCTTACTCCATACAAAGCTTACCCAGTTGGATTATAAATCTTTTATTTTTATGGGAGACTGGAATGGTGTTTTGGATGTACAGTTGGATAAGGCTGGAGCTTTTAAGCGCATTCCAAGTCATGCTAGACTGCCTAAATCTTTTTTTGAAATGAAGGATGACCTGGAATTGCGAGATATTTGGCGTGAGAGACACTTGCAGGAGAAGGATTATACTTTTTATTCTGACAGACACCAATCTTTTTCGAGGATTGATTTTATTTTGTTGACTAATGATTTTTTTTTGAGAACTAAAAAGGTGAAGATTTGTGCAAGAACTATTTCTGACCACAGTCCAGTTTGGTTGGAGATTGATAAGGAGAAAAGAGACAGGCGCTCGTGGCGCGTAAATGAGAATTTGTTTAGAAATCAGAGAAATGTGGAAGAATGCAAACAGCGGATGAAGGATTTTTTTGAAACTAATATGAACAAAGGTACTTCTATGGACATGGTGTGGGATGCTAGCAAGGCATATATGAGAGGGGTGTTGATATATATGAACAACAAACATAGACGTGCTGTGGAAGCTAGGAGGAAAGAACTGGAGAATGAAATAAAGGAAAAAGAAAAGGCTTTGATTTTGAATTCAGAGGATGTGAAGACTAAGGAGGCTATTAAATTGTTAAGAGGACAATTTGATAAATTAATGGCTGACCAAGTGGCAACCAATCTGCGGTTCGCCAGGCATAACACTTTTTGTAACCCTAACAAACCAGGCAGATGGTTAGCTTACAGATTGAGGAAAAAACAAAGGGCTTCTAATATAGACAAGATTGTGCATAAAGGAAGGGTTGTGTTTCAACAGGACCTTATCAAGGATGCTTTTGTGGATTTTTATTCTAAATTATATGCTAAGGAGAAAATTAATGAAAAGGACATTGATATATATTTGGAAAATGCTAGCATCCCGGTTCTTACGCAAGTACAAAAAGAAGGGATTAATCAACTGATCACAGAAGAAGAAATTTTTATAGCAATTAAGGAATTGAAGGTGGATAAAGCACCAGGTACGGATGGCTTGACTGTGGCCTATTATAAAAATTTACAATTAGAAATGATAAAACCGTTAAAGGAACTGTTCCAGACAATCCAGAGGGGGGGAAAGGTGCCACCGTCTTGGAGAACAGCTTTTATCTCTTTGATTCCGAAGGAAGACCAAGATGTTACTCAAGTTAAAAATTATAGACCGATATCGCTTTTAAACACAGATTATAAGATATTTGCTAAGGTTTTGGCTAATAGACTGATGAGGGTTCTGCAACAGGTGATTCATGGGGATCAAACAGGGTTTATTAGTGGTAGGCAAATGAAAAATAATGTGAGGCATATAGTTGATGTGTTAGAGTTTTTGGAAAGGAACAACCAGATTGCTGCGGTGCTAATTTTTTTAGATGCTGAAAAAGCTTTTGATCAATTGAATTGGAAATTTTTGTTGAAAGTTTTAGATAAAATGGATATTGGGGAAAAATTTTTACAACCGATTAGGGCATTATATCAAAAACAAACTGCCCGAATTATAGTTAATAATAGCTTGACAGAAGCATGTAATATTGAGAAGGGCACAAGGCAAGGGTGTCCGTTATCGCCCTTGTTATTTGTGTTAACATTAGAGATATTATTGGTTAAAATTCGGAATTCGGAAAAAATTAAGGGGATTCAAATTGGAGATCAGGACTATAGATTGAGAGCATTCGCAGACGATCTGGTTGTTACAGTGACCCAGCCAGAGAACTCTGTTGTGGACCTGATGGAGATAATAACACAATATAGGAAGGTTTCTGGATTTAAGGTTAATGTACAAAAAACAAAAATTTTGGCCAAAAATATGACAACATCGCAAAAGGCCCTTTTAGAAGGATTAACTGGATTTGAGATTGTTAAAAGGGTTAAATATTTGGGGGTGATTTTGTCGCCCTCTAATACAAAGCTATATAAAAATAATTATGAAAAATTATGGGGGAAAATTCAAAAAGAATTGGAGAGTTGGAAAAAATTGCAATTGTCTTTGTTGGGACGGATTGCAGCAGTAAAAATGAATGTCCTGCCTAAATTTTTATTTTTATTTCAAATGATACCGATTCTTAAGAAAGATTCCAATCTGGAGGAATGGCAGCGAGGTATCAATAAATTTGTGTGGGCAGGGAAAAAACCACGAGTTAAACTTAAGATTATGCAGGATACTCGTGAGAGAGGTGGCCTTAAATTGCCTAATTTTAAATTATATTATGAAGCTGCTGCATTAGTAGGAATAAGTGACTGGATTAATTTGACGCAAGGGAGGTTATTAAATCTTGAGGGCCACGATTTGTTGTTTGGCTGGCATGCATATTTGTTGTATGATAAGAAGGTAGACAACGTGTTTAGGGTGCATATTTTAAGACAGGCATTGCTGAGAGTTTGGAAGAAGTACAGACATAAGTTAAGTTGCAAGATACCATTGTGGGCAATTCCAAAGCACGCAATAGAAAATATACATGCTGGCTTCAAACATGATTTGACTACGTACAAGGAGATTCTCAGTTTGGAAAGAAATGTTTGGTGTTTGAAATCATATAGCCTCTTGCGAGAAGAGAAGGTTGTTCAAAATTGGTTTCAATATACTCAGTTACGGGCCAGGTGGAAAGAAGACCAGAAAAATGGATTTACAATGACTGATGGAAATTTGATAAAGCAAATCAGGAATCAGGGACCAGCACATATCAAACGGATATATCTTGCATTGATAGAGATTGACTCGGAAACAGAGCTTGTTAAGGATTGTATGATAAAATGGGCCCAAAATATCCAGGAAGTTATCACAATGGACACATGGGAAAAGATTTGGGTGAGGAACGTAAAATTTACACAAGCTCAAAATTTAAGAGAGAATTTTTACAAAATGTTTTATAGATGGCATTTAGATCCCAAAAAGCTTGCAAGTATGTATCCGAATTATCAGCCTAAATGTTGGAGGTGTGGTGATGAAGATGCAACATATTTTCATATATGGTGGACTTGTAAAAAGGTTAAGGCTTTTTGGATAAAAGTCTGGTGGAATATGCAGAAGATTTTTAAACAGAGGATAAAGTTTTGTCCGCAATTTTTTTTGTTGGGAATAATTACAGATGTCACAGTTGTGGACACCAAGTTGATGTTGAACTTAATTACGGCGGCAAGACTTTTGATAGGCCAATACTGGAGGAAAGAGGAACTGCCGACCATAGAGGAGTGGACTTTAAAGGTTTCCGACCTGGCAGAGATGGCGAAGATTTCGGCCTATTTGAAAGATCATTCGCAAGAACGCTATATTATGGAATGGAGAAAATGGATTGATTTTATCCAGAACAAGTATAGGGTTAAGAAGTTTTATGTAGCATTTGAATAAGTCTTCTTTCGTTTTTTTTTTTCTTTTATTATTTTAGTTTCTTTTTATACATATTCAATATTATTATTATTTGTTTTATCTTATATAAGCTAGAGAGTGATGGATTTTAGAGTTTATAATTGCTAGTATATGATTGTTTATGATTGCTTTTTACATATATACCTTGTATTTAGCTCTGGGAAGTTGGGGGGAGGGGGGGAGGGGGGGAGGTAGGGAGGGGGGAGGAGGGAGGGGGAAGGGGGGATTTTTAAAGGAAAACTGTATTTTAAAACTTTTCAATAAAAAAAAAAAAAAATAAATTACAAATTGTAAATATAATTAATTAAAATGCCTGTCAGTCCAGGTCAGCCTGGTGGAATAGGAGTGTTTTGAGGCCGCGGCGAAAGGATTGGAGATTTTGGGCCATCCGTAGCTAAGGGGGGAGCTGATTCCATAGGGCTGGCGCTCCCACAGAGAAGGCCCTCCCCCTGGGGGTTGCCAGCCGACATTGCCTAGCTGACGGTACCCTGAGGAGGCCTTCTCTGTGTGAGCGTACTGGGCGATGGGAATTTGTTCCCGGCAGCAGATGGTCCTGCAAGTATCCCGGACCTAAGCCATGTAGGGCTTTAAAGGTAAGTACCAGCACCTTAAATCTCACCCGGAGGGCAACCGGTAGCCAATGCAGCTCACACAGGAGGGGTGTAATATGAGAGTATCAGGGTGCTCCCATCACAACCCGTGCAGCTGCACTCTGCACCAGCTGAAGCCTCCGGGTGGTCTTCAAGTGCAGCCCCATGCAGAGAGCATTACAGTAGTCTATACGGGAGGTAACGAGTGCGTGGGTGACTGTACGTAGGGCATCTCGGTCCAGAAAGGGGCGCAATTGGTATATTAGGCAAATCTGGGCAAATGCCCCCCTAGCCACGACTCCAATATGATCTTCAAAACTGAGTCGTGAATCTAGGAGGATGCCCAGATTGTGTGCTCTATTAATGGGAGGTAACATCTCTCCTCCTATAGTCAAAGATGGAACCTCTTGGACTAAACAAGATGACGGTATGTAGAGCCACTCAGTCTTGGCCAGGTTGAGTCGAAGCCTGTTTTTTCCCATCCAAATCTGTACTGCTTCCAGGCAACGGGACATCACATCGAGGGCATCACTGGGTTGGTTCGGGGTGGAGATGAATAGCTGGGTATCATCAGCATATTGATGATATTTCACCCCGAAGCCACGGATGATCTCTCCCAGCGGCTTCATATAGATGTTGAACAGGAGAGGCGAGAGCACCGATCCCTGAGGCACTCCACAATTAAGAGGCCTAGGGTTTGACCTCTGCCCCCCTGCTAACACCGTCTGCGAACGGTCCGAGAGGTAGGAGGAGAACCACCGCAGAACGGTGCCTCCCACTCCCAACCCCTCAAGACGACGCAGTAAGATACTGTGGTCGATGGTATCAAAAGCCGCTGAGAGATCTAATAGGACCAGGACAGAGGAATAACTTCTATCTCAGGCCCACCAGAGATCATTTACCAGTGCGACCAATGCCGTCTCCATGCTATACCCAGGTCTGAAACCCGATTGGTACGGATCCAGATATTCAGCTTCCTCCAGGTTCAAAGGGAGCTGTCGTGCCACCACGCTCTCAACGACCTTCGCAAGAAAGCGAAGGTTGGAGACAGGATGGAAGTTGTTTAAAATAGCTGGATCCAATGCCGGTTTCTTGAGGAGGGGCCTTACCACCACCTCTTTCAAGGCGGCAGGGAAGTACCCCTCACTCAGTGAGGCATTGATAACTGCTAGGAGCCAGCCTCGTGTAACCTCCCGATATGCATAGACTAGCCAGGAGGGACACGGGTCCAACAAACATGTGGCGGCACTTAGTTTCCCCATGATCTTGTCCACTTCATCCGGAGTCACAGGATCGAACTCTTCCCAAATGTTCTCGGCCAAATTCATCGTTTTCCTCTCGTCAGATACTGCCCAGTCAGAGTCCAGACCAGCCCGAATCTGAGCAATTTTGTCCACCAGATATTTACTAAATTCCTCAGCCCATCCATGTAGGGGGTCCTCTCCCGTCTCTTGATTTAAAAGGGAGCGGACCACTCTAAATAGGGCAGCCGGGCGGTTATCTGCGGACGCAATGAGGGTGGTGAAGTAGGCGCACTTTGCCACCCTCATTGCCACAAGATAAGATCTAGAAAAGGATCTTAACTGTGTTCGGTCAGACTCAGACCGACTGGTTCTCCAAATGCTCTCTAGGCCCCTTCTCTGGCGTTTCATCTCCTGCAGGTCCTTGGAGAACCAAGGAGCGAGTCGGGACTTGCACCGGGTCAGAGGCCGCAAAGGGACAACGCGGTCGAGAGCCTCCGAAGCAGCCTGTTGCCAGGCATTAACTAAGGACTCGACCGGGCTGTGGGAGAGGGAGGTGGGAATCGGTCCAAGCACCATCTGGAATTTATCTGGGTCCATCAGGCGCCTGGGGCGGAACCACCTGGTCGGTTCCGCCTCCTGACAGCGGGGGGTGACGTGACGGATGCCCAACCGCAGGAGATAATGGTCTGTCCATGAAAGGGGTTGTGATGTTGGAGTAACCCCACCCAGCCCATTTAGCCATTGCCCAGAGATAAAAATAAGATCAGGCATGTTTCCTCCCTCGTGAGTTGGGTCCTGAGTAATTTGGGTCAGGTCCATGGCCATCATGGAAGCCATGAACTCTCAGGCCTTCTTCTGATGCACTGCCCAGGGAAGGTAGATTAAAGTCTCCCAGTACCATAAGTTTTGGAAATTCAACCGCCAATCCTGAGATGGCGTCAAGTAGCCTGGGAAGAACCGTTGCTGTGCAGCTTGGAGAGAGGTATACCAGAAGTAGGCCCAACTGACCACCAGGACCCCATCTTAAGAGGAGGGATTCACATCCGTCTATCTGAGGGGCAGTGGCCTCCCACGGATGGAGTGTTTGCAATCCTTATGGGATGACGGCTTATCCTTTTTGCTGGCATAACTCTGGAACTCTGGATTTGGCCTGTTTTCTGGCCACCCCCTCAACACCCAGTTCAGAACATGGCTGAGTATTTTGTTAGTGGCACTTTCGGTGGCCACATCTCCCAAGTGTAGGGGCATTTTGGGAAGATCCTGGATTGCCAGGATGCGAGCTGCTGGAGCTGGGTCTGGATCTGTTGAGGCAGAGGCAGTTGGCTGAATGTATCAGCATGGCCCGTTTCCTTGCCTGGCTTATGGACTAGCTTGTATGAATAGGCAGCCATAAAAATTGACCATCGCAACATCCTTGGTGATAGGATCTGCAGAGTCTGTTTGTCTGCTGTAAAGAGGCTGAGCAATGGCTTGTGATCAGTGAAAATGGTGAAGGGTCACCCGTATAGGAAATCATGGATTTTTTAAATTCCTGATACAATAGCGAGGGCTTCCTTGTCTATCTGCGCATAATTTCTCTCTGCTGCAAATAATGTTCTAGAGTAATAAGCTATAGGAGCTTCATGGCCATCTGCCATTTTATGGCTTAGAATTGCTCCGATGCCATACAGTGATGCATCACATGGTAAAATCACAGGCAGTTTTTCATTAAAATGTGCTAACACAGACTTAGATGACAGCAGTGATTTGACTGCTCTGAATGCTTTGTCGTGGGTGCTTGCTCACACCCATGGTGCTTTTTTGTCTAGAAGATAATGGGGTGGTTCTGCCAATGCCCCTTTGTGTGGCAGAAATGAGTGATAAAAATTTAAAAGTCCCAGGAATGCCTGTAACTCCCCTTTGGACTTAGGTCTTGGGGCTTGTTGGATAGCTTTTAGCTTAGCTTCTGATGGGTAGATTCCAGTGGAATCTATCCGAAATCCCAAGAGTAGTGTCTACTCCAATTTGACACTTTTCTTTCTTTAACTTCAACCCCGCTTCACAAAATCGTTGAAGCACGGCTCTGAGCAATCTGCTAGATTTACCTGCAATCAGGATGTCATCAAAATAGGGGCAGATGCCTGGTATATTTTTATGTGTCTGTTCCTTAACACTTTGGAACAATCCCGGGGCAACACTTACCCCCAAACTGCAGGCAACAAACTCTGAATGCCCTCTGTGTGTGACGATTGTGCCTCTGCTGTGGCATCGTCAACTGCCAGCTGTTGGTAGGCTTGTGTAAGGTCGAGTTTGGCAAACAGGCGACTCCTTGAAGTGATGCCAGGATGTGACTAACCACTGGCACTAGGTAAACATGTTGCTGTAGTGCCTTGTTGATTGTGCACTTGTAGTCTGCACAGATACGGATGTCCCCATTGGACTTGACTGGGGTCACTATGGGAGTCTCCCACAGGCTATTGTCCATGAGTTGGAGCACTCCCTGTTGCACTAATTTGTCCAGCTCCACATCCATCTTTAGTTTAAGTGCAAAAGGCACTCTGCATGGTTTAATCCTGATTGGAGTGACAGCTGGATCAAGATTAAGGGATATGGGTGCCCCTTTGTATTGTCCTAGGTTAGCATACTCTTGGCATGCTGCTGCCAGGTCAGCTTTTTGAGTGGATTTATGCCAGTTACTCGGATTCCCAGGGCCTCAAACCAGTCTAATCCTATCAGACTTGTAGGTTGTCCTTCAACAACCACAACGTTGAGGGGACCCTCAAACTCTTTGAACCTGACTCTTACAGTGGCTTTGCCTTTTACAGCAACACGGCAACTTTGAAAATCTGTCAGAACAAGGCTTGACAGTTTGAGTTGAACTTGCTTCTTGCCTTGTCTGCAGATATAACTGAAAATCTGGTATGAAATGATGGACAGAGCTGACCCTGTGTCGAGCTCTATGGAGCAAGGAACCCCTTGTAATTTGATTTGAAGTCTCAGCTTCTTTTTAAGGGGGCATTGGACTCCTGTCCACAGAATGTTTCTCCTCCCAGAGCAGTATCTGACCCTGTTCTGCCCCAGGGCCCATTTACCTTTCTGCTGGGTGTCTGCAGTCTGAGCATCTCTCTGGCAACCTCTATAGACTCTGGTGATGTGGCCTTGCTTTCCACAGGCACGACACACTGCTGTGCGAAACCTGCACTCAGTCTTTTTGTATTGTCCTCCACAGCTCGCACAGCTTTGAGGACTAGTTGCTTGTGCTATAGGACGATGCTGTTTAACAGGTTTCCTCTGTAACCGGTTGATCTCAACGTTCTCTTCCAAATCTTCCAGTCTCTCAATGGAATTTTGGTGCACGGCCACCTGGCTGGAGGTTGTCTTTTGAGGCCATAGAGCCTTCATCGCTCCACCAGCAGCCTCATCTGCCATTATTTATTTATTTTTATTTATTTATTTATTTTAATTCCATTTATATCCCGCCCTTCTCCGAAGACTCAGGGCGGCTTACAAGCTTAGCAGTAGCCTTCATTCTATGTATATGCCTGCTTATTAGGGCTTTCACACACACCCCAAGCGGCATTATTACAAAGTCAGCTTAATTGCCCCCAACAATCTGGGTCCTCATTTTACCTACCTCGGAAGGATGGAAGGCTGAGTCAACCTTGAGCCTGGTGGGACTCGAACCTGCACTAATTGCAGGCAGCTGGTGTTACTTAAGGAGGCATTAGCCCACTGCTCCTTCAAGGCATCTTGGAAGGACAGCTTTTCCATGGCAAATAGGCACTGCTGCAAATCTCTATTTATCAGCCCACATACAAGCCTGTCCCTGAGACAATCCTCTAGGTCTGGAAAATTGCAATGGTGTGACACTTGCACTTGTGACACCTGTGGCCATGAACTCAGCTACCAACTCCCCTGCCTTTTGCTCTCTCTGTTCAAAGGCATGACGCAAAGCGATTACAGACAGCTTGGATTCAAAATGTTCTTTCAATCTTCTTTTTAATTCAGCATACGTTACTGACTCAATGCTGGCTGGTGCCACCAAATTTTCTGTGATGATGTATCTGGCCTGTCTACACATGCAGAACAGGGTCACCGGTTTCAACCCATCCTCTCCGATGTGGGTGTCCACCCTGGAGACGTAGGAGCTCCACTGTTCTGGATGGGAGATGTCGAACATATTGAGTCTGCCCACCTTTACCATGGTATTACAGTGGTGAGGTCTTGGACATTGCCTCTCTTGCTACAAAGGAGATGAACTGCCTAGATCCTGGGGACGGATCCCTCAGGACAATGTGTCTCCAGTTTGGCTTACTGGCAGGCAGGGTTGGGATGTGGTCCCGCCAGGGCTCTGATGCCTGGGCTAAAACCGTGTGACTTCAACTCTAATAGGCATCACTCCTTTGGCAAGATCCCATCCTCGTCACCACTGTTGTGTAGTGAGTTCGTGGAGACATTGACCAGACCAATTCAATTCAATGCAACAGGTTTATTTACAGGAATAACAGAAGTGGGCTCAACCGACAGACTGACAGATATTTATATGTGCTGCCACTAGGCGGTGACCAATCAGATTTAAAGCTGGTTTTCCCGCTCAAATACAAATTTCAGTTTCCCTCCAAAACAGTTGGAGACACTTTTAAAACAAAACACATTAACAACATAACAACAGCAGTCCCATTGATCCAACCTTTTATAAACATGTTAAGGTTTAGAGCCCTGTAGGACACTCAGATCCTAAGGTGATGACCTAACCTAAAAATTGGAGAGAGAAGGATAGGAGAGAATATATCTGTGAATATGTACAGAGTGAATGGAGTGGCTGAAGAGAAGTTCGAGATAAAACATAAGTGTGTAAACTATTTGTTGGTTCCTGACTGGGAAGCAAGAAATGTTACCACTTTATCATTGGTGGTTACTATGAGACATCACCCTGTCAACAAAAGTGCGTATAGTCAAGGCTATGGTCTTCCCAGTTGAAATGTATGGCAGTGAAAGTTGGACCATAAGAAAGGCTGAGTGCCAAATAATTGAGGCCTTTGAACTATGGTGCTGGAGAAGACTCCTGCAAGTCCCTTGGACTGCTAGGCGATCAAACTGGTCAGTCCTAGAGGAGATCAACCCTGATTGCTATTTAGAAGGCCAGATCCTGAAGCTAAAACTCAAATACTTTGGCCACCTAATGAGAAGGAAGGACTCACTGGAGAAGAGCCTAATGCTGGGAAAGATTGAGGGCAATAGAAGAAGGGGACGACAGAGAATGAGGTGGCTGGATGGAGCCACTGAAGCAGTAGGCGTGAGCTTAAATGGACTCCAGAAGATGGTAGTGGACAGGAAGGCCTGGAGGAACGTTGTCCATGGGGTCGCGATGGGTCGGACATGACTTCGCAACTAACAACAACAACAACAACATGAGATTATAAAGTATCTTATCTTCCTGCACTTCCATGAACTCATTGATTCTAATCCTAAACAGTGCTTTTTTGTAGAAGAAAAGGGTGCCAGAACTCACGCGTCATACAACCCGCCTTGCCTACCCTACAAAGTTCCATCCAAAAAAGATGCCTGAACTCCGTTCTGAGCGTTCTATGACAAAAAAAGCCCTGATCCTAAATATTATATTTATTATCTGAGTCCTTAATTGCGCTTTAGTTTGTCTATCATTCTTTTGCCCATCTCCCCCCTTTTTTTCCACCCAAGAATGTCAGTTGTCCTTCTCAGTTATACCCACGGTTATAGCAGGGCTCTGCTACCTCTTTCATTAGAGGTGACAGCCTCTGCATGGGAGGAGAAAGGTCAAAATTGGCCAAAAGGCAAGATGGCAATCATACAAATGATGCAAAGAGCAAAACGTTAATTACATTCTACCAAAAAAATCTTGCCTTTTAGAATGCCTAGGCAGCCATTGAGGCTTGGCTGCTGTTCTGGGTATAAAATGAGATGTTGCTTTGGTTAACAATTGGTGTTTTCAATGGTCTTCAGGCTGGGATTAGTGACCTTTGGTGAAATGGACCTCTAAGTAGTTCTGCACTTTTCTCTTTCCTTTCAATGAAATCATCAAAAGATTCATATATTTATTTATTTCTTAAGTTTATTTGCTGCCTATCTCACCATGAGGCTACTCTAGGTGGCTTAAAATAATAAAAGGGAAGAAATGAAAAGAGTGCAAGCAGAACAGAAATAAGATAACAGAACAATAAAACAATGACAAAGAATACAATGAGAATACATCAGTATGATTACTAAAAATGATGAACAAGTAGAGAGCAGAGAACCAGGGGGAGGGGGGAAAAAAGTGGAGTCTGCCATCAATCCAGCAGTGACGTCCAGCATGGAACTTCTGCATTTGGATCCCAGGCCAACCAGAGAGCCAGGTCTTTAGGCTGTTGTGGAAGCATAGGAGGGTGGGAACAGGGTAAGAACACCTTAGAGAGGTAAATTGTTCCAAAGAGTGAGCCCTGCAGCAAATAAGGCTCTTCTTCTGGATCCCAATAGATGGAGTTCTTTGACTGATGACATCCAAAGTCATCCCTCTCAGCTGGCATGAATAGGACAGGCTTGTCCTAGGAGGATGAGTATGGACTGGACCACTTTGCCATGGAGCCATTCTTCTGTTTTTGTGGTTAGTTGCGAAGTCATGTCTGACCCATCGCAACCCCATGGACAACGTTCCTCCAGGCCTTCCTGTCCTCTTTCCATCTTCTGGAGTCCATTTCAGCTCACGCCTACTGCTTCAGTGACTCCATCCAGCCACCTCATTCTCTGTCATCCCCTTCTTCTCTTGCCCTCAATCTTTCCCAGCATTAGGCTCATCCAGAAAAATGGAAGAAAACTGGAACTTATATCTGGTGATGGAAAGAACTTCATACATATTTACCAGAATCTGGGGGGGGGGGGGGACGGAAATGCCAATAAGATATTCAGGTTCTTTCCTTTTGGGATCAGAGGAATGTTTTCATGTATTTAGCACAACTTTGCCATAAATAATAGCTGTTGTTACTCCTCGTGGTATTCTTTTGCCTTAGGAGCCAAATGCAAATGCAAATGCTAGATCTAATCTAGATAGTACTTAAAAATGAGACTAACTGTAGCCGTTCTTGACAAGATTTTCCCCTTTCTTCCATTGCATTGCTTATTTTATGTAGATGTGCCTGACTTAATGCAACATTGCCCACCGGGTGTCCCTTAAATGTGTTGTCTATATGGTTCACATAATTTTCAACCACAAATTGTAGGCAATGGTAGTTTGGATCATGAAGTCTGTAGTCCAGTGTTTCTGAAACCTGGCAATTTTAACATGTGTACATTAACTCCCAGAATTCCTCAGTTAGCATAATAATTTCCTATCCATTCAGAGCTTAGTTTGGAATATCTGGTACTTTGATTCAGTCCTGCATATGCAAACTTCCCAGTTTAATTTTCTCCAGCATAATTTTTCAGTATTTTATTTTTAGTCTTTAAACTCATTCTATAACATGGGGAAGGATCTTCTCCTGTACGGTTGTCCCAGGTGATTGTATGTCCTCCCTCTCCTGGAATTTATGAAGAGGATAAAAGCATAGGTTTTTAACTAACCTTTAATTTTTTATTATTTTAACGGTTAATTAATGATGCTTTGTTCCACCTTGAGTGTTGGAATGACCAGAATGGGAGATATAAATCTAATAATTATAGAATGGATCCCACTTAATAAAAAGTGTCCATGAAAGAGACCTAAAACAAGACGGATCAATGACATCAGCAAGTGTTGTGGGCTCAATTGGCAAAGGGAAGCTCAGGACCGTATTGGTTGGAAACATGAGGAAGAGGCCTTCATCCTGCAGAGAGTAGACCATGGAGGAGGAGGAGAAGGAGGAGGAGGAGGAGGAGGAGGAGGAGGAGGAGGAGGAGGAGGAGGAGGAGAAGGAGGAGGAGGAGGAGGAGGAGAAGAAGAAGAAGAAGAAGAAGAAGAAGAAGAAGAAGAAGAAGAAGAAGAAGAAGAAGAAGAAGAAGAAGAAGAAGAAGAAGAAGAAGAAGAAATCTAATAATTACACAAAATATATGAATTACAGAATATGCAAATCCTCTTTGTTATCTGAAGCTTCCTTCAGGCTTGCCATTTCTCACACTGCATTTATTAATGAATAAATGCCACCAAACTTCCTCCAATTGCTGATATATGGCCTGCAAATAGCACATGTGTTTGGACAGAAAAAAAAACATTTTCAGATTACTTCTCCAATGTTAGGCCAGGTGTCGCTTTTCATGCTCACATCAAAGAGTTCACAGTCATTAAACCTCACTGAGCTGGTTTATGAGGATTCTACCCCCTTTATATTCTTATTTCCAGTAAGAGCTCCTGGTTGTATTTACTGTTTTGAGGCTTATTTAATTCAGTTAGGTACAGATAGTTCTCAAGTTACGACCAGAACTAAGCCCAAAATGTATGTTGCTAAGTGAGAAATTTGTTGAGTGAGTTTTGCTCCATTTTACAGCTTTGCTTGCCACAGTTGTTAAGTGAATTACTGATTTTTTAAATACGCTTTAAGAGATTCCGTCTTCAAATTTAATATTTTTTCCCGGCGTGTTTTTGGCGCCCCCTCTGGCCAGTCGAAGGAATCGCCCTGCAGATGTGCTCAAGGGGAAGGGGTGCAAGGACCATTTTAGGAGGTTGTTCGTGTCTGGAAAGAGGCAGCCGGCGTTTGGGAACCCCTATGGTCACAAAGGACAATGCTAGAAAGGGGCCACATGGGACAATTGCCTGGGGCAGGCTCTGTAACCGGTCATCCTGCGAAGCCTCTCGCTAATGCAGAGTGTGGGGAAAAAAAAAAGACCGGCTAGTTTTTCCTTACCCCTGCCTTTCTAAAGCCTTTGGAAAATGTTCAAGATGGTGTGGACTTCCAGAATTCTTGGGTTAGGGCACGGGTCGGCAACCCGCGGCTCCGGAGCCGCATGCGGCTCTTTCAGCCATCTCTTGCGGCTCCCAGTCCTCTGCCATGTGCAGTCCCCCCAAAAAAAAGCGGGAATAAAAAAGTTCAACCGATCAATTCAAACTTCTCATGGAAAAAAAAACTTTGCGAACCTTGAATTGATTGGTTGAAGTTCTTTGGTTTGTGGGACTTCCCACAAGCTGTTTGTGGGACTGCCCACAAACCTCTTTTCTTCCTTGGACTGCACATGGCGGCAGCGGAGGAAGAGACAGGAGGACTGCTGGAAAGGTCAGTCGGATGGGGGCGTGCCAGGGAGGGAGAGTTCTGTGTGTGTACACATGCGTGTGCCTCCAAATTCGTTCATTGCCAAGGTTTCCTCCCAGTGAGGAGGGTCCTCTAGAAAGAGGGGATTTAGCAGCTTAGTTGGTCAGCCCACAAGCTTTCTCTTACCAGTTTTGCTGGATGAGGAAAGACGCGATCCCCTTTCCCGATCTGCACCCTCCCTAAGACCCATTCGGCACCACTCTGTCCGTTAGAAGGAAAGAAACCAAAAGCCACCCCCTTTCACGTTCCTCCTTCCAAGCAGGGAACCTTTTGGGGGGAGGAAAGGGTGAAGCAAACGCACCCCTCCCCCAACCATTCCTTGCAGAAGAAACTAAGACTGATCAGCTGCATTTATTAGGAAGCGGCCCCACTATTCTGGAGAGCCAGCAGGGCCCCTGATCCGCTTCTCCTACATCAGCAGGGCTGGCACTTCCTTAGCCTGGAAAAAGAAGAGTAAAAATCTTGCTAGCGGCAGGGGGCTGTGAAGGTTGGTGACTTGGAAGAAACGACTGGGGGGGGAAGGTGGTGTTGGAAGAAAGGGATAAAAAGAAAGCTTTTATCTCACTCTCTCATTCACTCATACGTTCTTTGCAAAAGCTTGTTTTGCTCTCATTGACTTCCATGGGGACGCTTGGCAATTAAAACCACTCGCACTACTGCTGCTTACTTTTTCACTTGCTGCTTGGTTCCAATTTAACCTGGGAATCCCTGGATGCCACGGCTGGGGGTGGAGGAGGCTGCCCGGGTTTGGCCGTAGCAGAAGCCAACGACAGTAGCGGTGGAGACGGTGGCGAGAGAGACGCTAGAGGTCTGCCGCATCTCCGTCAGCCTCCACCTCCCCCACAGAAACAAATCTGTGGGGTCTGTACGAGGTTGGAGGGAGAGACCGTGAAAGATTCTGCAGGGATGGCTGCTTCCTATTTGTTTATATGATGAGTCCTTTTATTAAGAAACTTACTTTTAACTGTTTTCCTGGGAGGTTCCATTTTTGAACAGGACTAACTTTTAAGTGGATCATTCAGGACCATCAGCTTCCTGACCTAGACAGATGATTGGTGCTTCTTTTTACAAAAAATATATATGCTGGAATGGAATTCCCACTCATGGTTCTGTGACATCACAGCTAAAATGATCAGTCAGAATCAAAGGACATTCTCTCTGGTTTTTAACCTCTTCCCAAGTCCCATGGATGCTAGGAAGTACCCAAGTACAGAGGTGAGCAGCTTCCACCCACCCCATTTTTAACTGTAACCCCCACCCCCGTTTCTCTCTCAGTCCTGAACTATCATCCTGATCCACAATTATTTCTCTGCCTTCTTTTCCTCTCTCTGATTCAAACCCTTTGGCATTCATATTGAAGTTTGTTTAATACAAATCATTATTCTTCACATCCTTTTGTTGTTTTGCTATTCTTGTATATTCAAGATGGTTTTTTTTTTCTTTACTTGCACATTTACGAGTGTAAAATGGGAGTTCTGAGATATATTTTTAACTCAATAGAGTTAAAATGTGCAGGCAATTCTGCTGGACAGTTATATCAAATACAGGAGTATGTGTGTGAGAGAGACATAATCAATCATCTTGTATTTATGACTCTTTGGGTAATTTTTTAATGTAATGGGATGATTTCTTGATTAGAAAGCTGAATTTCTTTCATAAAGCTCACCAGCCAAGGAAAGCTCAGAAAAGCTGTTGATGGTTGGTTTAAGTTCACTGCGTATTAGGGGAATTTTAATTTAGACCCACACCTTTACATTTGTTTTTTATGTTTAGGTTAACTTGGATGTTCATAACACCACATTATTTGAATCTTTCCACAAACCCCAAGAAGTTGTTTTTTTTTTTTTTGAGAGAGAGAGAGAGAGAGAGAGAGAGAGAGAGAGAGAGAGAGAGAGAGAGAGAGAGAGAGAGAGAGAGAGAGAGAGAGAATAAGATATCATTCGCAACTTGCGACCCTAACCCTAACCCTAACCCACAACGCAATAGGGAGCCAGTCATTTTCTCTCAGGCCATAAACACTGTAAGTATGCCCAAAACCCTTGTGATTAAATCCTCAGAATTCAATAAATAAAAAATAAATAAATTGCCATTTCCTCCCAATATGCAGTTGATTTAATTTGCACATTATATAAATGAAAGGTCTTCTCATTGCTGGATTAAGCAGCATCTTTTTCTTCAGTATCATCTTTTAAGGCAGACCTGGGCATTTTATAGTTCCAGGGCCACATTCGGCCCTTTGGTTGTCCCTGTCTGGCCTGTGTGAGAATAGAGTAGAGTAGAGTAGAGTAGAGTAGAGTAGAGTAGAGTAGAGTAGAGTAGAGTAGAGTAGAGTAGAGTAGAGTAGAGTAGAGTAGAATGATAGATTGGGATGGGATAGGATGGAATAAAGTAGAGTAAAATGACAGGATGGGATGTAGTAGAGTAGAGTAGAATGATGGGATGGGATGGAGTAGAGTAGAGTAGAATAGAGTAGAGTAGAATGAAGGGATGGGATGGAGTAGAGTAGAGTAGAGTAATAATAGGATGGGATAGAGTAGAATAGAGTAGAATGATGGGATGGGATGGAGCAGAGCAGAGCAGAGTAGAGTAGAATGATGAGATGGGATAGGATGGAGTAGAGTAGAGCAGAATGAAGAAATGGGATGGAGTAGAGTAGAGTAGAGTAGAATGATGGGATGAGATGGAATAGGATGGAGTAGAGTAGAATGATGGGATGGGATGGGATGGGATGGAGTGGGGTAGAGTAGAGTAGAGTAGAATGATGGGATGGAATAGAATTAGAGTTAGAGTTAGAGTGAGTTAGAGTTAGAGTTAGAGTTAGAGTTAGAGTTAGAGTTAGAGTTAGAGTAGAATAGAATAGAATAGAATAGAATAGAATAGAATAGAATAGAATAGAATAGAATAGAATAGAATAGAATAGAATAGAATAGAATAGAATAGAATAGAATAGAATAGAATAGAATAGAATAGAATAGAATAGAATAGAAATTCTTTATTGGGCAAGTGTGATTAGATACACAATGAATTTGTCTCTGATGCATAAGCTCTCAGTGTACATACAAACAACAAAGCGATAAGTCATAGATCATAAATCATACTTACAATCATTAATCATAGGATACAAACAACAAATGATAAATCATAAGATGCCAATAGGAGAAGGTAGTAGAAAAGATGAGAGGTAGAAAGATGAGAAGATGACAAGGATAATAGTCATAAGATCAATTGGAAATTAGAAATCAAATGTAAATAAGTGTATACCATGCACAGTATACAAATGCATTGCTTTTATTTTGCAGCCAATTGCTACTTTTATTTCAATCTAGGTATGTGCATATGTGCATACCTATGTACCCTCACAGCCCTATTGGTTTGGCCCTTCATAATAGTCCCAGTTTCTCTTGTGGCCCTTAGGAAATTAATTGCCCAGCCCTGTTTTGAGGTCTGGGTTTGTCAGAGAATTAGCTTAAGGTGAGCTGATGGTTCTAAGGTTGTTTAAAAAACTCATTCCCAATAACTCAGAAACAGAAGCTTTGGGTCTCCCAATTCAATTACCAACATTTCCAGATGATGCAGATACTGATGTTTGTTAATATGGATTTGGAGTGAATCATTTTGTCTGCACCTGGCCATCAAGGATGGCCCCTAGCTATCAGAACATCAGACTTGTCTTAAAAACTTCAGACAGAGCATTGTTTGTGTGTGTATAAGAAGGCGAATTGCTCTTTTTCTGTGAACAATTTGCAATGCATTATCACGCTAATATTTGATGACAAAGTTATACGCATAATTATAAGTAAACTTTAGCCATAATTATGAGTAATAAATGTTGATAACCTGATCTTCCTATGCATTTCTATGCAAGTCTCCTGCGTGAGTGGTGGTTGGACTAAAAAACCTCCCTTCCAATTCTGCTATTTTTCTAATTCCCATTTTAAAGCCATCCCAGTTTATGGTTCATACCTCCTTAACCTGGTTCTATACCTCATTAAAAAAACCTTGAATCAGGACCTTCCTTCATAACACCATCTCTTTAATCCTTATGCCATTTCCAACCTTTCCTCTGCCTTCGTCTTCTGTTTTGTGTCTCCAACAACTTGAATTTTTATTTCACTAAGATAGGTATAGCTCTGAACAAGTGCATATTGCTGTGAATCCAGATTCTTAATATTTCCCCTGTTGTCTTTTAAGAGGCTTGACTACTCTCTTGTGAAACCACAGACCATTAGGTTGACCAGTGAACCAGATCACAGCTTGTACGCAACCTCTCCCATCCTCATATGCCTTTTTTCTTTTCCAGATTTTGAATACTTAATGCCATTGCATGAGAAGACATGTTTGGTGCTGCTTCCATAAACCTTGCTCTTTCCTCGTATGGGTGCCTGCATCCCCAAAAGCATACCTCCAACACCACTAAGTACAGAAAACTTACTGTCAGCACGCAACAGTTTGCAGATCGGTAACCAGGAATCTGACGAGATGGTGAGGGCTTGCTTAGATCATGCTGCCCAAGAGTTCCATCATGAGCCTCACTGTCTACAAGATAATGCCACCTTGACTATTCAGGTGAAAGGAAGAAAGATAATGGAGTTTGTCTCTGGTGCAGGAGAAAACAAGATTGTAGTTTCTTGGTTAAAAGGAAAAATACACTACCATATTGAGATCTCCACCTTGGAAGTGTATTTAGATCGATTGTCTCTTTCTCCACCTCCACTAACCTCTGAGAACTTGGAGAAGGTGAGACAGGAGCTTGCTAAATGGGACAGCATTACCAAGGAACTGCGGGCTTGCTTGGATGTAGCTATAACAGAGATTGAGAAGGAACCTCCTTCGGTGAAGAACAATGCTGAACTGACTATTGAGTGTGGTGATTCCTGCTTAGATTTCATTTCTGGAAAGGGGAGGTCCCGCATCCACATCTTCTTTTCTGATAAACAACCTCACTATCGGGTTCGAGTTTCTTCTATGGATGTCTACTTAGACAGGTTGAGCTATCGCACAATGTTGCTCACCACAGAAAACTTGATGAAACTATGGAAAGAAACAGAAGACCTTAAAGGATGTACAGTAGATCTCCGAGCCTGCCTCAAGCGAGCTTTACAGGAGTTTAATACTTTGTCCCCACAACACCGGGCCAATGCCACTGTCTTCATTGACTGTGATGGGAAGAACTTCAAGATTGTTTCTGGGCATGGAGATAACTGGATCTCTATCTTCAACGTTATTGGAGATCAACATTGCCACAGAGAAGTCGTTCTAGCATTGGGAGAGGTGGAGTCATCAAGCAAAGTAACAGGGAAACATGGGAAAGAAGGTCCATCATTTTGGATAAGAAGATCAGAAGGAAGGAGAAGTGCAGAGGAAGGTCCATCTAGTCTAGTATGGGGAACTTCTAACCAGCCCAAAGGGCTGGCCATTGGGAAAAAATCTAAAAAAGGGCCATCCATTATGACTGAGTTAAAAGAATTTGCATCAAATGATAGAAAAGTGAAGGAAGAAACAATGCTTGTTCAGGGAAGAACACTTTCCAGTGGGAAAGAAACAGATACTGGACTCCCCAATAGTTCAAGGGCACTGGGAAAAGAACTTACTCTTCTACCAAAATTATTATCGGCTAGTACCAAGAAACCTCAGTCTGATAGAAAAGAAAGGGATCTTGCTGGACCACTGCATTTATACAGTGGGACAACAACAGAAGTGGTTCTGGTTCATGGAAAGAATGAAGAAGTAGACAGTGAAGCAGCAGCATCTAATGACTCCAGTGAAGAAGACTCATCTAACATTCCAGAGAAATCCTCTGATAGCAGACAGGGAGATGATGGACCAGAAAGATGACTCATCTAGAAGATTAAAGAGCCAGGATAATGTGGTAGCCAGTCCATTGACTGGTAAAATGACGGATCGATTCCAGAGACCGAGTAGTGTTTCTGGATCTGGAAAAACAGAGGGCTGGTCCATCAAATGAATTGTGCAAGAATGATAACGAATAAATGATCTATGGACCTGAGATACTTGTCCCTTACAGTGTCTTTCTCTGGGCTTTTTTCCCCAATAGTGCCAGTGTGTCCTTAATCTGGTTCTGTAAGGATTTCTTACTAGCTTATTCCCCCCCCCCAAAAAAAAGCTGATTATTTTTCAGTCCCATTTGTTTTCTGTTTTAGAATTTCTAAATCATTTAAGTGGGCTGACTTTGTAGATTGTGTTTATTTATTTATTTATTTATTTATTCGGTTTATATACCGCCCTATTCCCAAAGGACTCAGGGCGGTTTACAAGGCAAAATTTAAAAACAATCCAATATAAAATTAAAATAAAATTAAATTAAGTCTAGCCCCAAAAAATTAAATCACAATTTAAAAACATTAAACCCCTCAGTCCAGACCAGATAGCTCAAAGAGCCAGGTTTTTAGGTCCCGGCGAAATGAACAAAGGTCGGGGGCAGTCCGGAGTTCCGTTGGCAGTTGATTCCATAGGGCAGGCGCGCCCACAGAGAACGCCCTCCCCCTGTGGATTGCCCGTCGGCAATCCTTGTCCGGTGGTACCCTGAGGAGGCCCTCCCTGTGGGAGCGCACAGGACGATGGGAAATTGACGCTGGCAATATGTTAATATTTGTGTTAATATTTCAAGGCGACTGAAAGTAACAGAAATGCAAAAAATACAGAGTGTAGGAATATGATAGGGCTTAATTCAGTTACCTAAATTAAGTCAAGGATACAGAGTAGCATTCCAATGATAAAGTCAGTGTCCCTGTTTGTTTTGTTGTAACAACATTGGCCATGATTAGAAATTTCATGACTGATGTTAATTCTGAAACAGTTACGATTTTGAGAGGCTACATGTAAATGTAGATGTTTTCAGATCAGCATCCTCCATGCGTTTCATTTTTCTCATTATTTGAACCATAAATATGTTTGTATTTGGTCAAATTAATGAATGAATGAATTAGAACTTTTTTTAAATACTGCCTTCTGTGGCTAAAACATCTTAAAAAGTAGTTAAAGAATCATTAAAATTCAAAGCATCGAGTTCCATCACGTAATATATTCAATATCAAGTCATATAAAGGAGATTTTAAAAAAAAGAAAAAAGGAAAAGAAAGAACACAATGTTATATAGGTGAGTTTATCTGAGATCACATCTGGTTTGCAAGTCAAACACTGCAGGAATTTGTTCCCAAAATGGACTTAAAAGTGGTCCATTCTCAGAGAGCAGAGAGAATGGTTCAGACAGGGAAGCCAATGAAGAAAAAAGCTATTGCAAATGATGCTATTACTTCACTAGAGGAATGATCTAGTGCAGACTTGCAACGTATGTAAAACTTGCAACGTCATGTGATGTCGCCCAATGTATCGGCGCTTTTTCACCATTGCTGGCAATGGGGTGGGTGTGGTTTCTTGATGACATGTACGGCCCGTGGGCCGGCAGTTTGACACCCCTGATCTAGTGACAGGGTTCCCTTTAGCTCCCCCACAGCTGCTCATGAGAATTGAAGTGGCTGAAGGACCACGCAGGGACAGCAGGCTGGCTAACAAGGTTTATTTGGGAGCAAGGCAAAAGGGTACAAACTCGCTCGGCTTTTATAGCCGGCTGCCGGCTGGCTGGACCAATCAGGGTTTAGTCTTTTCGCACCGCGCCTCTCTCGTCCAATCGTCGGGGCCGCTCTCTGACAGCTCTTTCTTCCTCGTGGCCGGCGGCTCTCCGTTGTTTTGACAGCCGCGAGCTGTCAGTCGGCTGCGCCTGCGCTCTGGCGGGGAATTTTGACAGCTGTCAAAATTCCCGCGTGTTCTTCTGTCAGATTGGGTTTACCTCATAGTTTAACGTTTTTAACAATAGTAATAAGTATTTACATTTATACACACATATATTACACCCCTTACCCTTCCCCTGGATTGCTTCCTCCCCCCTGTTGTTGGTCGTTGCTGCCTGCCCATTCGTAATCTTGTAGATAGGCCGGTGCTCTTCTGGTTCGGCCGGATCGCCGTGGGGGTGTTTTGTTCTCTAGTTCCCCTTCCTCCTGCGGTGGTGCTGGCAGTATGTAGTCGGGGGGTGGAGTTGGGTCATTGGTCGCGGGGAGGTCTTGGTGGTGTGACGTGTTTTCTGGTTGTCTGGGTCGGAGCTGGTCTACGTGTCGCCGTAGATTGCCTTCGGATGTAGTGTGTATTAGGTAGGAGATGGGTCCTGTCTGCTGTATAACGACCCCTTGGACCCATTTGTTGTTGGTGGCATATGACCTGGCCCAAACTAGCTGTCCCAGTGAAAATGTGCGTGGTTGTTCTGGTTCCGGACTGTTGTTATCGGGGTGCAGTCTGTCCAGCCGTGTTATTAGCCTCCTGCCCCACCTGAGTTCTGCTGGTGTTTTGCCGGTTGCGGTACATGGTGTGGTATGTTGGGCCATGAGGAATTGGCTTAGCCGGCGGTGCCAGTCCCCCTTTACGAACTTTTTTAAGGCTTCTTTGGTTGAGCGAACCATAATTTCTGCCATCCCGTTCGTTGATGGGTGGAATGGCGCTGATGTGACCAGCCTAATAGAGTTCCTCATAGCGAACATCTGAAATTCACGAGAAGTGAATTGTGGTCCGTTATCTGAAACTATGATGTCTGGGAGGCCGTGGGTGGCAAAGACCCTCCTGAGTGCTTGTATGGTGGATCCTGAAGTGGTTTTCTTAAGGGGAATTACTTCGAGCCATTTTGAATAGCTGTCTACGATTACTAAGAAACTTTGTCCCCGGATTGGTCCCGCAAAATCTAAATGGATGCGGGACCATGGGTTTCTAGTAGTCTCCCATTTATGTACTGGGGCGTGGGGTGGTTCACCTCTTGTTGATTGGCAAGGGTAGCATCCCCCCACGTGGGTTTCTATTTCCTTATCAATTCCGGGCCACCATACATAGCTCCTCGCTAGGGATTTCATTTTAACCATCCCAGGATGTCCTTCGTGAAGGGTGTCAAGGGTTTGTGGTATGTTTTTGTGGGGTATTACTACCCTGTTGCCCCATAAGAGGCATCCTAAGTGGGATGACAATTCGCGTTGTCTGTTAAAGAATGGTTGGAAGTGCGGTTCTGGGCATTTAGCTGGCCATCCTGTGGTCACCCATCGTAGGACCCTGCTTAGGATTTTATCCATGGCTGTGTTTTTGGCTATGATTTTGGCGGAGAGTGGGCACTCCGGTAGTTCAGATATTTCTAAAATGTTCCCTGCGGGAGCTGGGTCTATATCTTTTGATTGAATGGGCAGTCTGCTAAGACAATCAGCGTGTCCTAGTTCCCTTCCTGGCTTGTGTATTAGCCTGTATGAATACGCTGACAGAAAGGTGGACCAGCGCAGAATTCTTGGGGATAAAATTTGGGGGGTTGTTTTGTCCCAAGTGAAAATCCCCAAAAGCGGCTTGTGATCGGTGAAGATGGTGAAGGGTCTGCCGTATAGATAATCATGGAACCTTTTTACGCCTGCTACTATGGCTAGAGCCTCCCTGTCTATCTGTGCGTAGTTCCTTTCTGCTTTTGATAGTGTGCGGGAATAGAAGGCGATTGGTCTTTGTGTGCCATCCTTATATAGGTGGCTTAATACTGCCCCAATTCCGTAGGGGGAGGCGTCGCAAGTGATGCACACTGGGACCTCCTCCCTAAAAAGAGTGACCGTAGAGCTGTTACAGATAATACTTTTTAGTGATTGGAAACTGTTTTCATGTGTCCTGGTCCAAGACCAGGAAGTGCCCTTGTCTAATAGTCTGTGGAGAGGCTCCGCTATTGTAGCCTTGTGAGGTAGGAATGCGTGATAGACGTTTAGTAATCCTAAAAAGGCTTGGAGTTCTTGTTTATTTTTTGGACTGGGGGCTGTTTGAATAGCTTCTAATTTTTCACTGGTAGGATGGATGCCCTTGGCATCTATTTTATAGCCCAGAAATTCTGTAGAAGTGACTCCTATGGAGCATTTCTCTCTTTTTAATTTGAGACCGGCTGTTCTGAGCCGGTCCAAGACAGCTGACAGCCTATCTGCTAAGTTGGCTTCAGTTTATCCGGCGATGAGTACATCGTCGAAGTATGGGCAGACCCCGGGTATTCCTTTTAAGGTTTTCTCCATTATGCCTTGGAAGATCCCCGGGGCTGCCGAAATGCCAAACTGTAGCCTTTTTACTTTAAAAGCCCCGTGGTGCGTGACGATTGTTTGTGCATCCGCGGTCTCATTGGTTACAGGCAATTGCAAGTACGCCTGCATGAGATCAAGTTTTGCGAAGATGGCGCCGGAGCAGATGGAGGCGAGGACGTCTCTCACCGCTGGAACCGGGTAAGCATGGGGACTTAGAGCTAAGTTTAGGGTTGCTTTATAGTCAGCACATAGTCTTATCTCCCCGTTAGGCTTGACGGGGGTTACTATTGGGGTTTCCCAGCTTCCCCCGTCGGTAGGTTCGAGTACCCCTAATTTCACGAGGCGTTCTAGTTCGTCCTCAATTTTTTTCTTGAGGGCGAATGGAACCCTCCTGGCTCTTATTCTAACGGGTTGGACGGTCGGGTTTAGTTTTAAGGAGATGGGGGGGCCTGTGTATTTCCCTAGCGAGCCGTCGAAGATGTCTGCATACTTGTTGCAGACGGCTTCGAGGCTTGTGGCCTGTACAGAGTTTACCCCAGTGATGGCGATGCCCAAGGGGCTGAACCAGTTCAGCCCTATTAAATTGGTGTGGTTCCCTGGAGTTACTAGGACTTCTAGGGGTCCCTTAAACTTTTTGTATTCGACCGTAACCCTGGCCTTCCCTTTCAGTTGGATGGGGGTTTTCTGATAGTCTGCCAGCTGAACATGGGGTTTTTCTAAGGGAATTTCCCTCTTGCACTGGCAGCAGATTTCCTGGTATGTTTTAAAAGAGATTAGGGACACTGCTGACACGGAGTTGACCTCCATGTCGCAGGTGACTCCCTGAATTTTGGTCTTAATTTTTACTTTGGGACTTAAGCTATGCACCTCATCTACCGTTTCCACTAAATCCCCCTGAATCTTTTCCCTGCTGTTTTGGGGGGTGTTCCTACCTGGGGGGTTGGCCTCCAGCTCGTGTAAGCTGTCGCAGGGGCGGCTTCGGCAGACAGGCTTGATGTGGCCGGTTTTACCGCAATTGTGGCACTTTGCGTTGCGGAACCAGCAGCTGCCCCGGGCATGGTTGCCCCCGCAGCTGGCACAGTTGGAGCGTTGGTCTCTTCGCGGTGGTAGGAGGTTTCTTGCTTTTTGGCGGTCTGTAGTGTCGTTCCTTCGGGGTTGCCTTCTCTCCATCCGGCGTTGTAGTGCGTCCCCATCGGTGAGGTCTATGGACTCGTTGTCATCACTGAAGGTCGCTTCGTCTTGGTACACTGTTGCATGGCTTTCAGGTGTGGTCGTGGCTGCTTTCTTCCGGTGGTTTTCCTCGTAGGCCATTATCTCTCTGGAGAGTTCGGCTAGACTCATATCTGGCTTCGATATGAGTTTCTTCTGGAGGCGTTCGTCCCTCAAGCCTATGACCACTTGGTCCCGGATTCGGTCTTCCAAATCCGGGAAGCTGCAGCTACAGGCGGCGTGCCGGACCCCTGCGATGAAATCGTTCACAGCTTCGTCCGGCCGCTACTTCCTTTGGGCGAATTGTACCCGCCAGTACAGTTCGGAGCGGGCCGGCATGTAGTGTTTGTTGAGACGGTCAATGAGGTCAGCGTAGGATACTTCGGCGATCGGCACGGGGTTGAACAGCCCCACTGCGGCATCGTAGACCGGGGGACCGCTGATATAGAGGAGTGCGGCGGCCTTTGCTCTGTCGTCAGTAATTTTGCTGACTAGGAGGAAGCCCTCGACCTGCCCCAGATGCGATTCCCATCGCTCTGGATGGCGGGTGTCGAACTCCCTGACGCGCCCAAAATTGGCCATGCTGTTCGGGTCCTGGGGTTCACTCCGTTCGGGAAGTTAGAACTTCCAGTGACTGCTCTTGGCCGGGAACTCTCTTCCTCGGCCGTGACTTCAGCTCAGTGGAGCGATCCCACCTTCGTCGCCAGTGAAAGGGCTGAAGGACCACGCAGGGACAGCAGGCTGGCTAACAAGGTTTATTTGGGAGCAAGGCAAAAGGGTACAAACTCGCTCGGCTTTTATAGCCGGCTGCCGGCTGGCTGGACCAATCAGGGTTTAGTCTTTTCGCGCCGCGCCTCTCTCGTCCAATCGTCGGGGCCGCTCTCTGACAGCTCTTTCTTCCTCGTGGCCGGCGGCTCTCCGTTGTTTTGACAGCCGCGAGCTGTCAATCGGCTGCGCCTGCGCTCTGGTGGGGAATTTTGACAGCTGTCAAAATTCCCGTGTGTTCTTCTGTCAGATTGGGTTTACCTCATAGTTTAACGTTTTTAACAATAGTAATAAGTATTTACATTTATACACACATATATTACAAGAATGTTGTTGAAAACTTAATTGGCTCTGGAGGTTCATGCTGGCAAGGAGACTGTGGGAGTTGAAGTCTACCTGTTTTAAAATTGCCAACATCCAGAGACATTGGCTAGAGAGCCATTGGTTGAATTCCAGCAGTATGCAGGGTGTTGGATGACCTAGTCCTGATTCCTCTTAATGTTATCATTCCAGGTTGTTGAAAAAGTTTTGGATTTGTCCTAACCTTAAAGCAGGGGTGTTCAAACCTGGCCCTTTTATGACTTGTGGACTTCAACTGGCAGAATTCCTCAGCCAAGTTTGAAGACCCCTGCTTTATAGGGTCTCAGGGTGATTGTTGTTTCATGAAATAATTGTAGGTTCTTCTGAACCATCAATGTAAATCTTAAAAGATCTTTTGTGAACGTGGGATGGCTTAATCATGCAATATCAACTATTCCCATCTAAGGAGAACTTTTATGCCTGGGTTTTATAAAATCTAGATGAGCTCTAGATGGCAGCAAAGTTGATATCACTCTTCTGAACAGAGACTCTCTTTATATACTGAGCACAGCTAGGGTCTCTTGCAGAAACTCGATGAAGCTCCTCAGCTTCCATTTAGATTCCTAGAGCCTCCTTGTGGTATAGTAGTAGTAGAAGACAGTAGGACAGTCGGTGGATTGTTAGATGTCCATGTATTCATTTTTTCCACCAAATGCTAGTAAGCAGTTATATCAGCTTCAAGCATTCAATGGGTGTTCTTATTTGTATATGGGTAGCAAAATATATACCTCATGCCTCTGCCTTTTTTGTGTGTAAACTTTATTTAGCTCCTCTCCTCTCTCCTCAAAAGATGGTGCAATTAAAATAACTCCCGGATGCATCCATGCATCCATCCACATGTATATAAAGTTTGACTGTCGCCATAGCTGAAGCTCTAAGAACTAACCCATTGTTTGGTTTTGACTTTTTAAAAAGAATCAAGCTAGAATAGGTTATAAACAATGATTTTACAATTCAGTGTGTAAATCCAGTTGTGATTTATTTAACAAGCCATACCATACCACAATATGCCTACCCCCTCAGTAGTTTCATTGGTAGGATTTAATCTATTTTAATATGTGAGATTCGTCAGCTCCATCAATTTCATTAGAATCTTATCAAATGTCAAAGTTCTGGAAACTCAGGAGAAATAGACACTCCCCCCCAAGTAATAATGGAGTAAAGCCATTGCAATCAATCAAATTTTTATATTAAAAAATCAGTGTGAATTACATTTGTTGACACATTGGACAACATGGATGTCTTTGCCTAAATAATCACTAATCACTATTTAATAGCTAATCATTATCAGCAACAGATGGACCTCTTTGGAGAAGACACCTAATTTCATACCTCTTTAAATATAACCTTGGGTAAGGTAAGCTAAGAATAATCTGATCATGGATCTTTATTAACCCTGTGGTTAAACATTTGAAACCCACAGCTCCCATGCTCTGGTACAGCTTCCTAATTACATTAATCAGCTTGATATATTGTTGCAAGTTCTCTTTTGCTTTTGTTAATTTTTCTAGTCGAATAGAACTCATGAATGTAATATTCCCAATTTTTCCACCTTTCTAGAATGTATGTTTAATTAAAGATTTCTTCAAACCCAGTTAAGGGCAGTTCTCTCCTAGCATCTTCTTTGCCCTACCACAACCCAACTCAGGTGGCTCAAAAGGAGATTGGCTCAAAGAGAAGTCAAAACTTATTTTTTTTTGTATGGACCTCTGATTATAGGGTTCAAACTAATTTTTGTCCTTAATATTCTTTTCTTACTAGTGAGATAATGGATGTATCTGGGCCTAGTACCAGAGTAACAATTAGTTGTGTTCTCATGCCTATACTGGAACAGTGCACATGCTTTGAAAGGTAATTTGCAACATGCAGGAACATGTATTAAGCAATTCTTTTGAGATGATGAAAAGTGAGGCATATTTGCCAAGTATGTCTGATTGCTTTCTTCAGCTGCCTATGGATGCACACAATCATGTTGCTTTCCTTTATCCCCATATGTTCTTCCTTATATTCCAGAAACATCGGCACACCACAGCAGCTCTTGGAATTTCCCACCAACACAGCCAGCAAACAACAGAAGGTTGTTGCCATCCATAGATTTGGAAATAAGTAAACAGATAATCAAAAGTGCAGGAGGAGGAGAGCAGCATGTCCTAGCCAGTTTGAGCTCTGTGTAAATTGACTAGGTTTCATTTACATACTCATTTACCTACTTAGTTAACTTATTAGAGTTGCTCCCCACCAATCTCGCCTCAAGGTGACTCTGGACAGCTTACAACTTTAAAAGCCAAAAAAACCATAAAGAATAAATATTTATAATAATAAATATTACAATTAAAAAGATGGGGAGGAAGGAAACGGAATGCACAAGGGGGGGGGGATCTTCCATTAATCACTCAACTACCTCCAATGTGATATGCCCATGTTGGGGCCTCAAGCCAACTGACTGACACAGGTCTTCAGGTCTTTAAATAAGGTAAAAAATGTAGCAGCAGATCTCCCCTCGGTGGGCAAGATGTTCCAAAACCTAGGTGCCAGGGCAGAAAAGACTATTGTCCTGGACCCTGCAAGCCAAAATTCCTTGACTGACAGAATCCAGAGCATGCCCTTCTGCCCGCATGGATGGGGTGGGCCAGTTCTGTTGTGGTGAGACAGTTCCTCAGATAAACTGGACCCATTTCATGCAGGGTTTTAAAGGTGATAACCAACACCTTGAATTGTACCTGGAAGCAAACTGGTAGCCAGCACAGCTCACAGAACTACGATGCCTTGATCTAGCCAATGAAACAAAGTCCAATGATGCTCAGAATCTGACAGCTGCCTGAATTTTAAGTTAAATTAAGTTTAAATTTTAAGTTTAACATTTGGGAAAATGTGTGTTCCTTAAGGGAAAATAAACAAATCTGTATCTTAGTACAGGTAGTCCTTGACTTACCATCATAAATGAGCACAAACTTTCCATTGCTAAGACAAGATGGTTGTTAAGTGAGTTTTGCCCCATTATACGACCTTTACAACAACAGTTAAGTGAATCACTGCAGTTCTTAAGTTAGTAACACGCTTGTTAAATGAATCTGGTTTCCCTGTTGACTTTGTTTGTCAGAAGGTTTGCAAAAGATGATCACATGATCCCAAGACATGCGATCATCATAAATACATGCCAGTTGCCAAGCATTCAAATGTTTGCTGCAATGGTTGCATGAAAACCTTGTAAGTCACTTTTTCAATGCGGTTTTAATTTTAAATGGTCACTGAATAGTTGTAAGTCGGGGATACATTCAGAATATTATGAAACATGCTCAGAAAAAGGTAGATTGCAGAGGGAGGGGAAGCTTTACAAATGTTCAGCCCACCAACCCAATTCAACTGGCCAAGGAAAGTTGCCCAGAAATGACAGGGTAGGTTTTGGGATGCTGAAGTGGTAATTCCTGCACTGACAGGAGGTTAGTATCCATAAAAGGTCTTTGTGGTCCCTTCCACTCTGCATGTTTTATGATAGACTTCATGTCGGTAGCATTTTTTTAAGAAATCCAAAACACAGAAATAAAAACATCTGGCCTTGCACAGACACGTTAGAGCTATGCAAGTGCTTAAGGCCCCTTTAAAGGGATGTTCTAGAGCAGGGGTGTCAAACTGCCAGCCCATGGGCCGGTTGCATCATGCAGAGGCTGCGCCTACCCCAGCTCCGGCAATGTGAAAAAAGTCGTGATACATCACGACAGGTCATGTGATACAGTGAGTTTGACACCTGTGTTCTAGAGCAATCTGTTACTAGAAGTCAGAGGAGAATAACCACCGTTTTTCTTTATTTCTGAGCTGTGGTAGCGCAGTGGTTAGAATGCGGTATTGCAGGCTAATTCTGCCAATGTCTAGCAGTTCAATTCTCACAGGCTCAAGGTTGACTCGGCCTTCTGTCCTTCTGAGGTGGTAAAATGAGGACCTAGATTGTTGGGGACAATATGCTGACTCTGTAAACTGCTTAGAGAGGGCTGTAAAGCACTGTGAAGCAGTATATAAATCTAAGTGCTACTGCTAAGTGCTATATCTTTGCAAGATGGATCAGCTGTATTTTGTAGCAACCTAATGTGGGTTTATATACAGCCCTTATAGGCTTACTGTTGGTATAACTGTTCCAACATTGCCTTCTTTTCTGGTGTGGTAACCAAAGAACATTGGAGGTATATTCAGACTGCCGAGTCTGAAAGCAGGTATCAATAAGTTTCAAGATTTAGTTCATTTGTTTCCCCAAAACATGGTACCCATTAATGGTAAGTAGAGTCTGTTGGTAGAGGGCAAAGTGAAATTAGGGTGTGGCTCAGAACCAATGGGGGCTTTCTATTAATTTGAGACTTCTTGTAATTGACCAGGCTCAAATTATTCTACTTCAGACCCATCATACAAAGACCCTCTGGTCCCAGTGACCAACCCAGACTAGATCCTGCAAAGACCCAACTTCTTGGAGAAGGCTCTAATGCTGGGGAAATGGGAGGAAGGGAAGAAGAGGATAACCATCAGCAAGGGGGATGGACTCAGTTACAGGAGTGATGAGGACACTGTCAGAAGAGCTGAAAGACCAGATTTAGGGACAGATCATCGGGAGAAAAATCTATGTGGTCACTACGAATTGACAATGACTTGATGGTGCATAATCAACTGTTCAACTGTTAAATAATTGGGAATTGGAAATCACTGGTGAATCAATCACCTATCTATCATAAGACCCTTTTGCCAAACTGCCAAATCCTGGCTAGGAGAAGAAAAAGGCTTAGATGGAAGAGGAGTGGTCAATTAATCAGTTTTATTCATTCCTCCAAGCCAATGTGGTCAGCAAGCTGTACAATATCAGAGCGTTAGATGAAAAAGACAACAATAATACAGAATGTGAAGCCAAGCCAGCATATCCTTCTCTTTATATATATGATCCTATATACAGTAGGTTCAGATGCTGCAAAAGTGAAAGAAGCAAGCTTTTTTTTTCCTGCTGTAGACAATAACAGCACCTCTCCTTTTTTAGTCTTTACATGGAAAGAAAAAAAAAATAACCATTATATGATAGAAAAGCTTAATTTGCACACTCTATCTGCTCCTTAAGGCTGATAGGATCATTACCAGTGAAAAAGAGCAAAATTCCTGAGAGTATTTTCCGTGGGAGGAAAAACAGAAACTTCGGTCTGACCAACAGGTGGCATGCCAGGTAGAGGGAAGAAAATGAGAATAACTGTGAGGAGACAGAAAAAAGAAAAAAAAGTATAGAATCTCTGTTAATTGTCCTCTATTTCTCCTGATGGCCAATATATTTATAAAATGCAGGAAATGATGCATTCGAATGCATACACTGCACACAAGGGGACTGAGTGGGTGAGTGGAGGACAGGCAAATAATGAAATTGATGTTGAAGTGCGCACTCTGTTTTTTGTGCATTGCGGCATTCTTTCAGTCACTTTGATTCTATGGATGTCTCCGTTCATAGGTGAAGTCTTCCATCCCATAATATCTTGTCTATGGACCTTTGTGATTCTCCTGGTGGCCAATATATTTATAAAATGCAAGAAATGATGCATTCGAATGCATACACTGCACACAAGGGGAGTGAGTGGGTGAGTGGAGGACAGGCAAATAATGAAATTGATGTTGAAGGGCGCACTCTGTTTTTTGTGCATTGCGGCATTCTTTCAGTCACTTTGATTCTATGGATGTCTCCGTTCATAGGTGAAGTCTTCCATCCCATAATATCTTGTCTATGGACCTTTGTGACTTGTGAGCCATCAAGCAAACACAGTCCACATTGCAGCTTAAACATTTTCTAGGGAGGCAGGAATAATAGTATGGGAATGGTGTCTTTAAGGTTTGGTTTGGGGCAGAAATTCAGGGTGCTACCAAATACAATCATCCACTGAGTAGAGTAAAGCTGTGTATTTTCTCAGGAGAGTATGGAGGAGATGCCATCCAACCTCCAAAATTTCTTAAGTGTGCCCACAGAAATAGGTGTTAGACAGTGGTGGGATTCAGCTAGTTTCCACCGGTTCAGCAGAACTGGTAGCTATTTTTTTGTTGCCCAGGCCCAGAATGCACTTCCAGAAGTGGTATCCACACAGAGAACTGGTTGTTCACATATTTGAATCCCACCACTGGTGTTAGACCATGTTTCCTCTGAAGGGCTCACAAAATATGCAGCTTTGTGGTGTGAGCTGCCATTATGATCACAAAGCGTCGGAAGGCAAGACAATGTGCTTGCGTAGTTAGGCTCGGCAACAAAACATGGGGATGAGAGAGCAATTTGGGTATTTCTTTTAAGCTGAGAGGGGGGAAAAAACAAACAAACATCAGGGTCAGCCTTTACACATTGCAGCTCTTCCCTGCCTTGCCAAGCTGAGCTGAGCTGAGCTGTGCTCAACATTGAAAGTTGAAGCTTAATCTTTATTGCATAAGTCGGTGTCGCAGCAAGTACGCTTGTAGGTTCTTCTAAAGGGAGTGTCCCTCTGCTCAGACTTGCCACAGAGTTCTCTAAATTCACCACATCCATATTTTTTAAAACGCAGGAGGCCAGCTGATGGGAGAAGGAAAAAAACAAAAAACAAAAACAAAACTGAAACATGAGATCAAATAACTGAGATTACATCTCTGCACCACACAGATGTGTGTCTCTTCCTGGAGAGACTCTGGAGTGCCCCCCCCCCACCTTTCAAATCCCAATATATATTTTAGACTGGTTTCATATCTATTTACATATCCTCATTCACACTTCATGCATGCAACCTCCGGTATGCTATACTTAGTTCAATTCCTATAAAGCTTGCCACTTGGCTGGGATTGATGGAAGCTAGAAGCTAGATTAATGTCTACGGAGATTCGTAATCATCCAGTTTATGGTTATGCCTTTTTTGTCAAAAGGCAACTGGAAGAAGCTCCTTGGATAAGAAGTGAAACATTTTCAAAAAAAAAAACAACCAAGAAAGTTCAGTTGTCTTTTATTGGACTGGTAGCTAGAGAGGAGAAATGCTTTGTTGGAGAAGGTTTATACTGCTTCATACAATACACAGCTCATGTGTTAATTATGAGCTAATGCTGTTGTCCTTGTTACCTTCTGGGAGGAAGCTCTGTGATATCTGAAGCAGAACATCCAGATTCAGTCACAGATTTGTTCCATACAGTATTAACCTTGTGAACTCTAAAGCTTCCTGCTTCCGTTATATATTCAAGATGGACAGTGATTCATATTTATATGTTACTTATATCTAAGGGTGTAGGTCTATGCATATGTTGTATATGGTATGTTTTAAATATGTGTTGTGTATGTGTGGAAGCAGCTAAATTTTATTTTTAATGTGTACCAGTGTGCCCACAGGGAAAAAAATGACAATAAAGATTATCTTATCTAAAAAGCAGTCTAATGCAGGGATCCTTACCTATGCATGGATTGGCCAAATGATGTTCTAGGTGGCCATTCATCTGTTTGGAAAGCATTAACCAAAACTGGGACCTCCAAACTTTTCAGCTCATTAAACCTCCCCCCCCAATGCAGATTGTTCATTGACCCCTGAGCATTTATTATATGAAAATAATTGAATAAATTATTTAATAGTGGTACAAGTAATAATAACAATAACGACTCAAGGTCACTCTCACTGCAGCTACCACTAGCCACCTCACCTTCAGGAGTAGGGAGTGGTGTGGAGTTCTACAGAGAACTCCCCAAAATTAATGGACCCCAATCAAACTTCTATCATGTATCGACTACCCATTTCCCCCCCCCTAGACTTTCACTGACCCTCTTTTGACCTCCAGCCATTTATTGACCTCCTTGGGTTGATTGACATTGATTGATTGACATTGACCACTTTGAGGAACCCTGAATTAAAGCATACCAATTTCCTTCTACTGGTAAGAGACTGACTGACTGACTGACTTTTCATTTTATGTTGTTAGTTGCGAAGTCGTGTCCGACCCATCGCGACCCTATGGACAATGTTCCTCCAGGCCTTCCTGTCCTCTACCATCTTCTGGAGTCCATTTAAGCTCACGCCTACTGCTTCAGTGACTCCATCCAGCCACCTCATTCTCTGTCGTCCCCTTCTTCTATTGCCCTCAGCATTAGGCTCTTCTCCAGTGAGTCCTTCCTTCTCATTAGGTGGCCAAAGTATTTGAGATTCAACTTCAGGATCTGGCCTTCTAAAGAGCAGTCAGGGTTGATCTCCTCTAGGACTGACCAGTTTGATCGCCTTGCAGTCCAAGGGACTCGCAGGAGTCTTCTCCAGCACCATAGTTCAAAGGCCTCATTTCTTTGGCGCTCAGCCTTTTTTATGGTCCAGCTTTGACTGCCATACATTGCAACTGGGAAGACCATCGCCTTGACTATATGCACTTTTGTTGACAGGGTGATGTCTCTGCTTTTTTCATTTTATATCCTGCCTTTATTTTGTAGGGTATGTGTACTTAATGCTCTCATCTTGTATTTTTTCTGAGACAACAACCCTGTGAGATGAATTGGGCTGAGAGAGGGGACAGGCTTAAGGGCACTCAGCCAGCTTTCATGCCTAAAATGGGAGTAGAATCCAGAAACCTCTGGCTTCCAATCTTTCTAATCTTCACCACGCCTCCAGCCTGAGTCTCAGTAGACAGAACAAATGGAAATCTTGTCTTTGTTTTTTTATATTTATTAATGTGGATTTTTACATTTTATAGATCCTTGGTCTTTTACATTGTTTTATCTCGTTGTGCAGCACTCAGTTACTTTTAGTGAGATGGTCAGCTATATAAATTTGATTAATAAATAAATATCAGGGGGGGAAAAAACAGGTACTGGGCCAATCTGCTGTTCGACTACTAAAAGAAAGAAAGAGGAAAGGGTATCCATTTCCTTTTGTCTTGAGATGCTCCTTTCTTATTTATTTATTTATTTATTTATTTATTTTGGAAACAAGGGCTCTGATCATAATTTCAATTGGTAAATTGTCTCAGAATGAAGAAAACAGCCCTTATGATAGGATTCTAATTAGACAACCTCAGCTTGATGGGCTGAAAACTAATGTTGGTTTTCTCTTTTAAATTCTCCTTTTCTGGTTAGAAAACAGTAGTTTGCGTTTTGTTCATGCAGCAAGATCTGACTGCTGGCCCAGTGATGGATTCTATTGCAAATCAGGGCTGTTTCCGAAGGAGGGAGGCAGAGGAGGAGAGGTCCTGAGGCTTATGGAGCGAAGGAACTGGATGAGGCTGTCGGCAGGCCCAGAGGATGGGAGAGAAGCTTTTGGAGGAGTTGTTATTGGTGGCAACGTACTCCAGGGGCAAAAAGAATCAAGGCCTCTTTAAGGAAAAGGTGAAAGAGACAGGATCAGAAAAAGAAAAGGAGGCAAGGTTGTCGTGGAGGAATACAAACTAATTTGAGGGCTAATCCACATGGAGCTCCATTTCCATCTGTCCTGTTTGCCATCATTCGCTCCCTAGGGACTAAAATGGAAGATCTGTAACTTGAACTGGCCATGAACAAGGAGTGTATATCAGAGTTGGTGAACCTTTGAGAGCTGTATGCAACAAAATTTCATTTTGATGTATGCCGATTGGTGTACATTCATACTGATAATAAAGTTGTTGTTGTTATTGTTGTTGTTAAGCTGGAAATATGCAGCCTAACATTCCAGATTTGATTGTGCTCTTTGGGCTTCTCCAAAAGCCATCATGAATGTTACAACAGGGAGAATTCCTTGGAATAAATTATTTACATGTACATTTTAAATAAACTGAGTGAAATTTACTTTTTGTCTTGGGCCTAGTTCTAGTGCATTCCCTGCTATTTAACTCAAGTACAACTCATACACTCATTGGATGGTTTTGTGGGACCGTTTTTCTTTTGTGAGGCTTCAATTATTGGAGTAAGTTCTTTGCCGTTCTTCTCATCTGTCCCAGCTTTTCCAACTTTTCTTAAAACACAGCACACAAAATTTCTATTTCCATTGTTTTGATGATTCACTCTCTATTAATGCAGCCTAAGTTGCATTTTCCTTGTGGTCCCAGCCATATCCAATTGTTTGACTTTAAGATAAGTCAGCTTAACTATAAGGCATTATAATTCCAAGATCTGTACCCAAATCAGGTATCCCCTGTTTCTAATAGCTGTGCTCTCTGGCCCAGGCTGAGAATTTTAATTTTAATTTTAATTTTAACTGGGGTTTTATTTGTTCAGGGACGGATATAATTTTTTAAAATCTGTTTTTAACTTTTGTATTTTTGTTTTAACCACCCTGTAAACCGCCCTGAGTCCTTCGGGAAAGGGCGGTATATAAATATAATAAAATAAATAAATAAATAAATAAATAAAGTACCCCCAGGTCTTGACTAAAATTTCTTAAAAATATTAGACTTGTTCTTACCTGAATAAACCTCGGTCACCTCACATAGCTGGCCTTCCTTAGGTCTGCAGGGTTCTCCAGAATTAAAACAAAAGACGCCCAGTTTGAATTTACAAACGTTGCAAACAAGACCTTGAGCTATTAAAAGAGAAATTTAAAAGGAATTATTTATCAGGAATGATCAAATCGTGAAGCTGAACAGCTAGATTCTGCCCTTCCTTCAAGAGATCAAGGTATTCCCTAGCAGTTAAAATCTGGTTCCACCTTAGTCAGCAATTACAAGTGGTCCTCGACATATGATCACAATTGACCCCCCCCAAATTTCTGTTACCAAGTGAGACAGTTGTTAAATGAATTTTGCCCCATTTTATGACAGTTGTTAAGTGAATCACTGCAGTTGTTGACTTAGTAACTTGGTAGTTAAGCAAATCTGACTTCCCCATTATCTTTGCTTGTCAGAAGGTCACAACTGGTGATCATGTGACTGCGGGACACTGCGACCATCATAAATACGAGTCAGTTGCCAAGGGTCTGAATTTTGATCACATGACCATGGGGATGCTGCAATGGTCCTAAGTGTGAAAAATGGTCCTAAGTCACTTTTTTCAGTGCTGTTGTAACTTGGAACAGTCACTAAATGAAGTGTTATAAGTTGAGGACTATCTGTATCTTGGCTAAGGGAAAACATAATTCTGATCCTAGCTGAACCTTCTAATCATTTCAACAGTATTGCTACATCACCTATATCAGGCATGTCAAACTGGTGACGTCATGTGACATCGCGCAACGTATCGGAACTTTTTCCCATTGCCGAAAATGGGATGGGCGCAGTTTCTCCGTGACACTCCGGCCTGCGGACCGGCAGTTTGACACCCCTGACCTATATGCCAAATGCTTACCTATTTGCAATAAGACCAGACAAATGCACTATAATTTCGTCCTGCATTCAACAAAAAACCTGGGGAGATCCTCAGAAATTTCAAACATCACTTCCAAATTGACATGATTAACACAACAAAAGGAAAACAATTAAACATACGACTAAAGAGCAATGAGATTAACTATGTTTAAATTTTATTCCAATAGAAATTCTGTTGGTGAGACATTTTATTGTTCTATGGTGCTTTTTTACATATTTGCAAACCATTAAGAATCTAGGGAAGCCATTGGTCTGTAAATACCACAATGAAATGAAATTAATTTAGTTTTTGCTCTAGCCCTACCCTTATTTCAGGTTGTGCCCCGATTTCAATACTGCTGCCTGTCCCTGATTTAGATAATGTTTCAAAATACTCTTGGATACTAGATATAGTTCAGTGTGTCTCAACCGTAGAAATTTTAACTTGGGTGGACACTAGTTCCCAGAATTCCCCAGCCAGCATGAATTCTGGGAGTTGAAGCTCACACATCTTAAAGTTGCTAAAGGTGAGAAATACACAAACAGACACATAGATATACAGACCCTCTCTGATGGAACTTTGATCAAACTGTTGTGGCTGACATCCTGACTTTTTTTTAACCACACCCTGCAGAAATCCTGAGCCCAGAGCTTACTCAATAGATCAAGTTCCTAAAGTCCTTTTTAACTTATAGCTTATGAGTTTTAGAAAAGGCACTGTGTGGGAATAACCTGTTCTGTGGAATGTATTTGAAAGGCAGTTCTGAAACTTGTGAAGGCATTGACATAGCGTTGTGATCCAGGATAGAGAATGAGTCACTTTGTGAAGTGTTAAAAAGTGTCAGTAGTACAGGATTCCTTGTGGCATTATATTGCCTTTGTAAACATGGTGATGCATGAGAATCTGCTTTTTCCCCACATTCCGAAAATCTTTTGCCACATTTATTCACCTTTCATATGAATCTGTGCTTTCACGCCAATATAGTAAATGAAGATTAACAATCTTTTGAAATATGCATTTCTCTGGACACTGTGATGCCATGAAATCCTCATTTTTAAAACCATGTATTGAAAGTTATGTATTGGTGAAAACAGCATATATAAAAGCTTCATGTTTAGGTTGAAAAACTGCAGATAATAAGAAGGCATCTCCAAATATGTATTTTAAGAGCCATGTACATTTAACACAGATTTCCAGAATATTAAAAGTAAATCAAACTGATTTTAAAAATAAATTTTAAATATTTTAATTAAATATTAATATTTAACACCAAACCTGCCATATTAATTAATACTGATGTTAAATTATTAATATTATACTTTAATATTTAATAATATTAAAACCCAAGAATACACTAAGGCAGAAGCTTGCCCACCCCAAAAATAAAACACCCAGACACAAACTGAGCAATGTGCAGTACAATGCAGTGAGACATGTGCAGATCTGTACGTTGGGGAAACAAAACAACCCCTTCACAAATGCATGGTATAACAAAGGAGAACAAACCCACCAGGACAAGATTCAGCAATCCGTCTGCATTTGAAAGACAAAGGCAACTCTTTTGAAGACACGCAAAATCCACATTCTGAACAGAGGGAACCACTGGTTCCAAAGAGGAGTCAAACAGGCCATCTGCGTTAAAACTGAACAGCCCTCTCAACAGAGGGATATGACACCACCTATTTTCTGTCTACAACACAGACCTTTCAGCAGTTCCAAGAAGGTTCCACGCCCATTTGCACTCTGATTCAGGTGACCCTGAGGGTACCTGAAGACCCTCAAGTGGTCTTAATGACTCTCAGAGAGGTAATGACCAACCTTCAAGAACTGAAGAAGCTCCTTAGATCAGAAGTGAAAAATTTTCAAAGAAAACAAAAGTCCAGTTGCCTTTTGGAAAGCACCTTGTGGACAACTAATTGCAGAGCTTCTATTTAATTTAATTTAATAATTTAATTTCTATACCGCCCTTCTCCCTAGGGACTCAGGGCGTTGAACAGGGCAATACATAGTAAAAAACCGAATACAAAAATTAAAAGCAATTAAACCATTATGCCCATAATAATTAATACATCTTAAAATTAGAGCTATTTATAAAAACCCAACCCCATCCCATCAGACCAGGCCAGCTTGTTCAAAAAAGAAGGTTTTAAGATCGCGCCGGAAGGAGCGAAGGTCGGGGGCCATCCGGAGCTCAACCGGTAAGCGGTTCCAAAGGTCTGGCGCGCCCACAGAGAACGCTCTCCCCCTGGGGGCCACCAATCGGCATTCTTTGATCGGCGGCACCCTAAGGAGGCCCTCTCTGTGGGAGCGCACTGGACAGAGGGAAGTTGACGCCGGCCGCAGGTGTTGCCGTAGGTAATCCGGACCCATGCCATGAAGGGCTTTGTAAGTCATCACTAAGACCTTGAACCTCACCCGGAGAGCAACCGGTAGCCAATGCAGCTCGCGGAGCAGAGGTGTAACATGGGAGTATCGGGAAACCCCCAAGACAACTCGCGCGGCTGCATTCTGCACCAGTTGAAGTCTCCGGGTGGACCTCAAGGGCAGCCCCATGTAGAGAGCATTACAGTAGTCCAGACGAGAGGTCACGAGCGCATGAGTGACTGTACACAAGGCATCCCGGTCTAGATAGGGCCGCAACTGGCGCACCAGGCGCACCAGGCGAACCTGGGCAAAGGCCCCCCTAGTCACAGCTCCAATATGCTCTTCCAAAGAGAGCTGTGAATCTAGAAGGATCCCCAAGTTGCGAGCCCTATCTATGGGGGGTAATAGCTCACCCCCATGGCCAATGATGGAATAATCGGAATTTCCCAGGATGCCGGCACGAACAGCCACTCAGTCTTGTCAGGGTTGAGTCGAAGCCTGTTCCTCCCCATCCAGACCCGGACCGCCTCCAGGAAACGGGAGGCGGTCCATTATGAGTCAGAACCATCTAAGAAGAGTGCAGAACAATCTGTTTCTTTCTTTCTGTGTATTTAAATCAACCCATGGTTCTCACTAGAGGTCCAAATTATCCTACTCGTATATTATGAGCTGAGGTGGTTAGAATGCAGTACAGCAGGCGACGTCTGCTGACTGCTGGCTGCCAGCAGTTCGGCGGTTCGATTCTCACCGGCTCAAGGTTGACTCAGCCTTCCATCGTTCTGAGGTCGGTAAAATGAGGAGCCAGGTTGTTGGAGGCAACAAGCTGATTCTGTAAAACCACTCAGAGAGCACTGTGAAGCGGTATATAAGTGCTATTGCAATTATCCTAATATATTATGCAAAATAATAATCAGATGGCTCTGATGCTAGGAAAGGTGGAAGGAAAGAGAAGACAACCAGCCACAAAGGGGATGGACTAAGTAACAGTGGCGATGGGGGCACCATTGGAAGACCTGAAAGAATATCATGTGATAGCTAAGAATTAATACTGATTTGGCACATAATCAATTAATCAATCAATTTAAGTGTTGACATTCTGTATTTCAGAATGGCCAGAATATAAACAATAAAAAAAATGTGAAGATCATTTTAGAAAGACTTCACATAATGACAACATATTTAAAAAGTCATTTCCCAGTGAAGTGGGCAGCCTATAAATGTAAAAGATAAGGTAAGATGAGATGAGATAAGATATAAGGTAAGGTAAAGTAAGGTAGGATAGGATAGGTAAGATGTAAGATAAGATACAATACAATGAGATGATGAAATGGGATGATGAGATGAGATGAGATGACGAGAAAGCATGGCTATTTAGCTACAAGCACTGAATGTAAAAGGGACGCGGTGGCTCAGTGGGTTAGGACGCTGAGCTTGTCGATCAGAAGGTCGGCAGTTTGGTGGGTCGAATCCCGAGTGCCGCGTAGCAGAGTGAGGGCCTGTTACTCATCCCAGCTTCTGCCAACCTAGCAGTTCGAAAGCACGTAAAAATGCAAGTAGAAAAATAGGGACCACTACGGTGGGAAGGTAACAGCGTTCCGTGCGCCTTTGGCGTCTAGTCATGCCGGCCACATGACCACGGAGACATCCTCGGACAAGCGCTGGCTCTTCGGCTTTGAAACGGAGATGAGCACCGGCCCCTAGAGTCGGAAACGACTAGCACGCATGTGCGGGGGAACCTTTACCTTTACCTTTACTGAATGTAAAATCACCCTGGAGATTAAAGGACCAATTAGACTAAAGCTTGCTTGAAAGTGGAATGCTTGCAACTGAGATGATGCAAGTGACTACCATTGAGACGGTATCTTGCAGCTAGGGAAGGTGGATAAACAGGTGGAAATTTTTACACATGACACCAGTTGCATGGCTATTACATGTACAAAGATAAAAGGAGAAGCATATACCCACAATGGAAGAATGGATTTGATAGAGCTAGCTGAGGCAGCAAAATTGATTGCTTTAATTAGAGACAACTATTTGACTAAATTTCTTGCAGCTTGGGGAATCACTGTTAGAGTTTCTATAGGGTAAGGAGGACGTTATGTATTTTGGGTCATTTTTTTAACTTTTCCTCCCTCTCCTTTTCCTTCTTTATCTATTTATTTGTATCCCATCTTTATTGTTTTTAAAATAACTCAAGGTGGGGAATACATCCAAGACACCTTCCTTCTCTGATTTTCTCCAAAACAACTCTGTGAGGTGGATTAGGTTGAGAAAGAGTGATAGGCATGCAGCTGTTTTCAATGGATACATGTGTAGCAAAGAAAGATAATGAAACAATTGTTGGGAGAAAGACATGCAAGAATAAAAACTGAAAAATTAGGATGCCTTATATATTCTATTCTGTGGTCTGGGACAAGACAATCACATGATAAAAATATTCACTAAAAATCTGCTAGACCCCCATTCTGTCTTTCCTTACCCTATTTTCTGCACATTTTTTAACAATTTATTTCTGGATAGGGTTTTCCCATCCTGCCTTTCCCAGCAGTCACAGTATCAATTAACATTTATGAAGACAGCAACATGAAAAAAACCAACAACAGAAAACTGTAGTAACCCATGGAAATAAAAGGCGTAACAAAGCATTTAAGGTGATCGATACGATATGATTGTTATTATCATTTAAAGATATTTGCTTCTGGAAGCAGAAACAATAGCAAAAATGGTGTCAGGTAAGGCAATCCAAAGAGACAATTCTGTCATATCTTAAGTGAAGGTTTGTGATTTATGTGTTCATCACCAGCCTGACTTCTAAAGACAAAGACAGCAAAAAAAGGTCCTATCAGGTTTTAACAGGTTCATGTAGAAGCATGTTTTCAGCTTTTTATTTAATTGGCAAGGGTAGATAAATTTCCTTCATGCTGAAAACCAGCCAGATCTGCAAACAGTGACTCAAAAAGGAATGCTGGAAAAAAAAAGCAACAACAATCGGAATGCAAGTCAGAAGGGACAGATAGCTGGTCTCTGGTAAGGCTGCCAAATAGAGTGTTATCATCTGAACAGCCCCTGGAATGTGATGTCAATTTGTTTGACAGAGGAATGAGACTTTTTGAGGATCTCTTGAGGTTGCTTAATCTTCTAAGTGGGAGACAATTGTAGTTTTGACAAGAAAATAGATTCAGCACTGCCTATCTTGGAAAATCTGAATCCATTTCTCAGGCTGTGGATCCCGAGTTATGAGCAACTGACTGCTGATTTATTTTGAAGTGGGCTTCAACACTACTTTTTGTAGCAGTTTTAATTCACTGAAATTCAGTAGCCAAACTGCTGGCTTAAATTGGTTGTTAAAATCAATGTATGTATGCATGATTACTCATAATGAAACTTCAGGTTTGGGAGTAGTGGTCGACCAAGTGAGAGGATGAGCAGCAGAAGAAAGTGGTCATCTTCAATTCTTCTTTGGATTTGCAGAAGGTCATTTAGATGGTAAGGTGCAATCTTTGGTATTGGAGGTAGACTGGAGGGAACCAAGTTCAAGTTTCACTTAACCACAACCTGGAACTCTGCATGATTTGGGGCAAGTGACTGTCTCTCAACCCAGCCTCCCCCACAAGGTTATTTATACTTATTTATTACATTTATACATCTCCCATCTCACAGTTATGGGCCAATGAACCTTCATATTGCTGCAGTCCAGCAAAGAAAGAGCAGAAGGGCAATGCCACCAATGAATTGAAATACATTTCAGATTTCATGGTTACTTCGGCTAGGTTTCAGAGCAGGAAATAGAGCCAATAAAACTATGGAGGCAGTCACAATAAAGTCTCATCAATCCACGCCTGCTTTCTCTGCCAAGATGTGGTAAGCAGAGAAGCCAATGTGGAGCAGAAAGTGGGTGGATCGTCCCACCTCGAAACTTTTACTCCTGCATGCTTGTAATTTAGGGATCAGCTGAAGTTATAAATAACTAGAAGCCATGTAGGTGATATTGTCTTAAACAAGCAACTTTGTGGTTATGCAATAATAATAATAATAATAATAATAATAATAATAATAATAATAATAATAATAATAATAATAATAATAATAATAATAATAATAATTTTATTTATTTGATTTGTATACCGCCCTTCTCCCTAAGGACTCAGGGCGGTGAACAGTGACATAAATATCAAAATGCACAAATACAGAAATTGAAAACAAATTAAACCCTAATGCCCAAATGCAGAAGATAAGTTACATTAAAACAATAATTACAACAGAACCCGTCAGACCAGACCGGATTGCTCAAACAGATAGGATTTTAGGTCGCGTCGGAAGGAGCGAAGGTCGGGAGCCATCCGGAGCTCAACCGATAAATGGTTCCATAGGTCAGGCGCGCCCACAGAGAACCCCCTCCCCCTGGGAGCCACCAGACGGCATTCTCTGAACGGCGGCACCCTTAGGAGGCCCTCTCTGTGGGAGCGCACTGGGCGGAGGGAATAATAATAATAATAATAATAATAATAATAATAATAATAATAATTATTATTATTATTATTATTATTATTATTATTATTATTATTATTATTATTTAATTTCTATACCGCCCTTCTCCCGAAGGACTCAGGGCGGTATACAGGGCAAAGAATCCATTAACAAAGACACCAAGTTGTTGTCTTGAATTTGCACATAAGCACAAATACATATATACATATTGTACATAACACATTTTTTTAACTTGCTGTTCTAGCAAGAATAGGCCTTTATTTATTTATGTCATCAATTTATATAATGATCCATTTCAAGAAATTAACCTGGGCATTCAACAGAGCTAAAAACATAAAAACAGATCGATATACAAAAACTAAAAGTGCGCAATATACAACAGCTGATAGAACCACTACATTCATCCACACAGCAAGGCGACAGGTCTCTTCACACATTCAGGGTCCCAGACCCAAGCACAGAACCAGGTCTTATGGGTCTTTACTTATGAAAGGCTAGCAGAGATAGGGCACAACCTGATTTCTGGAGGGAGAATGTTTCAGAGGCCACAGAGAGTTCTGTACTACTAACCGGTACAGAATGCAGCCGCGAGAGTTGTGTTGGGAGTCTCCCGATACTCCCATGTCACACCTCTGCTCCGTGAGCTGCATTGGTTGCCAGTTGTCTTCCGGGTGAGATTCAAGGTGCTAGTAATGGTGTTTAAAGCCCTACATGGCAGGGGTCCGGAGTACCTTAGGGAACACCTGCTGCCGGCGTCTACTTCCCTCCGCCCTGTGCGTTCCCACAGAGAGGGTCTCCTCAGGGTGCCACCGGTCAGAGAATGTCGACTGGTGGCCCCCAGGGGGAGATCCTTCTCTGTGGGCGCCCCGGAGCTATGGAACCAGTTACCGGTTGAGCTCCGGACGGCGCCCGATCTTCGCTCCTTTCGCCGCGACCTGAAAACATACTTGTTCGAGCAAGCCGGCCTGGCCTGAGGGGGGATTAGTGGGGTCTTTTTACTATTTTTATTGGGGTTTTTACCATGTATTAATTGTATTTTTAATCGGGCATGTATTTAATTATCTTTTATTTTTTGTAAATCTCTGTGTTTTATTCTTGCCCTGTACACCGCCCTGAGTCCTTCGGGAGAAGGGCGGTATAGAAATATTAATAAATTAAATTAAAATTAAGATTTCTTAACACTTCACAAAGTGAGCCATTCTCTCTCCTGGACCACAACACTATGTCAGTGTCCCAAACCATGAAGAGCTTTAAATGAAATTATCAGCCTCTTGACTTGCATCTGGAAGCATACCGGCACCTGATGCAGTTCCCAAAGTACTGGTGTCGTGTGCACCAAGTAACCAGCGCCATTTACTACCCATGCTGTTGCATTTTGCACCAAGTGTCTTGAAGCACAACCCCATTCAGAGGACATTGCGGTAGTCCAGACTGCAAACTTTTCTCATCTGGTACATCTGGAAGACACCAATCTGGGGATTGTTTAACTAACTGTTACCACTGTGTCAAATTCTCCTATCTCACCCCCAAAATACAGAACCTACTCCAATTTTCAGCAGTGCAATCTTTGTCATTTTGAACATTATTGTGTTAAGCCTATTTTAAATTTCATAGAAACATTTTATGGTGAATGCCTCCTTCCACGTAACTTGCCCAGTTACCAATAGTTACTTACAATTATGAAACAACAGTAAGAGACAGTCTATTTTTATTCTGTTTCAGGATTTATTGTGCAATTAGTCCTTAATATGCCAAGAGGAACAACACCAGAGTAACATTTTTGAAATCATTGTTCAGGAAACTGAGTCTTCTATGTCCAGTTTTTTTTTTAAAAAAAAGTCCTGTCAATTAGATTTATTTATTTATCCATCCAATTTATATAACCGCTCATTTCACATTCATACCTCTGGGCTAATAGTAATAGTAATAGTAATAGTAATAATAATAATAATAGGAAGAAGAAGAAGAAGAAGAAGAAGAAGAAGAAGAAGAAGAAGAAGAAGAAGAAGAAGAAGAAGAAGAAGAAGAAGAAGAAGAAGAAGAAGAAGAAGAAGAAGAAGAAGAAGAAGAAGAAGGAGAAGAAGGAGTAGGAGTAGTTGGAAGGGACCTTGGAGGTCATCTAGTCCAACCCTCTGCTCAGGCAGGAAACCCTATCTATTTCAGACAAATGGCTGTCCAGTCTCTTCTTTAAAACTTCCAGTGTTGGAGCATTCACAGCTTCTGGAGGTAGCTTGTTCCAACAAAGAAAGCTTCTAACAAGCCTTTTCCTTGCTAACTTCAGTAATGCAGAAGTTGTGTTTGGGAATTACATCAAGTGGACTTCCTTGCCAGGTACAGAAGTTAGTTTCACTATAGTTGCAGTATCTAGACCATAGGAACACTAATCGGCAGCAAGAGTTTTTCCTGTATCTCTTTGTTGTCACCTACTACTGGTTCATGAGTCCATTTGTGGAACCCATAGTTACAATCATTTGTGTACGCAGCAGCTTGTGTGGTTGTCTAGCTGGAGGAAGTGATTATGGACACTGAGGATTAAAAATTGCAGAGATATCACTTCTAGGCCAGCAAAAGAGGATCAGAACTGCAGCATTTTAAAAAAAATGTAGCCAGGACTTTAATGCTAATTTGACATCAGGTAGCAAGCAACGTACAAAATGCAAATATTAGAATCACTGATTCAAATGTACACATTGAAATGTTATGCCAGATTAAAGCATTCACTTTTATATAGCTCTGGTCTACCCATATTTTCAGGCATTAGCCATTTCTTTTCTTTTGGGCTTTCTTACTTTGTTTAACAATCACAACCAAGACCACCCTCCACAGACATCACCATCACTAACCACCAATAAAGGCACTTACCGACTGTGCAGAACAGAAGGACAGAGAACACAAGAAGAACAAAATTCTTCATCTTGATAAATCTCACCAGAGGAAGATGGAGGCACTGAGTATGTCAAGGACACCGAATTTATATAGACAGAAGAGCCCAGTCCAAATCTGGACTTGACACTTTTCCAAACAGATCTTGGGATGGGAGATAATAGGACGAAGATTTTATTGTCATTCAGGCTCAAGGATCAACCAATGGGATGGAACATGGGATAGAAGACACACCTGATCTTTAGGAGATGAGAACAAGGTATGTATATGATGACATGAGAATATAGTTTCAATGCAATTATAATTCTGTTCTTGACCCAGTTCTGTTCTTGTTCTTTGCTCTGAGGCTTTCAAGGTTATTTTCTGTTCTTAACACCAAAACAACAACAACAACAACAGAATGGAAAGATTTAGTATCTGGAACTAATACAGATGAGTTTCATTTCTCACCAATATTTCTCAAGTATACTACACCAATTGGAAAGTCTAAGAATTCTGATCTCAACATGTAAGGGTGGTGGCAAGTTGGGGAAGATGATTTATGCCCTTCCTAAATGGGATAACTTTAAGCCATGCTATATAGAATGAATGTATATCTTTATCTTTATCTTTATTAGACTTATATACCGCCCTTCTCCCGTAGGACTCAGGGCGGTTCACAAGGCATAGCGCACCTATCAAATTATAATACAGCGCACCTATCAAATTATGATATAGCGCACCTATCAAATTATGAAGGATGCCTATTTTGAAGCAAGATACTTATCTTATTATAGTGATGGAGAAAACAATGACATGTGTTTCAAAGGTGAAATACTATAGCGCTTTGGTTGACATGCCAGCATTTCATCAACACCTAACAAGAGCTACTCTCGAAAGACACCCCATTTTGGGGATGGCTTTTAGAGGTCAGGTAAAAATGAGGTCGCGAAAAGTGGGATCCTCCAAAAATCAAATTACTTGTATTTTGTTTTTGTAATTATTTGATGTTTCTTTATAAAATACATAGCATCACACATGATTGAACTGTACTTTTTTAAATAAATAAATAAATAAATATGTAAAGAATTGTTTCTATTTTGTTGTGTGTGTGACATGCCAGAAGAGTCTGAGTATTTGACACACCAAGTCCCAAAGGGTGCCTTACAGTGATGGCAAAAACAAAATCTAAGAAGTGAAATTGTGATGTGGGCCACAGAGGTTAGAAAATATAATGTCCATAATTATAATAAACAAACTGAAACCAAATGAGTGTAATCCTATCCAATAATGTATGGAATCTGTGGCTAAATCAGGATGTAACAAATAACCTAAATGAAAATGTATATTATATTATTATAGGAGGAGAGATATGTTAGTCAAGATCAGGAGCCTGATAGCATAAATTAAAAAACATGTGCCCTTTAATAAAATAGGTGGTTGGAAAAAGTGATTTAAAACCACATCGTCTTCCTGCTCTGATAGATACCTTTAATTTCTTGCAATTAGGTAACCTCCCTCTCACAAAAGGTGTTGCAAGCTTTAACCAAGTGATCTGCAACATGACAAAGGCATTATTAGGTATCAGATGTAAAAGCAGTCACTCCAACACAAGTAATTAAGGCAGCATAAATCCAAAACTGAGACAGAATTATAGTATAGTGTTAGAAGGGTCCATTTTTATTTTTATTTATTGAATTTTTATGTCTGTGTGTGTGTGTGTGTGTGTGTGTGTGTGTGTGCCTTTGACTCTAGGAAACTGAGTCTTGTAGTTGAACAGCTCTTATGATGTATTAAGGACCCTAGTGGCACAATGATCAAAGTGCAGCATTGCAGGCAAATTCTGCCCACAGCCTGAGGTTTGATCCCAACAGGGCTCAAGGTTGACTCAGCCTTCCATCCTTCTGAGGTCTGTAAACTGAGGACCCAGATTGTTGGGGGCAATATGCAAATAAAGGTTCTATATTGGAAATTGCCTAGAGAGAGCTGTAAATTGCAATGGGGCAGTATATAAGCCTAAATGCTATTGCTATTGTATGACTCTAATCTCTCTGTATTGTCTGTCACATCCAATTTGCTATCATCTTCCAATGTGATAGAAAATTTCATTTTCACTTATCTAAATCATTGATAAAATGTTGATGGGTACCAAGTCAAAGATAAAACTTTGCTGGGCAGGGCATTTTTATTTATGATTTTCATCTTAGCAGTGGATCCTTCTAATAAACATAGTGCATATTTAATAAGAAGGTTAATTAGAATATCATCAGGTACAGTAGTTTGTTAAATGTTTTGCCGAACTCATGTTATTTCTTCAGTATTCCCACAATCTATTAGAATTTACTTGATCCAAAATAAATTAGCTTAACAAGTCTTCCAAAGACATATCCAATCTTTAGCAAACATTGCATTATTTTTGGGATAATTATCGATCAATTCCTTGATGTTCTCGAATTTTCTCATGTAAATGATGGCAAACTAATCTGTGTTTTTTTTTTTTCTTTTATCCTTCTTTGCCCTCTTGAAGTTCAGAATGGGACAACTTGCTGCAGTCAACTCACCACGGCCAATTGGCCGTGGCCAATTCACCATGGTCAACTCACCACAGGACAATTCAACAATTCAATTTAATTATTTAAAATAATTTAAAAATATTTTATATTCTGTCATTCACATTTCATTTTGTTTGTTTATTGTTTGTTTAAATTTTTATACCGCCCTTCTCCCGAAGGACTCAGGGCGGTGAACAGGGCATATCTTAAAACTACAAAAGTACAAAAGTTAAAAAAGAATTAAATTATTGCCCACAATAAAAACAATAATATATATATATAAATATTAAAACCCTAAGTAATTCCCCATCAGGCCAGGCCAGCTTGTTCAAATAAATGGGTCTTTAACCCGCGCCGGAAGGAGCGGAGATCCGGTGCCATCCGGAGCTCAACCGGCAGCTGATTCCACAAAGCCGGAGCGCCCACAGAGAAGGCCCTCCCCCTGGGGGCCACCAGTCGACATTCTCTGACTGGAGGCACCCTGAGGAGGCCCTCTCTGTGGGAACGCACGGGGCGGAGGGGAGTCGACGCCGGCAGCAGGTGGTCCCCGAGGTATTCCGGACCCATGCCATGTAAGCACTTAAAAACCATCACTAAGACCTTGAACCTCACCCGGAAGACAACTGGTAACCAATGCAGCTCGCGGAGCAAAGGTGTAACATGGGAGTACCGGGAAACTCCCAAGACAACTCTCGCGGCCGCATTCTGTACCAGTTGGAGCCTCCGAGTGGTCTTCAAGGGAAGCCCCATGTAGAGAGCATTGCAATAGTCAAGACGAGAGGTCACGAGCGCATGAGTGACCGTACACAGGGCATCCCGGTCTAGATAGGGCCGCAACTGCCGCACCAGGCGAACCTGTGCGAAAGCCCCCCTGGTCACGGCTACTACATGATCTTCTAAGGTAAGCCGTGCATCCAGGAGGACTCCCAAGTTGCGAGCCCTATTTTATCTCCCCTTTGGCATCCTTTCTTTAATGATTATATTCCACAATTTCTTAGAGAATAGAATAGAATAGAATAGAATAGAATAGAATAGAATAGAATAGAATAGAACAGAACAGAACAGAACAGAACAGAACAGAACAGAACAGAGCAGAGCAGAGCAGAGCAGAGCAGAATAGAATAGAATAGAATAGAATAGAATAGAATAGAATAGAATAGAATAGAATAGAATAGAATAGAATAGAATAGAATAGAATAGAATAGAATAGAATAGAACCTTGGAGGTCTTCTAGTCCAGCCCCCTTGCTCAAGCAGGAGAACCTATACCATTTCAGACAAGTGACTGTCTAGTCTCTTCTTGAAAGCCTCCCGTATTGGAGCACCCATGATTGATCAGTTTCCAACCATTGTTTCTCATCCTTCCCTCTGGTGCTTTGGTGAATAACATGACCCCCTCTTCTTTGTGGCAGCCCCTCAAGTACTGGAATACTGCTATCATATCTCTCCTATTTTTTATTTTTTTTAGACTAGCCAAACCCAAGTCCTAAAGCCATTCTTCATATGTTTTAGTCTCCAGCCTTTCATCATCTTAGTTGCTCTTCTCTGAATTTTTTCCAAACTCTCAACATCTTTTTTTTTTGACATGGTGACCAAAATTAGTGTAACTCTTGTCCCATAGCAAGTTGTTCTGTGGCGAGTTGGCCATGGTGAGTTGGCCGTGCCAAGTTGGCTGTGGCAAGTTCTTGTAGACCCCTTTAAGTTATGGCAACCATTACTGTCTTCCAGTCCTCTGGAACTTTCTCTCTTCTCCAGTATTTCTCTTGCACAAGGCAAACATCCTCCAGCTGTCCTGTCCTGGAACAGGAGTTCTCAAACAATGGCTATGACCTCATGGAGAGCTGTTGGCAAATTTGAGGAGATTACAAATTTAGAGAGAGGGGACTTGCTCACAGGATACTGGATTGTAAATCCATGAGGGCTTGTGGGAAGGAGGAGACCTGACTAAGTTGTAAAGCCAGAAGGAGCAGGGCCTGAGAGCAGGACAGGGGATTTATGGGTAGGATAAGTATATCCAGGAAGCTATTCTTGCTAGACAGAGAACAGGAGCTACCATAAACGTTACCAGGCAGTTAGTTTGAGTGCCCATCTGGAAGAAACTTTACAGAGGAAGAAAAAAGCTCAGTAACATGATTTCTGGCTAGTCTAAGAGCAAATCTTTCAACCAGCAATTTGTGCTTCCTACTACTAGGCAATCTGAAGCACCATCACAACTGAATTTTGCTCTGGTAGACAAAATAGATAGATAAATAGATGATAGATGATAATACTGTAGATAGATAGATAGATAGATAGATAGATAGATAGATAGATAGATAGATAGATAGATAGATAGATAGATAGATAGATAGATAGATAGATAGATGTGTTTTTTTTCAACTGGTGGTACGTGTATGTGTACCACCGGTGGTATGTTAGCACCTGGCAGGTGGTATGCAACCCCTAGCCAAGTGTAGCAGGTGAGGGAATGAGCTAAAGCAGTGCTGCACAGGCCTGGAGATCTGCTGGAACTGCAGAAGGCCCAAGATCTGTGCATGCAGCTACATGCTGATTGGCCACCCAAGGTTACCCATCACCTATTCTATTATGGAAAAACGTGCCCCCCTAATAAAAGAGTGATAATAACCACATTCTTCTTTGGTGAGACAATAGTATCAAGGTGCTTGGACGACAGTTCCCTCCCTTAATTTCACAAAACGAGAGGAATCTTTGCTTTCACCTATGGGTGTATCCAGAAGAGGCAAGCATTGCCTTATTGCATTCTTTCATACCAATCAATTTTCCCAGGATAAACAACTTGTATGATTCAGACCAGCTCTTGACCAGACTCAGCTGCTTTCTTTCTCAGCTTTTTGGGACTGGTGATGATCATCTGAGCATTGATTTCCTGCAGTTTCTGAGTAAACCGTTTTCTAATTTCTGTTTGAAGGATCCTTCCTACAGGGCAGTTCTAGAAAGATTACAGAGCTTGAAAATGACTCAAAAGCAGCATTTGGTTCAAAATGCAGAAGCCCATTTTTTTTAAAAAAAAACAAAACACCACCATTATTATTCATAAAAGTGAAATACAGAAAAATACAACACTCCCACCAAGGGAAATAATAATGATGATACCGTGAAGTAGAACATAAAAAAATAATAAAAGCTAAGATGTATTATGTTGGTTTTTTAAAAAAATCCATATAACATCCCTTGGTATCAAATAAAATTAATCCTTTTCATTATTTTCACTTTTTATTTATTTATTTATTTGCATCTCACCTTTATTATTTTTTCAAATAACTCAAGGTGGAGAACATATTCAGCACTCCTTCCTCCTCAATATCAACCTGGTGAGGTAGGTTGGGCTGAGAGAAAATGACTGGCTCAAAGTCACCCATCTGGATCTCATGGCTAAGCTGGGACTAGAACTCACAGTCTCCTGGCTTCTAACTCAGTATTTTAACCACTAGACCAGGGGTAGGCAACCTTGGCTCTTTTATGACTCGTGGACTTCAACTCCCAGAAATCCTGAGCCAGCCATGCTGAGGGGAAAGGGAGAGGTTTCTAAGCTGAGCCATGCTGGCTCAGGATTTCTGGGAGTTGAAGTCCACGAGTCATAAAAGAGCCAAGGTTGCCTACCCCTGCACTAGACCAAACTGGCTCTTATTTTTGGTATAAAATAAGTATAGCACAAAATAGTATAAGTATAAAGTGGTACACATGATTCTGTCTATAAATAAATGTATATCCCTCTATCTGCAAAATGGTAGGAGAACATACATACATTTAAACAAAGTCTCTAATTTCATGGGTTATTAACTTGACATTGTTTTGCATACCTGCTGTTCTTCATATACTGTAGTTTTACCTATTTTTTTTAACTGAAGATTTTTTTCTGTAAGATTATCCTTTTGAACATATAGTTTTATATATGGTTTTAGTTATTTAATCCATCATCCAGCTGATGAGCTTCATCCTTCATCAATGCCCAGTTTAATCACTGAAACTGGACAAGTTGGAGCAGTTGCAACTGATCTCAATGCTCCATTCTGTTCTGTTCCTATGGTGTATCTCCTTTGTATAGTCGTGCACAAAGTCTTTGAGATTTTAGTCACCCTTAGCAACCAAATACTGACTGGGTGGGGCTGAATAATCACATATAATATTTCAATAAGTTGTAATAGCAGATGGGTTTCATTGTACCTGCCAGGTTTTCACTGATGATAATTAAGGTGCAGATGGAAGAGTACTATTGCATAATTTTCCAATCAGGGATCACTGTTGACGCTGCTCCAACATATATTGCTAAAGATCCATTCTGCAAGATTGCCCTACACCAATTTTTTTTAAAAAAACCATACGAATGTTTTGTAATGAATGTTTTGTAATGAACATTGTAAGTTTTGTAGACAAGAGAATTATTCTTTATTGAAATAGGGAATTGTGGGTTATCCAAAAATTAAGCTTTCTTTTGTATACTATAGGCTATTCTAGACTATTCTATTGCAATTAGATAAAATTTAAAAACAGGATATTGATATGTATTAGTGAAAATATATTGAAAATTTTGTTAATTGACTAGGTTACAACTAGAAGTGTATTAACTTGACTATTTTGACTATGTGATAACTAAGCGAATCAGAGAGGGAATCCCTGTTGATGCAACCTGAACTATTTACAACTTGTTATTTGTTATTTTGACTACCCAACCACCATATTGCTTCACAAATACATGTAGGTATATGTAAATATTAAAAAAATCAATAAAACTTGCATTAAAAAAAACAAGAGTTTGTCCATTCATTTTTGGGAAGCTTTTTTTGCACCCAAGTAGTTGCAATAAATAGGCCTTCAGAGTAGCATATACACTCCTTCAGTCATACACAGCTGGAATGCTGTAATCCTGACTTGTTCTATCTAGTATGGGAAGTTGTTCTAAATATATAGTGCTATGTTTGTATAGTATTATTTCTTTTCATTGTGTTGTTTGCAACACAGTTTATAGAATCATTTGTAGAGCTTCATGTATGATTACTGCAGGTAATCCTCAACATAGGACCACAACTGAGCCCAAAATTTCTGTTGCTAAGAAAGAATTATTCAGTGAATTTTGCCCAGTTTCATGACCTTTCTTGCCACAAGAAAGTGAATCACTGCAGGTGTTAAGTTCGTTAAGTCAATGGGGAAGCCAAATTCACTTTACCAATCTAGCTGTAAAGTGAATCGGATTTCCCCATTGACTTTGCTGGTCACAAAAGGTGATCACATGATCCCAGGACAGTGCAACAGTCATAAATATGAATCAGTTGCCAAGTGTCTGAATTCTGATCACATGATCATGGGGATGCTGCAAGGGTCACAAGTGTGAAAAATGGTCACAAGTCACTTTTTTCAGGGCTGTTGTAACTTTGAACGGTTACTAAACAAATGGTTGTAAGTCAAGGAATACCCATACGCACCATCAACTTGGTGTCAACTCTGAGCAACCACATAGATTTTCTTTCATGACAATCTGTCTCCAGCCTATTACTTTAGGTCTTCCAATGATGCACCCATTTGTCGTCTGTTTCCTTTCACTTTTCCTAGCATCATAGATTTCTCCAGAGAGCCAAGTCTTTGCATAATGTGTCCAAAGTAGGATAATTTAAACCTAACCATTTTATGCCTGAACTGAGAACTCATGGTTGATTTCTCCAATGATTTATTTCTTTGGGTTATTTTTGTCTATCCATGATATTCTGAGAAGACCTCTCCACCAAACAAGAAAGTATCAATGCTCTTCCTATCCTGCATCTTCAGATCCAACATTCATTCCCATAGAGTGTCACAGATCCATGATCTGACACATCACAGTAAATGAACAGCTTTTCTAAGGCCTTCATGGTTGGTCTACCAAGAAGTAGTGTATGGCATGCTCTTGACTGCATGTTCCTTTTCTGTTGATTGCAAAAGGCAGAATTTATTTGCCTCTTCAATTATTTTCAGCATGGTTGCTAAGGCTGTAGACCTGTTGCTACATCTGTTGTCATTAATTTACTCTTCTTTATACTTATTTTACTCCCATTTTTTCATTGACTTTTATTACTAGACAATGCAGATCCTGCACTTTGAGCTATCAGAGTAGTGTTAGCAGCATAGCAAAGGATATTGATCTTTCTTCCTCCGGTCTTAAATCCATGCTTATCATCTTCCGATCCATCTTTGGTTATTCTATATTCAGCATGTGGGTTGAACAAATAAGAAGAGAATATACAGCCTTGTCACATCCCTTTGGCAATTTGTGGCCTATCTGTTCCATCTGTAGTTGTGATTTCTCAACCTGTGTGCAGATTTTGCATGGAGACAGGGAGATGTTTGTTCTGGGATCCCATTTTTTTCTAAGGATATTCTATAGCTTGACACAATGAAAAGCTTTTCTATAATTGATGAAGCACATATTGGCTTCCAAAAGCCAGTAAAATATTTTTTTAAAAATATATATAAATAAATACCAGTTATTTTTTCCCCTATCATTATGTGAAGTAGATTAAACTGTGAGGCTGTATTCCACAGCGTGTGATTCCATAATTTCTGCTTCCATTATTTCATCTCAACAGTGAAGTCAAAACTTCCCATTTGGGGAATGCATTTTGTGTCCCTTTTTCTTCAGGAAGGATTTGAAATTTCATAAGCACTGGAAAGTTTTTTGATATCGCTAGCCTCTTCCCGTTGGCCAGGAAAATAGCAGGAGACAGAATTTGGCTACCATAGTCTTGTTTCAGAGAAACATTCTGCAGTCTGGCTTGTAACAAGAATGGATTGCTTCTTCAGATAATCTGCTCATTAGCTTTTTCTCTTGAAATGTTGTTCAGTCAATAAGTCATGTGCAACCCCCTGCAGCCCCATGGACCACAGTACACCAGCCCCCCACCCCATCCTCCATTGTCTCCCAGAGTTCACCCAAGCCCATGTTCACTAATGGTTCACTATCTAACCATCTCATCCTCCACCGTCCCCTTCTCCTTTTGCCTTCAATCTTTCCCAACTTTAGGGACTTTTCTAATGAGTCCTCTCTTCTCATTCACTGGCTAAAATATTTGAGCTTCAGTTTCAGTATCTGTCCTTCCAAAGAAAAGTCAGAGTTGATTTCCTTTCTTTTAGAATACCAGGTAGGTAAAATGAAATAGGTGAGTAGATTTGAGGGTCCTAACAACATGGCTGATTGGGTAGAGATGGTTTAACCCTATGAAAGTTCCTGGAGTGCAGAGACCAACACAAATGAGGACCCAGATTGTTGGGGGCAATAAGCTGACTTTGTAATAATGCCGCTTGGGGTGTGTGTGAAAGCCCTAACAAGCAGGCATATACATAGAATGAAGGCTACTGCTAAGCTTGTCAGCCGCCCTGAGTCTTCGGAGAAGGGCAGGATATAAATGTAATTAAAAAAACCCACAATGACTGGTCAGTTGTTGTCAGATGTTATGTAGGTCCCTTGAAAACATGGTTTTAGCCCTCTTTTGAAAGACCACTAGTTCTGTGCTATATAGGAAAACAGATTAAATCTGGAAAGTTAGCCAAGTTCTATCAGCAGTACCTTGAAAGTCCTGTGATCAGTAAATACATTACAGATACACTTTGATTCTATAGACAAACAACTTCGTATGGTCACAACTTTTATTGTAAAATGTCCCAACTGTTGCCATAACCAGTAAGGTCCCCATGCCAGTCACATGCAGTAGCAGTTTCTGGAGCAGTTCTGTGGAATACACACAAAACTGATTACATTTTCCCTTAAAGGTAAAGGTAAAGGTTCCCCCGCACATGTGTGCTAGTCGTTTCCAACTCTAGGGGCCGGTGCTCATCTCCGTTTCAAAGCCGAAGAGCCAGCGCTTGTCCGAGGACGTCTCCGTGGTCATGTGGCCGGCATGACTAGATGCCAAAGGCACACGGAACGCTGTTACCTTCCCACCGTAGTGGTCCCTATTTTTCTACTTGCATTTTTACATGCTTTTGAACTGCTAGGTTGGCAGAAGCTGGGACGAGTAACAGGCGCTCACTCTGCTACGCGGCACTCGGGATTCGACCCGCCAAACTGCCGACCTTCTGATCGACAAATTCAGCGTCCTAACCCACTGAGCCACCGCGTCCCTTACATTTTCCCTTGGGGAGGGACAAGTTCCATTTTGTCCACTCCAGCTTTGACAACACAAGGTCTCATACTGATAATGGTTTTTACACCCAGACCAATCACTGTTATGCAGTTCCAGAACTCCTCTATAGCATGTGTTCTCTCCATGGCCATTCCTTGGCTCCTTTCTGGCACTCACCTTGACTTCTTTCTGGCATTCACTCTGTAGGGGAGATGGGCAGCATAAACATTTAACAAATAAATAAACTAGTGGCCATGTGAATTAGTGATCTCCTTGATCACCTGCTGCCAGCACCACTGGGAGGAATCTCATTTGTCATAGGGTATGATCTTAATGTTCTTTCAGAATATTAAACTATATTCAATTTCAACTGACAGATAACGAGCATTGTGAAGACATCATGCCAGTAGAAGCTTTGAAAATGTTTCTTCCTGCTTCAACCTGTGGTCTTCTCCATGGTCAGAGACAGATTATAAGAACCAGTTTGATCTACTGGTCAAGGCACCAGGCTAGAAACTGGGAGACTTAAGAACGAAAGCTGGCTGAGTGACTTTGGGCCAGTCATTGTCTCTCAGCCCAACTCATCTCACAAGATTGTTATTGTGGGGAAAACAGGAGGATGAATGAATATTAAATATGTTCACTTCTTAAAATGCCTTGGTAAGGCCACACCTGGAATACTGCATCCAGTTTTGGTTACAACGATGTAAAAAAGATGTTGAGACTCTAGAAAGAGTACAGAGAAGAGCAGCAAAGATGATTGGGGGACTGGAGGCTAAAACATATAGGGAACGGTTGCTGGAATTGGGTATGTGTAGTTTAATGAAGAAGAGAAGGGTGAGGGGTGACATGATAGCAGTGTTCCAATATCTCATGGGCAGCCACAAAAAAGAGGGAGTCAGGCTATTCTCCAAAGCACCTGAAAGCAGGACAAGAAGCAACGGATGGAAACTAGTCAAGGAGAGAAGCAACCTAGAACTAAGGAGAAACTTCCTGACAGAACAACTAACCAGTGGAACAACCTGCCTCCAGAAGCGGTGAATGCTCCAACACTGGAAGTTTTTAAGAAAAGACTGGACAGCCATTTGCCTGAAATGGTATAGGGTTTCCTGCCTGAGCAGGGGGTTGGACTAGATGACCTCCAAGGTCCCTTCCAACTTAATAAATAATAATAATAATAATAATAATAATAATAATAATAATAATAATAATAATAATAATAATAATAAATAAATAAAAATGTATTTATTTTATTTAGTGTTTGTATAATGAAAGCCAGGGAATCTACAATGTTATTACAGAGTAGTTTGGCTGCCTAAGATTGCTAGTTTCTTTAGTTCATGCTTGTGCACTATACAAGGTGCATCACAGGAGGAGAACTAGCTCCACATACAGAGTAGTGGCTAACAACATTCTGGAAGTATCAGTGTCATCCATGGCTTTTCACCACTGATTTCACCTCACATTTGGGCAGGTCCAGTGCTGATTGATCTCTTCTTTTCTGCATGATGTGCTGATAGCTTTCCATTAAAATGGTACCTGTTTATCTACTTTCATTTTTACACACTTTTGAACTGCTAAGCTGGAAGGAGTTGAAGACAAAAATGGGAGCCCACTCCCATTTTTGCAATACTAGGGCTTGAACTAATGGAGTACAGAGACACAACCTTCTCTGGCCAACCACTTCTCAATATAAAAAAATAAAATAATGGAGGCAGGATAATAAATAAATATTTGAACTTCAATGAGAGCCTTGGTGGAGCAGTGGGCTAATGCCTCCTTAAGTAACACCAGCTGCCTGCAATTAGTGCAGGTTCGCATCCCACCAGGCTCAAGGTTGACTCAGCCTTCCATCCTTCCGAGGTAGGTAAAATGAGGACCCAGATTGTTGGGGGCAATTAAGCTGACTTTGTAATAATGCCGCTTGGGGGGTGTGTGAAAGCCCTAATAAGCAGGCATATACATAGAATGAAGGCTACTGCTAAGCTTGTAAGCCGCCCTGAGTCTTCGGAGAATGGAATTAAAATTAAAAAAAATGTAGTGATATTTCAGACTCTTGCTGAGAAAAAGAGGTAATAGACAAAGAACAGCATCAGCTGAGTTCCACCATACTTCACTCTGCTGTCCCCCAGTGGAAGAATAAGTAGATAATCTTGAAGAAGGAATAAAAGAATCATTGTGTAAATGTATTATGTAAATAGTAACTTAGTCCTAGGAAAGAAGAAAATGTGAGAAAGAAATTCAAGCTAACTCCATCCTGATTCTGCTTGGTGTAAGAGGGGGCAAAGAGATACTCTGGAGGCCTTTCAGGTTTCACTAAAAATAATTCCTGAATTCCTGAAACATAATTCACTCTGTTTCCTGACTTGGTCTACCTCAAAGGGCTGACACTCCCATACTAGCTTCCTTGTTAGTTGGGCAACTTGATATGTAGCCAACATGCCATTCTAAGCTTCTAGATGCCATCTAAACTCACCCCACCCCATGTTAGGAAGTGTGGTTATTTGTTTAAAGTATTTCTAAATTTCCTATCATTAAACTAATTCCCCAGGTATATAAAAACAAACAGATACAACATAGTAATGCTAATTCAGTAAACAATCAAACCAATGAGATAATTGTGTAGTACAGATTAAATGTAGTGCAGCTGGGGATTGCAGCCAAGAAATTAAAGACACTTGCTCCTAGGGAGGATAGCCATGGCAAATCTAGACAGCACACTAAAAAGCAGAGATATCACCCTGCCAACAAAAGTGCGTATAATCAAGGCTATGGTCTTCCCAGTTGCAATGTATGGCTATGAAAGTTGGACCATAAGAAAGGCTGAGGGCAAAAGAATTGAGGCCTTTGAACTATGGTGCTGGAGAAGACTCCTGCGAGTCCCTTGGACTGCAAGGTGATCAAACCAGTCAGTCCTAGAGGAGATCAACCCTGACTGCTATTTAGAAGGCCAGATCCTGAAGTTGAAACTCAAATACTTTGGCCACCTAATGAGAAGGAAGGACTCACTGGACAGGAGCCTAATGCTGGGAAAGGTTGACGGCAAGAGAAGAAGGGGACGACAGAGAATGAGGTGGCTGGATGGAGTCACTGAAGCAGTAGGCGTGAGCTTAAATGGACTCCAGAAGATGGTAGAGGACAGGAAGGCCTGGAGGAACGTTGTCCATGGGGTCGTGATGGGTCAGACATGACTTCACAACTAACAACAACAACAGATTAAATAAGAACAACAGGATGTAGACTTAAGAGAACCAGAAAGGGCAATTTAGACCATGAAATCTGTCTGTCTATATATTCATAGTACTAGAGAAAAATTCCTTGTGTTTAATCACAGTTGACCAAATAAAGTATACTGCTCTGCGCTGTTCTGTTCTATCCTGCCACAATCCCAAGGAGTCCTTTGGAATTTTTACATTTCTGCCCCATACAGAGTATCATCCCCAAGACATGGTTGTCCAGCCTTCACTTGATGGTATAATGAAAGGCACCAGTAGATAGGAAACCAAGACAACTTCCAGATCAGGAGCTGATTCCTTCAGAGGAAGTGCTGTTCTTTCTCACTAACTATTGAGCCAATATTCCTGAAGGTTTCTTGCCACAGAGCCATTCAGTATTGGAAGAGTTCAACCTGAGTTTATTTTGCCCCTTCCTGACAACCTCCAGATACTGATTCAAACTTTCCCTGGTCTCTCTAGTTCTGTAATGGTATATGGAAAGGACCTTGGCTGCATTTCTTTACTGATTCTCCCATGGTCTTTGCCACATTGAATTTCAAGTTCAGCCTGCAATATGTTCAGCTGATGATATCTCAACTCAAATGGACAGAGGAATCTTCACAATAGATGTGTGTGTGTGTGTGTGTGTGTGTGTGCATTTGTGTGAAATTTTTACTTAAAAGTTTCAATGAAGGATTATCATATTTCATTGTAATCATACATAACCTATGAGAGCCATTTTGCCTTTTTCAGGGTGTACAAAAGCTTTGTTGTTGAGTGTGTTGGCTGATACGTAGGTTGAAGCTCCATTTTCCCAGCCATCAAAGAACAATAAAGGGTGTGGCCAGAGGGATTTTTTCTGGAAAGCCTTTCAAGATTCTCTAGAATGTGTAATGGAAAGATTCTAAAATGTATAATACACACAAAAAAACTCCCACACTGTTTTATGATCATTGTCGAAACTTCTGGCAACAAGAAGTACTTTCACAAACTTCTTGGTTCTAGGAACATAAGGAAATATGTGGAAGTCAAAGACAATTCAGGAACTACTGTATACTGGATCCCAGATGCACGAAGATTTAAAATAATTTTGAACCGGACAAAGAGAAAAATTGGCAATGAGCACAGGCCAATTAGTCAATGCAACAGATTTCTTCTTGACTTGAAGCCCTACAGGTAAGTTAGACTACAGTGCCCATCTTCTTTTGCCAGCACCCTCTAATGAAAATAAGACATCCTCATTTATGAAATTTGCCCTGAATTTTTATTCTGAGTAATATCATTTATATACTGGCTGCTATTTCACAATTCTCCAAAATTGAGGTGTGTCGCTCCTCGGACAGCTATTCAATTGGCTATTCCTCAAAGCCTACATGAGAATAAATGTTTCCTTTCAACCCTGCCCTTGTCAAAAGCTGCTTGAAAGAGTTGCAGATCTGAGTTAGAAAGTGTTCTTTGGCTCTTTGCCATTTCCACTGGAACATTTCTTTACCTCCTCCTGCCAGCTTTTGAAATTTATCAAGATGAGCAAGTATCTCCTCCTCGGTGTTTCTGTTCTGATCTTCTGCACAGTTGGTAAGTGCCAAGTTTTAAAAAAGAGAGAGAGAGAGAGAGAGAGAGAGAGAGAGAGAGAGAGAGAGAGAGAGAGAGAGAGAGAGAGAGAGAGAGAGAGAGAGAGAAGGAAAAGTGAAAGAGAAATATTCTGCTAGACTAGAGACATTTGCCTAGAGCAGGGGTAGGCAACCTTGGCTCTTTTATGGCTCGTGGACTTCAACTCCCAGAATTCCTGAGCCAGCCATGCTGGGAGTTAAATAAATAAATAAATACTTTTATTTGTATACCGCCCTTCTCCCGAAGGACTCAGGGCGGTGAACAGGGCAAACATATAAAAATACAAAATACAAAAATTAAAAAAGAATTAAACAAGATGCCCAAGTTAACAATAGATTAAAATACATTTAAAACAACAATAAAATTCAAACCCTATCCCCCATCAGGCCAGGCCGGCTTATTCGAACAAATAAGTCTTCAGATCGCACCGGAAAGAGCGAAGGTCGGGCGCCATCCGGAGCTCAACCAGCAAACGGTTCCACAATTCCGGCGCACCCACAGAGAAGGACCTCCCCTGGGGGCCACCAGGAGTTGAAGTCCACGAGTCATAAAAGAGCCAAGGTTGCCTACCCCTGGCCTAGAGAAAAGGACTCAACAGTCTGTAACCAACCAGCTCTTCTGGGCTACAACTCCCAGATGATCTGATCTTCTAGAAATTGCAATCCAAAACAGCTGGAAGCAATCAGATGGCTTATTCATGGATTAAGTATTTCAGCATTGGGGGAAAAATAGTTTCTAATGCTTTACTTTATCTGTATTTTATCTGCCCCACCTGAATCTATCTGACAAGAGTTTCAGACTGTGATGGTCTCAGATTTGCAAAACTGACCCGTATTCTTTCTGCACAGCAAACTGCAAAACACTGTGCTCTCTGTAGGGTTCCTGTGCACCAATTTTGTTAGATAAATCCAATAAAAATGTAGCCTGTTTGGCTAGGAAGGTAATCGCATGGGGTAAATTAATGTAGTTACCACTGGTGGGATTCCACAATATTTTAGATTGAATCAGACCATTTGTGGAAAGGAAGAAAGTCTGATGTGATGTTTCAGTGGTAAACATAGAAAGTCCCCTGGATTAAATTCAATTTTTGATGATATAGATATGTCTTTCTTGGCAAGAATGTAAAAGGGATTTACCCTTGCCTCTTGGAAGTTTTTCACCATTCAAACTAGTATATAGCCTGGGGTTTTACTAAGTTCCCATCCAAGAACTAAATACTGCACAATCAATCCTACCTGAGCACCTATATTTTTGTTTCATTTAATTTTTACCTTGGAAAAGTTTTGGCGTTAGATGCCTTATATACAAATGAAGGAGCCATATAATATTCTTTTTTAAAATCTAGAAATAATATGCAATTTATGTATTTGGATTAGTTTATGCACATTATTCAGGAAAACAAAATCTGGTTATGCCACCAGACTGTTGAATGAGAGAAGAATTGTTTATGGGTATATGATTATATAGGGTTTTATGGATCCTTGGCATAAGCATATTTTGCTAATGTGCTACAATTGTGGATTGTATTGTTTGTTCTTATTCTGGTTTTAGTTATTTGAATCCTGTTAACTCATAGTAGAATTATAAGATACTCAAAGTTGGTAAATGATTGGAGCAGCATATAAGCCTAGTAGAATGAATGAATGAATGAATGAATGAATGAATGAATGAATGAATGAATGAGTGAATGATGAATGATTGATTGAATGAATGAATGAACTGCAGAAAAATTGAGCTATATATTGCAGTGCAGGCATATTGAGAAGTAAATCTCACCATATACAGTTACAGCTTTAGTTTATCATTAGTTTGCATAAACGAACATGAATGAAATAACCAAAACAAGGAATTAATTCCAGGTCCCTTAGACAAAGATACTAATCCTATAGATAGATTGGTGTTACAAAACTTCATGCTATGAAAGAACTTGTTTATTTCAAATCACCATCATCAAACAGTTAAAAAATAGTCAGAGGCACCTCACCTTTTTGGAGTTGGGTGGCAAACAAATGGAAAAAAATATTATTATACACATTAGCCTAATCTTTATTAAGTAAATAGAGCTTATATGCTTGTCCCATTATGTTCTTTACCTCCATTTTTAAAAACACAATTCTGACAGCAATTTTTGGACAGGTTTTAAGAACTATCCCCAAGTTTTTTTGTATGCATATTCAACTGTCCATTGCTTTGTTCAGATATCCAGCTGAAAAAGAATAGAATAGAATAGAATAGAATAGAATAGAATAGAATAGAATAGAATAGAATAGAATAGAATAGAATAGAATAGAATAGAATAGAATAGAATAGAATAGAATAGAATAGAATAGAATCTGGAAGGGATCTTGGAGATCTTCTAGTCCAGCCCCTTGCTCAAGCAGGAGAACCTATACCATTTCAGATAAGTGACTGTCTAATCTCTTCTTAAAAACGTCCAGTGATGGAGCGCCCATGATTTCTGAAGGCAAAGCTGTTCCACTGGTTAAGTGTCCTCACTGTTAGGAACTTTCTCCTTAATTCCAGGTTGCTTCTCTCTTTGATCAGTTTCCAACCATTGTTTCTTGTCCTGCCCTTTGGTGCATTGGAGAATAGCTTGACATCCTCTTCTTTTTGGCAGCCCCTCAAATACTGGAATACTGCTATAAGCAAACAGTGTGTCTCAGGCGGCTATGTAGAAAAAAGAAATTCAAGAGAGAGTCTTGCCGTTCGATCTACACTTTCAAAAATTTCAGAATACTAGTGGGGTGTAGAAATCCCTCCTCTTGTATTTGGCTCTGTTGGTCATTTATTGGTCTTTTTCACTTTAATATATCCACTAAGGGTATTAAAGAAACTTGGGCAAAATTTCAGTGGGAGCATATTTAATTATTTGCTTACTTCCTCACTTTATTTCTTTAGGTGTTATTTTTGTATGCTACTCCTTGGAAAGACTGGCTAATAATCTATTGGTTGCAATGTAGCAAGAAGCAACAAATGGAGTTTGCTACTGGCTTGCATTCTCCTTTTTCAAAATTACCATGGATCCATGAATAGATGAAAACTAAGTCCAATCTCGCTCTCTACATGGGGCTGCCCTTGGGGACCACCCGGAGGCTTCAGCTGGTGCAGAATGCAGCCGCGCGGGTTGTGATGGGGGTTTCCCGATACTCCCATGTAACACCTCTGCTCCACGAACTGCATTGGCTTCTGGTTGCCCTCCGGGTGAGATTCAAGGTGCTGGTGATGACCTATAAAGCCCTCAATGGCTTGGGTCCGGGATATCTGAGGGAACACCTGCTGCCGGCATCAAGCTCCCTTCGTCCTGTGCGCTCCCACAGGGAGGGTCTTCTCAGGGTACTGCCGGTAAAAGATTACCAGCGGACAATACCCAGGGGGAGGGCCTTCTCTGTGGGTGCACCTGCCCTTTGGAATCAGCTGCCTGTAGAGCTTAGGACTGCCCCTGACCTTCGTTCATTCCGCCGCGACCTGAAGACCTGGCTCTTTGAGCTTTCTGGCCTGGTCTGAGCATATTAATTGGGATTTTAACTGTTTTTAACTGGGGTTTATTGCAAGGTCTATTTAATCTTTTTAATTGATTTTAAGTTTTGTAATTGTTGTATTGTTTTTTAAAAAAAACCTTGTGAACCGCCGAGTCCTATGGGATAAGGGCGGTATATAAATTGAATAAATAAATAAATAAATAAATAAATAAATAAATAAATAAATAAATAAATAAATAAATGTACTTATTTGGGGGGGGGAAATTGATCTTGTGATTTATAGATTTGATTATTGGAAAGTGTAAATAATGGAAAGAAGAAAATTATGATGTAAACCTAAAGAGAGAAAGTAAAATATGCATTACAACTTATGACCAGTCATTTGGCAACTTTTCATAGTTATGAGGAGGCTGCTTATGACCTGGATTCAAAGTTTTTATGGTCACACTGCTCTGCAATCACACAGCCAAACTTTGGGCACTTAGCAGTATGGCTGGATTTACTGTCATTCACAGCTCCTCTGGCCATGTGACTATATATTACAACAATTTTTTCTGGAAACTACCCCATAGTGAACTGTGGTGGAAACCAAAGATGACTCAATCAATGCACCTGATTTTTCACTTTACAGTTTCAACTCATATTTGGAAAGCTTCGGATTCCTCGTGTCCAACCACAACATGATAGAAAACAGCCACTCCCAAAAAGACTTGGGTGGAGAAAGGAAAGTCACTTGTTTTCCTTGCTGAGCTTTAATAACTTAATCTTCCCTTCATGGGAAGTGAAGCTGAATGCTTCTGCAGGGAACCACACCTTTGGCATGCCCAATTGGCCATACTCTATGTGATAATAAATTTCTGGGCTCCATTCCAGCTTTCTCTTCTTTCCACCTTGTGCTGCTCCCAGCATGATTCCCATTCCAACTTTCTCAAGGTTCATGCCAGGATTTCACCTGTGTGAAAGTAATTTCTTCAGGTGAAGCTGGTCTATATTACTGGCTATTGCTATTTACCACCCTGTGTCAAAGGCTGTGCAAAAAAGGAACAAAACAAAGCCATCATGACTTCATGTACATGAAGTGGGGCGTTGTTGTTTTTTTTTTAAAAAAATGTCAATTTTTAAGGTGGCATAATGGTTAGAATGCAGTATTGCAGGCAAACTCTGCCCACAGCCCGGAGTTTGATCCTGCTGGGGCTCAGGGTTGATGTTGTATATTCAAGTTCAACAAAAAGCCATAAACGCCGTGAGGTAAAAAGGCGTGGCACCCGTTTGACAGTTGACAGCTGTCAAAAGGCTGCCGCCTACCTAACACGCACACGCGGCGGCCGGCTGACAGTGACAGCTGTCAAAAGGATGCCGCTAGCCATCCGTGCAGGCGCAGCACTTGACAGCTGTCAAGCTGCCTGCAGCCACGCATGCGCATTCAGCCGGAGCTGTCAAAAGGGTTACCACCAGCTGGAAGAAGAGGCGCAGTTGCTTTTGACAGCTCCCGGCTGTCAGAGCTGCCGACAGCAGATTGGCCGGAGCCACACGGCAGGAGAACGCTATGTTATGATTGGTTGGTTGCTTGTCAAAGTTATGTATAAAGAGAGGAAACCCCTGGCTGAGTTTTAGCCCGCCATCAACGAAGCCTTGCCACCCGGAAGCCAAAATCAAATACAGATCCTTGACTTACAACCACAATTGGGACCAGTTGTTAAGTGAGCCATGCCCAATTTTACAACCTTTTTGCCATGGTAGTTAAAGCAAATCACTGCAGTTGTTAAATGAATCACATGGTTGCTAAGTGAATCTAGCTTCTCCCATTGACTTGTATTAATTACTAATGATTTTTTTCTAAGATTAAGAAGATCAAGATATGTCCAAGAACTATATCTGATCACAGTCCAGTATGGTTGGAGATAGAAAAAGATAATGGAGATAGACGGTCTTGGTGACTAAATGAAAATTTGTTTAGATATCAGGAAAATGTGGAAGAGTGTAAAAAACAGATGAAAGATTTTTTTTAAATTAATATGCATAAGGGTACTTCTATTGAGATGGTTTGGTATGCAAGTAAAGCTTATATGAGAGGAGTGTTAATATACTTGAACAATAAATATATACGTAAATTGGAATTCAGGTGGAAAGAATTAGAGGAGGAAATTAAGAGAAAAGAAAAGACTTTAATTTTGAATCCATCTGATGGGAAGATCAAAGAGGTAATTACTTTACTAAGAGGTCAGTTTGATATGTTGATGGCAGATCAAGTGGCAACTAACTTACGGTATGTTAAACATAACACTTTTTGTAATGCCAATAAACCGGGTAGGTGGTTAGCCTACTTGTTAAGGAAGAAACAAAGGGCATGTAATATAGATAGAATAGAGTACAAGGGTAAAGTAGTGTATCAGCAGAATCTTATTAAAAAGGCTTTTGTTGATTTCTATTCTAAGTTGTATGTTAGAGATAAGATTCGAGATACAGATATAGATAGATACTTGCAGGAAGCTAACATTCCTGTTCTTACACAAGAACAAAGGGAAGGGATTAATCAATTGATAAATGATGAAGAATTTTTTTTAGCAATTAAGCAATTAAAGGTAGGTAAAGCACCAGGAACTGACGGATTGACTGCCGTCTATTATAAAAATTTACAGTCAGAAATGGTGGAACCCTTAAGAGAATTGTTTAGGACAATTCAACTGGGAGGAGAAGTGCCTCCATCATGGAAAACAGCGTTTATTTCACTGATTCTGAAGGAAGATCAAGATATTACCCAAGCCAAAAACTATAGACCAATATCGCTTTTAAACACTGATTATAAGATATTTGCCAAAATTTTAGCAAATAGATTAATGAAGGTAATGCAGCAAGTGATTCATAGTGACCAAACTAGATTCATAAGTGGGAGACAAATGAAGAATAATGTGAGACATATTGTAGATTTATTGGAATTTTTGGAAAGAAATAATCAGGTCTCTGCAGCGCTGATCTTTTTGGATGCTGAAAAAGCTTTTGATCAATTGGATTGGCAATTTTTGGTGAAAGTATTGGAGAAAATGGAGTTTGGGGAAATTTTTTTACAACCTATTAGAGCAATATATCAGAAGCAAACAGCTCGTATAATAGTTAATAGTAGTTTGACAGAAACATGTAATATTGAAAAGGGCACAAGACAGGGGTGTCCGTTGTCACCCTTACTGTTTGTTTTAACATTGGAAATATTATTGATTAAAATATGAGATTCAAATAAAATTAAGGGAATTAAAATAAGAGATCAGGATTATAGACTGAGAGCATTTGCGGCTGACTTGGTTATTACAGTAAGTCAACCGACTTACTCAGTTGTAGAGCTGATGGTGATAATAATGTTATATGGGAAAGTTTCTGGATTTAAGATAAATACACAAAAAACTAAAATATTGTCTAAAAATATGACTATAGAACAAAAGGTTGTTTTAGAAGAGTTAACGGAATTTGAAATAGTCAAGAAGACTAAATATTTGGGGGTTTATTTGTCAGATTCAAATGTGAAGTTATACAAGAATAACTATGAACCGTTATGGGTAAAAATACAAAAAGACCTAGATAGTTGGAAAAAACTAAAATTATCCTTATTGGGAAGAATTACAGCAGTGAAAATGAATGTTTTGCCAAATTTTTTATTTTTATTTCAAATGATACCTATACTTAAAAAGGATTTAAATTTGGAGGAATGGCAGAAAGGTATTAATACATTTGTTTGGGCAGCGAAAAAGCCACGAGTTAAATTTAAGATAATGCAAGACATACGTGAAAGAGGTGGTCTTAAAATGCCTAATCTTAAATTATATTATGAGGCTGCTGCTTTATCATCGATAAGTGACTGGTTTAATTTAACACAAGGGAGATTATTAAACCTTGAGGGTTATGATTTGTTATTTGGTTGGCATGCATATTTATTTTATGATAAGAAGGTGGATAATGTGTTTAAGATACATATATTAAGGTATGCTCTGTTGCGAGTATGGAAGAAATATAGATATAAGTTAAATTATAAGATACCAATTTGGGCAATACCTAAACATGCAATAGAAAATATAAACGTTGGATTTAAACATGATGAGACTACATATAAGGAAATTTTAAGAATAGAAAGGAATGTATGGCAATTAAGGCCATATAATATTTTAAAAGAAGAAAAGATTGTACAAACTTGGTTCCAGTATGGGCAGTTACAGGCAAGATGGAAAGAGGATCAGAAAGTTGGTTTTTCGATAACTGATAAAAATTTGGTAAAACAAATTAGAGATCAAGGTCAAACACATATAAGAAGGATATATAATGCATTGATAGAAATTGATTCAGAAACGGAACTTGTTAAAGATTGTATGATAAAGTGGGCCCAGAACTTTCAGGAGGTTATAACAATGGATACTTGGGAAAAGATTTGGGTCAGAAATGTAAAATTCACACAGGCTCAAAATTTAAGAGAGAATTTTTATAAAATGTTTTATAGATGGCACTTAGACCCTAAAAAGTTAGCAAGTATGTATCCGAACTGCCAGCCCAAATGTTGGAGGTGTGGTTGTGAGGATGCAACGTATTTTCATATATGGTGGACTTGTAAAAAAGTCAAAGCTTTTTGGATTAAAATTTGGTGGAATATGCAAAAGATATTTAAGAAAAAGATAAGGTTTTCTCCGCAGTTGTTTTTGTTGGGTATTATTACAGACTTTACTGTTATAGATACTAACTTGGTTTTGAATTTAATTACGGCAGCAAGACTTTTAGTAGCGCAATATTGGAAAAAGGAGGAACTGCCGACTATAGAAGAATGGACTTTGAAAGTTTCCAATTTAGCGGAAATGGCAAAGATCTCAGCTTACTTGAAAGAACAATCGCAACAGAGATATATTGTGGAATGGAGAAGATGGATTGAATATATTCAGAATAAATATGGGACTAAAAAGTTTCATTTAGCATTTGAATAAGTAGTGGTTTTATATTATTAGTTATTTGTTATTTGTTAGTAATATAATCAGTGCTTTTTTTGTAAAAGAAAAAGGTGCCGGAACTCACACATGTCATACAACCCGCCTTGCCTACCCTACAAGGTTCCATCCCAAAAAGGTGCCGGAACTCGGTTCTGAGCGTTCTATGAGAAAAAAAGCCCTGAATATAATTATGACTATGGAGAGTTAAAGCGCGATAGAATTTAATATTTTATTCTTGTTGTTAGCATATTTTAACTTATGTTTGTAAGTCTATACCCTGTATTCAGCTCTGGGAAGTCGGGGAGGGGGGAGGGGAGGGGAGGGTTGGGGAGAGGGGAGTGGGACGAGGGAGTTTCTTTTTTATATCTAAAAATGTATTGTAAAATTTTTCAATAAAAAAAGGATCTGTATTTGATTTTAAGGCTATGTTTACTGGATGGCTGTAACAGGATGCCTGGTAACTCTATTAAGAAGTATCACGATAGACCGTTAGGTGGCAGCCAGAGCATTCTTAGACATGACAACTTACCCAGCTGTTCCCATATCTCTATTCAAACTGAACTAATTTCACTCTTTTGGTTTCGCTCTTTGCAGGTCAAGGTCTAGTATGCAATGTGTGCAAGCTTAAAGTCGGCAGTGTTTGTTTTAGTTCTGATGAACCCTGCAGAACAAAGGAAGGCCAGCAGTGTGACATGACCAGAGTTTATACAGGTACAGTTTGAGAGAGAGACAGAGAGAGAGAGAGAGAGAGACAAAGAGAGACAGAGACAAAGATTTTGAGCATTGGCACCTATTAAAAAACTTCAACACCTAAATATAATCACCCATCTTTTATCATGGGCTTCTCAGGGACATTTTCAACTTCTTTGTAGGAGTCAAAGATTTTAGTGGATAGGATGATGTTGCAAATTAAGTGGCCATATCACTCATACATAAGCAAGAGGAAAAGAGTTAAGTATTTGTTTTAAAAAATGATGAAAACTATTGTTGGATCACACTACTCCTATCAAGCATTTCCTGCCTAAAAGTCTGAATTGTTTACATGAAAACTGTATACAGTTTTCATGTATGTATGTATGTACAATGCCCATAGTTGTCAACCTGGTTGGAGAAAATCTGAATAATGTTGGAAAGATAAATCTGGGTGAGAAGGACATGGATTGGAACAACTGGAAATAAAGCTGGAAGGTAACCTAAATGCATATATTTACATCTCTAGTTTTATGTAAAACAAGAGGTTAAATAGGAGCTACCAGGTTCTCTTAAAAACCTTCTTGTTCTACTACTATGGTTTGGGCTTATAGTAACCTATAAGCTGCTTATTGCCCATCCCTGTTTTAGAGGAACACTTGAAATCTCTCAGTTGTCCAGCTCCTCAATCCACTATGTTGAGACTAAAGTATGGAATGGAAATAAAATGATAGACACATATAATAAATAAAGTGAAGGAGACTCAGTTCTTGATGACTACATGGGCATAAGGATGCCATTATCTTGGCAACAATATGAAAGTGACCTGTCATTGCTTTCTTTGAGGATGTCCCAAAGATGTCTTTTCAAAAGGCAACTGGACTTTGTTTTTTCTTGAAGAAAGAAAAAAAAATCAATTGCCTTTTGAAAAATCACCTTTGAGGCAACCATGACCAGGATAACTGAGAATCTCCACAGACATTCTTTGAGGATGCTTTTCACTTCCTTGGAATTGCCTTCAGCCCTGGGATTCCTTGTTAGTATAGTACAGTGATGGCGAACCTTTTAGAGACCGAGTGCCCACACTGCAACCCAAAACCCACTTATGTATCATCGGGTGCTGGGTGGGTATGGCCCATTGGGTGGGTGTGGCCCATTGGGTGGGTGTAGCCAATTGGGTGGGCGTGGCCCATTGGGTGGGTGTGGCTGCGGTGGTAACAGCAGAGTGAGTGGGACTAAAAAGTTCAATCAATCAATTCGTACTTTGCAAGATCTTTTTTTCCCGCGAGAAGTTGAAATTAATTGATTGATTGAACCTTTTTTTTTTTGCACACAGTGGTGGAGGCCTAAAGCATAAAGGTTTTATAAAACCCAGATGAAGGCCTAGGACTGGGGCAACGGTGCGTGTGCCCACAGAGAGGGCTCTGTGTGCCACCTGTGGCACACATGCCATAGGTTCGCCACCACGGGTATAAACTCTTCTAAGCTGTAGCCAGACCTAATTCTGCTTAGCTTCTGAATCCAGTTAAGATCACTCAAGAGGTGCCATCTGATAAAACTACCTGTAAGTAAAACAGATTTCAAAACCTGCAAATAATAACCATATTGATATAAAACTTCTTTTCTAACTGGTCATCTTGATTGCCTTATCATACATACTGTAGATCCTGTTTAAAATTCTTATTTAAATTTGTTTTCCCCACAATATTCAATACATTCTTACTGGTTAAGATTTTTATTACATTTAACTATTTAAGTCTTTTTCCTCATACAGGCCATCCCAACATATTAGAAATTTTAGAATATTAGAAAAATGTCTATATTTGTTATTTATCCAAATAATAAGAACTGTATTAATTCAAGGATGGCAAAAGAGAACATTTTTGGAAGAAGAGAACATCAAGCAGAGCCATTATGTGGACCATAGAATTATAGAAACTACCGTAATTGTTATTGATTGTTTTTAAATATAAACCCAGACAACACGATATTTACCAAATATTAAGGTGATTATGTAAAAAAATAAAATAAAACATATTTAAAAAAAACAAATTTCAAAACCTTCAGTTTTCAAATGCTACTTTTCACATAGGTTTCCCCAAGATGGAGCAAATGTCCTAGCTTTTAACATTTATTTTTCTTGTTTCTTTTCCCACCAGGCAGTCTAAAGCTCTTCACGAAACACGACTGCGGAAAAATGACTGAACTCTGCAACAAGACCGAACAGAGGGATACTGTTTTTGACATAATTACAATCGCACTTGTTGTACCTTTGACTTATGCAATGGGGGTGTGATCAGCCCGCCCAGCCTTACCCTCTTTACTGGCCTCTGCTTTGCACTTGGTTGGTGGCTTTCATGTTAACTTTTACATTGAAATCAACAACAACAACAACAATAATGGAAGGCTACACTCTTCTCATCTTGAAGCAACCCTAGAACCCAAGATCCCAGCCTCTCCTGTTGTTGTTGTTAGCTGCGAAGTCGTGTCTGACCCATCCCGACCCCATGGACAACGTTCCTCCAGGCCTTCCTGTCCTCTACCATCTTCTGGAGTCCATTTAAGCTCACGCCTACTGCTTCAGTGGCTCCATCCAGCCACCTCATTCTCTGTCGTCCCCTCCTATTGCCCTCAATCTTTCCCAGCATTAGGCTCTTCTTCCAGCATTAGGCTCTTCCTTCTCATTAGGTGGCCAAAGTATTGGAGTTTCAACTTCAGGATCTAGCCTTCTAAAGAGCAGTCAGGGTTGATCTCCTCTAGGACTGACCGGTTTGATTGCCTTGCAGTCCAAGGGACTCACAGGAGTCTTCTCCAGCATTTACTAGTTGGCATCTAATTTCATCTCCTTGGTCATGTTTCATATCCAGCAGTTTTTTGAGCACTTCATGCACTAATTTAACATGCTCTACCATGGTCTCAGTGTAGATAAGGATGTCATTGAGGTAGACTAAGACTCCCTCATATAGGTGACCATGCAGTACTTGGTTAATCAATTGCATGAACACAGCAGGAGCCCGTTTCCAACTTTTGTCAACTTTCCGACGCATGGGAATAAGGCACAAAAAAAACATTCTTTAGATTTCCTAAGGAATTGCTGGTTTACAAAATGTCTGCTATGCAGATATGATCAGCCCCAAATAATAAAACTATTGAACTGATCATGTTGCTTTATTTCCCCCTCTTCAGAACTACAGACTCATTAATTTAGCCTTCTGGGTTTTGCATTATCATATATTTGGCTTAACAAACAAAGGTATTTTTCTTTAAAGACTTAATATTAAACATGCATGTGTTTGGGGACCATCATTCTGACAGTCACACATTTATCTTTTCAAATTTCCCTATTGCAAGTAACTTTTTCTAATGTGATTCATCTCATATTTTTGTGCATGTGATGAATTGCATTTCAAAAGTTGGAATTGTTCATGTTGCAAATAATGATTAGATAACAAATGTCTGAGATCAAAAACAAGAAATTAGAAACATTCAAACTCCCACCCCGAGAGATTTTCTTCAGAATGTTGCGGGAAGCATTATCTGAGCAGGATTTTGACCATGTCCAGTGGGTTGTTCTATTGCTATGGAAGTGGTAATGTATCAGTTAATCCTTGCTTAATCCTCGTTCAGTGAATGTCCTCAAGTGACAAAATCCCCACATCCCACTTAATCAGATGAAATAAATCAAAGTTCAGAGGGATGCATTCTCTGAATCTGAGTTATGTACTGACTTGGCCAAACACAGAACTTTAAATTAGAGTAAAGGAAATTCTGGATGGAGGCTTTGCTCTTCAGTGACAGCAGGATGGCTCTTAGTGCTAATTGAGATGGATCCTCCAAATGCATTGATTTGGGGACTTCAAGTCATGTACAATAGGCATTTTACTTGTACATTCAACAGAGAACTCCAAACTTCTCCTGTTAGTTTCTTTGTTATCTTGGTCTGTATGTTATATTGCTTGCTTGCTTTCTTGAAATCACAAGAGTGGTTGCTCTCATTCATGACAATGATGAATCTGCATACAGAGGGGAAGTTGAACAACTAACCTTGTGGTGAGGCCAGAACAATCTTGAACTGAACACACTCAAAACTATAGAAATGGTAGTAGATTTTAAGAGAAGCCCTCCTATTCTACCACCTCTTATAATACTGGACAACACAGTATCAACAGTAGAGACCTTCAAGTTTCTAGGTTCTATAATATCTCTGTCAACTTTAAAATGAACCTGTCTATGGAAACATGAGAATAGTGCCACATCTCTTATGGTCGCTCCGTTTGGCACAATGAGCATAGAAAAAGAATTACTTAAGAGTTCCTAAACTTTACAATCCCTTCCTGCCTGCCTGCCTGCCTTCTCAAAGCACTGTGGATCTGTAAAAACAATGGATGAGCCCAGAAGAATTTGGGAAACTCTTGAGGCGTTTAGGTTAATAGAGAGGTCAATCCTTAGCCAAATTAGGCTCATGTTGCTTGGAGCTGGAGTGCAGAGACATTTTATATATTTATTTATTTATTATTTATTTATTTATTATTTGGATTTATATACTGCCCGTCTCCCGAAGGACTCGGGGCAGTGTACAGGGCAGTTAAAACACTATATACAACACATAATATACAAAAATTAAAATAAATTAAACCAAGTAGCCCTAAACAATAAAACCCATTCTAAAATGTAAAATTTAAAATCTAAAATCCCAGTCCCTCAGTCCAGGCTGGCAAGTTCAAATAGCCAAGTCTTCAGGTCGCAGTGGAAAGAGCAAAGGTCGGGAGCCATCCGGAGCTCAACAGGGAGCTGATTCCAGAGGGCAGGTGCGCCCACAGAGAATGCTCTCCCTCTGGGGGCCACCAGTCGACATTCCCTGACCGACGGCACCCTGAGGAGGCCCTCTCTGTGGGAGCGCACAGGACGATGGGAAGTTAACGCCAGCAAAAGGTACTCCCGTAAATAATCCGGACCCATGCCATTTGCATCGTTTATTATTCTGATGCAAAGTTATTTATTATGATGCAATGTTATCTGGAACACAATAGAATATATATGCTACAGTTGCAACAGTGCAATTCAGGTGTAGTGAAATTACACATAAAGCTGCAGATCTTAAAGATAATAGGAATAACAGAATAAAAGAGTTGGAAGGGACCTTGGAGATCTTCTAGTAGTCTAACTCAGGAGAAACAGCAGGAGAAACATGGAAAAGCCACTATTATAAGCATGTATAAAGGGAGTCAGTTTCCACTTGCTTAGAAATGTAGGTGACCAAATATACATTAGCCAATGCAATTGCATCATTTTAATACCTCGTGTCAGGACCCAGTTCAACTCCACATCATAAGCAAGCAGAACTCTTGGAAACAGTTTCTTCCAGTAGGAACTTTTATTAAGAGTAGTTGATAGCAGGCATAATAGACAGGATCTGAGATTTCCCACATAGCACAGTAGATTATAGTATCCCCAAACAAGACCCCACCCCACAGATCGACCGCCCAATGTGGGATAGCCAATCCCCAAGTATTAATTCCATTGTGGGAACTGGGGAGATAACTTCGGCCCATCTCCAGTTCATGCAGCGAGGGTCGGCGACTTCTTCACACCCTCCTCTGAGAGCATAGACATAAACCAAGCACTGAGGTTACATTCTTTCTTCCCTCCTTTGTTCTTCTGACAGTTTAAAAGATAGAGTTCAGAGAGAGATAATGCAGGAAACAAGTTGTTACATTTTAGCAGGGCTGGTCGAGGATACAGACCCAATAAACAAAGTAAAGGATTACATTGTAGTGAACAGAGGAAGTGAAATTAATAGCCCTGCAGGCACATTCCCCCTCCCCCTTGGGAGAATGGCAGAACCCAGGAAAAGGTGGGATTTGTTTTTAGATCATAGAGGACAGATAGAAATGAAATGAAATAGGAATGGGTTCTGACACCTTGTGGAAATTGTTTGCATTTGTATTGTATTTCCATCACATCCAGGATCTTTCTGAGCTGGTTGAGCACATTGCCCTTTTGAGGAAGGCCAAGGTGCTCTTGCAAGATGTCTCCCATAAGGAGGAAATGCTGGTTTACAAAATTGCTGCTGTGTGAGTACAACCAGCCCAAAATAATACTGTGTTACTCCCTGATTAGACTTCCGGTTTGCCATCGCAGCACCTGCAAATGCAGGAAAGCGACCTCCGTCTTCCACGTCCAAATTCGTTCCGCTGGGATACCCTGGAAAGGGTCAAAAGTCGAGATAAGAGAAACTTTGGTTACCTAAAGCTTGGGAATTATAAATATCAAATGTTAATTTTAATATTGATGGGAAATTTAAGCTTGGGGAAAAAGCAATAACTGTTCTGTACCAGCCTGCTACCGGCCCTGCAGCAAAAGCAGGGACAACCCCTTTACAAATGGCAAGAGGCTGGAATAAAGCCTGCCAAATTTATTCACATAAAACAGAGCAAGACAAGACACCAACCATAAAACACAAGCTAAGAAGCAGGAACAATCCAAGCAGTTGCCTACAGCAAACCAGCCCTCCCACACATTCCCCTTAAATACAGTTCAGGGCGTGGCCTCTCTGTGCCTCCTTCCGAGGTGCCCCATTGCCTTCCTCTGTTTACTCCTGACTGACTGCCTCCTGCGTCGGGCATCCTTGAACAGGGCCAGCTGTGGGTCATCTTCATCCACGCTGTCAGGCTCACACAGCTGGGTCTGCATCGTGACCAGATGAGAGGGGCCTGGCTGAGGGCTCTCATCAAGCTGTCCAACCCCCTCATCAAGCTCTTCAACACCCCCCTCCTCCTCCTCTGAGTCGTCCAACCCAACTGCCGAACCCACAGGCTGACCCTGAATCACAACAATAACAGGACATTGATTGTATATAAGGATTGAATGTAAACACAATTAAGATATATATAAGCTAAAAATTATTGATAAACATAATAATGATGTTTTTACTTAGTTGATAATAATGAGAACTGTGTTAGCCTAATAAGAGATAGTAGATATTAAGGGGAAAAGAGAGGAAATATCTGATGTTGTAACTTGAGATTTGTACTAAAGATTTATGTATGTTATTGAACTATTGATTAACCCAGCCACCACATTGCTTTTTAAATACTTAATTGTAAAATTAAAAAACTAATAAAATATTATAAAATAAAATACTGTGATACTCCCTCTCCAGAATTACAAATTCATCAATTTAGCCTTCTCTGATTTGCTTTTTTGGAAGTAGAATAGAAATTGGGCTCCCTTTTTTAAATAATTAACATTAAACTTTGTATGTGTTTCAGAACCATTATTCTGACACTCACATATTTATGTTTTTAAATTTCCTGTTGGAACTAATTTTACTTTATGTGATGATACATTTTGTATATTAGTTTCTGATGAAGTACATTTTAAAATCTATGGTAACCGAGAAGAGGTAGTTGATGAAACAACCCAGCCCTGTGCCTATACAGCTTTACAAATTGTGCCCAGCATCTTGAACTCAACCACAAGCAAACTGGCAACTCAGCCTGAACCCAGTGACAAAAGTGGGACATCTTGTGCTTAATCAACACCAAGTGGAGCTGGCCACAGAGGAAGGAGAACCAATGCCAGATAGAACCATCACCCACCCCCAAATTCTGTGGCCAGTCCAGAAGGAAGCCACAGTATGGAAGGCGACCAAGAAATCTGGAAAAGCAAGGATGCACACACAGCCCCTATACCGATCATGCTGTTTCAATCCCACATCCAGATCTGAAACCTGACTTGAAGAGGCCCTGATAATTCATTTCATCCAAGAGTCTCTGAATTAACCTTTTATTGTCAAAGTACAACCATGTATACACTGATATTGGCTGAGCCTCCCTTCGTGCCCCCACCCCCCAATTTACAGTGACACAAACCCTCCATCTTATTACACCATGTGAACTAATTGCACAACACACTGGCCTCGCAAGTCAATTATGCATGAAGTTTATAAAAAATATTTCCTGTTCAAAAGCCTAACAGCCCATGGATAAAAGCTGTTCTTCAGCCTGTTGGTGCGGCCGGCTATACTCCTATATCTCCTACCGGATGGTAGGAGAGTAAAGAGATACCGTCCAGGGTGTGAGTCATCCCTGAGAATCTTCCTCACTCTTCCAAGGCAGCGAGCCCTGCTGATGTCATCCAGTGGTGTCAGGGGACAGCCTACAATGTCTTGTGCTGTGCTCACCACCCTCTGTAATCCCTTCCTATCCGCGGCTGTCAGACCAATATACCAAACCACAATACAGTATGAGAGGATGCTCTCTACAGTAGACCGGTAAAAGAGGGTCATAAGCTGTTGTTCTACCCTGTTCTTCCACAAGACCCTAAGAAAGTGAAGCCTCTGTTGGGCCTTTCTGGCCACCTGGGTTGTATTAATTTTCCAGGTAAGATCTTTGCAGAGGTAGACTCCCAGAAATTTAAAGGAGGAAACTCTCTCCACACAGTCCTCCCCGATGTAAAGTGGGGCAGGTTCCTCCTTTTTCCTCTGGAAGTCTAGCACCACCTCTTTCGTCTTGCCGATGTTCAGGTGCAAGTTGTTGTTACAACACCATATGGATAGTTTTTGTACCTCTGCCCTGAAGCTGTTCCATGGTTACCTTAGCAACAAATCCCCAGAAGACGGGATGAGTGGGGACTGGGGAAAAACTATCCCAGATGGTTGACCACAGTTCATCACATCCCAGGAAGGCTTTGCCAAACAGGAAGGACATGGATCCAATAAAATATGGCCAAGCTCAGAGTCATGAGGACTCTGCTCACATTTTCTGGTCCAAGTCAGTTTGGTGTAGTGGTTAAGGTACCAGGCTAGAAGCCAGGAGACCATGAGTTCTAGCTCTGCCTTAGACATGAAGCCAGATGGGTGACCTTGGGGTAATCACTTGCTCTCATCTCCTGGAAGGAGGCAATGGCAAACCACTTCTGAAAAGCCTCCCAGTTACCATGGCAGGAATGTGGCGGTTCACATATATCAAAGCTGGCTTCCAACTAGGAGTGAATCTAAGCAAGTTTGTCTGACAGATGCTTTGCAATTTCCTCCACACAGCCTTGTGGGTGAATCCCACAGAAGCCTCTGCCCAAGGTTGCTCTAGACATCCACAACAAGGCTATATTGTTACCCTTAATGCTCTTACTTTGGATATAGACATTTAACTTAACTTTGTGGCTGTATAGCTGTCAAAATGTACACAGAGAGAAAGAGAGATTCACGCATGAATCTCCATACTATATACCTTGGCCTGAACCCAGACTGAAAAGGATCCAGATAACCTGTTGTATCCATGGACCACTGCATCTGAAAGGCACCACCCTCTCAACCACCTTCTTGAGAAAGAAAAGAAAGCTATCCAATACAGTCAGGTCCAAGGATGAAATGTTGAGGGCCGGGAGCACCCCTGACTCCTTCAAGGCTGGCAGAATCCTCCCTCCCCCAAAAATTCATGAACCACCATTTGGACCAGGCCTTAATCTATCCAGAAGGGGAGGGGTTCAGAACTCAAGTGGCCAAGCTTACCACTATGAGGGCCTTGTCCAATTGCTCAGGATGTCCTAGCTCAAACTCTTTCCAGAGAACTGAGTGCTTTCGTCATTTCCAGGAGACCTGGCCGGAATTAGACCATTTACATCTCCCCAGTTTCTGCAACTTGTCCTGAGATACTATAACATGGTAGAACAAGGTTACCACACAGCTGGGGAATTAGCTCAAATGGTAGAGCGCTTGCTTAGCATGCAAGAGGTAGCAGGATCAATACCTGCATTCTCCAGTTAATCTTTATTCACTTTTGGCTTCCCTAGAGAAAAACCTGTCCCCGGCAAATTGTGCATATTATCCTAAATTTCTACACTCTTGCAAAGCAGACCAGGCAGGCAATTGGGCATTAGTGGCAATATCAAACTCTTGCTTTGCTTGCAGGGGGTGGTGGGATCAATGCCCACCTTCATCAGAAAGTTTTTTGGCTTGATCCATCCCTGTGTGATTCTGCACAACAGCTTCTAGGTGGCTCTTTCTTGAGAAATGATGGAGAAGCTCTGCTAGGATGTGGTGGAATCAGCCCAAATGATACAGCACTTGTTTTATGTACAAGAGATAGCAAGTGCAATGGCTGCATTCTCCTAGTCAAAATTTCACCCCATTTTGCCAAGTTATTGGACATTTTTTTAAATTTCTTCAGTTTCTCCATCCTGCAATTTTGTAGTTTGGTGTCTGAAGGCTATCTGGAGCTGGGGACTTAGCCCATATGGGCTGCTTGCTTGCTTTGCACGCAAGAGGTGGTGGGATCGATGCCCACATTTTCCAGTCATGTACTTTTTTATTTTACCATAATTGACCATTTTTATCTCCCTCATTGCCATCCATGTACAAAATCATTCTCATTATTATTGACCTGCCTGAAGTTTCACTTGGGATCTGAGCAAGAGATTTTCTTTTCGCAACTGGAAGCAGCATCTGGGCAGGATTTTGACGATATTTGGTATGTTGCTAGAGAAGCTCTCTTGCTTGGAGGTGGAAATGTGTCAGCTAATCCTTGATTAGCTGACTATGGTTTAATGATTATCCCCAACTGACTGGATCACGACTTAACCAGATGCACCTGAGGTGGTGGGGTGCCTCTTAGTGCTAATTCAGGCATCTCTCTGAAGATCTAAATCAGAGGTGTCAAACTGGCAGCCCATGGGTTGGATGTATCATGCACAGGCCATGCCCATCCTGGCTCCACAAAGGCAAAAAAATATCATGATACATTATGATACATCACAATCAAGTTTGACACCCATGATCTAGATCAGGGCTTTTCAACCAGTGGTACGGGTACTACCTGTGGTACGTTGGCACCTGGCAGGTGGTATGTGACCATCCTAGAAAAGAGGTAGAGGGGGAGGGCAATGAGCTGAACCGGTGGCAGCACTGCACAAGCCTGAGCGAGAGATGGCTGGAGCTGCAGGGCTGTCATGGCTCAGCGGAACCACCAGGATCAGCACCAGGCTCCAGCTGGAGCTTGGCACTGATCCTGGCGCTTCTGAGCCCAGAAGAAGCGTTGATCAGCTGGAATGTTGCAGCATCTCCAGGGTCTTGTGATTTACAATCAGATGCTTGGCAACTGATTCATATTTATGATGGTCACAGTGTCCCACGGTCTTGTGAAGTGACCAAAACCTGCTGCAACCACCCAGCAGATGGGGGGAATAAAAACCAAACATACCCCCACCCCACTCCCACTGCCAATCCTCAACAGAAATGCTCACAACAATGAAAACCTCAGACAGGAGGAAGAGCGCCGTCAGGCGGGCAGGCAGGTGTCTTTATTTTTTAATCCCATTTATATCCCGCCCTTCTCCGAAGACTCAGGGCAGCTTACAATCTAAAGCACAAATCAATGTGCTTAGCAATAGCCTTCATTCTATGTATATGCCTGCTTATTAGGGCTTTCACACACACCCCAAGCGGCATTATTACAAAGTCAGCTTATTGCCCCCAACAATCTGGGTCCTCATTTTACCTACCTCCTCAACATTTATAATTTATAACATTTATAATTTTATGTATGACTGACTTGCAAGGGCGGTGTGTTGTGCAATTAGCTCACATGGTGTAATAAGATGGAGGGTTTGTTGTCACTGTGAGTTGGTGGGGGCACGAAGGAAGGCTCAGCCAATCTCAATGTATACATGGTTGTACTTTGACAACAAAGGTTCATTCGTTCATCCATATTGACTTAGGGGCTTCCTTTGATATAGGTAGGTTGGATTGCACTCTCAGTATGGAACACCAATCTTCCCCTGCTAGTTTCTGTATGTTTCTTGGTTTCTTTCTTTCTTGGGAAGTTGTGCAAGAATGCTATCAGACAGCTGGGGAATTAGCTCAAATGGTAGAGCGCTTGCTTAGCATGCAAGAGGTAGCAGGATCGATGCCTGCATTCTCCAGCCATTCTCCTTTATTTTGCCCCATCCGTAGAAAGACCTTCTCCAGTTTCTGCATCTCCTCCAAGGTTCTGTCCATGTGGTGCTTCTAAGTTGCTGAAAAATGTATCCTATTTCTGAGTGACCACTTAGCCTGAAGAGATGATGGCATCTTTTTCAATACAAGAGTTAGTGTAGCTGTGTGTGTAAAGCAGAGATACAGATAAAGGGAAAGCAGTAAAGAAGTGTTTGTTGTTACTGCTTGTTGTGTGGGCAGGATCCAACCCTGTGTGGGCAGTGCTTATCAGACACAGCAAACCCAGTGTCAGGACCCACCCCAAACCACGTCTTAGGAAGACAAAATTCTTGGAGTCAAATCTATTCCAAAAAGAATCTTTACTATGACATGCTTGGTTGTAGGAATGAGACAGGACTTAATATTATTCCACGAAGTAAACCCTTATAAAGAGTTCCCGGTTTAACCCCCCTTAATCCCCATTTGGTCAGTCCCCCATCCTTTCTCTCGTATCATCCATCTCGTGGGAAAAAGGAAGTTAGGACCCTTCATGTTTATTGCTGTCTTCCGTGACAAAAACCAGATGCTAGCCCCCCCTTTTGTTTCCCCAGTTCCAAAGGCTTCTCCTTTCCTTTGAAATGCCTATTGCCGGTCCAATACACATCTATTCTCTTCTCTTCGGGAGATGGCAGAATCCATGGAATAATGTTTGAAACACTCCATTTATGAATATGATATAAATGGATTCTGACACCCAGGCTCCTTTCATTATGGAACAGGAGAGTCTGTAAGGCAGACTTCTGAATCCTGTAACCTGGAGTCACAGAGATGGATGACAGTTCTACACATTCTGGAATGGATACCCCCATTTGCTTTACTGGGCATTTCAGTGTTTGCCATTGACAAGGGAGAGGTGGAACAATAAGCAGAAAGTAAATGATCAAACTAATGATTGCAACATTCTCTTTTACCCCTGTTAAAAGAGTTGCTGCTTTGCTTTCTGTTTTAAAACTCACCTGTAGAAGCTCTCTCTACCACGTCAGACTCTAAGATTATACTGGAATCCCCTACCTGCACCCCTATGTAATGAAGGGACTAGATAAAAGCGGGAGGACCTGTTTGGTGGTGGCCCACTGCAGTGTGCTCACTGGGCAGAATCACTTTTTGATCTTTTGTGCAAGATGAAAAGTTTTTTTTTTCTTTCCTAGGAAAGACTGAGCTTTTTTAAAATGCTTTTCTATGTTCGATATTGCTGCTAACTTGACGTTGCTTTGTGCTGCTGTGCTCTTCTTAATGTCATGTTCTTGTTTTTTTCATTTATTTTTTAAAAGACCCTATCACTCCAGAAAACAAAAAAAGTGCAACCTTGTATGTTGAAAACTGTTTCAGGGTGCTGTATTAGCTTACTAGAGAGAATATTTATATTTTTGTTCTGGCATCCCCTTTTCTGTGTTGTGGGACTTTTTCCTTTCTCGAATGAAGGCAAATTTATGTGCCCCAGGATAATGTTGCAGGAGCCATTCTGGGTCTGTCACCAGGGCTACAGGTTTTGACTTCCAAGCCCAACTTCAGGGAACTTCTTTCTAGCAGAGTGTGTGCTGTTCTGTTTGTGGTATTTATAGTGCACGTTGTATGGGGATTTTTAGATGTTGATTGGGGTGTGTTGATCACTGGCTTTTAAGCCATTAGCTGTTGTTTGCTTGTACTGCCCAGCCCTCACCTTCTAAGTACTTGATAGGCTGGTGATGAACTCCAGTCAACTCATGTTGACTGACAAGGGGCCTGTTTCCCAGGCTTTTTTTTTTCCTTTCTCGTCCAGTAAAGGCTTCTGGAATCCTCTTTGTTTAAAGTAAGACAGCAGAGCAGGGATGGTGGGATAGCTTAAGTGTGGAAGATTTCCACCCATGTTATAATGTGAGGGAACTTCCAACGCAGATCCTCTCCTTTTCCTGTGGAAACAGTGGGAGAAAGCAAACTTTGTAGCAAGCTCCCAACTCTACTTTGCAGGATCAGTGCTAGAGAAATGCAAGTTCGAATACATTCTCAAACCTGGATTAGTAGCAGTACTTGGGCAAAAATGTCTCGAATAGTCACTAATTGCAAGCAGAATAGGAGTCGGCAGTGTGAGGCGGTTGTAAGAAAGGCACATGACATTTTAGGCAGCATCATGAGAAGTTTCAAACAACAAAGGGGATCACCAGGGATCAAAACCCAAAATCTATGAAGGAAGGTGGAAGGACTTTGGAATTTTGAGAAGAAGAGTAAGAGCAATAATATAACATTGACCTTCAAACTTCTGAAGGTGTCTCTCTCCGAGAAGCTCAAGACCTGTTTATTTTGAGAGTGAAACCCACTCTTGGAGAAAGAGGTTGGACTTCCCTGCTTATGCCTGCAAGCAAAGGGTGGGCAGCCAATCCTTGGATATGTTTTCATTTGGATTCCTCTTCTGGGCAGGACTTCCTTTCCTGCTATTTAATTGGAAGGGTCAGTAATCATGTTTTTTTTTCCTTTGCAGAATCATAGGCAAATGTACCACTGACACAACATTTTTCAGGGTGGACCCTGTGGAAGTGACATGAAGGGCAGTGCGCACAGAGTTATCGATTTGTTTGCCAACCCCTGGGACTTTGTTTGGCTGCATTATCAGCCTCTAGTCCCAAAAGAAAACATACGCAAGTATCTTTTCCCCACGCCTTATTGGCTGATCTTGAAAGTTTGGTGAACGCACACTAGAAACCCAATCCCAGCTTGGAATTCTGGTTTTTACTCACTTTTTGCTTGTTAATATTGGCTCAGGACATTTCCACTTCAGATCCTAAAACAGGATGAATGTGATTTTTCTGCTCGGCTTCCCTGCCCTGCTCCTCTGCAGTACTGGTAGGTATTTGCATGACTTTATAGAGAGACAGTTTGAATCTCAAGCCAGAGGATATGAAAACTCTTGTAGGAGCATGTTGATTGAGCACCTAGCTTTGAGATGACCTCCTGTATTCTAATAGCATTAGGGAATAGATGGAAGGATAGAAAGAGAAAGGATTCAGTCAATAAAATGGCCAGTTGGTAAGATTCAAAATGGTGCTGATAAGCAGGAACCTGAAAACTCACCATGGATGAGATTAGGTGGTATGCCTAGTTCAGCAGAGCACACATAGATATTCCAGGAAACCTCATCCATATTCAGATGTCTTTCCAGAATTTATCCATACAAGACAGGGAGAACATGATTTAAGTCAATGGTCCCCAAACTTTTGGGCACCAGGGACCAGTTCCATGGAGAGAGGTTTTTCTGTGGACTGGAAGAGATGTAGTTTCGCATGCTGCCCACACCCTGCATCCTGCACATGGGGCTTTGCTTGTTTGCATGGCCCTATTTCTGGCATATTGCGGCCCAATGCCGGTCCACAGATCAGGGATTGGGGACCACTGACTTAGGCTGTCTACTCTTCACCCACCTGTTTTTTCTAGATAGATTAAAAACACCTCAGGACTTATTGTTTTCCAATCCTGTTCAAGATGTTCGTTCCCCTGGGACACCCCATTCATAGCTTGCATTTCCCATAGAATGAAGTAGAACCTGGTCCATCTACACTTGCCCTGTGCAACATCTGTATTGCTCCAAAGAGACTTGTTCCTATTAAGCAGTTGGAAGCCTCAGCTTTTCTTGACCTGCTGCCCAGCCAAATCATTTGACTGGGTTAATGATGATTTGAATTGTGGAACTGCTTCAGTTTTGGAGGGTCGAGAATGAGTATTAAATACAAAAATGGCAGTTCCCTTTCTGATTTTTGTTGACTGCAGGACCAGGCAGGGTACAATAGAAGGCTTAAGGTTTCCCACATTTTCCAGCTACTTGCTTATTAAATTGATTTCTGCTCTTGATGCCGTTTAAAAGCTTCATTAACTGTTTTAAAGGGGCTCTAGAGCAGAAATCACTTATCTTCACTGTAATTACAAATAATCTTTGTAAGAGGAAAGCTGAATTTCCCAAAACAATCTGTAGAAGGTAGAGATTTAATCTTCCTTACATGCATGGTCATTTAATTGTGATTGACAGAGAAGAGCAACAAAGATGATTAGGGGACTGGAAGCTAAAACATATATAGAACGGTTGCTGGAATTGGGCAGTTTAATGAAGAGAAGGGTGAGGGGTGACATGATAACAGTGTTCCAATATCTCAGGGGTTGCCACAAAGACGAGGGAGTCAGGCTATTCTCCAAAGCACCTGAAGGCAGGACAAGAAGCAACAGACGGAAACTAACCAAAGAGAGAAGCAACCTAGAACTAAGAAGAAACTTCCTGACAGTTAGAACAATTAACCAGTGGAACAACCTGCCTCCAGAAGTGGTGAATGCTCCAACACTGGAAGTTTTTAGGAAGAGACTGGACAGCCATTTGTCCAAGATGGTATAGGGTTTCCTGCCTGAGGAGGGGGTTGGACTAGATGAGGTCCTTTCCAACTCTGTTATTGTTATTGTGATTGATTTCCAACTGCTTGCGGTGCTGTTAAAAAAGATAAGTAAGATAGCTACTCCTGATCTATCTTATCAGTGTCTGTTTTTTGCTTGAACAGTTTGTATTTTCCAGTAATACTTTGCACTTGTTCCTTCTTGAAAATTGTCGTTGGATTTGGTTAGCTGTTATATTTTATATACATTTTCTAATTTAGGGTTTTTATTTAAGTTAGGGGCACAAAATTGTGTCTAAATTCGCAGTAGGAAAATGTTGCTGTACAATCAAACTTTTCCCCCTCTCTCTGTGGCAAATCTCTGCCTCCCTTGAAAAATATCTAAATAGGGTTGTGGACATCCTTTAGATATGAAGCATTGATGGAAAGCAGAAATGGTCTCAAATCAGGCAGAGAAAGAGATTCCTTGCAAAATGCATCAGCTTATCGAAAATTCCTCTACTAGCAGACAGTTCTTGCTTCTCATTCCAACTTGAGCAGAACCACTTCAGATGCTCCTCACCTTTGTTTGCTGGTGTTTTTGTTTGTTTGTCCCTTTAATGGTCTCCTCTTCTCTGTCAGCCCAAGGTATCATCTGTAAAGTCTGTGATTCTGGAAATGACAAAGGTTGCTATGACAAAGAAGAGACCTGTAAGACTTACTCTGGACAATGTTACACATATGCAAGTTATATCGGTAAGATCCAAGGATGAAAACATGCAATAAAGGTATTGTGTAGTGGGTCCGATGCAAGGAAGAGACGCCAGCCAGTGTGTGAGTTCAGCTCTTTATTGGAGGGGGGTAGCGAACTGGGGAATGAGGGTTACCTGGCCTCCTTAAATACCTAGCCAGGTGAGCAAACAGCCAATGGGGTTGGCCCTAGGTTTCCCGCTGAAACTGGGTTTCCCGCCAAAACCGTTCAGGCCAACGCCCCCTGGTGGCTGTTGCTATGCTGGTGCCTGCATACATAACAAAAGGAAAGAAAGCCAGCCAGATATAGTGATGTGAATTTAGTTCAGCACAGGCAAGGGTCTTGAATGGTGGTTTTGATGTTTTAAGAATGGTTCTTTTTAAGTTTGTCTAGGCCAGGGGTAGGCAACCTCGGCTCTTTGATGACTCATGGACTTCAACTCCCAGAATTCTGGGAGTTGAAGTCCATGAGTCATCAAAGAGCCGAGGTTGCCTACCCCTGGTCTAGGCTAACAGATGGTTTTCCAAACAGAATTTGAAGACCATGTGATTCCACACATCACAAAGTAGTTGTTATTCTTTGCTTCATCCTGTTCAGTGTTGCCTTGTCCAACTCACAGACCTGTGGTCCCCTCTTCTAGGTGGCATACGAGGCGTGCAATTAGTTCTGTTACCATCTGCACACAAATGTGTCCTCCTTGTTGAAGGCAGAGGTTAAAAATGATGCAGACCTGGGCTAAAGCAGATGTCAGCAGACTGATTTCTTCTTAATCTGCAGTCAATGTGGACAAGTGGCCAAAGATTATGAGAGCTGTAATCCAAAAGATCTAGAGGTTGCTGACCACGTGGATAGAAAAAAAGATGGGCATTATTGTTATGATTGACATGGCATGCAGTTGGTGGGATGCATGGGGCAAATGTTAAAATTACCTTCCACTTTTCCGCAACAACAACCCAATGGTGACTTGAGAGGTAGACAGACCTTCTGACATCCAGCCAGTCTCCGTGTCCAAAGAAGAACCGCAATTCATGGTCTCCTAGTTCCTAGTCCATCACCTTCACCCAACAGGCTTCATCTACGTATCTATCTTCCCTGATTCCCTCCTGGCACACTGAAAGGACAGCCCTTCCCACAGAGAAAAGCAGCCAACAAACCCTGGTGTTTGCTCTAAAGTAGGTTCATTGAATAGGGATGCGGTGGCTCAGTGGGTTAGGACGCTGAGCTTGTCGATCAGAAGGTCGGCAGTTTGGCGGGTCAAATCCCGAGTGCCACGTAACAGAGTGAGCGCCTGTTACTCATCCCAGCTTCTGCCAACCTAGCAGTTTGAAAGCACATAAAAATGGAAGTTGAAAAGTAGGGACCACTAATGTGGGAAGGTAACAGCGTTCCGTGCGCCTTTGGCGTCTAGTCATGCCAGCCACATGACCATGGAGACGTCCTCGGACAAGCGCTGGCTCTTTGGCTTTGAAATGGAGATGAGCACCGGCCCCTAGAGTCGGAAACGACTAGCACACATGTGCGGGGGAACCTTTACCTTTACCTTATGTTCATTGGAAGGCTTGGAAACCTTTCAAGGTAGTGTTGTCACTTGGCAAGAGTTACTCAGCCAAAGAGATTGCAGGGACAGTAATAAGTAACAGAGAGGCACGAGGTGATTTCATTGTGTGCAAGTGTTCAAAACATTATCCCATGGTGTTATGTATATTTATATTTTAATGGTTATTTAAGGTGTGTTTTTACTGTTTTGTTTTATGGCATGCCTTCCAGAGTCACACTCATGAGATGGGCAGCTATATAAATTTGATCAATCAATAAATAAAGTAACTGGTGTTTCCAGAGTAAGATTCAGGGATCACTCCCAGGTATCATTTACAATCTCCTGAAGATGTCTCATCAATTCTTTTTAAGAGATGTGTCTTCACAACATCTCTTCCATCTCATGTGCAAGCCAGTTGCAAATGCAGCCTATAGTCATCTTTAATTGTTTCACAGTACTTTTTGCTCTCTTTTCACTACAGACCTTGCTGTTCAATCTATAACAACTTAGTGAGGATTTTGCCAATGAACTGCCAAGCTACGATTAGCTGTTTAAGCCTGCTTAAAGCCATGATCCCCATTCCTATGTAGACCCTGGGCATTACCTTCTGTGTGAGAAGTTGGTTTCCTGCCTTCTGCAGATCCATTTGCCTATGTAATTCTTAACACACACACATACACACAAAGACAGACACATATTCTCTCTCTTTCCTCTGCCCTCTATCTATCTGTCTATCTATCTCTGGCTGGGAAGAAAATAGAATGGAGAAGGGTGCAAGCTGGAATAGGAGGGAGGTTGAATACACATTGACAGAACTCTCAATTTTCATTAGATGAAGCTTATCTTATGCCCTACTAAAATATCAACGGTGAGTTTTGTGTTGTGTTGATCCCTGTAGAAAACTGATGTGGGACATATGGGACATAATAAGACACTTTTATACAATGTGACCTTCAAGAAGAAGGCAGCGGCTTCCAAAGGAAACCTGCTGGGGGACTTTGTCAAGATATAGCTCATATCCCCAACATTATGTCAACAGTCAACTAGATCACTCTACTCCAGGGGTCTTCAAACTTGGCCCTTTTATGACTTGTGGACTTCAACTCCCAGCATTCCTCATCCATCACTTATATCAAGCTTACGAACCAGTGGATAATGACACTGGATCAGTCATACCCATTGGCTCCAAGCAGCACGGCCAGTTGATCAGTTACGTCCGATAGACAGCAAGTTCCCTATTTCGTTGCCATTTTTTTAAGCTACACGTTTCACATATTTTTATCTTTCCCCTTGCAGATGGTGAGCTCTACTTTGTAAGGTATACCTGTATCTATAGCAACTTTGGAAACTGGTTTTGCAACAGAACAACGAAGGCAGATCCATATGTTCGTGTTTCGAGTTGTTGCACCACTGACAAATGTAATGGAGAAATACCACGTTTTCCTCAAAACTGGAATTAAAGAAAGCTGTTAAGTATTGTGGCTGGTGTTCTCTGGGACTCCCCAAAAATTTCTTTTGTCATCTGAAGAACTTGTCAAGACCATCTAATATCTACAGCATTATTCTCTAATCTGTATCTTGTTTCCCTTCTAATCTAGAGAGTAGCAATGGGGGCTCTTTCCAGATTTTATTGAATGCCAATTCCAAACATCCTGAGCAAGCATGGCCAGTGGCGAGGGCTGTGGGGACTTGCTATCCAACAACATTTGGAGGGACCATACACTTCTCCTCCTTCATTTAATGAAGCTTATTCCTGAAGATATCTGCATAGGGTTGCAGCCTACATGTTGTAAAATACATATTTAAAAGGCTTTTCATAATAGCTCATTGTACATAATAATTCCTCTGCTTAGCTCATATTAGTGATTTGGTGCAATGATAAAAAAAAATCTCTGCACTGTTTATATTCTTCTTGTAACTTGCACACTCAGAACACATTTACAAAATAAATTCGATGTGTATTTCAGCTACGTTTTCCTCTTGCCTGCTGTTGCGGATGTGATTGGAACAACAGATCTGAATACAAAACAAATCAACCTGAGCAATCATTCTAGAGAAGATAGATGCTTCTTGTAGCCCATAAAATCACTGCTCCCTCATGCTTCTTTAAGCAGATATTGGGGGGGGGGGGGAAATATTGAGGTCCTAATGTTTTTAGGAGGCAAGTTTCTGAGCTAAATTTTTCGTTGTAACTCCAAAGGTTATACACGATCTGGAGCTGGGGCATATTACTATCAGCCCTTTACCTGGACACATCATTCCCTATTAACTATTAAGTTGAGTTTTTGGTGACAATTCCCTGCCAAAGAAAGAAGAAAGCCTGTTTGAAGAGTTAACTCCAGGAGCTTGATGGACCTGATCAAGTTTCAAAGGGAACTTGGAGTTGACCCTGAGATTCTTATGCGTGGTTTGACTGAAGCCTATTTGTATTGGGCCCTGGTTAATTAGGAGTAACTCATTCCAGACAGAATCTGCTCACCCAAAATACTTCCAGAGAGGCTTTCTGAAATTATTGATCGATTAAGTGCCATTGAGTCAGTGATGACTCTTGGTGACCACACAGGAAGACATTCTCTGTGGTCATCTGCCCCTTACTTGGTCTTTCATCTCTTCCAAGGCTTCTTCCATCACCATAGTAACAAAGTCTATCCACAGGCTGCTGGCCATCCTTTTCTTCTCTTCCATTCCACTGAAGGGATCAAAATATAATCATTTATGTATAACCCAGCCATTGTTCATTCTTTCTTGTTTGTGCTCTGTACTTTGCTCAGAGGTAACTTAGCAAAAATTGTGCTGAGAAAGAAAGGGCTTAACTGTAACTTTCAATGTGTTCGCTCCAGCTTGCAGTATGTTCTCGGCACAATTGTGTATTCAAATCGCGGCTTCTGAAACAAGCTGTAACTGATCTAACCTGATAAAGAAAATACGTATTCAGGCGAAAAAGGAATCTTTTAGCCTGAGAAAGTGCCTTAGCTATAAAAAGAAAAAAAACCTTTTTAGTATGTGCCTCTCTTTTCTCCTTTGTCTCTCTGCATTAGAGACAAGAGATTAGAAGCACCCAGCCTTGCCTTTGATCAAAGAATAAAGCTGTTTCTTTGCAGCAGCCTTGTGTTCAGAGTCTCTTTGGAACTTATTTGGATTCTAAGGTGAAAAACCTTGCACCACCATTTCCAGCATCAGAGCCTTCACCAGATAGCCAGGTTTTCACATAACGCATCCAAAGTCAGATTGAGACTGGTCCTTGTGCTGATATTTGCATGATTATATTATGACGGTGTGCTTGCTTTGTGACCGTTGTGATCTATTTCCTTATTCTGATGACTGCACTATTATTGGTGTGTTTGTTTGTTGCTGTTGATGAGTGTTAGAGAGCATCAACAAATCTTTCTCTGTAGAAGAATATTTGTAAGAAAGGAAGAGCAAGAAGCTGGAAGGAAAGTAATTGTCCGGTGATTTAGATGGGCAAGGAATGAAGCTTGAAGAAATAAGAGGAAAAGGTGCAGGGTTCAAATGTGTCAGGTGAAGGAGACTCTGTCCAGGAAGAGAGACTGAGAAGCTAAGAAGAGAGTGAACGGAACTACTACATAAAACTTTTGCAGAGACATCTATACTGTAGCTGAGAAAATTTTGGGGAAGTGGAGAGGGGCTGAGAGGACGTAGTTTGTTCAAATATATTCTGTGCTTTTTTAAGTGTAGCACACACTTGAGACTCCTGAGTCTGTTCTGTTCAAAAATACAACCACAAAACCAGCCTTTCTACAAAACAAATGAACTTTCATCCGAAAGTGATTTTGTTTTTGAGTCATATTCAAAAAAAACACCCAGCATTTGGACAATTTTGGTCACCAGAGGGAGCTATTCCATAAAGCAGAGCTTACAGAAAAAGGATCCATCATCTCTTCAGGCTAAAGCTTGTAGCATTAGGCTGAGCTTCTCAGCAGCTAAGGACCATCACACTGAGAGAATCTTGAAGGAGATGAAGAAACTGGATGAAGGACTTTCTACGGAGGGAGCAAAAGAAAGGAGAATGGCTGGAGAATGCAGGCATCGATCCTGCTACCTCTTGCATGCTAAGCAAGCGCTCTCCCATTTGAGCTAATTCCCCAGCTGTTTGATAGCATTCTTGCACAATTTCCCAGGAAAGAAAGAAGCCAAGATAACATACAGAAATTGACAGAAGGCTGGTGCTCCATGGTGAGAGTGCAATCCAGCCTACCTAGATCAAAGGAAGCCCCTTGAATCAATATATTTGGAGCTTCGGAGGGATGCCTGGATTAGCAGTAAGAGAATCCCTCCACCTCTGGTTGATTTGGCAAAGTGGGATGTGGGTATCCAGTCACTAGAGGATAATCATTAAACCATGGTTAAGGAAGGGTTAGATGACACGTTTCTAAGGTAACATACAAAGCAAAAGAGCTTCTCCATAAACCTACCAGATATGGTCAGAATCCTGCTCAGATGCTGCTTCCCTTCTCTTCCTCAATTCCCAGGTAAAACTCAGCTGAAGTGAGCCAGGTCCTACACAGTGCATGGTGATATAAGAAATATTATTTTATAAAAAGATGGAGGCACTTCAAAGTTGATTATGTCCCACTGATATTTCTTTCCAATGTTATAACTACTATATAGCCTTTTGTTTTTCAGCCATGCAACTCAGTGATCATGGTTGTTAACCAAACTGGTATTTCTCTCAGTGTAACTTGCACAGCACAGCACAACACAACACACATTTGTTCCTTAGAATCTTGCCGCAGAGAGGACATGACAGTAGCAACCAAGTTTATTGATCGTGGATTGTTTTATCTGGAAATGTGACAATAGATGATAGAGATAATAGAAATTATAGACAGTATGGAACAGGGGTCTTCAAATCTGGTCCTTTTATGACTTGTGGACTTCAACTCCCAGAATTCCTCAGTCAGGCATGCTGGCTGAGGAATTCTGGGAGTTGAAGTCCACAAGTCATAAAAGGGCCAGGTTTGAAGACTCCTGGTATGGAAGAATGACAAGGCTAACAATTGAAGGCTCATGTTGGCTAACAAGAGACTGCCTCCTCCTCCTCCTCCTCCTCCTCCTCTTTCTATTCAACCTCTTGCATGGAAGTGCCAATCCCAGTGCTAATCCACTTCTCTAAATGTCCTGAAACAAGGGTTGTGCTGCTCCACTTCCCACACAACACACACACACACACACACACACGTATGGCAAGAGATCTAGAGGTGTTAATTCAAATCCCCCAAACAGGTCATCAGAAAGCACCCCTGTTGCACAGGTCTGGATTCCGAGATCAGCATGGCAAGAGTCAGTGTGTAAACCAAGTCCAGGAAAGTAGTCCACAAGTCAGATGGGTCAGGATACACAACATGAGTATACAAGGCACAGAACTGGGTATGTTGCTTCTGCAACACTCAAGTCCCCAGGGTGGCATTAAGTAGGCAGCCCTTCATGAGAGACAAGGTTGCCTCCTCCTCCTAGCTGACCAGCATTTTGGCTGTCTCCTCTCTGCTCTATGTGTCCTTCGGAGGAGGTATGGATTCTACTTCCTCCTCATTGCTAACAGGAAGCAACTGCTCCCTGTCCTCACCTGGAGCCTCCTGGCCAACTTGCTACAGCTATGGCTGACCTCCCTCAGTCTCAGCCTATCACTGGTCCAATCAAACTAGCTGAGGCTGCTATGCAGGCTAGCACACTACAAGCCCCAGTAATGACCAACACTCAGCTTTGCCCTTTGTTGGCTCAAACTAACCCTCCTCCTCTGAACTCCCATCCAGAGAAGGGTCCAGGTGCCGATCCATGAAAAGTGACTGCGTACAAAGGAAGACCGGAATAAAATTGACTCTGCAAAGAGAAAAAGAAAGAACAGAGGGTTGTTCTAGAGAAAGACTGAAAAATTGTTGTGGAGACGCCAGCTAGGCTGGAAGGAGGGGTCAAATGAGAGCCTAGCTTGGAGTTGTTGCACAGCTGCAACTGGCATAAGTTTGACTTGCCCCCAAATCCATCCATGAAGCCCTTATCTGATTGTTCCCAGGGCAAGTCAATGAGTCTGGTGAGATTAGTGTAACATAAGTGTTAGACAATAAAGTTACTGGTTTCATGAGTCATGAGTGGTTCTGGTTGCTTGCTCTCACAGGGTGAAGGATTCCCCAAATGCTTCTCGGAGGTACTTCCTGCAGCATGCAAAAGAAAAGACAGATACAAACTAATGTGTACAAATGGATTCAATGAGGTTGAATTAGTGTATGGACAGAAAAAAATGAGCAGAGAATTGGCTGGAGAATATGGGCATCAATCCCACCACCTCTTGCATGCAAAGTCAGCACTCTATCATATGAGCTAATTTCAAGCTCCAGGTAGTTTTCTGGCACCAAAGTACAAGAACTCAGGACAAGATGCAAAATATAAAGAGATAAAAGTGATCCAATACACCGGCAAAGTGAGGTATATGTTTGTCTTGGAGAATGCAGGCACTGATCCTGCTATCTCTTGCATGCAAAGCAAGTTCTCGATCATTTCAGCTGATTGCACCACATCCTACAACATCCTGCTCCATCATTTCTCTAAAAAGAGCCACATAGAACCCAACATGCAGAATCACAGGGGGCGGCTGGGGTGCATCTTCAATATGGATGGTAAAATCAAGCAAAATTGTATCTGGAGAAGCCAGGCACCAATTCTACTGTCTACTGAAGCAAAGAAAGAGTTTAGTATTGCCACTAATTCTAACTGTCTGCCTGGGCTGCTTTGCAACAGTGTAGAAATTTAGGATACTATTTAGGATAATAAAATTTAGGATCATATGCACAATTTGCCTGTACGGAAGCCAAAAGCGAATAGAGCGTGACTGGAGAATACAGGCATTGATCCTGCTACCTCTTGCATGCTAAGCAAGCGCTCTACCATTTGAGCTAATTCCCCAGACATCAGGCAACCTTCACCCAGCAAACTGCAAGGATTTAAGATAAGATTCGAGAGCTGAGGAAATAAAATTATAATATTATTATTCCTATCAGAGAAAAAGTCAAATCCAAAATTGCGAGAGAATTCCTGGAAGCCTGGCACTCTGACAAAATAGCCATCCACGGGCATATACTGTACACATAAATAACATCTACATATATACCATCAAGGACCTCTCATCTTCCAGTGTCTGGATGAATCCTTTCAGTTCACAAAAAAAGGGGGGGGATTCTGCCAAGTTAAAGGCAAGTGGGGAATTAGCTCAAGTAGCCGAGCTCTTGCCTAGCATGCAAAAGGTAGCGGGATCGATACCTGCATTCTCCAGTCAGTCTCTATTTCAGGGGTGTCAAACTCAATTTCACTGAGGGACGCATCAGCATTGCGGTTGCCCTCAGGGGGCCATGTGGGTGTGGCCAGGGTGGGTGTGGCCTACTGGGTGGGCGTGGCTACAGTGTGTATGGCCTACTGGGTGGGCGTGGCCAGCTCTACATCCTTCGCATCAAGGGTGCCTATGGGGGCCTGGGCAGGAGTGGGACAGATCTGAGGGTCTCTGGCAGGAGGAGGGTCTCTGGGCCAGGGCCAAGGCAGTGGGGGCCGTTCCCTCACTGTTTCCAGGATGGCTTCGCGGGCCACATAAAACCACTTCGCGGGCCAGATCCGGCCCCCGGGCCTTGTGTTTGACATGTCTGATTTAAAGGATGTATAAAGTCATCTTCTGCCACACAACTCTGGGTAGCTAACAACAGTGATAAAAACATTGAAAGTAATGTAACAAATAATAAATAAAAAACAAGACCCCAGTCCACCAACAACACCCATTCCTCTATACAGTTTTTACAAAATTTACAAAATAATACAATTGGAAGGGATCTTGGAGGTCTTCTAGTCCAACCCCCTGCTCAGACAAGAAACCCTATACCATTTCAGACAAATGGTTGTCCAATCTCTTCTTAAAAATTTCCAGTGTTGGAGCATTCACAACTTCTGAAGGCATGTCATTACACTGGTTAATTGTTCTAACTGTCAGGAAAATTCTCTGAACTATGAGTTACCCTGTACTCAGTTACGCATCTTCATTCCTGCACCAAAGAACCCGCCATTTAACAATAATAATAATGCAACATGTGCAAAGTGTGAGGAAGACAGAAGGGAAGCTGAGGTTGCTGTCTGAGCTTGGGAAAAGCAGCTGCAGCTGCTTCACACCCCTCACCCCAAGATTAGGCTCAGCTCAACCCTTTCCCCAAAGGGCCGTAAAAGGTTGTGCAGTCCCAGAAAACTCAAAGGAGATGGGCTAATTCATTTCCGCCCCCCTTCACACCTGCTGCCAGTTTGGTGAGAGAAGCTTTGCCCTCGTAGGCACCAATGACTGGCAACTCAGCAGTCTGGCACAGATCCAGAACTCAGGTGCTTCAATTCACAGCTGTGAAGAACTTGCCCACTTTCTCTGGATCCACCTGCTCAAGCTCTTCCTATGTAATGTAACTCAGATGTGTCTTGGTCATTTCGAGCAGGCTTACTAGCTGACATCTAATTTCATCTCCTCCGTTTCTACTGCTTGCCCTGAATTCTTGCAGTTTGGTGGATGAAGGCTGACTAGAGCTGGGGAATTAGCTCATATGGTAGAGCGCTTGCTTTGCATGCAAGAGGTGGTGGGATCGATGCCCACATTCTCCAGACCATTTTTTTTATTTACATTTCCAAAGTATTAGACCATTTTCATCTACTCAGTTTCTATATCTTGTCCTGAATTCTTGTGACGTGGTAGAACAAGGTTGACAAGGCAGTTGGGGAATTAGCTCAAATGGTAGAGCGCTCGCTTAGCATGCGAGAGGTAGCAGGATCGATGCCTGCATTCTCCAGTTAGTCTGTACTCAGGTTTGGCTTCCATACAGAAGATCCTCATGCAGGCAATTTTTGCATATTTTCCTGGACTTGGAATTAGTGGCCATATAGAAATTTTGCTTCGCTTGCAAGGGGTGATGGGAATCAATGCCCACCTTTTCTACACAGGCTTTTGGTTGATTTTATTATCCTTCCCCAAGATTCACCCCACTCCACCCCTGTGATTCTGCATATGATCTTCTGGATGGGTGTTTCTTGAGAAATGATGCTGCTAGGATGCTGTGAAACTAGCTCAAATGGAAGAATGTTTGCTTAGCACACAAGAGGCAGTAGGCTTGATGCCTACATTCTTCAACCACCCTTTATCCTTTTTTGCCATGCTGTTAGAGCACTATTTCTTTATTTAAAGGATGTATAAAGTCATCTTCTGCCACACAACTCTGGATAGCTAACAACAGTGATAAAAACATTGAAAGTACTGTAACAAATAATAAAGAAAAAACCCATTCCTCTATACAGTTTTTACAAAATTTACAAAATAATAGAATTGGAAGGGATCTTGGAGGTCTTCTAGTCCAACCCCCTGCTCAGTCAAGAAACCCTATACCATTTCAGACAAATGGTTGTCCAATCTCTTCTTAAAAATTTCCAGTGTTGGAGCATTCACAACTTCTGAAGGCATGTCATTACCCTGGTTAATTGTTCTAACTGTCAGGAAATTTCTCTTTAGTTCTAGGATGCTTCTCTCCTTGATTAGTTTCCATCCATTGCTTCTTCTCCTGCCCTCAGGTGCTTTGGAGAATTGCTTGACTCTCTCTTCTTTGTGGCAGCCCTTCAGATATTGGAAGACTGCTATCATGTCACCCCTAGTCCTTCTCTTCATTAAACTAGACATGCCAATTCTAGCAACCGTTCTTTCTAGGTCTCCCATGTTTTGGTCTTACTGTCCTAGCAAAGTTGTGTCTTAGGCCCTTCTAGTGGATCTGTCCAGCTGGCATCTAATTTCATCTGCTCAATTTCTGCATTTTGTCCAGAATTATTGCAGTTTGGTGGATCAAGGATACCTGGAGCTGGGGAATTAGCTCATATGGTAGAGCGCTTGCTTTGCATGCAAGAGGTGGTGGGATCAATGCCCACATTCTCCAGACCATTTTTTTACTTACTTTTCCAAAGTATTAGAGACCATTTTCATCTACTCAGTTTCTATATCTTGTCCTGAATTCTTGTGACGTGGTAGAACAAGGTTGACAAGGCAGTTGGGGAATTAGCTCAAATGGTAGAGCGCTCGCTTAGCATGCGAGAGGTAGCAGGATCGATGCCTGCATTCTCCAGTTAGTCTGTACTCAGTTTTGGCTTCCATACAGAAGATCCTCATGCAGGCAATTTTTGCATATTTTCCTGGACTTGGAATTAGTGGCCATATAGAAATTTTACTTCGCTTGCAAGGGGTGATGGGAATCAATGCCCACCTTTTCTACACAGGCTTTTGGTTGATTTTATTATCCTTCCCCAAGATTCACCCCACTCCACCCCTGTGATTCTGCATATGATCTTCTGGATGGGTGTTTCTTGAGAAATGATGCTGCTAGGATGCTGTGAAACTAGCTCAAATGGAAGAATGTTTGCTTAGCACACAAGAGGCAGTAGGCTTGATGCCTACATTCTTCAACCACTCTTTATCCTTTTTTGCCATGCTGTTAGAGCACTATTTCTTTATTTAAAGGATGTATAAAGTCATCTTCTGCCACACAACTCTGGGTAGCCTAACAACAGTGATAAAAACATTGAAAGTAATGTAACAAATAATAAAGAAAAAACAAGACCCCAGTCCACCAACAACACCCATTCCTCTATACAGTTTTTACAAAATTTACAAAATAATAGAATTGGAAGGGATCTTAGAGGTCTTCTAGTCCAAACCCCTGCTCAGACAAGAAACCCTATACCATTTCAGACAAATGGTTGTCCAATCTCTTCTTAAAAATTTCCAGTGTTGGAGCATTCACCACTTCTGAAGGCATGTCATTACCCTGGTTAATTGTTCTAACTGTCAGGAAATTTCTCTTTAGTTCTAGGATGCTTCTCTCATTGATTAGTTTCCATCCATTGCTTCTTCTCCTGCCCTCAGGTGCTTTGGAGAATTGCTTGACTCTCTCTTCTTTGTGGCAGCCCTTCAGATATTGGAAGACTGCTATCATGTCACCCCTAGTCCTTCTCTTCATTAAACTAGACATGCCAATTCTAGCAACCGTTCTTTCTAGGTCTCCCATGTTTTGGTCTTACTGTCCTAGCAAAGTTGTGTCTTAGGCCCTTCTAGTGGATCTGTCCAGCTGGCATCTAATTTCATCTGCTCAATTTCTGCATTTTGTCCAGAATTATTTCAGTTTGGTGGATCAAGGATACCTGGAGCTGGGGAATTAGCTCATATGGTAGAGCGTTTGCTTTGCATGCAAGAGGTGGTGGGATCGATGCCCACATTCTCCAGTTAAATATTTATTTTGCTTTATAATTGGATTATTTTCATCTCCTTATTTGCTGTCTCTTGTCCTGAGTTCTTGTAATACATTTAATCAAATCTGCCAGGCAGTTGGGGAATTAGCTCATATAGTAAAGCACTGGCTTGGCATGCAAGAGATGATGGGATTGATGCAACTCTCTGCTCATTTTTTTTGATCCATACACTAATTCAGCCTCATTGAATCCATTTGTACACATTAGTTTGTATCTGCCTTTTCTTTTGTATACTATGGAAAGTACCTTCAAGAAGCAACTGGGGAATCGTTCACCCTTTGAGATGAAGCAACCAGAGCCACTCATGAATAGCCACTCATGAAATCAGTAATTTCATTGTCTACTACTTATGTATAAGAATCTTGCCAGACTTCTTGACTTGCCCTGGGAACAACCAGATAAGGCTTCATAGATGGATCTTAGGGCAAGTCAAGTTTATGCCAGTTGCAGCTGAGCAACAACTCCAAGCTAGGCCCTCACTTGACCCCTCCTTCCAGCCTAGCTGGCACCTCCACAACAATTTTCCAACTTGTCTCCACAACAACCCTCTGCTGTTCTCTTTTTCTCTCTGCAGAGTCAATTCTATTCTTAGTATGTAATCACAGGTCTATACTTGCCTCAGGATGCTCAGAAAACTGATTGGGACTGGCATTTCCATGTAAGAGGAAAAAGGATAGGGATAGGGGGAGGGGAAGAGGAAGAGGAGGAGGAGGAGGAGGAGGAGGAAGAGGAGACAACAATCTCTTATTAGTCAATATGAATCTTTAAATGTTAGCCTTGCCATTCTTCCTCCTTTATTATAATTTCTCTCTCTCTCTCTCTCTCTCCCTCTCTCTCTCTCTCTCTCTCTCTCTCTCTCTCTCTTCCTCATACTCTCAGACAAACCAGTCCAAGTCCCAAAGTCAACAAACTTGGTAGCCATTATCTGTGACAATATACTAACGAACAGATGTGTGCTGTGCTGTGCTGTGCAAGTTACATTGAGAGCTAGAGGTCTTCAGGTCAAAAACATCAGTTTTGTCAGCAGATAATAATAATAATAATAATAATAATAATAATAATAATAATAATAATAATAATAATAATAATAATAATAATAATAATAATAATAATAATGTTGGAAGGGACCTTGAAGGTCATCTAGCCCAACCCCCTGCTCCGGCAGGAAACCCTATACCATTTCAGACAAATGGCTGTCCAGTCTCTTCTTAAAAACTTCCAGTGTTGGAGCATTCACCACTTCTGCAGGCAGGTTGTTCCACTGGTTTTAATTGTTCTAACTGTCAGGAAGTTTCTCCTTAGTTCTAGGTTGCTTCTCTCCTTGACTAGTTTCCATCCGTTGCTTCTTGTCCTGCTTTCAGGTACTTTGGAGAATAGCTTGACTCCCTCTTCTTTGTGGCAGCCCCTGAGATATTGGAACACTGCTATCATGTCACCCCTCACCCTTCTCTTCATTAGAGCCTTGGTGGAGCAGTGGGCTAATGCCTCCTTAAGTAACACCAGCTGCCTGCAATTAGTGCAGGTTCGCATCTCACCAGGCTCAAGGTTGACTCAGCCTTCCATCCTTCCGAGGTAGGTAAAATGAGGACCCAGATTGTTGGGGGCAATTAAGCTGACTTTGTAATAATGCCGCTTGGGGTGTGTGTGTGAAAGCCCTAACAAGCAGGCATAATCGCAGATAATCGCCCGGCTGCCTTGTTCAGGGTGACTCGCTCCCTACTGAACCAAGAGGTGAGGGAGGAACCCTTGCAGGGTCGAGCCGAGGAATTTGGTCAATATCTGTTGGATAAAATCGCTCGGATTCGAACCGGCCTGGACTCCAACTGGGCAGAGTTGGAAGAACAGGACATGGACAGTCTTGTCGACGTCATCTGGGAGGAATTTGATCCTGTGACTCCTAAGGAAGTGGACAGGATTATGAGGAGGTTGAGCTCCTCCACATGCTTACTGGACCCGTGCCCTTCCTGGCTGGCTTATGCAGCTCGAGAGGGGACACGAGGCTGGTTCCTAGCGGTCATCTCTGCTTCTCTGAGTGAGGGTCACTTCCCCACCGCCTTGAAGGAGGCGGTGGTGAGACCTCTCCTCAAGAAGCCCACCTTGGACCCATCCTCATTGAATAACTTTCGTCCAGTCTCCAATCTTCACTTCCTTGCGAAGGTTGTTGAGAGCGTGGTGGCGCACCAACTTCCTCAGGTCCTGGATGAAGCAGTTTATCTAGACCCGTGCCAATCGGGCTTCAGGCCGGGCTACAGCACGGAGACGGCATTGGTCGCTCTGATGAATGATCTCTGGAGAGCCCGGGACAGGGGCCATTCCTCTGTCCTAGTCTTATTAGACCTTTCGGCGGCTTTCGATACCATCGACCATGGTATCTTGCTGCGGCGCCTCAGGGGACTGGGAGTGGGAGGCACGGTTCTGCGTTGGTTCTCCTCCTTTCTCCAGGGCCGCTCGCAGTCGGTGCTGGCAGGGGGACAGAGGTCGACCCCGAGGCCTCTCGTTTGCGGAGTCCCTCAGGGGTCGGTCCTCTCGCCTCTCCTGTTCAACATCTACATGAAACCGCTGGGTGAGATCATTCGTAGCTTTGGAGTAGGGTACCATCAGTATGCTGATGACACCCAGCTTTTCATCTCAACTCCAAACAGCATCAGTGATGCCCTCGACGTGATATCCTGCTGCCTGAAAGCGGTCCGGGAATGGATGGGGAGGAACAGGCTTCAACTGAACCCGGACAAGACTGAATGGCTGTACGTACCGGCAAGCCAGGATACTCAGAGCATCCCACCCCTTAACATCGGGGATGAGTTACTACCCCCTGTTGATAGGGCCCGCAACCTGGGTGTCCTCCTAGACTCGCAGCTATCCCTGGAAGATCACATAGGAGCTGTGACCAAGGGGGCCTTCTCCCGGGTTCAACTGGTGCGCCAACTACGGCCTTATCTGGACCTGGATGCTTTACGTACAGTCACCCATGCCCTTGTGACCTCTCGCCTAGACTACTGTAACGCTCTCTACATGGGGCTGCCCTTGAGATCCACTCGGAAGCTTCAACTGGTGCAAAATGCAGCGGCACGGACACTTTTGGGAGCCTCCCGATACTCCCACATCACACCTCTCCTCCGTGCGCTGCACTGGCTTCCGGTTGCCTTCCGAGTGAAGTTCAAGGTGCTAACAATGACATACAAAGCCCTACATGGCATGGGTCCGGACTACCTACGGGAGCACCTTCTGCCAATGTCAACACCCCACCGTCCTGTGCGCTCCCACAGAGAGGGCCTCCTCAGGGTGCCACCACTCAAGGAATGTCGGCTGGTGGCCCCCAGGGGGAGGGCATTCTCAGTGGGTGCGCCAGCCCTCTGGAACTGCTTACCAACTGAAATCCGGATGGCCCCCGACCTCCGCACCTTCCGGCGCGACTTAAAAACTTACCTTTTCCAGCAGTCCGGCCTGGCCTGATAGCTCTAATTGGGGTCACAGTTTGTTTTGACTATTGTTTTTTCAGTATTGTTTCATTATGTTTACCTACCTTACTCTGTACACCACCCCGAGTCCCTCGGGAGAAGGGCGGTTTATAAAAACAAATAAATAAATAAATAAATAAATAAATAAATAAATAAATATACATAGAATGAAGGCTACTGCTAAGCTTGTAAGCCGCCCTGAGTCTTCAGAGAATGGAATTAAAATAAAAATAAATTAAATTAAACTAAAGGTAAAGGTAAAGGTTCCCCCGCACATGCGTGCTAGTCGTTTCCGACTCTAGGGGCCGGTGCTCATCTGTTCCCTATATGTTTTAGCCTCCAGTCCCCCAATCATCTTTGTTGCCATTCTCTGTACTCTTTCTAGAGTCTCAACATCTTTTTTACATCATGGTGACCAAAACTGGATGCAGTATTCCAGGTGTGGCCTTACCAAAGCATTGTAAAGTGGTATTAGTACTTCACGTGATCTTGATTCTATCCCTCTGTTAATGCAGCCTAGCACTGTGTTGGCTTTTTTTTGGCAACTGCAGCACACTGCTGGCTCATATTGAAGTGATTGTCCACTAGGACTCCGAGATCTCTCTCACAGTTACTACTATTGAGCAAGGTATTATATTTATATTTATATTTATTAGATTTTTATACCGCCCTTCTCCCGAAGGACTCAGGGCGGTGTACAGGGCAATAAATATCAAAATACGAAATACAAAAGTTAAAAAACATAAAATAATTATGCCCGATGTAATACATTAGTTAAAATCCATGTTAAAACCCCAAAGACCCCAAACCCATCAGACCAGGCCGGCTTGTTCAAATAAATAAGTTTTTAGATCACGTCGGAAGGAGCGAAGGTCGGGGGCCATCCGGAGCTCAACCGGTAAGCGGTTCCACAGGTCTGGCGCGCCCACAGAGAAAGCTCTCCCCCTGGGGGCCACCAGTCGACATTCTCTGATCGGAGGCACCCTGAGGAGGCCCTCTCTGTGGGAGCGCACTGGACGGAGGGAAGTTGATGCCAGCCGCAGGTGTTGCCGTAGGTAATCCAGACCCATGCCATGTAGGGCTTTATAGGTCATCACCAGCACCAGTACAACCTATCCTATACCAAATAATACTTCTTAGATCACCATGGCCTCTTGAGGACCTGGCTCACTTCAGCTGAGTTTCACTTGGGAACTGAGGAAAAGAATGGAGTTATGCTCTGACTTGGAGAAAATGCTGAAGCCCAAATATTAGGGGACATTTTGGATGGAGGCTTTACCCGTCTGAGTTGGAGGGATTCTATTACTGCTAATCCAGGCATCCCTCCGAAGCTCCAAATGTATTGATTCAAGGGGCTTCCTTTGATATAGCTAGGTTGGATTGCACTCTCGCCATGGACCACCAACCTTCTGTCAATTTCTGTATGTTATCTTGGTTTCTTCCTTTCCTGGGAAATTGTGCAAGAATGCTATCAAACAGCTGGGGAATTAGCTCAAATGGGAGAGCGCTTGCTTAGCATGCAAAGGTAGCAGGATCGATGCCTGCATTCTCCAGCCATTCTCCTTTCTTTTGCTCCCTCCGTAGAAAGTCCTTCATCCAGTTTCTTCATCTCCTTCAAGATTGTCTCAGTGTGATGGTCCTTAGCTGCTGAGAAGCTCAGCCTAATGCTGCAAGCTTTAGCCTGAAGAGATGATGGATCCTTTTTCTGTAAGCTCTGTGTCAGGACCCACCCCAAACCACGTCTTAGGAAGACAAAACTCTTGGAGCCAAATCTAGTCCAAAAGGAATCTTTACTATGACATGCTTGGTTGTAGGAATACAAGACAGGACTTAATATTGTTCTACAAACTAAAACCTTATAAAGAGTTCCCGGTTCAACCCCCCCTTAACCCCATTTGGTCAGCCCCCCATTATTTACCTCATATCATCCCTCTCGTGGGAAAAAGGAACTTAGGATCTTTTATGTTTATTGCTCTCTTCCTTGACACAAGCCAGATGCTACCTACCCTAGCCCTCCCTTTTGTTCCCCCAGTTCAAAAGGCTTCTCATTTCGGCTTCCGGTGGCGACGCGACGCTGAAAGACAGCCGTTTTCAGGCTGCCCGCTCCGCAGCTGTGTTTTTCCATCGTAAACAGCGCCGATCAGCTGTTTAGATGGATTTGAAGCCCCCTCCTCGGGAGAAGAGGAGGGGGTGAGGCCCCAGGTAGGGGTTGAGCTCTCCGGGGCCGCCTGAGATGAGAGCTTGGGCGGCTGAAGGATGAGCCCCCCCGAAGCCTGGGTTGCTCCGAGCTGCGCAGCGCCTCTGCTCTGGGATTTTTGGAGCAGAGCCAGGCGTTAGCAACCACCCCTGCCAAAAGGAAATACTTTTGATTATCAAGATGCAGGCAGAGCAGTACAGGAGGTCAAGGTGAAGTGGACTCTTTATTTCTACTCTCTAGCTCAATGGATTTTATAGCTTTAAAGTGAAAGTGCGTAATAAGTGAAAGTGGGGGAAGATGGCGGCTAAAACTTCTAAAGCTCTTCGGAATGCGGGGTCTTCCCTGGTGCAAGAGACCTCATTGCAAGCTTTGCTTCCTCCTGCATCTCCCCCGGTATTGACGCTTAAGGATTTAAAAGACGCTCTTGGAAAGCATGCACAATTGATGTCTGATATGATGGATGAAAAGTTGAAAAAGCTGGAGGAGAAAATGGAGGAGAAAATGGAGAAATTGGAGAAGACGATGGAAGAGAAGCTGAGAGCAATGAGGGTGGACATCTTGTCTATGGTTGAATCCGTAGCTGAATGTGTGCTACAGCTGGATCTAAAAGTGGAGGATCTCAGTCAAAAGAACTCTATATTAGAAGCAAAGGTATTAGAAAATGAAAATATAAGGGATAAAATGGACGATGAATTGAGCCTTGTTCAGTATAATCAGATGCAGTATGCTATTAGAATTAGGGGTTTAAAGGAGAATGGTAAAGAAGATTTAAAGCAGCTGATTTCTGAGGCTCTGGAAGGGGTACTGGGCCAGTCAGCATCTGAAATTGAGGGAAATATGGACAAAGTTTTTCGTGTAAATTCATGGATTGCAAGACAGAGGAAGTTACCCAGAGATGTGGTGGTCTATTTTACAAAGAGAGTAATTAGAGATGAAGTCATTCAAGCTGCTTATGATACTAATTTGGTAGTGGCTGAGCAAGAAGTTTTGGTTTTAAAAGAGATCCCTCTGAAGATCCTAAGGAGAAGGAAAGATTTTGCATTTCTAGTACAGGAACTTAAGAAACGTGATATTAAGTTTAGATGGGAGATTACAGTTGGATTGGTGGCGACGTACGAAGGTAAAAGACATCGTTTGGTTACTGTGGCTCAGGCACGTGATTTTTATAGTAATGTATTAAAAGCAACCCCCCTATCATCTTTGGAAGCTGCAAAAGGATACGGTGTGGGAAAGCTTCAAGATGTTGCATATAGACAGACAGAGGACAATGATGTTGGAGGGGATCAAGTCACAGTCTCATCGGTTGCTGCAGGAGGCCAGAAGATGACGCGTGCCGCCTTAAGAAGAGCGAGACGAGAGCAAGAGCAAGACCAGCAGAAAGTTATGGAATCTTCAAAGTGTGCTTACAGTGAAGATGTGGGAGGAGAGCGGTCTAAAGAAGTTTTGGGGGTTATGACAGAGGTGCTCCAAAAGTTTTGGGGCGTTAAGATTGCTGATTAAATTTTTAGATTAGAATGTTAATGGAGTAAAATTATTATAGAGGAGAAAGAAAGTTTTTTTTTTAATATTTCACACAATTTAAGATTGATGTTATTTGCTTGCTAGAAAAGTATATTAGGGTTATGGACTTAAAGTATGTGTTGAACTAAGAATGGGTATGTAAGCTCCTAATTAACAACAAGTTGTCTTAGAGATTGCCTAAATCTTTTTTTTTACATACCGTATACTCTTTTTATTTGAACTTTTATTTGAACTTAAGGATGATTTGGAACTACGAGACATTTGGCGTGATACATGCAAGAACTATTTTTGATCATAGTTTAGTTTGGTTGGAGATTATTAAGATTAACAGAGATAGGCGCTTTTGGCGCGTAACTGAGAATTTGTTTGGAAATTAGAGAAAGGTGGGAGAATGCAAATAGCAGGTGAAAGTTTTTTTTTCTTTTCTTTTTTTTTTTGAAATTAATATGAATAAGGACTGGGATTAAGAAAATTTATTTTGAGTAAAGCTCTTTTTCTGTTTTCCTCTTTTTCTTTTCTACTTTATTTGTAATATTAATATTTCTTTTTGTATGTAATATTAATATTGTTTGTAGTTATCTTATATGAGCTAGAGGGCGATAGATTTAAGAGTTTATTGTTGTTAGCATATGGATGTTTATGATTGTTTTCTGTTTTTATACCTTGTACTTAGCTCTGGGAAGTCGGGGGGGGGGAGAGGGGGAGGGGTAGGGAGGGATAGGTAGGGGAGGGGGAGGGGGGAGGGGGGATTGTTAAAGACAAAATGTATTTTAAAACTTTTCAATTAAAAAAAAAGGCTTCTCATTTCCTTTGAAATGCCTAATACAGGCTCAATACACATTCGTTCCTTCCTCCTTGGGAGATGGCAGAACCCAGGAACAACGTTTTAAACATACATTTATGAATATGATATAAATGGATTCTGACACTCTGCTTTATGGAATAGCTCCCTCTGGTGACCAAAATTGTCGAAACGCTTTTTGTTTTTTTGAATATGACTCAAAAACAAAATCACTTGCGGATGAAAGTTCATTTGTTCTATAGAAAGACTGGTTTTGTAACTGCATTTCGAACAGAACAGACTCAGGAGTCTCAAGAGTGTGCTACACTTCAAAAGCATAGACTATATTTGAACAAATCAATTTCTCTCACTGATGGAGGAAGCCTTGGGAGGGATGAAAAGCCAAATAAGGGGCAGATGATCACGGAGAATGTCTACCTATGTGGTCACTAAGAGTCAATACTGACCTGATGGCACTTAATCAATAATATTCAGAAAGCCTCTCTTGAAATATTTTGGGTGAGCAGATTCTTTCTGGAATGAGTTACCTCAAATTAACACAAGATAACGTGCTCTTTCTGAAAGCTTTTTCAAAGGCAGTCCCATATGCACATACCATTGCAGTAATTCCTGTTTGAGATAACGCCTGCATGATAATAATGTCTTCTGCTCCAGGAGCATTTTTGTCCATAAGGCCAGCCTCCCACTCTAAGCTAGCATCAGTTTGCCAATAGGTTGGCAGACTCCACATTGACAAGGAAGACTGACACACCTACAAAGAGCAATAAAGGACTTAGGGGTTATTTATTTATTTTATTTATTTTATTTTAATTCCATTTATATCCCGCCCTTAAATATTAAATAGATTGCAAGTGGTTTATTTCTTTGCATAAATTAATTCCAGAAAGTATTAGTTCAGTAACTAAATTAAGTATGCCCCCAGCCGTAAAATTGACTATCTCATTCTCTAGAAACATATTTTTCTTAAAAGAGCCACATAAAACGTGACATGCAGAATCACAGGGGGTTGATGGGTGGATCTTCGGTTGGATGGTAAAATCAAGCAATAGGCTGTCTGGAGAAGGTGGGCATCGGTCCCATTATCTGTTGAAGTAAGCCACTGCTGCTAATTCCCAATTAGAGACTGTTTGTTCGCTTACCCACTGATATCAGTTCACTGTAATGATAAATAAACCATGTTTCCCCAAAAATAACGCCCGGTCTTATATGTATATTATATATATTGGCACCAAAAGACGCATTAGAGCTTATTTTCAGGGAAACATGGTTTCAGGGCGACCAGTCCAGCTGGGCTCTTTCCCCCCCCCCCGCCCCCAGCACATGCACAAGAGGCGGCAAGCACGCAGGGGGCAATGGTGTCTGGCAGCTGCCTTAGCCCACCAGCCCCTTGGCACAGCGCATGTAAGTCCAAGTGTGGAGGCAGAGATGGGTGGGAGGCAAGCGATCCCGATGAGCCACAACTCCGTTCCATCATCTCTCAACTTGCCCACAGCTGCACTGGGACAGGCAATCCAGCGTGGGTGCTGTAATGTATTGGGCTTGTTTTGTAACCCCACGTGGTAACGGCTGGAAGGCTGTTTGAGCAGGGAGCTAGCTAACGGCTCCCAGCGCCTCAGACAACCCGTCTCCTTCCTGAACTGCTTTCCAACTCTGTAGAATAATTTGCAAAATTCGCCTTCAACAGGATGTTTTTGTATGGAAACCAAAAGTGAACAGAGACAGCCTGGAGAATGCAGGCATTGATCCTTCTACCTCTCACGTGCTAGGCGAGCGCTCCACCATTTGAGCTAATTCCCCAATCCGTCTTTTAAAGCCTCAGTATAAGATGAAGAAACCTATACTGAAGGTAAATAGTCTAATTCTTCAGCTGCCAAGCAACCATGTCCTAACAAAATGTAGGACAAAATTCAGAAACAGAGGTGATGGAAATTAAGTGCCAACTGGCCAGATTTCCTGGAAGTGACCAAGACACATCTGAGCTTAGTTATCTGGAAAGGGTTTGAGCTGGTTGATCCCGAGGAAATGAGCAAGGTCCTCATAGCTATAAGCTCAGCCACCTGAGTTCTGGACTCATCTCCTTCTGGGATTGTTAAAGCTTTGGAGTTTGCATGAGATTGAATTCAGGTGGTGGTTAATGTCTCTTTATGAGACAAAGTGATTAGGGTGTCAATTTGCCTCTGGGTGTACTGTAAGTAAGGCATTGGTTATCACTTATAAAGCCCTGCATGAGATGGGTCCAGGTTACTTGAAAAACTGGCTTATTCCTATGGGACAGGGACACCACACTTATGCTGGGAGAAAGAGGCTGCTGTCATTCAGGGTTTTGTAATGTGGTACAACTGTGGGGGAATTAGCTCAAATGGTAGAGCGCTTGCTTAGCATGCAAGAGGTAGCAGGATCAATGCCTGCATTCTCCAGGCTGTCTCTATTCACTTTTGTTTCCACACAAAGATATCCCGTTGAAGGCAAATTTTGCATATTATTCTGGACTTCTACAGAGATGGAAAGCAGTTCAGGAAGGCAATTGGGAATTAGGGGTAGTGGTTTACTTCAATAGATAGTGGGATCAATGCCCACCTTCTAAAGACAGCCTGTTGCTTCAAGATGCATACCGAAGATGCACCCCAGCCAGCCCCCTGGGATTCTGCATGTCAGCTTCTAGGTGGCTCTTTTAAGAAAAATGATGGAGCGGCTCTATTAGGATATTGTGCAGGAGACAAATATCTTTCAGCAAGTTGCCCAGGAGAAAACTGTGTTGGATTGGGAAGAGCTCTGGCAAAGGGCCAGCCAATGATAAATGCCTGGGATCGACTGGCTGCAGTGGGTTCCCCATGGTAGAGTCGGCACAGACATCGGTCTGTGGTTAACTCTCCTTGACCCATCTGGAAAAGGTGGGCATTGATTTCATTACCTATTAATGCAAACCACTGCCTCTAATTCCCAATTACCTTCCTGGATTACTTTGCAGCTTTGTAGAAGTCCAGAATAATATGCAAAATTTGCCTGGAAGAGGATGTTTTGTATGGAAATCAAAAGTAAATAAGAGACAAATTGGAGAATGCAGGCATTGATCCTGCTACCTCTCGCATGCTAAGCAAGCGCTCTACCATTTGAGCTAATTCCCCAACTATTTTCCCATGTTACCACCTCCAGTCTGATACTTTCCCTTTGGAGCTCCAGCCAATGGCAGAGCCAGCTCTTTGGGATCTTGTGGATAGTCAGGAGGATGGGAGCCAATGTCATCTCAGGGGATGACAGCCTGTTGCTTGAAGATGCATACCGAAGATGCACCCCAGCCAGCCCTCTGGGATTCTGCATGTCAGCTTCTACGTAGCTTTTTTTAAGAAAAATGATGGAGCAGCTCTATTAGGATATTGTGCAGTCAGTTCAAAGGATAGACCACTTGCTTTACATACAAGAATTAGCAGGACCAGTGACTGCATTCTCCTAAAGAAAGTTTTATTCTTTTAGCAGGTGATTAGACAATTTTTTTCTCTCTAATTTATGCACCTTGTCCTGAGTTCTTGTAGTTTACTGCCTCAAAGCTACCTGGAGCTGGGGAATTAGCTCATATGGTAGCTTTGTATTTAAGAGGTGGTGGGATCAGTACCCACATTCTCTGCATGAGATGGGCCCAGCTTACTTAGGAAACTGCCTCATTCCTATGGGACAGGCCCACTCTCCCTATGCTGGCAGAAGGGTCATGCTGTAGGCCCTATCGGTAAAGGAATTTCAGCTGGCAGAGTCCATGAGAAAAGTATTTTCCTCTGTGCCACCTACTCTTTGGATACCTTGTCCCCTGAGATGACATTGGCTCCCATCCTCCTGACTATCCACAAGAGCCTGAAGAGCTGGCTCTGCCATTGGCTGGAGCTCCAAAGGGAAAGTATCAGACTGGAGGTGGGAACATGGGAAAATAGTTGGGGAATTAGCTCAAGTGGTAGAGCGCTTGCTTAGCATGCGAGAGGTAGCAGGATCAATGCCTGCATTCTCCAATTTGTCTCTTATTTACTTTTGATTTCCATACAAAACATCCTCTTCCAGGCAAATTTTGCATATTATTCTGGACTTCTACAAAGCTGCAAAGTAATCCAGGAAGGTAATTGGGAATTAGAGGCAGTGGTTTGCATTAATAGGTAATGAAATCAATGCCCACCTTCTCCAGATGGGACAAGGAGAGTTAACCACAGAACGATGTCTGTGCCGACTCTACCATGGGAAACCCACTGCAGCCAGCCCATCCCAGGCATTTATCATTGGCTGGCCCTTTGCCAGAGCTCTTCCCAATCCAACACAGTTTTCTCCTGGGCAATTTGCTGAAAGATATTTGTCTCCTGCACAATATCCTAATAGAGCCGCTCCATCATTTTTCTTAAAAGAGCCACATAGAAGCTGACATGCAGAATCCCAGGGGGCTGGCTGGGGTGCATCTTCGGTATGCATCTTGAAGCAACAGGCTGTCTGGAGAAGGTGGGCATTGATCCCACTATCTATTGAAGTAAACCACTACCCCTAATTCCCAATTGCCTTCCTGAACTGCTTTCCAACTCTGTAGAAGTCCAGAATAATATGCAAAATTTGCCTTCAACAGGATATCTTTGGTGTGGAAACAAAAGTGAATAGAGACAGCCTGGAGAATGCAGGCATTGATCCTGCTACCTCTTGCATGCTAAGCAAGCGCTCTACCATTTGAGCTAATTCCCCCACAGTTCTACCATTTTACAAAACCCTGACTGACAGCAGCCTCTTTCTCCCAGCATAAGTGTGGTGTCCCTGTCCCATAGGAATAAGCCAGTTTTTCAAGTAACCTGGGCCCATCTCATGCAGGGCTTTATAAGTAATGACCAATGCCTTGAATTACACCCAGAGGCAAACCAGCAGCCAGTGAAACTTGAAGAAAAATGATGCAACAAGAGCCCCTCTAAGGCACCAAAGTTTTCCAGTATTGCTGCACTCTGGACCAGCTGAAGCCTCCTTTTGCCTCCTAATATGGCATAACTGTTCTTCCACATATATCAAGGCTGGCTTCAACACCACCCTTCCCCAGAAAGGGACGATTAATTAAAGTTGTCCAACACAGAAAGGTTCAAGGTCAAGTTGTTGAGAAGGTGCATCCTACCTCTTCAAGGCTGACAGAATCACTCTCTCCGTCAAAGAGCCATTAACCAGCATTGAACTCAATCACATGTAACCTCCCAATCTTTAACAAGCCCAGAAGGAGATTAGTCCAGAACTCAGATGGCTGAGCTTATACCTATGAGGACCTTGCCCACTTCCTCAGGATCAACCAGCTCAAACTCTTCCCAGATAACGGAGCTCAGATGTGTCTTAGTGACTTCCAGGGGAGCTGGTCAGTTGGCACCTAATTTCCATCACTTCTGTTCCTGAATTTTCACCTGAATGTTTTTTGCTATGTCATGGCTGCCTGGCAGCTGAGGAATTATTAGACCATTTACATCTCCCCAGTTTCTGCATCTTGTCCTGCAATACTGTAACATGGTAGAAGAAGGCTGCCACATGGCTGGGGAATTAGCTCAAATGGTAGAGCACTCGCTTAGCATGCGAGAGGTAGCAGGATCAATGCCTGCATTCTCCAGTTTGTCTCTATTCACTTTTGATTTCCGTACAAAGACAGGCAAATTTTGAATATTATTCTGGAATTCTGTTGTTGTTGTTAGCTGCGAAGTCGTGTCCGACCCATCGCAACCCTATGGACAATGTTCCTCCAGGCCTTCCTGTCCTCTACCATCTTCTGGAGTCCATTTAAGCTCACACCTACTGCTTCAGTGACTCCATCCAGCCACCTCATTCTCTGTCGTCCCCTTCTTCTCTTGCCCTCAACCTTTCCCAGCATTAGGCTCTTCTCCAGTGAGTCCTTCCTTCTCATTAGGTGGCCAAAGTATTTGAGTTTCAGCTTCAGGATCTGGCCTTCTAAAGAGCAGTCAGGGTTGATCTCCTCTAGGACTGACCGGTTTGATCGCCTTGCAGTCCAAGGGACTCGCAGGAGTCTTCTCCAGCACCATAGGACTGCAAAGTAGCCCAGGAAGACAATTGGGAATTAGAGAGTGGTTTGCTTTAATAGGTAGTGGAATCAGTGCCTACCTTCTCCAGATGGGTCTAGGACAGTTAACCACAGGCATATGTCTGTGCCCACTCTACCGCAGGCACCCCACTGCAGCCAGCCCATCCCAGGCATTTATCATTGGCTAGTCCTTTGCCAGAGCTCTTCCCAATCTAATGGTCTATGCACCCTCTCCCTGGGCAATTTGCCAAAAGATACATGTCTCCGGCCAATCCATAAAGCAGGACAAGTAACTGGAATATCAACATTTTTGTAAGAAATGCCATGTTTGGAATTGTAGAAAAGTGGAAGTAGGAGCAATGCTCCTGATTGAAAGCAGGCCTCCATGTTGCTTCTCCTTCTGATTTGCCTCCTGGGTTCACTTAATTTTATGTTCCTCCCTTGTATCTCTGAATCCTAATTCAATAACAATTGAGAGATGACTTACCTTTTGGACTATTTGGTTCATCGTTGTATTCTACTCAGGATGTAACAGAATAAAACCCTGGAATCTATTAAGGACCCTGTCTCTCATATCATGCCTTTATCAAAATGAAGAGCAAAAGAACCCGTGATTATACTTAGAAGCTGTTTATTACATGACAAATAATCAGCTTGACTGAGAGTGATGGCCGAATGGGATACTACAGAAGGCCATTCCCAGGACAGTTGGCCTTGAAGTTATGTAACAACCTCTCTCTCTTGGCCTCTCTCTCTTCCATACATCCAATCCTCCCCATCAGTTCCCAGCATTTCTACTTTCACCCCACCTGCACGTTTCCCCTCCCAAATGCCCTTGCTCCTTCCATCCCCATTTCCATGGCAGCTGGCAGCAAGCTTGAGGAAAAGCAAAGATGGCCAGGTTGACACTTGGTTAACTGTGCCATGAACCATAATAATATATTAGAAGTCAATGCAGCCTGACTTCCAGCCAAATGAAGGTGATTTGGCTAAGGCTAAACCTCTTTATTGGGATTAAAAGCCTCAAGAGTTCCCCAAATCTGGTTCATCCGTCTGTTACAAGAAGGAAGGAAGGAAGGAAGGAAGGAAGGAAGGAAGGAAGGAAGGAAGGAAGGAAGGAAGGAAGGAAGGAAGGAAGGAAGGAAGGAAGGAAGGGCTCGTAAGATTTTAGGAACTGTGAATAATGTCTCTCCTGGGTCCTTGCTTGCCAAAATGTTACATAATGAAGTAAAGCTGGAGAGAGGCAGTAAATATAAACAGTCACCAATTCATTCACTAACTCTTCTTTCCACTGCAGTCATGGAGCTGACTTCACCATTGCTTCATCAGAAGCTATTTAATGTGTCTGCTAAGCCTTCCACCACGGGAGTTCTAGGAGATGAGGAGATGTTAAACATCTTATGGATCCTACCCACACTGCAAGCCTTAATGACACCCATTTCTTCCCTCCTCTCCCTTGATCTGCATCTCTCCTCTTACCGAAAAAGGAACCCATCATCTCTTCAAGCTAAACCTTCCAGCATTAGGGTGGATTCCTCATCAGTTTAGGAATGAGCACCACATGGAAAGAACCTTGGAGGAGACGCAGATACGGAGTGGAAAAAGACTTTCCATGAATGGGGCAACATAAAGAGAATGGCTGGAGAATGCAGGCATCGATCCTGCTACCTCTCGCATGCTAAGCGAGCGCTCTACCATTTGAGCTAATTCCCCAACTCCTTGTCAGCCTTGTTCTATCCTGTTACGAGAATTCAGGAAAAGATGCAGAAATGGAGGAGATGAAAATGATCCAATAATATAGCAAAATAAATGTTTGTGTCATGGTTCCAGTTGACGATCCCAACAAAGTAAGCACACTGCAGACATTCCAATCTCTCATGCAAATCTTTATTGGGCAGAGCATACTGGCAGTTAACGAAATGGAAAAACAGCTCTGGCGTTTGGGTGCCAGAATGGTAAATTAAAAGTATAGAGACTTCCTTCCCTCCTGACACTGCTAGTCACATTCCCCAATTAAGCACCAGATAATTGTTATCAGAAAAATCCTTCATTTCCTAGCAGCAATCTTGAACATTTTTCCCCAGACTAAACTACTCCCCATTCATACCAATGATCTCTGCTCCCACCTGCATCTACTGGCAATCGATGAAATAATAACTGCTGAAACAAATAAGAAATTTTGAAGCTTGACATGTTGACTGGAAAATAAAGAACCCTAACTTTTCAAACAAACATGAAGAGCTGCCCTTTCCCCCAGCTGCTAGGGTAGTAAGACTGGAGCATGGAAGACTGTATAGATCAGGGGTCGGCAACCTAAAAAAGGAAAAGAGCCACTGGGAACCGGTTCCATCACAAATTAAAAAAAGTGGGAGCCGCGTGCGTGTGTCCATGCACGCGCATGCGCAAAAAGTTTTTTTGCGCATGCGCGGACGCACGCAGTTGCCATTTTTTTAAAAAAAGTGAGATGGAACCGGTTCCCGGTTGCCCGACGGCGACGGCCCGTCTGCAAAGCTGCCGCTTTCAGCAGTTTTGCAGACGGGCCGCGGCAGCTTCCTCAAAGAGCAGCGCCCCTGCCCGTTCGCGCGGAGGTACGCGCGCACCTCTCCAAAGGTTTGGGGAGGTGCGCGCGCACCTCCGGTCGTTCGGAGAGGTGCGCGCGCACCTCTCAGAATGGGCAGGGGCACTGCTCTTTGAGGAAGCTGTAGCGGCCCTTCTGCAAAGCTGCCGAAAGCGGCAGCTTCGGAGACGGGCCGCTACAGCTTCCTCAAAGAGCAGCGCCCCTGCCTGTTCGCACGGAGGTACGCGCGCACCTCTTCAAAGGTTTGGGGAGGTGCGCGCGCACCTCTCAGAATGGGCAGGGGCGCTGCTCTTTGAGGAAGCTGTAGCGGCCCGTCTGCAAAGCTGCCGAAAGCGGCAGCTTCGGAGACGGGCCGCTACAGCTTCCTCAAAGAGCAGCGCCCCTGCCTGTTCGCGCGGAGGTACGCGCGCACCTCTCCAAAGGTTTGGGGAGGTGCGCGCGCACCTCCGCCCATTCGGGGAGGTGCGCGCGCACCTCTCCAAACGGGCGGTGCCACTCTCCATTTGGAGAGGTGCGCGCGCACCACTGCCCGTTCAAAGAGGTGCGCGCGCACCGGGCGGCTGGGAGCCGCAGGAGACGGCTCAAAGAGCCGCATGCGGCTCCGGAGCCGCGGGTTGCCGACCCGTGGTATAGATCCATGGTGGCAAACCTATGGCACGGATGCCACAGGTGGCACACAGAGCCCTCTCTGTGGGCACGCGCACCGTCGCCCCAGTCCTAGGCCTTCAGCTGGGTTTTATAAAACCTTTTCACTTTAGGCCTCCGCCACCGTGTGAAAAAAAAAGGTTCAATCAATCAATCAATTTCAACTTCTCACGGGGAAAAAAAGATCTCGCAAAGTTGGAATTGATTGATTGAACTTTTTAGTCCCACTCAGTCTGCCATTACCACTGCAGCAATGCCTACCCAATTGGCCACACCCACCCAATTGTCCACACCCATGCCCAATGGGCCACGCCCACCTGGCACCCGATGATACATAAGTGGGTTTTGGGTTGCAGTTTGGGCACTCGATCTCTAAAAGGTTCGCCATCACTGGTATAGATGAACGAATGTTGTTGGTGAACTGGGGTCCTGGTTTCTCTTAATTTTTGTTGTGTTGCTTTCGGTCTTTCAGCTGAGAAGATCATAGGAAGCTCGCTTCCTGGTATTCAGCATGCTGCTTATAAGCGCTACGTGCTTAGAGCTCAACGCATTGTTAGAGACCCCACACACACCCACTTCATGGTCTGTTGCTCCCCTCTGTGAGGAGGTTTTGAAGTATTTCTAGCAGGACTACCTGATTCTGTAACAGCTTTGTTCCCTATGCCATCTGTCTGGCAAACTCACAAGATTCGTTTCTCTCAGCATGCAGATGTATACATGATTTGAACTAGACTGTTGTTTCTCTGTGTCATGTAATATATGTGGGTGTATGCATAATTCTGTATTTATTTTTGTCATATTTATGATGGTGATAACTTTATTGTCACTTTGAATGTACACCAATCGGCATACATCAAAATGAAATTTCGTTGCATACAGCTCTCAAAGGGTCACCACCTCCAATATATACTCCTTGTTCGTGGCCCACTCAAATTTCACATTGTCCATTTTAGTCTCTAGGGAGTGAATGATGGCAATCAGGACAGATGGAAATGGGGCTCCATGTGGATTAGCCCTCAAATTCGCTTGTATTCTGACAACCTCGCCTTCTTTCCTTTTTTCTGATCCTGACTCTTCCACTTTTTCCTTAAAGAGGCCTTGCTTCTTTTCGCCCCTGGAGCACGCTGCCACCACCACCAACTCCTCCAAAAGCCTCTCTCTCTTCCTCTGGGCCTGCCGACAGCCTCATCCAGTTCCTTCGCTCCATAAGCTCCAGGTCCTCTCCTCCTCTGCCTCCTCTGGAAACAGCCCTGATTTGCAATACAATCCATCACTGGGCCAGCAGTCAGATCTTGCTGCTGGTAGAACAAATTCAAACAGCGCCAATGACTTTTAACGGTCTCACCAACAGTTCCAAAACAACTAGAAACTCGTCAGACCAGTAAAGATTGTTGGTCGTATGTCGTATGTTACCTTAGTTCCACCATGTTGCTCAAACACTTTAAAATCTTCCTGATCATGTGGCCTATAGTCCTTACTATCCCTCCCAAAACTATTCGCCCTCAAGAGCCAATGCAGCCGCAGCCATTCCAGGCACCGCCATTTATGCAATACACCATTTATGTGGTGTATATCGGAGATGGTGACCCTTTGAGAGCTGTATGCAATGAAATTTCACTTTAATGTATGCCAATTAGTGTACATTCAAGTGACAATAAAGTATTATTCTCTCTATTCTCTCTCTGTCTTTCTCTTTTTATCACTGTTGTTCGCTATCCAGAGTTATGCGGAAGAAGATGGGTAGGTACATAAATTCTTTAAATAAAGACATAAATAAAAATGGTCTAATAACATGGCAAGGTTGATTGAAAAGAGGGGGCATCAAACCTACTACCTCTTGCATGTGAAGCAAGCAGACTTCCATTGGAGCTAGTTTCACAGCATCCTAGCAATGCTGCTCTATCACTTAAGATACACCCACATAGAAGTTCATATGCAGAATCACAGGGGTGGAGTGGGGTGGATCGAGTGGTGGGATTCATATAAGTGAGCAAACAGTTCTCTTGTGTGGATGCCACTTCCAGAAGTCCATTCTGGGCCTAGGCAACAAAAAATTAGCTACTGGTTCTGCCAAACTGGTGCGAACTGGCTGAATCCCACCATTGGATCTTGGGGGCAGGATGAAAAAAATCTACCAAAAGCCTGTCTAGAAAAGGTGGGCATTGATCCCCATCACCTCTTGCAAACGAAGCAAGACTTCTGCATTGCCACTAATTTCCAGTCCAGGAAAATATGCAAAACTTGCCTGCATGACGATCTTCTGTATGGAAGCCAAAATTGAATACAGACTAACTGGAGAATGCAAGCATCGATCCTGCTACCTCTCGCATGCGAAGCGAGCGCTCTACCATTTGAGCTAATTCCCCAACTGCATTGTCAACCTTCTTCTACCACATTACAAGAATTTAAAACAAGATGCAGAGAGTGAGGAGATGAGAATGGTATAATACTTTGGAAAAGTAAGTAAAAAAAATGGTCTGGAGAATGTGGGTATCGATCCCACCACCTCTTGCATGCAAAGCAAGCGCTCTACCATATGAGCTAATTCCCCAGCTTCAGCTAGCCTTGATCCACCAAACTGCAAGAATTCAGGAGAAGAAGTAGAAACCAAGGAGATGAAATTAGATGCCAACTAGTAAATGCTGGAGAAGACTCCTGCGAGTCCCTTGGACTGCAAGGCATTCAAACCGGTCAGTCCTAGAGGAGATCAACCCTGACTGCTCTTTAGAAGGCCAGATCCTGAAGTTGAAACTCAAATACGTTGGCCACCTAATGAGAAGGAAGGACTCAGTGGAGAAGAGTCTAATGCTGGGAAAGGTTTAGGGCAAGAGAAGAAGGGGACGACAGAGAATGAGGTGGCTGGATGGAGTCACTGAAGCAGTAGGTGTGAGCTTAAATGGACTCCAGAAGATGGTAGAGGACAGGAAGGCCTGGAGGAACGTTGTCCATGGGGTCATGATGAGTCTAACAACAACAACAACTAACAACAACAAGTAAGTGTGCTAGAAATGACCAAGACACATCTGAGTTACATTGATTGATTGATTGATTGATTGATTGATTGATTGATTGAACTTATATACCACCCTTCTCCCATGGGACTCAGGGCGGTTCACAAGGTAATTAAAATAACACTACAAATACAAAAAGTTAATAACAATTAAAATAATTAAATTATCCTTGAGTAAAATATAAAACGCCTATAGCTCCAATTAAAACCCAATTACAATAAGTTAAAATTAAAATTCTCAGTCCTGGCTGGAAAGCTCAAAGAGCCAGGTCTTCAGGTCCCGGCGGAACAAACGAAGATCAGGGGCAGTCCTGAGCTCTAGGGGTAACTGGTTCCAAAGGGCAGGTGCACCCACAGAGAAGGCCCTCCCCCTGGGTGTTACCCGCCGGCAGTCTTTTGCCGGCGGCACCCTGAGAAGGCCCTCCCTGTGGGAGCGCACAGGACGAAGGGAACTTGATGCCGGCAGCAGGTGTTCCCTCAGATATCCCGGCAGCAGGTGTTCCCTCAGACATTACATAGGAAGAGCTCCATCACTCGGGAAGAGCTTCAACAGGTGGAGCCAGAGAAAGTGGGCAAGTTCTTCACAGCTGTGAATTGAAGCACCTGGGTTCTGGATCTGTGCCAGACTGCTGAGATGCCAGTCATGGGTCCCTGTGAGGGTGAAGCTTCTCTCATCAAACTGGCAGCTGATATGGGGGGGGATGAATTAGCCCATCTCCTTTGAGGTTTCTGAGGCTGTGCACTTTTATGGCCCTTTGGGGAAAGGGTTGAGCTGAGCCTAATCTTGGGAAAAGGAGTGAGAGGTGGGAAGCATTTCCACTTGGTTACAACCTCAGCTTCCCTTCATGCCTTGTATTTTACATTTGGACTACTGCAATGTGCTCTATGTGGGACTGTCCCTGAAGACCATACAGAAGTTACAAATGGTCCAGCATGAGGCAGCTTGTACAGGCTTTCATGCCCCTCGGCTTGCTCACATTGCATTGTTGTTATGCGATCTGAATTCGCTTCAAGGTGCTCCTTATCACCTTTTAAGTCCTATCTGTTAAAGAGCAACAAAGATGACTAGAGGACTGGAGGCTAAAACATATAAAGAACAGTTGCTGGAATTGGGTATGTCTAATGAAGAGAAGGATGATGGGGGATATGATAGCAGTGTTCCAATATCTCAGGGGTTGCCACAAAGAAGGAGTCAAGCTATTCTCCAAAGCGCCCAAAGGCAGGACAAGAAGCAATGGATGGAAACTAACCAAAGAGAGAAGCAATCTAGAACTAAGGAGAAATTTCCTGACAGTGAGAACAATGTATCAGTGGAACAAGTTGCCTCCAAAAGTTGTGAATGCTCCAACACTTGAAGCTTTTAAGCAGAGACTGGACAACCATTTGTCTGAAATGGTATAGGGTTTCCTACTTGAGCAGGGGGTTGGACTAGAAGATCTCCAAGGTCCCTTCCAGCTCTGTTATTCTGTTCTGTTTCTATTATCTGGCACAGGGTCAGATTATTTGCAGGACCGCCTCTCTCTGTGGTATCTGCCCATTCTCTAATTTGGATGGAGTAGGCACTCCCCAGATCTCTTCCTTTAAGTATTGCCTTCTATCCTAGCATCTTGGAGAAAAGCCAGCTCTACATGACTGTCTGGAAGATTAAGAAGGTAGGGCTTGCCAGATCTATGAAGTTCCTACCCTATGGCACACTTTCCCCTTGAGATCTGGCAGCCCCTCCCCCACCCTTAATCTTCCAGACAGCCATGTAGACCTGGCTTTTCTCCAAGATACTAGGATAGTAAGGTTGGAGCCTGGGGGAATCGTATAGGTCAGTGGGTGACACTGGTGGATTGGGGTCCTGTTTTTGTTGATTTTTTGCTCCATTGCTTTTAGTGTTTCTGTTTTTAATCACGGTTGTTAGCCACCCAGAGTCATGTGGCAGAGGATGGAGGATCATATAAATCCTTTAAATTGAGAAATATATAAAAATGATCTAATAAAATGGCAAAACAGGGTAAAGGTAGATTTGGGCATCAAATCTACTACCTCTTGCGTGTTAAGCAAGCATTTTTCCACTTGGGCTAATTGCATTGCATCCTAGCATTGCTGCTCTATCATTATTTCTCAAGAAACACCCACAGAGAAAATCGTATGCAGAATCATAGGAGTGGAATGGCAAAGGATGGATGGCCATGTAAATGCTCTAATTAAATATATAATAATAAATAAAATGGCAAACAGTGTTAAAGGTGGGTTTGGGCCTGTTGCTTCATATGTGTTAAGCAAGCACTCCTTTAATTTGAGCTAGTTTTACAGCATCCTGTTCTACCATTTCTGCTCCATCATTTCTCAAGAAACCCCCACACAGAAAATCGTATGCAGAATCAGAGGGGTGGAATGGGGTGGATTTTGGGGAGAGATAATAAAATCAATGAAAAGCCTGACCACAAAAGGTGGGCATTAATCCCCATCACATCTTGCAAGCAAAGCAAGACTTTTGCATTGCCGCTAATTCCTAGTCCAGGAAAATATGCAAAACTTGCCTGCATGAGGATTTTCTGTAAAGGAAGCCAAAACTGAACAAAGACTGACTAGAGAATGCAGGCATTGATCCTGCTACTCTTGCATGCTAAGCAAGTGCTGTACCATTTGAGCTAATTCCCCGCTTGGCTCTAGCTTGGCAAGACTCTTTTTGTGAACTGAAAAGATTCATCCAGATACTGGAAGCTATCAAAAATCCCTGCTATTGCAATAGAAATCAGAAAGACTTGATTAACTGTTTTATTCTGAAAATCTAACTCCAGAAACTTCCCAATCAACATCTGTAAATATTTCTATCTACGCCAAGTTAACATAAGGAACATTTGCTCTCACAACCTTTCTCCTTGGAATTCGGATTCAGAAGATTTGAGCTCCATTTTCCCACACTCCTACATAGAGAAATCTTCCCCTCTTGTTTAATCTCTCTCTCTCTCTCTCTCTCTCTCTCTCTCTCTCTCTCTCTCTCTCTCTCTCTCCCTCCCTCCCTCCCTCCCTCCCTCCCTCCCTCCCTCCCATGTTTATGAATATATGAAGAGCAGAACGATTAATAAAAAATGAAAGCATTTTTTGTCACACGGTAATGATATTCATAGTTTTCAAGACCTGAGGAGCAAAATTTCCAAAGAAACATAAATCAGATATGAGTAGATTTTAGATTTTTATTAACTTTAGTATTAGTATTGATTATATTTTTGTTTAAGTTATTATTATTATGTTTTTAATAATTTGAATGTATCAATGTTAAAGGGGAGTTAAAGCACATTATGAATTTGGTTAATTTTATAATGGATAATTTTAGTTAGAATATGATTATTATATTTATGACCCTGTATTCAGCTCTGGGAAGTGGGGGGGAGGGGGGTGGTTTGGGGCGGGTGGGTTTGGGGGATATGTTTTGTAAAAAAAAATTTGTAAAACTCTTTAATAATAATAAAAAAGATATGCTAATTCTGAATAAGCTACCCTCTTCCTCAGCCTTATTTATGTATAGCAGGGGTGTCAAACTCAATTTCATTGAGGGCCACATCAGCATTGCGGTTGCCCTCAGGGGGCTGGGTGGATATGGCCAGGGTGGGCGTGGCCTACTGGGTGGGCGTGGCTAGAGTGCGTATGGCCTACTGGGTGGGCGTGGCCAGCTCTACATCGTTCGCATCAAGGGTGCCTATGGGGGACTGGGCAGGAGTGGGACAGATCTGAGGGTCTCTGGCAGAAGGAGCGTCTCTGGGCCAGGGCCAAGGCAGAGGGGGCCGTTCCCTCACTGTTTCCAGGATGGCTTCACGGGCCACATGAAACCACTTTGCGGGCCGGATCCGGCCCCCGGGCCTTGTGTTTGACATGTCTGATGTATAGTATCATTATAAAGAATGATTTTATTTATCCTTTTTTTTTTCACAATAGCCTGTTGTCCTCCCCAAACTTTTTCCAGTCTTAGAGGCTGTTTGTTCACTTACCCACTAATATCAGTTCACTGTAATGATAAATAAACCATGTTTCCCCAAAAATAACGCCCGATCTTATATGTATATTATATATATTGGCACCAAAAGACGCATTAGGGCTTATTTTCAGGGAAACATGGTTTCAGGGCGATCAGTCTAGTTGGGCTCTTTCTCCCCCCCCCCCCGCCCCCAGCACATGCACAAGAGGCGGAAAGCACGCAGGGGGCAATGGGGTCTGGCAGCTGCCTTAGCCCACCAGCCCCTTGGCACAGCGCACGTAAGTCCAAGTGTGGAGGCAGATATGGGTGGGAGGCAAACGATCCCGATGAGCCACAGCTCAGTTCCATCATCTCTCAACTTGCCCACAGCTGCACTGGGACAGGCAATCCAGCGTGGGTGCTGTAATGTATTGGCCTTGTTTTGTAACACCACGTGGTAACGGCTGGAAGGCTGTTTGAGCAGGGAGCTCCCAGTGCCTCAGACAACCCGTCTCCAGCGCTGCTATTGGTTGCCCCTAGGGCAGCAATAGGTTGCTTCAAACCTATTGGCCGCCGCCTAGGGGCCAGGGTATAAATTGCTGCATCTGCAGCCCAGTTCTCTAGTTCAGATCCTGCAAGCAATAAACCATGATCTTTGCTGAACTCACTCGCCTCGTCTTCATTCCTGCGCAACGAACCCAGTACACAACAGGTGCGGCAAGCTGAGAGATGGTGGGACGGAGTGGGCAGTGCTTGGGGATTGCCTGTGCTTCTGCCTGTTGCCAGTGCTGCCACGAAAGCCTCCTGCAAGCTAGGCGGCATATCCAGACTGCCTGCCTCCTCCCACCTCTGCCTCTATGCTCAGACTTACCAGCAGTTGCAACTGCTGTGAGACGCTATCAGCCCCCGCACACTCGCTGCCTCGTGTGTTGGCCACGCCCATCCCTCCTGGGTTATGTTTGGGGTAGAGCTTATATTAGGTGTCCCCCTAAAAAATCAGGCTAGGGCTTATTTCCTGAGTGGGTCTTATTTTCAGGGAAACACGGTACTTACTTTTTAAAAAGCCAAGAAGCCATCGTGATAAAACAAAAATTAAAGAGTGGAAAGTTTCTCTCTCATCTAATCTTCTGGAGCTCCTCAACAAACTACTCTCAGAATGTTAGCTCTGTCACTCAAGCCTTCATTTGACAAAGAAAAAATGGTCATTATTAGACACTGATCTTTCTGTGATTAGAATTATGACTTATAAGTTGAGCTGGCTGTGGGTTAACGCGTAAAAAGTAGGAAATTCCAGCGTCTGTCCTATGGGGCCGCAGAAATCAAATTTTGTTTCAAATAATGGCTATTTATTCATATGTGTAAGAAGTGTCACTCTGGAGATTCGGATGGCCTCCACTTTGCTGAGCTCCATATAATTTTAGAGATGTTGCTTGAGCATTGACCTATTGGGTGAGCCATTTTAGTGGATTGAATTTCTACATTTTCTAGACTGTTTTTCTAACTTCCCAACTAGGGAATTCCAAGCAGCCTGCTATCCAAGTATGAACTGCCTTTCTTTCCCTTATTTACTTAAAAGAAAACTTTTTAAACAAAAGAGAGAATGGTGTGGGGAAAAATAAGAAAGGATAAAGTTCTAGAACTAGTATTACAACATAATTATTTTTGAACTTTAACTGTAAACAACATATTAAATCAATACTTTATACGCACAAACCAATATAATTCTATGGAGAAGAAAAATCAAATTTTGGATGGAGCACAAAACTGTTTTAACATAATTCTAAACATTATAATCCAAGAACTGTTTCCAATTAGAATTACATTTTGCATCAGATTTACCTTTTTATATAAGAAGTTATTCTGGACTTCAAAGCATATTCCCTTAATTTAACTAGCTATTCTTCCAAAGAGGGAATCAAAGTTGTTTTTCAATAAAAAACATATAAAATGCTTGCAACTATTTTCATATATGGTACTAGTTCAGGGACATACTAACACAGAGATCATTTAGGTACTGTTACCTATCTGGACAATAATATGGGAACAAGTTTCAAAATTCTTTGAATCTTAAAAACATCCTATATTCTACATTCTGCCACTAGAGGACAGAAAAAGCTACTTTTAATGTGAAATTGAAAAACAGACAAGGGCTTTAAGGAAAGGGAAGGAAGAGGGTAAATGAGATATGCACGACAACCCAAAATTTAATTTGTGATTTTGTGATGAACAACTATGTATGCCTTTTGATGACAATCCACATGTTGTCTTGTCAACAGTACTTATTTATTTCAGGGCAATGCGATCAGCATACTCATAACACTTCACCCCAAATTGATGAATTATCTTTTCCAGCAATTTCACACAGGTAAATAAAATAGCTAGACCCCTGAGTCCTCTATCTATCTATCTATCTATCTATCTATCTATCTATCTATCTATCTATCTATCTATCTATCTATCTATCATCTCCCACCTTTATTATTTTTATAAATAACCCCAAGGTCTCCTGGTTTCTCTCCTGGTGCTTTAACTACTACCAAACTGACACTTGGAGCAAAAAAAGACTTGAATGCTGTCACCTGCACCCAGGATTACAATCTGGAATGACTACAGCATTGGAGGGGAACCACTATAAAATGTACTTCCAACTCCCAACTCAATTGGATATCATGGTCAATGATTTAAATGTCCAGTGACCTAGTCCGGGGTCCCCAACCTGTGGGCCATGGCCCACCCCCACACTTGCACTCGTGCTGCCCCGAGCATCCCACCAGTGCTAGCACCACTCAGCCCCAAGCGTCCTATCAACACTAGAGCCACTCCGAGCATCCTGCTGGCACTAGTGCCACCCCAACCCCGAGCATCCCACCGGCACTAGTGCTGCCCATAGCGTCCCACCAGCAATAGCACCACCCCATTTGCAGCACTTGCACCCACACAGTCCTTTTTGCATGTGCACATGTGCTCACATGCAGCTGTTTGTGTGTGTGCATATGTTCACGTGTGGCCATTTGCTTCTGCGTATGCACATGCACTCATGCATGGTGTCAGGACCCACCCCAATCCACATCTTAGGAAATAAGAACTCTTGGAGCCAGGTTTGTCCAAAAGGAAAAGTTTACTAGGATGAGATCGGTTGTGGCAATACAAGACGGGATCTGACATTGAGTTACATTTCAATCCGATATAAAGCATTCCCGTTTCAACCCCGTCCCCTCAAATCCATTTGGACAGGCTCACATCATTTACTTAGGTGTCAGGCCCTTCTGTGGGAAAGGGAAATCTTGTGTTTATTGTTATTGCTTCTTCCTTTCCATTGCAAATGGAGATGCAACCCAGATCTCTCTCTCCCCCTGTTCCCCCCCCAGATCAAAAGCTTCCCTGGTCTTTGAAAACAGCCTGCTGCAATCTGAGTAACCATCCTCTCCCCCCCCCCTTGGAGAGATGGCAGAATCCCCAGAATAAGCACAATATTCTAACCATACATTTATGAAATGTGATATAAATGGATTCTGACACATGGCCCAATTGTGTGCACGTGCACAGGGCTCATTTTTGCCACATAGTGGTGCCTGCCTCCCTTTCTGGGCTGCCAAATCAAAAAGGTTGGAGACTTCTAGTCTAAATATGTATTCAAATATCAATTTAAGACAGCAGGAAGATGATACTGTCCAGCACTCAGTGACTTAACAACTGAGCAAAAGAGTGTCAAGAGAGGCTATTAGCACTCCTAAGCCTGTAGAAAGAGTATCACGAGAGGAAGAAACCAACCACAAAGTACTTTCTATTATAAGCAAAGTATGACAAATTTAAGTTACTTAATTAGAAACAGAAACAGAAAACAAGACAGCAGAAAAAGACCAGCGGTCCATCAAGTCAGCTCTTCCGTCTTTTTGTTTTTTTGCTTTCTTTTTAATTTATTTTTCATTGTTTTATATTTTAATTTTTTGATCTAATTTAATTTTTGTCGGATGATATGCACACTTTTAAACGCAGTGAAGACTGACTCTACTACATCTGCTGGATGCTAAGTGCCAAGAATTAAGTTAAAAAATTATCAGAATACATATTTACACTCAGTCACTGCAGATAGATACACATATAAATATGTGATTAAACACATGAAATCTTGTAAATAAACTTGTGCTGTGCTTCCATAGCAATGAATAGTACTATATTCATTCATTAGTGTGTGCTTTGTATTATTAAATAATTCCTATTTTTTCTGTGGCAGAAAGTGAAGAAGAACTAAAGAGCCTCTTGTTGTGGGTGAAGAAGGAGAGTGCAAAACTTGGGTTGAAACTTAACATTAAGAAAACCAAGATCATGGCATCTGGCCCTCTCAATTCCTGGCAAATAGATGGGGAAGAAATGGAGGTAGTGACAGATTTTATTTTCCTGGGCTCCAAGATCACTGCAGATGGGGACTGTAGCCAAGAAATAAAAAGACGCTTGCTCCTTGGGAGGAAAGCCATGGCAAATCTAGACAGCACACTAAAAAGCAGAGACATCACCCTGTCAACAAAAGTGCGTATAGTCAAGGCTATGGTCTTCCCAGTTGCAATGTATGGCAGTGAAAGCTGGACCATAAGAAAGGCTGAGCACCAAAGAATTGAGGCCTTTGAACTATGGTGCCAGAGAAGACTCCTGCGAGTCCCTTGGACTGCAAGGCGATCAAACCGGTCAGTCCTAGAGGAGATCAACCCTGGCTGCTCTTTAGTAGGCCAGATCCTGAAGCTAAAATTCAAATACTTTGGCCACCTAATGAGAAGGAAGGACTCACTGGAGAAGAGCCTAATGCTGGGAAAGGTTGAGGGCAAGAGAAGAAGGGGCCGACAGAGAATGAGGTGGCTGGATGGAGTCACTGAAGCAGTAGGTGTGAGCTTAAATGGACTGCAGAAGATGGTAGAGGACAGGAAGGCCTGGAGGAACGTTGTCCATGGGGTCATGATGAGTCTAACAACAACAACAACTAACAACAACAAGTAAGTGTGCTAGAAATGACCAAGAACTGTGGTGCTGGAGAAGACTCCTGTGAGTCCCTTGGACTGCAAGGCGATCAAACCGGTCAGTCCTAGAGGAGATCAACCCTGGCTGCTCTTTAGAAGGCCAGATCCTGAAGCTAAAATTCAAATACTTTGGCCACCTAATGAGAAGGAAGGTGTTCTGTACCAGCCTACTACCGGCCCTGCAGAAAAGGCAGGGACAACCCCTTTTACAAGAAGGCAAGAGGCTGGAATTACGCCTGCCAAATTTATTGCTACAAAAACAAACGGAACAAGACAAACCAAGAAACAGGAGCTTCAACCCCCTCAGCAAGGTCTTCAACACCCCCCTCCTCCTCTGAGTCGTCCGACCCAACTGCCAAACCCACAGGCTGACCCTGAATCACAACAGAAGGACTCACTGGAGAAGAGCCTAATGCTGGGTAAAATTGAGGGCAAGAGAAGAAGGTGGCTGGGTGGAGTCATTGAAGCAGTAGGCGTGAGCCTAAATGGACTGCAGAAGATGGTAGAGGACAGGAAGGCCTGAAGGAACGTTGTCCATGGGGTCGCAATGGGTTGGACACGACTTCGCAGCTAACAACAACATTTTCTCTGTTCAACAACTTTTAGGCATTGTCAGTAATTATACATCTATAACTCAAGTCAGATGAGACATTAGCATTGGACGGGAGCAAAAAGTTGAATTTCCAATAATTTCCATACTTGCAGCTTTGTGTTAAATTTTATTATAAGTGATCAAAGCTACATTCATTGCTAATGGGAATAGTGGAAATTTGTACTGGATGAATCTACAAGCCTTGATTGATTTGAGTGTGTCCTCACTTCTGTGTTTGCTGGCAACACCCAGGGCTATTTCTCAGCTGACAACGTGCTTTCATGCACACATGTCTGCTATCTAGCTAGGGAAATCTATTGAAATAAATTGATTTGAGGGGTTCTTGGTGCTCTCTGAGCTTGCTTGTTTTCTCGCTAGCACAGATGATGTTACCAGTTTGGGTAATGAAACATTTGCAAGAAAACAACCAAGCTCAGAGAGCACCAAGGACCCATCATGTCAATCCTGAGCTTACAAATATTCTCCTTTATTAAAAAAGTTGATTTCCAGATTTTTTTAAAAAAATACAATCCAAGCACAGCATGGAAAATTATGGTGCTTAAATTGTTCTGACTGACTCGGATCTGCTCTCATTCAGTAATTTCCAACAACAACAAAAAATCAAGCTGACTGGCCTGGACTAGGACAATTCGCCATGACCAACTCACCTCTCTCCATGGGAGAATTCAAACAAATACAAAAGTTAAATTAATATTGACAGAACCATGGCCAGTAATAATAAAATAAAGTCAATCCACAAATACAGGCGTTATAATAATCTTGATGAAAATGTGATCACCAATAATAAAAGTGCCTGAATCAACAATTCATACAGCTTGGAGGTTTCCCATAGCAAAGTGTCCTACAGCTAGTTGGCCATGGTGAGTTGGGCGTGGCAAGTTGTCCTAGACCCAACTGACCTGTTGTTTTTTTCTGGCAAGCTTTGGAATGGCTGAGTATGCACTTTGATATCGCTATGCAAGCCACATCACACAGTATATTATCTAGACCTTCTTTGCTCCAAGTAAGACCACACCTCGAATACTGCAGCCAATTTTGATCACCATATCACAAAAAAGATGTTGAAAGTTTGGAAAAAAATCAGAGAAGAGCAACTAAGATGATCAAAGGCCTGGAGGCCAAAACATACAAAGAATGGCTGCAGAACCTGGGTTTGGCTAGTCTAAAGAAAAGAAGAAATAGGGGAGACCTGATAGCAGTATTCCAGTGTCTGAGGGGCTGCCACAAAGAAGAGGGGGTCAGGTTGTTCACCAGAGCACCAGAGGGAAGGATGAGCAACAATGGTTGGAAGCTGAACAAAGAGAGAAGCAACCTGGAATTAAGGAGAAACTTCCTGATAGTGAGGACAATCAACCAGTGCAACAGCTTGCCACTAGAAGTTGTGGGTGTTCCATCACTGGAGATTTTTAAGAAGAGACTGGACATTCACCTGTCTGAGATGATATAGGTATAGGTTTGAGCAGGGGGTTGGACTAAAAGACCTACAAGGGCCCTTCCAGCTCTGTTATTCTATTCTATTCTATTCTATTCTATTCTATTCTATTCTATTCTATTCTATTCTATTCTATTCTATTCTATTCTATTCTATTCTATTCTATTCTATTCTACTCTACTCTACTCTACTCTACTCTACTCTACTCTACTCCAGGTAAAGGTAAAAGGTAAAGGTTCCCCCGCACATGTGTGCTAGTCGTTTCCAGCTCTAGGGGCCGGTGCTCATCTCCGTTTCAAAGCCGAAGAGCCAGCGCTTGTCCCAGGACGTCTCCGTGGTCATGTGGCCGGCATGACTAGACACCAAAGGCGCACGGAACACTGTTACCTTCCCACCGTAGTGGTCCCTATTTTTCTACTTGCATTTTTACGTGCTTTCGAACTGCTAGGTTGGCAGAAGCTGGGACGAGTAACAGGCGCTCACTTTGTTACGCGGCACTCTGGATTCGACCCGCCAAACTGCCGACCTTCTGATCAACAAGCTCAGCATCCTAACCCACTGAGCCACCGCGTCCCTCAACTCTTCTCCTATTCTATTCTATTCTATTCTATTCTATTCTATTCTATTCTATTCTATTCTATTCTATTCTATTCTATTCTATTCTATTCTATTCTATTCTATTCTATTCTGTTCTGTTCTGTTCTATTCTATTGTTGCCTTTAATTCATATTTGTGTTTGTTCCTTGTCTGATGGAGGCTGCTGGGAGAAATTTGGTTAAAATCCATTCTTACTTCTTTTTTCTTGAAAATAAGTGCTCATTTGAGGTCCTTTTTTCTTCTCTGTTGCCTCTAAGAATTGCTTATGTTTCTCAGTTTGATGCTCATTGATCGTTGTCAGATTTTGTGTATTACCATGTCATTCCCTGTTGCAATTTCTTAGCCAGAAGAATTTTTCAGCAATTTTTCCCCCAAACTATTATGTGTCTTTTCTTTTCTTTTCTTTTCTTTTTAATATTGATACATTGTTTCCTTTCCAACTTTTCCTATTTCTGCCTGGCAATTTGGTCATTTGTCTTTGTTCTCACTTAATTGTGATTTGTTCAATAAATGCAATACTTTTTCCATCACAAAATAGGAAGGGGAAAATACTTACTGTGACAAACTTTGACAAACTCTGAAGATGACAATTGTGGATGTCAACTTAAGATGCATATATCTCTTTCTAAGACTGGGTGTGGTTCAATTCTTTTATGCAAAAGACTCTGTGGATGACAAGTAAAGAATCATTTGTAACATGTGAGGCTGCCTTTATGAACTTCTCATTTTAAAAAAGGATGTGTTCATGCACACACACAACATACACACCCTCATATTGGAGACTTTTTAAAAATTCTGTTAATCTTTTCAGTATAAAGTTGTACTCAACAAAATGCTCAAAAGTGTGTGTTTTATGAATAACTTGTTAGAAACACCTTATCATTAAGTAAATATATTAAGTACTTCTTGGAGTAAGATATTGCTGGGTTTTTAAGGGCAGGCTAGGTCACACATTACTCAACTGTTTTTCTTCTACACAACTGCATATACACTTAATATCCACTGTCCATTTTTATTTCCGGGTAGAAGAATTTGCAACTGGAGCCAAGGTTAGCTCTAAGCACCTTTAAATGCCACTCATTAAAGCATTACAGATACTTCTTCTTTAATGACTGCCTTGTTTAGTGACCATTCACATTTATGACAGCAATGAAAAAGTAACTTTAGAAACAACATTTGTATTTACTTCACTGGCCTGTAAACGAAAGCTGGTGTAAGATCATAAGCACAATTTTGGTTTTACTTAGTGACAATTTCATCTAACAACCAAGGTCCTGGTTCCAACTGGGGTTGTTAAAGAAGACTACCTATACTTAAAGCTTACTTTATACCCAGACCCAGGGTATTTATAACAACTTTTAAATTGTTCTTATTCTATGTGAATATTTTTAAACTAATTATTTCCACAAATACATAGGACTGGTAGTATATAAATCTTTGTTATAAAGAAATATAAGTTACTAAAAATGCTGTGTTTTATTCATAAATTGTGGGAGTTGGCTATTTGCTTACCTGTAAGATTGTGTCCCCTTCATGGATTACTGCCTTGTCGTGGTGAAGGGGCTTGCGTAATTCAATGAAGCTATGAGCTATGCCGTGCAGGGCCACCCAAGACAGAAAGGTCACAGCAGACAGTTCTGACAAAACATGATCCACTGGAGAAGGAAATGGCAACCCACTCCAGTATCTTTGCCATGAAAACCCTATGGACAGTACCAAAAGGCAAAACGATATGACGCTGGAAGATGAGCCCCTCAGGTTGGAAGGCGTCCAATGTGCTACTAGTAGCGCCAGAAAGAATGAAGCGACTGGGCCAAAGCCGAAAGGATGCTCAGCTGTGGATATGTCTGGTGGTGAAAGGAAAGTCCGAGGCTGTAAAGATTTTTTCTCCATAGGAACCTAGAATGTAAGATCCATGAATCAAGGAAAGCTGGACGTGGTCAAAAATCCCTTGGACTGCAAGGCGATCAAACCGGTCAGTCCTAGAGGAGATCAACCCTGACTGCTCTTTAGAAGGCCAGATCCTGAAGCTGAAACTCAAATACTTTGGCCACCTAATGAGAAGGAAGGACTCACTGGAGAAGAGCCTAATGCTGGGAAAGATTGAGCGCAATAGAAGAAGGGGACGACAGAGAAGGAGGTGGCTGGATGGAGTCACTGAAGCAGTAGGCGTGAGCTTAAATGGACTCCAGAAGATGGTAGAGGACAGGAAGGCCTGGAGGAACGTTGTCCATGGGGTCGCGATGAGTCGGACACGACTTCGCAGCTAACAACAAAAAAGATTGTGTCTTTATTTCTCTGAAATTTTGCTTCAGTTTTCTCTGTTGTCTTTTGATTTTATAATGTAGGAAAACTGTATTAATACCCAGGCTCTGGAACAATGCTTTTCAATCTTGTTAACTTTAAGATGTGTGGACTTCAACTCCCAGAATTCCTTAGCCAACACCAAATCCCCAGCAATTCTTGAAATTGCAATCTACATATACTTGCATTAACAGACACTCTCCATGTGTATTATTAAAGTATTTATAAGGTTATCTTTCAGACAAAGTGTACGGCAGCAGCCAAAAAAGCTAATGCAATCCTTGGTTGTATAAATAGAGGCGTAGAATCAAAATCATGTAAAGTATACCCAGTTGTTTATCTCCACCCCGAGCCAACCCAGTGATGCCCTTGATGTGATGTCCCAGTGCCTGGAGGCAGTGCAGATCTGGATGGGAAGGAACAGGCTCAGGCTCAACCCCTCCAAGACCGAGTGGCTGTGGATACCAGCATCTCGTATTGTTCAACAAGTTCCATCTCTTCTGATGGGGGGGAGGTATTGCCCCCCTCAGAAAGGGCTCGCAACTTGGGTGTCCTCCTGGATTCATGGCTTAATTTGGAAGATCATCTAACGGCCGTGACCAGGGGGGCCTTCGCATAGGTACGCCTAGTGCACCAGTTGCGCCCTTTTTTGGACCGAGATGCCCTATGCACGGTTACCCACGCCCTCGTCACTTCTCGCCTGGATTACTGCAATGCTCTTTACATGGGGCTGCCCTTGAAGAGCACCCGGAGGCTTCAACTGGTGCAAAATGCAGCCGCGCGGGTGCTTATGGGAGTATCTCGGTACTCCCATGTTACACCACTCCTGCGCAAGCTGCATTGGCTTCCGGTTACCCACCGAGTGCGATTCAAGGTGCTGGTAATAACCTTTAAAGCCCTACATGGCTTAGGCCTGGGGTACTTGCGAGACCACCTGCTGCCATTGTCAACCTCCCATCGCCCAGTTCACTCCCATAGAGTCGGCCTCCTCAGGGTGCCGTCGGCCAGGCAATGCCATCTGGCGACCCCCAGGGGGAGAGCCTTCTCTGTGGGCACGCCGACCCTCTAGAATGAACTGCCCCCGGAGCTGCAGATGGCCCCTGACCTTCAGTCCTTCCGCCGTGACCTGAAGACCTGGTTGTTCCAACAAGCAGGCCTGGACTGACTCCGTTTTTTAATTAGGCTTTTACTGAATTAAATTGTTTTGTATTTATTGCATTCACTGTTTAATTCTTTTTTAAAAAATTTTACTTTATGTTTTTTAATTTTTATGGTTGTGAGCCGCCCTGAGTCCTCAGGGAGAAGGGCGGCATATAAATTTAATCAGATCAAATCAAATCAAATTAGTACCGCTTTATAAAATCTTAGTAAGACCACACCTGGAATACAGCATCCAGTTTTGGTCACCACATTAGAAAAAAGATGTTGAGACTTCAGAAAAAAATGCAGAGAAGAGCAACTAGGATGGTTAAAGGCTTGGAGACTAAACCATAGGAAGAATGGTTGCAGGAATTGAGTATGGCTAGTCTAGAGAAAAAGAGGGGCTGCCACAAAGAAGAGGGGATCAACTTATTTTCCAAAGCATCGGAAGGCAGGACAAGAAATAATGGATGGAAACTAATCAAGGAGAGAAGCGACCTGGAATTAAGGAGAAGCTTCCTAACAGTGAGGACAATTAACCAGCGGAACAGCTTTGCCTTCAGAAGTTGTGGGGGCTTCATCACTTGAGGTTTTCAAGAAGAGACTGTTGGATTTGGCTAGTCTAGACTCTAGGGAAAAGAAGGACACAGGGTGACATGATAGCAGTATTCCTGTATTTAAGCAGTTGCCCAAAAGAAGAGGGGCTCAACCTATTTACCAAAACACCAGAAGGTAGGGCAAGAGCCTTGGTGGAGCAGTGGGCTAATGCCTCCTTAAGTAACACCAGCTGCCTGCAATCAGTGCAGGTTCGCATCCCACCAGGCTCAAGGTTGACTCAGCCTTCCATCCTTCCCAGGTAGGTAAAATGAGGACCCAGATTGTTGGGGGCAATTAAGCTGACTTTGTAATAATGCCGCTTGGGGTGTGTGTGAAAGCCCTAATAAGCAGGCATGTACATAGAATGAAGGCTACTGCTAAGCTTGTAAGCCGCCCTGAGTCTTCGGAGAAGGGCGGGATATAAATGGAATTTAAAAAAAAAATTAAAAAAAAGAAACAATGGATGGAAACTACTCAAGGAGAGAAACAACCTGGAACTAAGGAGAAACTTCCTAACAGCAAGGAGAATTAACCAGTGCAACAACTTGTCTTCAGAAGGTGTGGTTGCTTCATCACTGGAGCTTTTTAAGAAGAGACTGGACAGCCACTTATCTGAAATGGTAGGGTCTCCTGCTTGAGCAGGGGGTTGGACTAGAAGACCTCCGTGGTCCCTTCCAGCTCTATTCTGATTGGGGGGGGGACACCTTTTCTAGATATTCATTGTCTCCCAAGGATCTAAGGGTTGATATATTTACGTGTTCTGTTTTTACTTTCTTAGTACACTGTGACTTTTGTATTATGCTAAATAAAATAGATACAACTGTCATACATGACAATAAATCACACCCTTAATGTCATCTCTTCTTGCTTTCACCAGCCTGCGGCATTAGATTGCAACACCCATTATGCCCAGGCACATGGGAATAGAATGAGAATTGTTTCTCGCTTGGTTTGAAGCATCTTCTCACGATCGTGTAGAAAGATCTTCCTCTAATTCTTCTGGAATATAAAGGATTGATCTGGCATGAGGAAAACACAACGTCTTTTGTTCTTTATTCTCTTGAAGTCTACTTCTAAATATCTATCATATTTTCTAGTGTGTCCCTCCCAAAACATTCCAATTCGTTGAGAAGGCAAGGGAAAAAGTAAAGTTGGGTGTGTAGCATGGGCTTTCTTAGGAATGTTTGTACGTAGACAGAAAAAAAGAGATTGAGTTTCACAGATACATAAGCTTCCATTCTTAGCCATAGAAATGGATGACAAAATACCAGAATGTCCATTGTCATTTATTCATGCCATGATGTCACAGGAAAGTTCCTAAGGATGATGCCCAATTTCTCAGTTGCCTCCTCTGCCCACCATTTATCTACATCTGTATAGATGTATATTTACACAGGTGATCATATATAGAGCCTTGGTGGAGCAGTGGGCTAATGCCTCCTTAAGTAACACCAGCTGCCTGCAATTAGTGCAGGTTCGCATCCCACCAGGCTCAAGGTTGACTCAGCCTTCCATCCTTCCGAGGTAGGTAAAATGAGGACCCAAATTGTTGGGGGCAATTAAGCTGACTTTGTAATAATGGCGCTTGGGGGGTGTATGAAAGCCCTAATAAGCAGGCATATACACAGAATGAAGGCTACTGCTAAGCTTGTAAGCCGCCCTGAGTCTTCGGAGAAGGGCGGGATATAAATGGAATTAAAATAAAAAAATTAAAAAATATTGATACTATCAAGGTATCAATCATTGATTCGGTAGACTTGATACATTTCTTTTTTATGGGATTATTTGCATGTTGTAGAAATATAAATATTAACTACAGTTTAGGACTGTCTCTGCTTCACCTTTACTTTTTACAACTGAAGATGGTATACGTAATGCTATCTCTTCCTGGTCTTTTGCCCCTCACACAATCATATTTAAATTATTTATTATTTTAAATTATTTATCAAGTTTATTGGCCGCTCATCTTATCACAAGGGCAGCTAAAGACAATCCCAATGTGGTTGACAAAAAAATTCTAAAGTCATTAGAAAAGATGAGTAAAAAAAAAACCACACACACCATATGTCAGACCTGCCTCAACTTGGGCTTCTAAGTAAAAACTATCATTAATTCCATTTGTTGAGAATGGTATAGCTTAGTAGAATTCAAGTTAATTGTAGTAGTGTAAAGCCAGAACCAAAAAGGGACGTGGTGGCTCAATGGGTTAGGATGCTGAGCATGTCGATCAGAAGGTCGGCAGTTTGACGGGTCAAATCCCAAGTGCCTCCTAACAGAGTGAGCACCTGTTACTCGTCCCAGCTTCTGCCAACCTAGCAGTTCGAAATCACGTAAAAAATGCAAGTAAAAAAATATTGACCACTATGGTGGGAAGGTAACAGCGTTCCGTGTGCCTTTGGCGTCTAGTCATGCCAGCCACATGACCACGGAGTCATCCTCGGACAAGCGCTGGCTCTTTGGCTTTGAAACGGAGATGAGCACCAGCCCCTAGAGTTGGAAATGACTAGCACGCATGTGCGGGGGAACCTTTACCTTTACCTTTTTAAAGCCAGAACCAAGAGTTCGTGACAGATTTTTGCCAGTTAACTTGCCTCCCTTGGTCCCTCCCCACTGTTCATCTCTCTCTTCTCAAGGAGAGAAGCAACCTAGAACTAAGGAGAAACTTCCTGACAGTTAGAACAACTAACCAGTGGAACAACCTGCCTCCAGAAGTGGTGAATGCTCCAACACTGGAAGTTTTTAAGAAGAGACTGGACAGCCATTTGTCTGAAATGGTATAGGGTTTCCTGCCTGAGCAGGGGATTGGACTAGATGACCTCCAAGGTCCCTTCCAACTTCTTCTTCTTCTTATTATTATTATTATTATTATTATTATTATTATTATTATTATTATTATTATTATTATTATTATTATTATTATTCAATCAAGTTTAAACAAGATGTTTTGGAAACAGTCACTCTACCTGTTGGCATTCTTCTCCCAGGGAAATGACCTGGGTTCTCACAGAGATATCTTCTCACAGTTCTGATTCACAATTCAGTTTCACTTTTCCTCATCTTCCCTTCCAGCTTTCCCCCTGGTTCATGGCAGACAGGCAGTGAGGTGGTAATTCTGACACTGTGTTTAATGGTGGGGCCTTGATTTTAAGGGATGTTTCTATCATTGCATCATTGCTTGATTAATGTCATTGTGAGCAAACAAATAAAGCCCGTAGAGATATCTATATGATGTTGATCATTGTTAGCATCATCACCACTACCACCTCAGCTGAAGTCCTGAGTTGAAATTGGTGGATTGACCCATTCATTTATGAACTCAAGTTGGAAAAGAAAGTCAGCTTGCTACCAGTATCTTGCTAAGGGGAAGGCAACAACCCCTTTTGGGGTAAAGCCTTTCCTGATCACAGCAAATAAAGGAAAGAGATATTGATTGAGTCATGACACTTATCCATGGGCAAATCAGTGTTATTTGCTGGGTAAATTCTCAAACAGAGGCCTTTTTCATCCAGTAAAGCTATGAGGACAGAAGGTCAGTACTCACAAACCAGGTTGGACAAGAGAAACCCTGGTTTTGGACTAGGATTAAAGAAATTCAGTTTTGGGGTCGCTGTCTCAGCCAGTCATTCTGTTTCACCTGAACCAACAATGAAGGGCTGAGCACCAACAATGAGCAATATGTGAATGTAGAAGGGAAAATTGTGAATTGTGAACTGTGGCATTGCACTGTCCTGCCACATTGCTGAATAGTTGCTGTGGTTGTTTGTTTATTTCTTCTGCCAACAGAGGGAGAGATGTGTCAAAAATTCTCAGTAGGAAGTAGTAGAATATTTTTATTTTGTTCTGTCGCTTAGGAGGTTCAGAGATGATGGAAGACATGTTAGTAATAACTTCTTCACTAATTGTGTCCCTTCAGTATATTTAAAAGCTGAGAAGGTATAACATAATACTGTTATTGCAAAGGGATTGCTCAAGACACATTATTGTTTGTTCACTTGTTCATTCATTTTTTCATTCTATTTATATTCTATTTCACTACTGCCACCACCCCAAAACCACAATGAACAGTAGATGCTATTGCTGACTATTCCAATAATTAAGCAAGATCATCCTAAACTTGCACTACATAGGATCTAATCTGGGTTGGTCACCTGGATCAGAGGTTTTGTCTTCTAAGCTTCCGGACTGGTGCTGTAGCCCTTCTTCATGGAACTTCTCTCTTTGCTAGTCCAAGTCCAAAAACTTGGAACAACAAACCTCTGGTCCTGATGACAGACCCAAATTGGATCCTGCAACAATATCCTGGGACACGTACATTTGCCTTAATTTGCTCTAAACACTCCTATTAACAAAGAGGAATAATAATAATAATAATAATAATAATAATAATAATAATAATAATAATAATAATAATAATAATAATAATAATAATAATAATAATAATAATAATAATAATAATAATAATAATAATAAACAAGAAATAGAAAGACTGTGGCAAAGGCAAGCAAGGGTAGTACCAATAGTAATAGGCGCCTTGGGTGCAATCCCAAAACAACTGCAGCACCACTTGAACATCATTGGCATTGAAAAATTCGCCATTAGTCAATTGAAAAAGGCGGCCTTACTAGGAACTGCTTCCATCCTGCGACGATATCTGTAATACCATCAAACATCCACATCTGCCGATCCCAGGTCCTTGGTAAGGACTCGATAGGTAGACAAAAATGCCAAATCCAGTCTGAACATCTGGCTGACTGTGCAAATAATACTGTTATTATTATTATTATTATTATTATTATTATTATTATTATTATTATTATTATTATTATTATTATTATTATTATTATTATTATTATTTGGAAGGGACCTTGGAGATCATCTAGTCCAACCCCCTGCTCAGGCAGGAAACTCTACACCATTTCAGACAAATGGCTGTCCAGTCTCTTCTTTAAAAAACACCAGTGTTGGAGCATTCACCACTTCTGGAGGCAGGTTGTTCCACTGATTAATTGTTCTAACTGTCAGGAGATTTCTCCTTAGTTCTAAGTTGCTTCTCTCCTTGGTTAATTTCCATCCGTTGCTTCTTGTCCTGCCTTCAGGTGCTTTGGAGAATAGCTTGACTCCCTCTTCTTTGTGGCAGCCCCTGAGATATTGGAACACTGCTATCATGTCACTCCTAGTCCTTCTCTTCATTAAACTAAACATACCCAATTCCAGCAGCCGTTCCTTATATGTTTTAGCCTCCAGTCCCCTAATCATCTTTGTTCCTCTTCTCTGTACTCTTTTTAGAGTCTCAACATCTTTTTTACATCATGGTGACCAAAACTGGATGCAGTATTCCAAGTGTGGTCTTACCAAGGCATTGTAAAGTTTTATTAACACTTCATATGATGACAGGACCTGTCATTCAACACATATTCATAGAATCATGGGGTTGGAAAGGACCTTGAAGATCTTCTAGTTCAATCTTCTGTTAAAGGCAGGAATCCTTATGCCATCCTGGACAAATATGATTGCCCAATATTTGGTTGAAAACCTCCAGTGATGGAAGATCCATAACTCCAGGAGGCAAACTGTTCCATTGATTAATCTTCTCACTGTCAGGTATTCCTCCTAATTTCCAGATTCAATCTCCCTCTGATGAGTTTCCACCCATTGCTTCTTGTCCTGCTCTTGAGTGCTTTGGAGAATAAATCACTGTCCTCTTCCCTGTGATACCCTTCAATAATTCAAAGGATTGAGGACCCAAAATTGGAAAGACTGTGACAAATGTACTTTGATTACTGAGCTCTTCACATTTATAAAGATGCCTGCTTGACCCTTACTTGAGGGGGTTGGGGGATGGGTTCTGCAAACAGACCTAGATCCAGATTCCAGGTAACCTCATTCATTTATTATTATTTTAAGCCAATTGTGCCATCAGTGTATCTAGGTCAGAGTTCCAAGTACCAGGATGAGGAAGGAAGAGGTATTTTATTAAACTGGAAAGCAAACAGGTATATGTTGACATTTGGAGAAAAAGTTCATGAATTTTTTTAGGAATGAAGTCTAACAATTGTCTAATTGTTTTAATGCAGTTTTTAAAGACAAGCCAGTGTTTGACAGCATCTCAGGCTTGACATTTTAACATTGTTGTCTGGTTTGTGACGCTTCTCTTGAATTATGTTATGATGCCACCCAAAGCTCACATCTTCTGGGCTGTGTGCAAGGGTTGGGTATTGTAAATGCATTGTGTTTCAGTGAGAGATTTCAGGTGCTGGTGGTAGGTGTCTGACTCCTTCAATCTATTTTCCTGCATATTATTGCTTTCCCTGTGTATTCATTTTTGGGGTCCACCATTCTGGTGGGGGAGGTTTGATCAGCTGGGGAATGTATTTGCCTTCTCTGCTCTGTCCTCTTTGAAACACCCTCCCTTCATGAGAAAGGAATGTGGCTTGAAACATCTCCCTTAACTCCAGATAATGTAGCCTGGGACTATTGGTAAACGAAACCGAGAGAGACCTTAAGTTAGGTGCTAAATCACCAGGTTCTCAAACATCCTAGCACCTGTGGATTGTCTGGATTTCAACTGGACAATTGGACACTGGGGGGAGGAGTCCTGAATGGGCATTATGATGTAACTTTTCGTGCACAAATTTTTCAGACCTTACTTTGCTCCACTGCTATCGCTAACTCTCAGTAAAAGTTCTTTTTGAAGCAATGCCTGTTTCAAGAGTTCTGCTTTCCTGAGAGGTCAAGTTGAGGCAAGTCCTTACAGTAGGGGAATAAGGTCATCCTGTGTTAGTCCTTCAAAGAAAGCCCGATCAAGAAACGGATCCCAGTGGAATTCTTCAAATACTACCTTATTGTTGTGAGGTATATTAACAAATGAAACTCAAATACTTTGGCCGCCTAATGAGAAGGAAGGACTCACTGGAGAAGAGCCTAATGCTGGGAAAGGTTGAGGGCAAGAGAAGAAGAGGACGACAGAGAATGAGGTGGCTGGATGGAGTCATTGAAGCAGTAGGCGTGAGCCTAAATGGACTCCAGAAGATGGTAGAGGACAGGAAGGCCTAGAGGAACGTTGTTCATGGGGTTGCAATGGGTCAGACACGACTTTGCAACTAACAACAACAATATTAAGAGAATCTTGAAAGCCTGTTCCAGATCTAAAGGGCTGCCATAAAGAAGAGGAGGTCAACCTATTCTCCACACTAACTGAAGGCAGAACAAGAAGCAATGAATGGAAACTAAGGAGAGAACCAATCTAAAACTATGGAGAAAGTTCCTGTCAGTGAGAACCATTAATCAATGGAACAACTTGCCTTCAAAAGTTGTGGAGGCTCCATCACTGGATATTTTTAAGAGGAGACTGGACAGTCACTCATCTGGAATGGTATAGGGTCTCCTTCTTGAGAAGAGGGTTGGACTATTAGAAGACCTCCAATGTCTCTTCCAACTCCATTACTCTGTTAAGATCTTTACTGCCCCTTTTCAAGGACGACTGCAGAGCTGTTGTGGGTCTCTTTGTCATGCTTTCTACTTTACTTTTCGAAGGCAACCATTTCACTTCTCCTTCCTCCTCTCAACTGCTTCGCAACCTAGTAAAGACTTCCTTGTGGGGTACCCTTATCCCAAAGGTGCTTCTTCACATGGCAACTGGTCTTTCTTGATTTTTTTTGGAAGAGTCAAAGGAGCTTCTTGGATGAGAAGCAAAGAAAAACAAGAAAGTCCAGTTGCCTCATGAAAAAGTGCCTTTGAGATAACTATGTCCTGAGGGACTGAGAATCTCCACAGGCATTATCTCCCTTCCAATTTTCAACATTTAAATGAAGCCACAAGAAGAGGTCATCTGTTGCTTCTTGGAGAGATAACATCAATATATGATGAAACACAATTATCACTGGATTCAACAGTTCTGGACAACTTTTATTATTATTATTATTATTATTATTATTATTATTATTATTATTATTATTATTATTATTATTATTATTATTATTATTATTTACATTTTTATACCGCCCTTCTCCCGAAGGACTCAGGGCGGTGTACAGGGCAATAAATACAAACAGAATACAAAAGTTAAAAACGAATTAAATAAATGCCCACAATTAAAACAATAAAAGATATATTAAAACCCCAACCCTAACCCATCAGACCAGGTCAGACTGCTCAAATAGATACGTTTTTAGGTCACACCGGAAGGAGCGAAGGTTGGGGGCTGTCCGGAACTCAGCCGGCAAGCGGTTCCATAGGTCTGGCGCGCCCACAGAGAACGCTCTCCCCCTGGGGGCCACCAATCGGCATTCTTTGATCCGAGGCACCCTGAGGAGGCCCTCTCTGTGGGAGCGCACTGGACGGATGGAAGATGACGCCGGCCGCAGGTGTTGCCATAGGTAATCCGGACCCATGCCATGTAGGGCTTTGTAAGTCATTACTAACACCTTGAATCTCACCCGGAGGACAACCGGCATCCAATGCAGCTCGCGGAGCAAAGGTGTAACATGGGAGTATCGGGAAGCTCCCAGCACAACTCGCGCGGCCGCATTCTGCACCAGTTGGAGCCTCCGAGTGGACTTCAAGGGCAGCCCCATATCCCCTTTTCCACTTACTAGAGAAGACTGTTGATAAGGTACAGCTTCAAAAGGCAGCAGAGGAAATGTGGTTTTCTGGATCCATTTCAGTTGGGTTTCAAATCAGTTTATAATACCAAGACAGTGTTGGTCATGTTTGTGGATGACCTCTAGTTGAGCTAGGATGGAGGTGGTCTATTCTTGTTCTTCATCTCTCAGCAGCTTTCAGTGGCCATAGTATCCTTTTGGACCCCCTGCAGACTTTTAGCAGTGGGAAACACAGCTCTTCTCCTTTCTCTGTGGCCAGCTCCAGTGGGCGTTGATAGGCAGGAGAGATCAAATCCAAGGCCCATATGTGTGTGGGGTCTCAACAGTCATCTCCTTTTTAGTATCTACATGGGGCCACTGTGTGCAATCATCCATCATTTCTGGAGCAGGTGGCATCACTACATTTATACATAATACACATGTGTATCTTAACCCCAATCAAATGAAGCCTTGTCTGGTGGCTGGCAAACCTTCAAGGTAGAGTACACTTGGATATTGAAGTTATGAATATTAAAATTACAGGGTTATCCTAACAGGATCTTGCAAATCAGAAATTGTCTCCCCCTTCCCAGCCTTTATCCTAAAATAAAATAGGGAAGATCAAGTGAGATATTTTTTTTCAAAGTACATACTTTGGATTCATATTTCTCTTATCTGACTGTTGTCATGGCTTCAGCCTTCCTGTTCCTCAAGATTATTATCACAGCCCATTATATCTGGTAACCTGGATTGGAAGGTGCTAGCAAACATGCTCATATCAGCATCTGGTTGGACTACTGCAATACAGTGTACATGGAGGTGCCTTTAAAGATTACTTTGAAGTTGCAATTGGTCTAAAATAGAATGACCTGCTTGCTAGCATCAAAACCTGTGCTCTTGGGTTCACAATACTAATGTTAACTAAATATCAGGGCTGTACAATTTGGAAATTATTGAAGTGCTTTGTACCTTGTACAAATTCAGAAGTTCTCTTAAAGAGGATGTATACAAAGGTCATTGTTTAAGCAAACAGTCTTGTCCTTAAGGTAGATGTTGATTGGGATAGCCGTATCCTGACTGTGAAACTACACGTACTTCATGTAATTTTCTTCTGTAAACTGTTGTCTGATAAGAATGTGCAGGATGTAACCATATAAGGAACAATGTATAACAATGTATAACTAGGAATTAGAAGTGTATAAATATGTCTGTTCATGAGCCCTTCAGGGTTCAGACCCTTTGCTTTGTTTAAGCCTTCTGAACCTGCGCAATAAACCTTTCCTTTCCTGAAGAGCTTGCGTGAGTCTCTTCTTTCTACAACACTCTGGTATCTATTATAATTATGTTATCTGAACTACAAACATCTACTAGATGGAGATGGAAGCAAAGTGTTAGAATTGACTGTTCTCTTTGCTTCCAACTTATGTTTCCTGGGATTTTTGCAGCCCTAACCAACCAACTGTTTGTTTATTAAACGATCCTGTTGCTTTATGAGTCATGTTAACTTAAGCAAGTGGATGCCTTAAACTAGAAACATCTTTTTTTCAGGTTCTGTGGATACGTGAAAAAAATTGGGCTTCTTTACTGAATAGTAAAAAGCTGTACATGTTCAGGAACTTGATGTCCCTGTATTTTTTTTTTATTTTAATTCCATTTATATCCCGCCCTTCTTCGAAGACTCAGGGCGGCTTTTACAAACTTAGCAATTGTATGCCAATTCCTATCCTATTTCTTCCATTTTCTGTACACTGGAATAATCTAGATAAGATGCCATCAAATTATTGGGCTTGATATAAATACTGTATTTATTGTATCCTACTTTGGACACATGATGTGAAGACCCAGCTCTCTGGAAAATTCTGTAAATGCTGGGAATGGTGGAAGGAAAGAGAAGAGGACAACCAACAGCAACATGGATGGGTTCACTTAGAGAGACAATGAGAACGGCATTGGGAGACCAGAAAGACCAGTTTATATATAGCTTAACATGGAAAATATCTGTCTTCTAGGAGTCAAAAATAATTTAATGGTATATAGTCAATAAATCAAGTTAATCTACCACCAAAGCACAATTCCCAGAGGAAGTTGCAATGAAGGAACACAATCCTAGTCACAGTTTCCAGATCTAGATGGGCACCCAAAGTGCCACGTTGCAATTTTGGAAGGTGGCATCAAAAACATTTAATCACGTTGTCTAACTATCCAGATATTGGAGGAAATAGGAGCTTAGTTATAGTTGCTACAATTGAACACAGAATCAATAACTTAATTAATTAATTAGCTGAGGATAATTAGCTGAGGATTGGAAAAGGGCTGATGCAGTTTCCATCTTCAAGAAAGGGGGGGCGAAACAGACCCAGGAAACTACAGACCAATCAGCCTAACATCAATACCTGAGAAAATACTGGAAAAGATAATAAACATATCTGCAAACATCTAGAAACAAATAAAGTTATAACTTGTACTAGCACAGGTTTGTTAAAAACAGATCATGTCAAACCAATCTTATTTCATTCTTTGACAAAGTGACTAAATTAGTAGATCAGCAAAATGCTGTGGACATAGTATATATAGACTTCACCAAGGTGTTCAACAAAGTAGACCATAACCTACTTCTTGGTAAGCTAGGAAAATGTGAGATAGACAGCATCACCACTAGATGGATTGTAACTGGTTGACAAACTGTACTCAATGAATAGTCATTAATGGTACTACATCTACGTGGAGGGAAGTAAGCAGTGGGGTGCCACAAGTTTCTGCCTTAGGACCCAGTATTCTTCAATATCTTCATAAATGATGAGGCAATAGAAGGGGAACTCATCAAATTTGCAGATGACACTAAATTGGCAGAAATAGCCAACACCCCAGAAGACAAACTCAGGATCCAAAAAGATCTTGACAGACTTGAACAATGGGCTCTATCCAACAACATGAAATTTAATGTGGAGAAAAGCAAGGTTTTACACCTGGGCAGGGAAAAACAAAGGTACAAGTAAAGATTAGGTGAAACTTGGCTCAAAAACAGTAATTATGAGGGGGACCTTGGAGTCCTAGTGGACGATCACTTAAACATGAGCCAGCACTATGCAGCAGCATCCAAAAAAACTAATACAATCCTTGGTTGTATAAACAGAGGCGTAGAATCAAAATCACGTGAAGTATTAGTACTGCTTTATAAAGCCTTGGTAAAGTCACACCTGGAATACAGCAGCCATTTTGTTCATCACATTACAAAAAAATGTGTTTAGACTTTGGAAAAAGTACAAAAAAGAGCAACTAAGATGATTAAAGGCATGGAGACTAAAACATAGGAAGAATGGTTGCAGGATTTGGGTATGGCCAGTCTAGAGAAAAGAAGGAGTAGGGGGAACATGATAGCAGTATTCCAGTATTTGAGAGACTGCCATAAAGAGGAGGGGGGTCAATTTATTTTCCAAAACACCAGCGGACAGGACAATAGATGAAAGCTAATCAAAAAGAGAAGCAACCTGGAATTAAGGAGAAATTTCCTAACAATGAGGACAATTAACCAGTTGAACAGCTTGCTTTCAGAGGTTGTAGGTGCTTCATTGATGGAGGTTTTTAAGAAGAGACTGGACAACCACCTATCTGAAATGGTATAGGGTCTCCTGCTTGAGCAGGGGGCTTGGACTAGAAGACCCCCAAGGTCCCTTCCAGCTCTATTCTAATTGATTGATTCAGTGGGAGGAGCTGAAATATGTTCACTATTATTTTCTTCTGTGCATTTGATAAAATAGATCACAACCTACTACTTGATAAGATAGAAAAATGTGGGTTAGACAGCATCACCACCAGATGGATTCATAGCTGGCTGACAGGCCGTACTCAGTGTGTGGTCCTCAATAGAACCGCATCTACATGGAGGGAAGTGTGTAGTGGGGTGCCCCAAGGCTCTGTTCTGGGCCCAGTGCTCTTCAACATCTTCATCAATGATTTGGATGAGGGGATAGATGGGGAACTCATCAAATTTGCAGACGACACCATTCAATGGTGAAAAAGTAAGGTTCTACATTTAGGCAAGAAAAACCAAATGTACAGGTATAGCATAGGGGATACTTTGCTCAATAGTAGTAACTGTGAGAGGGATCTTGGAGTCCTAGTGGACAATCACTTAAATATAAGCCAGCAGTGTGCTGCAGCTGCCAAAAAGGCCAACACAGTGCTAGGCTGCATTAACAGAGGGATAGAATCAACATCACGTGAAGTGTTAATACTACTTTACAATGCCTTGATAAGGCCACACTTGGAATACTGCATCTAGTTTTGGTCACCACGATGTAAAAAAGATGTTGAGACTCTAGAAAGAGTACAGAGAAGAGCAGCAAAGATGATTAGGGGACTGGAGGCTAAGGAATAGTTGCTGGGATTGGGCATGTCTAGTTTAATGAAGAGAAGGACGAGGAGTGACATGATAGCAGTGTTCAAATATGGCTTGGGTCCGGATTATCTAAGGGAACACCTGCTGCCAGCATCAACTTCCCATCGTCCCGTGCGCTCCCACAGGGAGGGCCTTCTTAGTGTACCGCCGGTCAAGGAATGCCGGCGGGTTATCCCCAGGGGAAGGGCGTTCTCTGTGGGCGCGCCGGCCCTTTGGAACCATCTTCCCACGGAGCTTAGGAGTGCCCCCGACCTTCGCTCATTTCGCAGGGATTTGAAAACTTGGCTTTTTGAGCTGTCTGGCCCAGACTGAGGGGTTTTAATTATTTATTAATGGGGTTTTAGTTTAAATTCAGGGACTTAATTTAATTTTAGTTTTAATCGATTTTAACTTTGTATGTATGTATTTTTAATTTTTCCCTGTAAACCGCCCTGAGTCCTACGGGAATAGGGAGGTATACAAGTTTAAATAATAAATAAATAAATAAATAAATAAATAAATAAATAAATAAATAAATAAATAAATAAATAAATAAATAAATAAATAAATAAATATCTCAGGGGTTGCCACAAAAAAGAGGGAGTCAACCTATTCTGCAACATTATTGTTGTTGTAGTTGTTGTTGTTGTTGTTGTTGTTATTAAATAAGCACCTGAAGCAGGACAAGAAGCAATGGATGGAAACTAATCACGGAGAGAAGCATCCTAGAACTAAGGAGAAATTTTTACTGACAGAGCAATTAATTAGTGGAACAATTTTCCTCCAGAAGTTGTGAATGCTCAATAGTTGTAATTGTCAGAGGGATCTTGGAGTCCTAGTGGACAATCACTTGAACATGAGCCAGCAGTGTGCTGCAGCTGCCAAAAAAGCCAACACAGTGCTAGGCTGCATGAACAGAGGGATAGAATCAAGATCACGTGAAGTATTAATACCACTTTACAATGCCTTGGTAAGGTCACACTTGGAATACTGCATCCAGTTTTGAATTTCAATTTGAATTTATTAAATTTATATGCCGCCCTTCTCCCTAAGGACTCAGGGCGGCTCACAACAATAAAAAGTTAAAAACATAAAATACAAAATTTAAAAAAGAATTAAACAATGAAGAATTAAACAATGAAGTAAATACATAACAATAGACCCAATAAAACCAAATTTAAAACTACAATCAGTCCAGGCCAGATTGTTGGAACATCCATGTCTTCAGGTCAAGGCGGAAGGACCGAAGGTCAGGGGCCATCCTCAGCTCTGGGGGCAGTTCATTCCAGAAGGTCGGTGCCCACAGCATTACTTAGTTGATGGCACCCTGAGGAGGCCGACTCTGTGGGAGCGAACCGGGCTATGGAAGGTTGATAATGGCAGCAAGTGGTCTCGCTGTAAAAAATTTAATTTAATTTAATTTATTAATATTTCTATACCGCCCTTCTCCCGAAGGACTCAGGGCGGTGAACAGGGCAAGAATAAAAAGACAGAATTACAAAAGTTAAAAAATAATTAAATACATGCCCACTAAAAAAAACAATTAATACATAGTAAAACCCCAATAAAATACAGTAAAAACCCCACCAATCCCCCATCAGGTCAGGCCGGCTTGTTCGAACAAGTATGTTTTTAGATCGCGTCGAAAGGAGCGAAGATCGGGCGCCATCCGGAGCTCAACCGGTAACTGCTTCCATAGTACCGGGGCACCCACAGAGAAGGATCTCCCCCTGGGGGCCACCAATCGACAAAAAGATGTTGAGACTCTGGAAAGAATACAGAGAAGAGCAACAAAGATGATTAGAGCTCTGGAGGCTAAAACATATAAGGAGTGGCTGCTAGAATTGGGTATGTCTAGTTTAATGAAGAGAAGGACGAGGGGGGACATGATAGCAGTGTTCCAATATCTCAGGGGCTGCCACAAAGAAGAGGGAGCCAAGCTATTCTCCAAAGCACCTGAAAGCAGGACAAGAAGCAACGGATGGAAACTAGTCAAGGAGAGAAGCAACCTAGAACTAAGGAGAAACTTCCTGACAGTTAGAACAATTAACCAGTGGAACAACCTGCCTCCAGAAGCTGTGAATGCTCCAACACTGGAAGTTTTTAAGAAGAGACTGGACAGCCATTTGTCTGAAATGGTGTAGAGTTACCTGCCTGAGCAGGTGGTTGGACTAGATGACCTCCACGGTCCCTTCCAACTTTACTATTATGATTATGAAAGACATGGACAGTTGCTGCAAGAGTCATGGTGATTACGCAATATGGTGTGACTACAAGTTCATGGAAGCTTTCAGATCCCCAAAACAACAGAAGGTGTGGAAAATCGCTTATGAGCCCTACCTAGAAATGTCATAGTTTTTCATTGACTCAGATTTGTCCCAGGCAACCTCCATGCATCTTTCCCATACAATCCCATCATAATTCTATCCTACAGTTGAATTCTTCCACAATATGGAAGGAGACCCTGACTTTGAAGGAAAGTATTATCTCAGGACTTGCCTCCTATTCTAGGCCCTCTATATGAACCTCTGTCTATACTAGAGCTTCTGAAGTTCAAGTTCAAAAGGGTGTGTTGTTGTAGGTGCACCTCCACCCACTGTTATTTTAGTAGAATTTGATGTTGACATCTGACAGGAACAATATATAGAGGGTGGTAGATTTAAGTTCTAGACACAGTTTCAAACACAGTAGATGCCAGTATTTCTTTATTCACACGGTTGTACAGCTGCCAATCTGTCTTCTGACTGCTTTGACATTCGAAAATCTGAGTTATGGAGAAAAGAACTAGACTCTTGAGCATCTTCTTAGCAGTGTCCTTCTTCCAAATAGGTAAGTTGGTGTTTATTTTAGTTGATTTTTGAAAACCAGGTTTTGTGCTGAATATTACTCAATGCTTAGTGACATGCAAAGAACAATTAGGATGATCAAGGGCCTGGAGACAAAAACACATAAAGAGTGGTTGCAGGATTTGGGTATGGCCAGTCTAGAGAAAAGAAGGACTAGAGGCAGTGGTGGGATTTAAAGAAAAGATTGGACAGCCACCTATCTGAAATGGTATAGGGTCTCTTGCTTGAGCAGGGGGTTGGAATAGAAGACCTCTAAGGATCCTTCCTGCTCTATTCTGATTGATTGATTGATTGATTGATTGATTGATTGATTGATTGATTGAGATATGCTAAGTGTGAGGTGGTATGGTGTGTCCAGGGAGAGGTAGCATCTCTGATGGAATGGCCCACCATACCCTTTTTAGGGCTGCTTGTTCACCTTTGATCCCCACCTGGTGTTCACCCTGTGGCTCCAAGTAGATGTAGCACACATAGCTGTCACACCCCAGTCAACTGTCTTGGCAGATGTGTCAAACTAGGTGAGCCTTTGACCCTCAGTGAAATAGAGGATTTATTTAACCAGGATGTAAACTCTGGCCCAGGCTGATAGAGTGGAGAAGACCAATCAATTGTTCAATGGTCAAGATGGTAGACCCAGCAGGTGTTATAGAGTGCTAGGTAAAGGTAAAGGTAAAGGTTCCCCCGCACATGCCTGCTAGTCGTTTCCGACTCTAGGGGCCGGTGCTCATCTCCGTTTCAAAGCCAAAGAGCCAGCGCTTGTCCGAGGACGTCTCCGTGGTCATGTGGCCGGCATGACTAGATGCCAAAGGCGCACGGAACGCTGTTACCTTCCCACCGTAGTGGTCCCTATTTTTCTACTTGCATTTTTACGTACTTTCGAACTGCTAGGTTGGTGCTAAGCGTATAACAAAACACTTAGATTTCACTGCAGCATGAGAGGTCTCCAGATGTAGCTGTTACCGAGAATGGGATTGCCCCTGTGCAACAGTTGTTCCACTGAAAACTCGATCACACACAGATTTCTGTTGTGCAAGTGCCTTCTTTGGATTGTCGTCCTGAAATTATTTGGCATTTGGACAAATCAGATTTTGTAGCTGAGAGAAGTTACCATGATGCTAAAAGATCCAACATATGGAGTTGGTATGACATGATAATCCTCAAGCTTCAAATCTTAGCAGAGTTTGTAAGGAAGTTTGTAAAGGTATGGCATCTGTCCATATATTACAATTTGTTGTAATATATTGTGTGGAAATAGTCATTCTATAGAATAGAACAGAACCGAATAGAATAGAATAGAAGTACCTTTATTGTCATTGTGTAACTCACAATGAAATTAAGTGCTGTCCACAGTGCACACTACACACAAGTAAAAACCACAAATATACATCCATCCTTCACATTCTATTAACCACTGCGCTGCTCCTAATATTGCACTTCAATGTTGCACTATACAGTGGTATTTAATATGGTTACAGCTCTGGGATAAAAACTATTTTTCAGCCTATTTGTCTTTGTTTTTATTATCCTGTAACATCTGCCAGATGATATTAGTTCAAAAAAAGAATGTCCAGGATGAGATGAGTCTTTAAGAATATTTTGAGCTTTCCTAAGACAACGGGAACTGTACAGTTTGTCCAGGGCGGGGAGGAGAGGACAGCCAATAATCCTCTGGGTGGTGACCCTCTGGAGCACTTACCTAGTTGCTACTGTGCAGATAGTGTTAATAATGTGCACAATCAGGAGAAATAAATGTCTTCTTAAATCATACAACTATATCTGTGTCCCCAAAAAAGTAACAATGTAGACAGCTTCAACAATATCTGGGTGATGCTCTAAAAAGTCATGTTGGTAGTTCTAAAATGACCATTGCTAGATCACAGCTCCTGTAATTCCTTTTAACTGGCCATGTAGGCTGGTGCTGATGTGAATGGGATTCAGCAACATCTGAAGTATCTCTTCATTATGTAATGACAATCCATTTGATGTCTGGATAAGGGCACCCAGGTTAAAAGGCCACCCTCAGCCTTAGAGCTCACTGGATTATTTTGGTCCAATCACCTTTACTTAACGTAACATATCCCACAAATAGTACCTTGCTCAATAGTAGCAACTGTGAGAGCAATCTTGGAGCCCTAGTGGACCATCACTGAAATATGAATTAGCAGTGCACTGCAGCTACCAAAACAGCCAACACAGTCCTAGGCTGCATTAACAGAGGGATAGAATCAAGATCATGTGAAGTGTTCATACCACCTTATAATGCCTTGGTAAGGCCACACTTGGAATACTGCATCCAGTTTTGGTCACCACAATGTAAAAAAGATGTTGCCACAAAGAAGAGGGAGTCAAGCTATTCTCCAAAGCATTTGAGGGCAGGACAAGAAGCAATGGATGGAAACTAATCAAGGAGAGAAGCAACCTAGAACTAAGGCGAATTTTCCTGAAAGTTAATTAATTAATTAACAATTAATCAGTGGAACAACTTGCCTCCAGAAGTTGTGGATGCTCCAGCACTGGAGGTTTTTAAGAAAAGATTAGACAACGATTTGTATGAAATTTGTCTGAAATGGTATAGGGCAGACATGTCAAACTTGCGATGTCATGTGATGTCACACAACGTATCAGGACAGTTTTGCCATTGCCGGCAATGGGGTGGGCGTGGCTTCTGCATGACACATCCTGCCTGTAGGCCAGCAGTTTGACACCTCTGGTATAGGGTTTCCTGCCTGATCAGGGGATTGGACTAGAAGACCTCCAAGGTCCCTTTGTTGTTTGTATGTGCACTGAGAGCTTATGCACCAGAGACAAATTCATTGTGTATCCAATCACACTTGGCGAATAAAGAATTCTATTCTGTTCTGTTCTGTTCTGTTCTTATTGTGAACTTAAAATGAAAGGGGCTCTTCCCGACATGCATGGCTCTAGAAGGTAGGACAGAAATGCAAACATTCATTCATTGATTCATTCATTCATCATTCATTGATTGATTCATTCATTCATTCTTCACTCATTCATCATTCATTCATTTATTCATTCATCTTTCATGAATTATATAATTATAGAATAATTATAGAATTATGGATGTGGAATATCATCTAATCTAGAGCTTGGTGGCACAGTGATTAGAATGTAGTATTGCAGGCTAATTCTGCCATCTGCTAGCAATTCAATTCTCACCAGCTCAAGGTTGACTCAGCCTTCCACCCTTTTAAGGTCGGTAAAATTAGGACTCAGATTGTTGGGGCAAAATGCTGACTCTGTAAATCACTTAGAGAGGGCTGTAAAGCACTGTGAAGCAGTATATAAGTCTAAGTGCCATTGTTATTGCTGTTGCTATTGCTAATCCAGTCCCGTGCAATTTTCAGAAAAACCAATTTTCAGAAAAACCATCAGTGAGAAGCTGATAAATGATGGCTAGCAAATGAGAATATGTCTGAACTTTCTGCAACCTGATCACCTTCAAAAAAGCCGATGCAGTCCTAGGCTGCATTAACAAAGGAACAAAATCAAGATCACATGAAGTTTTAATACCACTTTATAATATCTTGGTAAGGCCATAGTTGGAATACTGCATCCAGTTTTGGTCACCACAGTATAAAAAAGATGTTGAGACTCTAGAAAGTAGTGCAGAGAGTAGCAACAAAAATGCTTAGGGGACTGGAAGCTAGTACATATTGCTGGAATTGGGTATGTCTAGTTTAATGAAGAGAAGGACGAGGGGTGACATGATAGCAGTGTTCCAATATCTCAGGAGTTGCCACAAAGAAGAGGGAGTCAAGCTATTCTCCAAAGCGCCTGAAGGCAGGACAAGAAGCAACGGATGAAAACCAACCTAGAAATAAGGAGAGGTTTACTGACAGAATAATTAATCAGGGGAACAATTTGCCATTAGAAGTTGTGGGTACTTCAACTTTGAAGGTTTTTAAGAGACTGGATAGCTAATTGTCTGAAATGGTATAGGGTTTCCTGCTTGAGCACAGGCTTGGACTAGCAGACCTCTAAGGCAGGGCTTTTCAACCAGTGGTATGGGTACCACCTGTGGTACATTGGCACCTGGCAGGTGGTACGCAACCATCCTAGAAAATTGGTAGCGGGGATGAGCTTAACCGGTGGCAGCACCGCATAAGCCTGAGCGAGAGACGGCTGGAGATGCAGGGCTGTCAGAACTCAGCAGAAGCGCCAGAATCAGCTCCATGCTCCAGCTGGAGCTTGGCACTGATCCTGGCACTTCTGCTGAGCGCAGTAGAAGCACCGATCAGCTGGAATGTTGCAGCATCTCCAGGGTCTTGTCATTTACATCAGATGCTTCGCAACTGATTCATATTTATCATGGTCACAGTGTCCCAGGGTCATGTGAAGTGACCAAAACCTGCTGCAAACCACCCAGCAGATGGGGGGAGGGGGAATAAAAACCAGCCTCCCCACCCCACCACCACTGCCAATCCTCAACAGAAATGCTCACAACAATGAAAACCTCGGACAGGAGGAAGAGTGCCACCGGGCGGGGAGGCAGGTGTCTTGCTCATCTGTGGCTTGGGGGGCATTTTTTTCAGTGCCATTGTAACTTCGAACAGTCACTAAGTGAACTGTTGCAAGTCGAGGACTACCTGTACTTCATTTTTTTCCTTTTGGGGGGGTGTCATCAAGTTTTTGACACCTTGCTAGGTGACTGGTGGTGCTCGGAAATGAGTACCGCCCCCTAGAGTCGGAAATGACTAGCATGCATGTGCGGGGGAACCTTTACCTTTTTAAAAGTGGTACAATGAGTGAAAAGGTTGAAAAGTCCTGCTCTAAAGTCCCTTCCAACTCTCTTATTCTGCTATCTTTGAAGGGACCTATCATATCTCAACCTTCTCTTCTGCAAGCTAAACATACTAGGTCTTTTAATCATTCCTCATAGGACTTTGTTCCCAGTTCTTTCAGAAACTTGGTAGCCCTTCTCTGGATTTTGCCTCGATTTATCGTTGTCTCTTTTTAAACTGGCATGGGCGGAAGATAAAGCAGCAAAAAAAAACAGCCCTAGGTTGTATTCACTCTGTCATTTTAGAGGTGCTTCTCTTTTCAAGCATACCCTTTGAGGCAGTCTGAACAACAAGGGATGCTTGTTGTTGTTGTTAGCTGCGAAGTCGTGTCCGACTCATCGCGACCCTATGGACAACGTTCCTCCAGGCCTTCCTGTCCTCTACCATCTTCTGGAGTCCATTTAAGCTCACGCCTACTGCTTCAGTGACTCCATCCAGCCACCTCATTCTCTGTCGTCCCCTTCTTCTCTTGCCTTCAACCTTTCCCAGCATTAGGCTCTTCTCCAGTGAGTCCTTCCTTCTCATTAGCTGGCCAAAGTATTTGAGTTTTAGCTTCAGGATCTGGCCTTCTAAAGAGCAGTCAGGGTTGATCTCCTCTAGGACTGACTGGTTTGATCGCCTTGCAGTCCAAGGGACTCGCAGGAGTCTTCTCCAGCACCATAGTTCAAAGGCCTCAATTCTTTGGTGCTCAGCCTTTCTTATGGTCCAACTTTCACTGCCATACATTGCAACTGGGAAGACCATAACCTTGACTATACGCACTTTTGTTGACAGGGTGATGTCTCTGCTTTTTAGTGTGCTGTCTAGATTTGCCATGGCTTTGTAGCTGGGGTGTGACAGCTATGTGTGCTACATTTGCCCAGGAGCAAGCGTCTTTTAATTTCTTGGCTACAGTCCCCATCTGCAGTGATCTTGGAGCCCAGGAAAATAAAATCTGTCACTACCTCCATTTCTTCCCCATCTATTTGCCAGGAATTGAGAGGGCCGGATGCCATGATCTTGGTTTTCTTAATGTTAAGTTTCAACCCAACTTTTGCACTCTCCTTCTTCACCCGCAACAAGAGGCTCTTTAGTTCTTCTTCACTTTCTGCCATTAGAGTGGTATCATCTGCATATCTTAGGTTGTTGATATTTCTTCCGGCAATCTCAATTCCAATTTTTGATTCATCTAGCTCTGCCTTTCTCATGATGTGCTCAAGGGATGCTTAGCTATTTAAAATTCTCCCTCCTTTCCCTCCCTTTCTTTTTCTGCATCAGGATGGAAGAGTTACCCAGGAATTTTTCCACTCCATGTTTCAAAACAGCTTGCATAGTCAGCTGAAGCCAAAAAAAAAAGTTCAATACCAGAATTTCCTTAGAACAGGTTCCTGGGGTGTATAAATAATCAAAATTCTGGATGCTTTTCCATTTGCTGGCCTGTCCCTGGGGTGCCTGTCTTCCAAATTCTTCCCATTTTAATAGGGACAGTCTGTAATCCTGGCATGGTGAAGTCTCCCTGTAGTTGTGCTCAATTCCTAGTGGCAAATGCAGGCATGTCCATGTCAATTTCTTGACCATATGGAAATAGTTTAGGATTTTTTCCCCCCAATTTCCAGTCTAGTTTACAGACTGAGACTTTTCTGGCGGTCTTCCATCTAAGCCCTAGCCACATCCAAACCTTTTTAGCTTGTTCACATGGCTGGTAACGGCGTATGGGGATATTTTTATTAGAGAAAGATGTTGAGGTTGGAAAGGGAGGAGCTTTGCAGAAACTGCAGGAGCTTCATGGGGCTTCCGCAGGCTGGGAGGAGAGATTCTCCTCATCGGAGTCTATGTTATTTCATTACCTTCCTCCACCATGTTCTTTCCAGGTACCCTTGAATGCAACTCCCATCATGTCCAGCCATCCTGCTATTGAGTAGTTGAATGCTTCTGTGTGTTTTCCCGATGGACTGTGGGGAAGCCTGTGACGTTTTGTAAGACTGGGGAAAGAAGCGGCATAAAATGACATATTGGCAAGGCTACTTGGCCAGCAAGAAAAGAGACTGATGTACAGAAGGTCACTTTTTCTCCCTATCACAGTGATTGCATTATTTGGCAGGAGCTAACTTCTTAATAACAGCGTTCCGTGCGCCTTTGGCATCTAGTCATGCCAGCCACATGACCACGGAGACGTCCTCGGACAAGCGGCTTTGAAACGGAGATGAGCACCGGCCCCTAGAGTTGGAAATGACTAGCACGCATGTGCAGGGGAACCTTTATCTTTACCTAACTTCTTAATTGTTTTCTTTTTCATCTTCAGGTATCCCAGCCCTGTGCCAGAGTACACTGCTCTGTTATAACTGTACCCTTGGACAACACTGCTTGGAGCCATCCATGGTAACCTGTAAAGAAGAAGAGAGGTGTGGCACCATAAAGGGATTTTCAGGTGTGTTCCAGGATTGTTCTGGCCTTCTGTAGATGCCAAATTTGTTTGTTTGTTCGTTCGTTCGTTTGTTCATTTTCTTTCTTCCTTCCTTCTTTCCTTCCTTCATTTCCTTCTTTCTTTTTCCCTCCCTCCCTTTCCTTCCTTCCTTTCTTCCTCCCTCCCTCCCTCCTTCCTTTTTTATCTCCTACCTTCCTATTTTCCTTCCTCTTCCTTTCCTTTTTCCCTTCCTTCTTTCTTTCTTTCTTTTGTATTTTCCTTCCTTCCTTCCCTCTCTCCTTCCCTCCCTCCCTCCCTCCGTCCACTAATGCATGTGTGACTTTTTCAAAACAAACTGGACATCTTGGGTACAATCCAGATATAAAATCCGTATCAAGCTTGCTGACAGCTGCAATTATGACCTAAATTTGGTTCGTATACCTATTAATGAGCCCACGGCAAGAGGGGTGGGGGAAGTTTCCATTTGCTTCCAATAATAACTTCAGAGATGGGGTAGAGGATTTTACAACAAACCCCACTCCATCCCCCTTCAGCTCTCATGATATTATGAATTGCTTCCATGGGATCCCATTGAATGGGATCCTAGAGCTTCTGAGTTTATATTCTGGCATTTCTCTCATAATTTTGTACCTGCTTCAATAGCCCACCACTGCAGAATCCCTGCTAGAGACCTAAACTATACAAAAGTATGTACAGTGAAAGTAGGTACAAGGATGCACATTGAACATAAAACTGTGGTGGTGTTGTGATTCAGGGTCAGCCTGTGGGTTCGGCAGTTGGGTCGGATGACTCAGATGAGGAGGGGGGTGTTGAAGAACTTGCTGATGATGGCTTTGAGGCTCCGCAGAGCCCCCAGCCAGGCCCCTCCCACCTGGTGGAGACCCAGCTGTGTGAGCCTGACAGCGTGGATGAAGATGACCCACAGCTGGCCCTGTTCAAGGACGCCCGACGCAGGAGGCAGTCAAGTAGGAGTAAACAGAGGAAGGCAATGGGGCTTCTCGGAAGGAGGGAGAGAGAAGCCACGCCCTGAACTCTTTATAAAGGACTTGTGTGGGGAGGGCTGGTTTGCTGAAAGCAACCGCTCAGATAGTGTTTCAAAGCTCCGGTATCTTGGTTCGTGTCTTGTTTGTTTTTGTAATAAATTTGGCAGACGTATTCCAGCCTCTTGCCGTCTGTAAAGGGGTTGCCTTTTCTGCAAGGCCAGTAGCAGGCTGGTACAGAACAGGTGGCACAGTGGTTAGAATGCAGTATTGCAGGCTAATTCCGCTGACTGCCAACTGCCAGCAGTTCGGCAGTTCAAGTCTCACCGGCTCAGGGTTGACTCAACCTTCCATCCTTCAGAGGTCAGTAAAATGAGGACCCAGATTGTTGAGGGGCAATATGCTGACTCTTTAAACCTCGTAGAGAGGGCTGTAAAGCACTATGAAGTGGTATATAAGTCATACCTCTTCCTCAATATTTTCTGCTTGTACCATCCACCCCTTGCACGCCCAAACTAGTTTAACCCTAACTTTGCATTTTTGTTTTTGCAGATTACAAAGTGCACGAATACATCCATGCGAGGGGTTGCATCGCTGCCACAAAATGCAATAAGTTGGACAGGGCTCACTACTCAGATGTCCCGTACCGCGTCATAGTCTCCTGTTGCAATTCCCATCTCTGCAATGGAAGTAACTCCTGGGCATCTCAGACTTCTGTCACATTCTTCTTCTTGCTGGTTGCGACCACAGCTGTAGCTGTTCTGCTTGCCACTTGCTCCTGAGGTACAAAATCCACCTGCTTCTTCCCACAGTCACAGCAATGACTGATCTACTGAACATCAATGGTTAGAAACTTTACTTGTAGGGGTTAGATAAAAAGTTAGTGTTCTGTTGGAAGTCTGGTAGATTCATTGCTAGTTCATATAGTACAGGGAGTCCTCACTTATCTGACACAATTGGGACTGGAAACTCTGTCTCTAAGTGTTGTGGTTATTAAGTGAATCATTGCGGATCCTTAAGCACAGCATTATGTGACCACAACCTGCAACTTCCTTCCAGTTCTCCATTGACTTTGCTTGTCAGAAGCCAGCTATGAAGGTCACAAATGACAATCACATAACCACGGGTATGGTGTAATGCCCACAAGTTCCAGGATTGGTCATAAATCTCCTTTTTCAGCACCACTGAACCGTCATGGAATGAGGCAATCAGTAAGTGAGCTCTACCTTTAGTTGAGGCTAAACATGCTTACTGGAAGATAATTCCTATAAAACATACTGGGGCTTGCTTCAAAATAAACAGGGCTAGAATTTGGCTGCAAACACTATAATCAGAGATTATAATAACTGTACTGCAATGGCCCAGAGAAACCACTTTTGTGAAAGTCTGCTGGTTTTCATCCCTACAACATGAAGACAATCAGAACGCCGATCTACATCAAAGAGTCTTGCAAAAGTTATTATCAGCTAATTCCATTAAGAGGCCTGGTGGCTCATTGTCTTAACACAGGGCTTTTCACCCTTTTCACCCTTTATACCACTTTTAGGATATGGCAACATCCGAGTACCACCAGTCGCCTAGCAAGGTGTCAAAAAATTGATCACCAAAAAAAAAGGAAAAAAGTGATGAAGTACAGGTAGTCCCCAACTTACAACAGTTTGTTTAGTGACTGTTCGAAGTTACAATGGCACTGAAAAAAGTGCCCTGCAAGTCACAGCCGAGCAAGATACTTGCCTGCCCACCTGGCGGTGCTTTTCCTCCTGTCTGAGGTTTTCATTGTTGTGAGCATTTCTGTTGGAGATTGGCAGTGAGGGTGGGTTGGGTTGGTTTTTATCCCCCCCCTGCTGGGTGGTTGCAGCAGGTTTTGGTCACTTCACATGACTCTGGGACACTGTGACTATCATAAATATGAATCAGTTGCCAAGCATCTGAATGTAAATGAAAAGACCCTGGAGATGCTGCAACATTCCAGCTGATTGGTGCTTCTTCTGGGCTCAGCAGAAGCACCAGGATCAGCGCCGAGCTCAAGCTGGAGCCTGGCGCTGACCCTGGCTCTTCTGCTGAGCCTTGACAGCCCCAAAGAAGTGCTGATCCTGGTGCTTCTGCTGAGCCCTGACAGCCCTGCAGCTCCAGCCATCTCTCGCTCAGGCTTGTGCGGTGCTGCTACCAGTTCAGCTCATTGCCCTCCCCCACTACCACTTTTCTAGGATGGTCGCGTACCACCTGCCAGGTGCCAATGTACCACAGGTGGTACCCATACCACTGGTTGAAAAGCCCTGTCTTAACAAAGCTGGAGATGGTCTCAGCACCAGCCATTTGAGCCCTAGCACTGCGTGGCAGGGTGAGGTCCTGTCACTCACCTCAACTTCTGTCCACCTAACAGTTCGAAAATTTGTTCTATGCAAGTAGATAGATAAGTATCACTTCACTGGGGAGTTGGTGCTCTGTGCAGGCAGTCAGATTCCTGGTGGTTCTGAACCTTCCCAGTTGTGAGGCAGCTCCGGGAAGGGAGGTAAACTTGGGTGATGCTACAGAAACAGCTGCTCATTTTTCTCTCTGGCACCTTGGGAAGCACACAATCATGTCCTATAACAGAGCTGGAACTTTGGCGAGCCAAACTACTACTCTGCAATAGCATTGTGGTCACCTAACTACTGTAACAAAGCCATATGCTAATAATAATAATAATAATAGCTAATTCCATTTAAAAACAGTTGGAACTGTAACTTCTAATTAGGATAGAAAGGTAGATATTTGACCTTAACACATGCTTGCTATGCACTTTTACTGCAAAAAAACTTGTGGAGACCAATGATACAGAGTGTCATTTCAGACCTTGCTCTGTGCAATAGCAGCACACATCCATAGAACTCCATAGAATTATAGGACTGGAAGGGACCTTGAATCCCATGTATTTACGTAACAATAAGTAGGTTGTTATTATTATTATGAAATTTATTTGCCACCCATCTTGTATCCAATGACTCTTGGATGACAAAGTTGTTAAAACAGTAACAATAAAGTTTTTCCCAGAAAGGACATAATTTTGTGTTTTTATTTCAAGGAACATGATGGACGTTTCCTTTTGAGTATTGCTATGAAAATCCTTCCTCGGGCTAATATACATCGCAAGTGTCTTGAGTCACCATAATCCTAGAACAGATGAAGCTGATAGAGAAGGAGTCAACAATGCTATTACATCAGTGTTGGAAATGGGCATCTCTCCTTCTGGGCCATTCACTGGACCTCATGGTAAAGCCAACCACTTTCTTTAGCAGATTTTATGGAAGCAGAAAGGTTTTTAAAAAGAGCAAAAGCTACGCTCTTTTAGAAAACATGGGACCAACATCTTTCAAAACCTGAGGAAGCTGCATTTAATGTGCTTGGTAGTTTTGTGAGACTCTCTGCTCATGAGACTCAGCTTTCATTATCCCATCCAGTCCTCTTTGTAATCCCAGCTCATCTCCCTTCGCAACAGAAAGGGTGTGGGCATTAAAGATAATGTACAAACTGTACACCAGAATATTTTTGTGCTGACTCAAAGATGGGCAGAGAGCATCTCAATATTGGTGAATGGCCCAGAAGGAGACACCCATTTCAGACACTGACATGGTCTGTGCCCATCTTTGAGTCAACACAAAAATATTCTGGTGTACAGTTTGTTGGGCCTCTTACTGTCAGGCCCAAAACCAAGAATCACATGTAGCTTTTCTTCCAAGTGGAGTTCTTTATTGTTTCACACCTATAAACAAAATCTTGCCTTACTGAGCACTCTACTATCTGCATCTCCAATATACTGTTGTGAAATATTAGGGAGGGTCTGTCTTCACTCTCTTTGCCTCACACGTGATATCCAGGCTAGGTTGCCTCTTACTCCACTGGAATCTACCTCCTCCCTCCTGGGGATCCACCTCCTTAGTACATTACATCACATCTTTTAAGGTTTTTGTTTTTTGCAGTTACTCATGTTTGGGCTTGATGTTGAATAGCAGTATCCTGATTTGGTGTTTGCAAAACATGTTGAGTAACACAATTGATTGAACACTCTGGTTTCACTGTCCCTGCATTCTGTTTGAACCTCACACAATGACACCACTGTAGCAGGAATGGAATGGCATTTGACATCCGAAGTCCCATTATCTTTGATGGCACACACCCTTCCTATTGCCAAGGGAGACGAGCTGGGATTACAAAGAGGACTGAATGGGATCGTGAAAGCTGAGTCTCACAAGCAGAGAGTCTCACAAATCTACCAAGCACACCCAAGTTGCGACAGGGCTCGCAACTTGGGTGTCCTCCTGGACTCACGGCTCAGTCTTGAAGATCATATAGGAGCCGTGACCAGGGAGGCTTTTGCCCAGGTTCGCCTGGTGCGCCAGTTGCGGCCCTATCTGGACCGAGATGCCTTGTGCACAGTCACTCATGCGCTCGTGACCTCCCGGTTAGACTACTGCAACGCGCTCTACATGGGGCTGCCCTTGAGGACCACTCAGAGGCTTCAGCTGGTGCAGAATGCAGCCGCGCGAGTTGTGATGGGGGGTTCCCGGTACTCCCATGTAACACCTCTGCTCCACGAGCTGCATTGGCTTCCGGTTGCCCTCCGGGTGAGATTCAAGGTGCTGGTGATGACCTATAAAGCCCTAAATGGCTTGGGTCCGGGATATCTGAGGGAACACCTGCTGCCGGCATCAAGTTCCCTTCGTCCTGTGCGCTCCCACAGGGAGAGCCTTCTCAGGGTGCCGCCGGCAAAGGATTGCTGGTGGGCAACACCCAGGGGGAGGGCCTTCTCTGTGGGCGCGCCTGCCCTTTGGAACCAGTTACCCGTAGAGCTCAGGACTGCCCCTGATTTTTGTTCATTCCGCCAGGACCTGAAGACCTGGCTCTTTGAGCTTTCTGGCCAGGACTGAGAATTTTTTTTTTAATTTTTAATTTTTAACTTATTGTAATTGGGTTTTAATCAGAGTTATAGGGGTTTTAGATTTTAATCAAGGATAATTTAATCTATTTTAATTGTTATTAACTTTTTGTATTGTAATGTTGTTTTAATTGCCTTGTGAACTGCCCTGGGTCCTACGGGAGAAGGGCGGTATATAAGTTCAATAAATAAATAAATAAATGCAGCTTCCTCAGATTTTGGAGGAAGTTGGTCCCATGTTTTCTAGAAGAGTGTAGGTTTTGTACATTTTTTTAACCTTTGTACTTCCATAAAATCTGCTAAAGAAAGTGGTGGCTCCACCATGATGTCCAGTACTTTGGGCAAGGGAATGAAAAAATGGTGGATTGTGCCTGATGTACTGTTATTTGAGGATGACCTGGGGAGAACAGAGGGAAGCGTCACAGCCAGGACAATGGTAGGATAAGGGCAGCTTTCCTGCAGAAGGAATGTGGATATGGCAAACTTCTTAGAAGGGACTCTTCAAAGTTTATTTGGCTGTAAACATGAGGGCGGGGATAAGTACCTTCAGATTTACAACATTCTGTTAACGTAGCCTTACAATAAAGTAAAGCTAGTACTTCTGGGTCTGGATTACCTCACAAGGCTGACACTGTGCCTGGAAAAGAAGAGATGTTCTTGTATCCATCTTGTAAGAGTCCAATAGATGCTGGGCTAATTCCACCTGTCACAAATCAACGGTGTTTCCCACAGCATGCCTTACATATCTTGCAACTATTGTGGGCTCTTGGAAAAGGGGCACAATGGCTCAGCAGTTAAAGAACTGACAGCCCAGTTTTGAGACCCGAGCACTGCATGACAGGGTGAGCTGATTACTTGCCCCAGCTTTTGTCCATGCAGCAGTTCAAAAGCATGCAAATGCAAGTAGATTACTAGGTATCACTTCGAGTGGGAAGGTAACAGTGTTCCCTATGCCTCTGATGTATAGCCTTGCTGGCCCCATGACCAAAGAAATTGTCTTTGGACAATGCTGGTTCCCTCAGCCAAGAAATGGACACAGCTGATGGGAAAACTTTTACTTTCTTACTTGTACGGTAAGGACGGTTTAAAGTTATTCATGCATGGGTTGAAGATGAGATGAAGGCAGCATCAATGGGGACATGGCAGAAAAAAGGTCTGCAAGGACATATTTATCCCATGGTATAGCCCCCTTCAAGACTTGGTTAACATATCCCACAAGGAATATTAGGACAATAAAGTGATAAAGACTATAATAACAGAATATAGCAGCATGACGGTGTTTTTCCTTTCCTTCCTCTTATACGCAAGAGAATCAAGGCAGGTCAATCTTGAATTGTTTTTCTCAGATCTTTCTTTTACCCTAGCCTAAATTCATGCTTTCTCAGTAACTGCTGCATATTTTCTTCAAAGACATTTCTGCACTCTTCTACATAAGAGAAAGGCCAATTCACGAGACCAGGAAACTTCTTGGTTCTAAGTATCCCTCTGGACTCCTTCTTCTAGCTTCCTCTGATGCACCAGCCAAGTTGCTTCCAAGGAAAGAGAAGCCTTATGCAACCTTGTGAATAAGGCCATAAACAACCTCTTGACTAGGCTACTATAACATGATCTGTGGAGATCTGAACCTGGTGACTGTTTGGTGAGTTCAACTGAACTAGAACACAAAAGTCAAAGCAGTTACTACAGTTACTATAGCAAGGATGCTGCACAGTGCCTGACTTAAGGGCAAAAAAAAAAAATGCTCCAGAGGAGACACGGGTAAGCAGGAAGAAGATTCTCAGTCATCCAGGATATGAATGTCCCAAAGATGCTGTCAACTCCGTCCACACTAGAAACAGCAGCAAGAATAACGACGACGTGGCACGGTTGACTGCAGGAATTTCTTTACTGTGAGAGTTCCATGCGAATACAAAGTCAGTGTTGGGAGTTACTCACCCCCAACGCGCCTTTTAAACATTGCTTGTAATTGGGCATCAACCCCACCCATTAGCCCCACCCTTCCCCTGCGCAGACCAGCATCCGCCTGAGCTGCGTAAAACCCCACCCCCCCTTACCCGTCTCCCCACACCCTGCCTCACCCCCTGGCGCCAAGGACCACACAGCGTGCAGGTAGATATACGCCCAGCACCCCCCTATCCCGTGCCCTAGGAACCTAGACGTGCTCCCCTCCACCATCCTAGCACCCCGCGCCACAGCTGCAGGCCCCTGGCAACCCCCATCGTCCGGGCGTAGGTGTAAACTGCCCAGCGCCGCCACCAATGTGCAGGCAGCAGAAACGTCCCGGGGAATGAGGCGGCCGTCCTTCCGCACGCCCACGCGCGGCTCCGGCGGCTCCGGCGGCATGGCCGCCAACCGAACATCCGGGGCAGCCGCCCCATGAAGCCGCGGCCAAGAGACCTGCGCGGCTGTCCTGTGTGAGTCCCGCGCAGCTGCCCATGACTGTGTCCGGCTGCTCCATTGCTGGTGGTGCGGGCGTGGTCTGGCTTCCTCCCGCCTTGCACAGACGGCACAAGTGGTGTTTCCCCGAATCCCGTCAAGTTGTCGAGCCCATGGGGCTTGACAAATGCTTTTTCAAAAGACAACTGGACTTTATTTTTTCTTCAAGATGTTTCGCTTCTCACCCAAGAAACTTCTTCAGTTTTGAAGTCCGCCCATCCACTTTTTAGTTTCTGCCCTGGATTTTCTAAACTATTCTTGCTATTTTTAACATCTGACTCCTTCTTTGAGTTAAAAAGTGGATTATGAATTATGTAATTCAAGTAAATACATTTGCATACTTGAACGCTGTTGTCACCACTTTATTCTAGGCAAACCTGACAGAGTTATCCCACTCCAGGACCATATTTTGTTCTCCTGTTTTCCTACGTTTTGTCACGTTTTTATACTTCTTTGGATCAGTTTGTCCACAGCTTTGATTTATTCCTAAGCGGTCATCTAACTTTCTGTTTTCATCCTTTCATGAGATAGAAACATTTTTTTTCCTAATGTACTTTGTTTCCTAATGTGTTTTTTGTTTCTGTTCTTATTGTTTGGGGATGTCCTATTAAATTATCTTAAGAAGTCGGAAGCTATTTCTCTTAGCTGGAGAACCACAGCATGACATGGGTCATAACTCAAAAATTAAAAAAAAAACATTTTGTCCAGGGAAGGTCAATTATGCTAAAGAGGAAGCCATACAGGGTCCAGAGCAAAACAACAAAAGATGGAATTCAAATTTATATTTAATGGATTAAATGTAACAAGAACCCAAAATGTCAACCTCTGGAAAAATATAAAGAGATTGTAGATGTGAAATGTAACAAGGAGGTGGACGTATATTTAATTTCAGAAAATATTTGTATATTGGATTCAGAAGCTCTTTGAATCCAGGCAACTATGAGCTGAAATAGAGCCATGTTTTCACGAGTCAGTCCTTCTAGGTCAGGGGTGTCAAACTCAATTTCATTGAGGGCCGCATCAGCACTGCGGTTGCCCTCAGGGGGCTGGGTGGGTGTGGCCAGGGTGGGCGTGGCCTACTGGGTGGGCGTGGCCAGCTCTACATCGTTTGCATCAAGGGTGTCTATGGGGGGGCCTGGGCAGGAGTGGGACAGATCTGAGGGTCTCTGGCAGAAGGAGGGTCTCTGGGCCAGGGCCAAGGCAGTGGGGGCCGTTCCCTCACTGTTTCCAGGATGCCTTCGCGGGCCACATGAAACCACTTCGCGGGCCGGATCCGGCCCCCGGGCCTTGTGTTTGACATGTCTGTTCTAGGTAATCCAGGCAAGAAACCAAACTATGATATCAACATTACCTTTATTCTACGGTTGCATTAACAGCACCTTGCAAGTCTGAAAGCATTACCCCCCTCCCTTGCCTTTACTTACCAGAGAACGAGGGAAGGTCCCTTCTGAGATGCTTTCTCCATCCTCATTCCTTCTGTGGGCTGAGACATCTCTTGTCTGATGTTGCCTCTGCTGCTGTTCCACCTTCTTTTCTCTACCAAGGTTTTTCCCATAGAGAATGTGTTCCTTTGAGTCAGGGTTGTTTTGGGGACTTCTTCTTCTTCTTCTTCTTCTTCTTCTTCTTCTTCTTCTTCTTCTTCTTCTTCTTCTTCTTCTTCTTCTTCTTCTTCTTCTTCTTCTTCTTTCTTCTTTCTTCTTCCTCCTTTCTTCTTCTCCTTCTCCTCCTCCTCCTCCTCCTCCTTCCTCCTTCCTCTTCCTCTTCTTCCTTCTTCCTTCTTTCTTCTTTCTTCTTCTACTACTTCTTCTTCTTCCTTCTTCTTCTTCTTCTTCTTCTTCTTCTTCTTCTTCTTCTTCTTCTTCTTCTTCTTCTTCTTCTTTCTTCTACTTCTTCTACTTCTTCTTCTTCGTTTTCCTTCTCCTCCTCCTCCTTCTCCTCGAGAAAAAGCAACTGGTCCAAAGTTACTCAGCTGGCTTTGTGTCTAAGACTGGATGAGAACTTGTGGTCTCCTATTTATTAGCCCAGTGCCTTACATGCTACACCAAACTGGCTCTCAAATATTACTCTATTCTGGTTAAAGGGAAACCAATGTGATATAGTGGTTAAGGTGCTGAACCAGGACAGAGAAACACAAGTTTTAGTCCTCCTCCATCTCCTGGGGAACTTCGAGCTAGTTCCTCTCTCTCAACCAAGGAGCAATGTGATGAAGTGATGAAAGTGCCGGCCTGGGAGCTTAGATCTTATGGATGGTGCAACTGGGGGGAGGGGTGTCTATGCACACATGTGCATGCATGTGTGAGCACACCTACAAGTCATTCTTGACTTCTGGCAACTGCCTAAACAAGTCCCTACAGATTCACAAGAAGTGATATAACACTTTATACTGTATTAGTGAGACCATTCTTGGACTAATGCGTACAGTTCTGGCCAGCAGAATATAAAAAAGATGTTGAGACCCTGGAAAGTGCACAGAGAAGAGCAACAAAGATGATAAAGAGTACGGAAGCTAAATCATATGATGAACAATTGAGGGAGCTAGATATGTCTAGCTAGCCAGTGCTTTTTTGTAAAAGAAAAAGGTGCCGGAACTCACACATGTCATACAACCAGCCTTGCCTACCCTACAAGGTTCCATCCAAAAAAGGTGCCGGAACTCCGTTCTGAGCGTTCTATGAGAAAAAAAGCCCTGTGTCTAGCCTATCAAAGGGAAGGATTGGGGGGGGGGATGGAACATGATAATTGTCTTCCAATATCTGAGGGGCTGTTACAGAGAAGAGGGGATTGACTGTAAATATTAGTCCCAACAAGGACCTGTGGGGTTTTAATCCAGTCTTGGACTGTAAAAGTGACCCATTTCAGAGAATAACCAACTGGGGACAACATATTAACAGGGACTCCATCAGGATTCAGTGGAACAGCGAATAGACCTAAATCCATGATCACTAGAAAGGAAGAAAGTCTACTCTGAGAAAATAGTAGAGAAGTTTCTTTGGCAGAGAAAGTTATGAGTAACTGCAAACCTGTTTTTCACATAGATTTACAAGGATTCATAAAAACATGGCTATATTTGAGCACGTTAGCATGACACATTTTGCAAGAAGCTCATAAAACACATAAGAATCAAATTATAGCTCTCCCATGTGGGCCATTCCTTGAGATTTCTTTATGCCTAGCCACAGAGAGGAAAAAAATAGATTTAAGGGCCTCCCAGTTTGTATCAGAACTTTAGTTTCTATTGGGGCAAAGTGGATAGCTGGCTAAATATCTGATATCCCTCTTAAACTGAAAATGACGTTCAGATTTTTTTTCCTGAATTTCTCTACTTCCTTGGCACCATTTCTCAGCTGTTTTCACTCAGATTTGTCCTACAAGCAAAAAAAAAAAATCTCATGAAGCCTTAGGTCTTTGTGCACAATAAGGCCAATTGTAGCAGCTTCCTCTTGTGACAGTTATCAAAAAATAGCTTGAGTAAGACATCCAAATATATCTAGCCATCCTGTTTGCTTCAGACATAACCCTTGGAACATTTTTTGTGGACTGCATTTGTTAAAGCAAGCATTTGTTTGCTCTTTAAAAAAAACATTAGCCTAATTATCCAAACTGCACTTATTTTCCTAATTCCCAATGTGTTTTGGGACAGAGGGGCCCCAAAGAAAGGACTCTGTACTTTTGTCCATTTGAAAGCTCAAATAAGTAAACTGATAGTTGCCCAATAGTTCTGAACCCAGGGATGATAGATGATAGACAGACAGACAGACAGACATTGATAGAGAATAGAGAACGAAAGAAATAGATAGATTGATAGAGAAGAGAGAGAGATCTGGAACAAACAATTCCTTAGGAGATTACAGCAGTTTCTTGAAACCAATTCAGCCTATGTGGCTACCGGCTAGAGAGATTTGTCTCTTTAATGGTTGAATGCTGGAGTAGGACTGAGAAAGTACAAGTCAAGTCTTATGACGAACCTTTAAAAGGAGTGGACAGGTTTAGCCTGCATAAGAAACGATTGAAGATATATAATGATCTACCTTCTTCAGATATCAAAAGTGTTGTCATATTGAGGAGGAAATGGGCTTGTTCTCTGTTACACTCCCCCCCCCAAAAAGGCAGAAGTAAGACAGTTGGAACTACAGAGTATATCCATCAATAGAAGAGAATATTTGTAGCTCCGGGTTAAACTGTGGGGTCCTTGCAGCTCTCTGAGCTTGAAGATGCTTCACTACCCAAGTAGGTAATATCATCAGTGCCCCAGTTGGGTAATGAAAAGTCTGCAAGAAAACAACCAAATTCAGAGATCAGCAAGGACCCCAGAGTATATTCAGTTTAAATATTAGAAGAAATTTACTAATAGTAAGATTTGTCAACCAGTGGAACAGGTTTCAGTATGGTATGGTATGGTATGGTATGGTATGGTATGGTATGGTATGGTATGGTATGGTATGGTATGGTATGGTATGGTATGGTATGGTATGGTATGGTATGGTATGGTATGGTATGGTATGGTATGGTATGGTATGGTATGGTATGGTATGGTATGGTATGGTATGGCATGGCATGGTATGGGATGGTATGGTATGTCTCCACCTAAACTGCATTAACAGAGGCATTCAATTGAGACTGGGTGAGGTAACTAATACCACTGTATAAAGCCTTAGTAAGACCACACATAGAATACTGCAACCAGTTTTTGTCACCACACTATAAAAAAGATGTTGAGACTCTAGAAAAAGTGCAGAGAAGAGCAACAAAGATGATTAGGAGACTGGAGGCTAAAACATATGAAGAACGGTTAAGGAACTGGGCATGACTAGTCTGGTGAAGAGAAGGAGCAGGGGAGACATGATAGCAGTGCTCCAATGTCTGAGGGGCTGTCACAGAAAGAAAGGGGACAAACTATTTTCCAAAGCACCTGAAGGCCAGACAAGGAATAATGGATAGAAACTGACCAAGGAGAGATTCAACCTAAAAATAAGGAGAAATTTTCTGACAGTGAGAACAATCAATCAATGAAATACTGTAGATTGCCTTCAAATATTGTGGGAGCTTCTTCACTAGAAGCTTTCAAGAAGAGACTGGACTGCCATCTGTCAAAAATGGTGTAGGGTCTCCTGCTTGGGTGGGCGGTTGGACTAGACCTACATCTTTCAACGCTGTTATTCTATTCATCTCTGGAGGTATTCAAACATGCTTTAGTAGATCTTGCATCAAGTAGGGGATGGGCAGGATGACCTATCCAGCTCTATCATTCTGTGATACTACCCTGGAATCAATGACTCAGTGGGTGAGCTGATGATACATTTGGAATATGACAAGGCTTTTGTTCTAGAATAAAGAATATGAATCTGCTAGTAACCATTTTTCATTGACTTCTCATTCAAAGGATCCTAATTCAAAGGACTATGGAGATTCTCAATCATCCAGGTCATGGTTGTCCCAATGGTGCTTTTCAAAAGGCAGCTGGACATCTTGTTTGAAAGAGTTAAGAGTTGGATAATGTGATTCAAGAGGTCATTTAATTCTGAATTTAAACTAAGTCTCTCAACAGCAGGATTTCTAATCAGATTCTCCCCCCCCCCCTAGTGTCTCCAAGTGCATATATTTGCTTTATTATTCTGTGGTCAGGGGATTGTCTTGTTAAAACTTTTTTTTTCTGTGAGTTGTGGGACTGTGCTTGAATGAAACACCCTCTGGGGTTGTCATTCCTGACCTGCAAGTGGCTATCGAAACTTGCTTATCTCACAAGAGCGTTTTCAGAACTTAGTAAGCTGTTACTTCAAGACGTTTCACTTGGGCTAATAGAGAACATGACACAATTTGGAAAGGTGAACTGAAATTCTGGCAGAGGAAGACCAAAGCTAACAAGATCGCTTCTTTCTGCCAGAATCCCCCAGCTGGTCTACAATGCACTGTCTGTGGGACTGCCCTTGAAGACCACGCAGAAGCGACAACTTGTCCACAATGTGGTAATGTGAATAGTTATGGGCATAGCTTAGTACATCCATGTAACACAGCAGTGCAGTTACCAGTAGCTATTGGATGCAGTTCATGGTGCTACTTTTCATCTGTAAAGACCTATAGAGTACACTCAGTGGTGGGATTCAGCCGGTTCGCACCAGTTTGGCTGAACCAGTAGCTAATTCTTTGTCGCCCAGGCCCAGAATGGACTTCCGGAAGCAACATCCACACAGAGAACCGGTTGTTTACATATCTGAATCCCACCCCTGAGTACACTGTAGATTAAACATGGATTGTCTACCTCCCATTATGTTTACCCTTCCAGTAAGATCCAATCGGATCCAGAAATGTGCCTTTAATATCAAAGCTTCTACAGCAATATTCCCTCAAAATCCGAAGAGATCCAGGCTTGTTTGCCTTCAAGAAAGCTCTGAAGATCTAGCTAAGTGTAACCTACAGGCTGCACTTTTTGAATTAGTTGCTTTCTTTTATCTCCACTGGAATTCTTTCTTCAATTGTTCTATTGTTTTTCATCTTTCCTTTCCTTCCTTCCTCTTCCATTTCCTTCTTTCCTTCTCTATCCCTCTTTCCTTTCCCACTCTTTCTTTCTCTCGTTTTGCACCCTCTCTCTCTCTCTCTTTTCTTTGCCTGTCTTTTTTCTTTTCCTCTTTTTCCCTCCGTTTCTGACTTGCTTTCCCCCCTTTCCTTCTCTTCTCCCCTTTTTCCTTCCTTCTTTCTCTCCTCTTCTTTTATCAGCCTTTCTTTTTCTTTCACCCTCTCCCCCTCTCTCTCTCCCTCTCTCTTTCCCCCCCCCCTCCATGCACCCCTCTCTGCCCGTTTCTGACTCATTTTCTCCGTGTGACTTTTCCGCTTCCAAGGATCACACTCGCAGCCGAAGGATGGCCGCTTACTCCGGACCCACCCAGCCGGCCAATTCGGGCTGAGGAAGGTGGAGCGTATCACGTGGGTATATAGATAGGAGGGAGGGCGGGAGGGGGAGAAGACTTCTGATACTCCGAGCTGTCGCCGGGCTACAATAACATCGCTACCCGTCTATCCGTCCGTGCATCAACTTCACCATGGGGAAGTTACTTGGGCTATGCGCTGTGGTTCTGGCCTGTATCACTATTGGTAAGAGGGACAATCCGTCGCGGTGCGGAGCTCCGTGGTTTTGCCTTATGACCCTCTCGTCTCCTTACCCCTCACTTCTTCTTTTTTCTCGTTCTATTCTCATCCTTCTATTAGTTTGGTTCTTGCTTGGTTTTTAACTAGGAGATTCTCTCTCTCTCTCTCTCTCTCTCTCTCTCTCTCTCTCTCTCTCTCTCTCTCTCTCTCTCTCTCTCTCTCATATCAGTAAGAAATGCAAAGAAATAAGCCCTCATATAGTTTAAGTTTAAGTTTATTATATTTATTAAGTTTAAGTTTATTATATTTGTTATATTTATATAGAAAAAAAGAATGTAGCTATTTCTCAAAAACAAGGATGGAAGCAAGATGCCCGCTTCTCCTTTTTCCCCACACCTTTATTCTCTCTCAGTTCTGGGTTGTTCTTACAAATAATATGTCTTTATAAATTAATATGCGCATGTCTGCCTACATTTTTCTTAATACATACATTTGGAAAGAAGCTTCTGTAGCATTGTATAATTTTGCTCTGCCCGCTCTGTTATCACACACATATTTTGAGTGCACTTTTCTCTTCAGTGCATACTTTGTATGGAGTTGCGAACTGCATTGCAAATTCAGCGAAGCCTGAAGCCTGGGTTGGGGGTGCACGGGTGTGTGTGTGTGTGTGTGTGTGTGTCAGTATATACAAGAAAGTGAAAATATCATTGTTTCACACTAAATTGATGTAGTGTTTGGTGTCATTAATAAAGAGCAACAGCCATTGTTGTGCAACAGATTCATTTTTCTTTTTTTAAAAAAAACAGGTGAAATTGGAAGTAGAATGCAGCCCAAATGGGTTTTCTCCTGGCCAAACGCCTATGAAATATGCAAAAGTCAATGTAAGACTTAAATCCATCACGGGGAGAAAAAAAAATGTTTTGAGAACTTTATCCCAAATAGCAGATCAGCTTTATAGCAAATGTCCTGCAGCTTAAAATAGATCAGGGGTGGGTGATCTAGACGCAAAACCTCACAGGGCCCAAACTTTCAGACAGAAATTTTTATTTGCCTCTCTTGCTCCTACCTCCCCACAGTGCTTTGTAAATGCTGGCTTTGCCTTATGCGTGAATAAATACCGGTACCTTCTTTTAAGATGGTCAGATGACAGCCTGAGTAATAGTTTCATAACTGAACAACATGCCACAAAAGAGCCTTGGTGGAGCAGTGGGCTAATGCCTCCTTAAGTAACACCAGCTGCCTGCAATTAGTGCAGGTTCGCGTCCCACCAGGCTCAAGGTTGAGTCAGCCTTCCATCCTTCCCAGGTAGGTAAAATGAGGACCCAGATTGTTGGGGGCAATTAAGCTGACTTTGTAATAATGCCGCTTGGGTGTGTGTGAAAGCCCTAACAAGCAGGCATATACATAGAATGAAGGCTACTGCTAAGCTTGTAAGCCGCCCTGAGTCTTCGGAGAAGGGCGGGATATAAATGTAATAAAAAAAAATAAATAAATAAATAAAAAAATATCTCTGCCTGCAGACTAATAATATCATAAAGAAACAGGCTAGATAATCAAAGAAGCCTGTTTGCCCCGGGGAAGGATTTGCATCCACAGTTTTCTTTGGCTGTAGCAAGAGAAACAAGCTTGGAGCAATCAAATTTGTTTGGGTGTGGAACAGTATTTTTACATCCACCAAACGAAAGCAGGGAGCGTACATGGAATCCCAGTTCCAATCTGTGTAATAAATTGGTGGGCTGCGGTCTAATCTGCACGATTAGTATTGGCAAGGGGTCTTTTGGCAAATATCTTTTCCAGCTTTCATGTGGATATGGGTGTGGTATAACCCAGGTCACTAAACTCGCCTTGGAGCTCCATGTGCCATTCTTTTGAAGCAAGCTGCCATGCTCTGCTTGTAAACAACAACCTTCTTACATAAGAAGCCTTACAACTAGGGTATGGTTTGGCTTAAAAGCGGTTTTGTGCCTTTTTGCCTCCTAACGCCAGCCCTTCCCACCAAAAACTCAAGATACCCTCAAACTTTTGTCCTCATTATTCTGCTTGGGGGAAATCTGGGGCAATTGTTTTGCAAAATGTCCTAGAAAAAATGTGACACACCCAATCCCACAAATAGAGAGGGGCTACTTAAGACTCTTTAGACTCTTTCTTCAGGCTGAAAAGCATCCTGAATTTTGTTAATCTGCAACTTTTTTTTTTAATTCCATTTATATCCCGCCCTTCTCCGAAGACTCAGGGCGGCTTACAAGCTTAGCAAACAAACTTAGGGTATACTGTAAATTTTAACCTATGCGCAGGTGTTCTCTTGGAAAAAATTGTGCTTGAAATGGAGTCTGAATGTTGACGATACAACAAAAATGTTAATTCATCAACAAGGAATGTTCTTTTTTATGGTGCTACATTGTGAAAACAAAGCCTCTGGAAATCTCTTTTGTTTTGTGATCTGAACATTAAACAAATTGGCAGAACTGGGATGGGTCCTCCTACCAATTTATTGCAAAATATTGAATTCACTATTAACTCAATAGGCTCAGTGGTTAAGCTGACAGCCTATGTTCAAGACCCAAGTGTTGCAAGATGGGGTAAGCTCCCATCCTCACCCCAGGTCTTGCCAAGCATGCAAATGTGAATAGATAAATAGGTACCACCTCAATGGGAAGGTAACAGTGTATTGTGTAATTCAGCATTTGGTTATGGTGGCCACATGACCACAGAAGTACCTTCAGACAATGCTGGCTCCATTGGCTAAGTAACAGAGATGAGCATCGTGCTGTAGAGTTGGACATAACTGGACAGGGGGAAACCTTTATCTTTATTAATAGCAATAGTATTTAGACTTATATACCACTTCACAGTGCTTTACAGCCCTCTCTAAGCAGTTCACAGAGTCAGCATATTGCCTCCAACAATCTGGGTTCCTCATTTTACTGACCTCAGAAGGATGGAAGGCTGAATTACCTTGAGCCAGTGGGAATCAAACTGCAGAACTGCTGGCAGCTGGCAGTCAGCAGAATTAACCTGCAGTACTGCATTCTAAAAGGGACGTGGTGGCTAAGTGGGTTAGGACACTGAGCTTGTCGATCAGAAGGTTGGCAGTTTGGCGGGTTGAATACCAAGTGCCGCGTAACAGTGAGCGCCTGTTACTCGTCCCAGCTTCTGCCAACCTAGCAGTTCGAAAGCATGTAAAAATGCAAGTAGAAAAATAGGGACCACTACGGTGGGACGGTAACAGCGTTCCCATGTGCCTTTGGCGTCTAGTCATGCCGGCCACATGACCACGGAGACGTCCTCAGACAAGCGCTGGCTCTTCGGCTTTGAAATGGAGATGAGCACCGGCCCCTAGAGTCAGAAACGACTAGCACGCATGTGCGGGGAAACCTTTACCTTTACCTTTTACTGCATTCTAACCACTGCACCACCCCAGCTTAACTCAAAGGAACTTTATAAAGCAACTTTTACTGGTCTACCAGAGCAGGATATTCAAACTTGATATTTGAGAGATCACATAAATAATTAAACTCAAAGGAGAGGGAGGATGGTCTAGTGCAGGGGTAGGCAACCTTGGCTCTTTAATGACTCGTGGACTTCAACTCCCAAAATTCCTGTATCAGCTGTGCTGGCTCAGGAATTCTGAGAGTTGAAGTCCAGGAGTCATAAAAGAGCCAAGGTTGCCTACCCCTGGACTAGTGGTTAGGGCACCAGGCTAGAAACCGGGAGACCATGAGTTCTAGGCATGAAACCTGGACAGGTGAATTTGGACCAGTGCTTCCCTCTCAGTCTTCAGTGTCAGTCAGATTTAGCCAGTCGATGGATTCCTGCTGTGAAAAGGCACATACATCTCAGTACTTGCCAGAATTTCAGTGCCCAAATACTAATCTTCAGGTTCGACTCAATGAAAGCCTGAAATTCGATCTTTGATATTCCAACCCAAAATGTTATCAACACCCGCCTTTCTTTGCCTGGCAATCTAAGTCAAAGTCAAATGTTTACCTAACTCTAAGAATGGTTAAGAAGCAAAATATACTGAGGTTCTTCTGCCCTTGATAAATAAGGATTGCAGGTCCTTCATGGCAACTGGCAAGAGAAGTAGCATATTACGGTATTTACCGTGTAATCACTGGATTAGGAGGGTTTTATCTTGCCCCTCTTTAGACATGATGCAAGAGTTACCATGAAAGCTGGGCACTCCCGTTCTCCTCCAGCGATTCTAAAGAAGATCATTGTTTTCAACAGTTCAAGTAGAAACAGCGAGAACAGCAACTTGTTTCCACTCACCAGTGATGAAAAACAGGTGGAAAGCAGGCAAGATTTAGATGCATCCAGCCCTGAGCCATGAATTTTTCATAAGGGTGTGAGATCTAATTGTTCTGGATCTGGCACTGATATGAATAACAGGAAAATCAATTAATGCCTAGTTTGTTCTTCTATCATTGTTCTGTGAGAAGACCAAAATATGTTTTGCTATAGACATTGTCACTTTTTCCTTTGTAAGCATAAATAGGACCAAACCTTTCCCCTGAGCTCAGTTGAAATGTAGAAACACAGGCAGTCCTTGACTTACGACCCCAACAGAACCCAAAAGTTATGTTGCTGAGTGAGAAATTTGTTAAGTGAGGTTTGCTCCATTTGATGACTTTTCTTGCCACATTTGTTAAGTGAATCACTGCAATGGTTAAATTAGTAACACAGCTGTTAAATGAATTTGACTTTGCTCGTTAAAAGATGATCACATGACCCTGGGACATACCATCACAAATGTAAATCAGTTGCCAAGCACCTGAATTTTGATCATGTGACCATGGGGATGCTGCAAAGGTCATAAGTGAGAAAAATGGTCATAAATCAATATTTCCAGTGCCATTGTAACTTCAGAAGGCCACCAAATGAACTGTTGTATGTCAAGGATGGCCTCTCTAGAAAACGTGTTACTAACTTAACAACTGCAGTGATTCACTTAACAGCCGTGGCAAGAAAGGTTTACAAAATGAGACAAAACTCATTTCACAACTGTCGCACTTAGCAACAGAAATTTTGGGCTGAATTGTGGTCCTACATTGAGGACTACCTATATTTTAACTCTTCCAAAGATTTACCCACCCTCCCACCCCTGGGTCCTCACCCTTGCAACAGGAATGCCAACCACGCTCTTGAAAAATCTCTTAGCAGAAGTTTCATAAGTTGCATTTTTCTCCCACACACAACTTCTCCAGCCCATTTTTCACTTCGCAAAAGAACACTGGTTTCTTCCTTGCTTCCATAACTTTAAGTGCATTCACCCCAGACCTGATTATTTGCTGTCATTAACAATTTAAAAAATCCCGTCATATAGCTGAGTGCATGATCTTTTCCCCAAATTCGGCAAAGCTGTATATATTTACTGATGGTTCAGACACATAAAACCCCACCCACCCTTTCTTTCTTTGGCACTTTACTGTGTAATTCTTTTGCTCACATTTCATGAAATCCAATGGTTAAGTCTTTCCTATTAGGCACAGCCAAACCCTGCTGTTCGACATTTTTGAAAAAATATTTTTCTTCACTCCTGTGGTGAAAGCAAATAAGTAAGTAAAAGCAGACTGTCTTACACGGATTAGAGCAGAGGTTTCCAACCTTTTTGATTTGGCGGCCCGGAAAGGGTAACAGGCACCGCTACGTGTGTGTGTGTGTGTGCAAATGGGCTGTGCACATGTGCACATGCAAAAATGAGCCCCATGCACACGCACACAAATGGGATGCTCAGGGGCGGGGCGGCACTAGCGCAGGTGGGACACTCGTGGCAGCGCTAATGTGAGTGGGGGGGTGGCCATCAGGCCGTGGGCCGGTAGTGGGCTGTGGCCCACAGGTTGGGGACCCCTGGATTAGAAGGTGTAATCAGAAGAGTACAATAAGATGCATGTGCAATCTTGTAGAGATGAACTGCTAAAATAGCTATTCCATCTCCCAAAGGAAGGCTGGGAATTGTAGTCGTCAGGGGCTGGGTTATCGTGGGATGTCCCTTCAAACTAATTCCTTCCAAACTACTACTACCAGGATCCTTTGAGGAAACTCTGGTGGTTGAACTTGAAATTTTATGAAGTCTTGACATAAATAGTATCTACATCAGGGAACAGAAAAGGCTAAGAATAGTCACATGTACCATAAAAAAACCGATCTGCAGATTAGGGCATGTTTGTTATGGCTGTTGGGAAGAAGATGCAACTATGGAAGTACCAATAGTCCTTGACTTATGACAACGGAGCCCAGAATTTCTGCTGATAAGCAAGACAGTTGTTAAGTTGAGTTGTGCCCCATTTTATGACCTTTTTGCCACAGTTCCTAAGTGAATCACTGTGGTTTTTAAGTGAAACATGTAGTTGTTAAGCCAATCTGATTTCCTCCATTGATTTTGCTTCTCAGAAACCAGCTAGGAAGGTTACAAATAGTGATCACATGACCCCAAAACAGTGCAACAATCATAAATACATGACAGTTGTCAAGTGCCCAAATTTTGATCATGTGACTGTGGGGATTCTGCAACAATGGTAAGTGTGAAAACCGGTCATAAGTCACTTTGTTCAGTGCCGTTCTAACTTCAAATGGTCATGAAACAAATGGTTGCAACTCAAGGACTACCTGAGTTGAGGTTTTGTAGGCCCTTTGATGGATGCATTTTGATGGGTATATTGATTTCTATATGCAGATGGGTGATATTTTTTTCAGACTGAAAAATGGTATACATGACATAGGTTGTCAAAGAATTAATAATATGAAAGTATTCTTCAAAACCATCTTCATCCTTAGATTAATGCCTTAGATCAGGGATCTCCAAACTTGACAACTTTAAGACTTGTGAACTTCAACTCCCAGAATTCCTCTGGCTGGGAAATTTTGGGAATTGAAGTCCACAAGTCTTAAAGTTGCCAAGTTTGGAGACTCCTGCCCTAGATGGATTGAATTAATGAAACAATTTAGAGGACATCCAACCCCAAGGGACTTTGAACAGCCTAAACTTTAAAAGCAAGAATACAAAATCAAGAAACAGATCATAGACATCCAGAAGATAGAATGCTAGCCAACTTTGGTTGGTTCCCACCACATGCTGAACCATAACAGTTATAGAATTCACAACAGTATGTGAGCTACAGATATGCAGCAGTTCCAATTTGATCTCCATAAAATGCTCTGAAGTGCCCTTGTAGCACTGGTCTGTAACATCCCAAAGGAATTGTGCCCTCTGTTGAACTTTAAGGTGCTGCAGATAGATGTGGTGTCTGCTCTCTTTTGTGAATGCTCTTCTTTGCATTCAGAAGCACCTTTTGGAGACTGAATCCAAAGCACTGCACAGTTGTAAGGCTAAGCATTGTTTTCATCTTAATAACAGGGTGTTGTTTCCATGGCTTACCAAGTTGTGCAAACCCAGGCCATTTGGTTAGCTTGTGGTTTGATGTATTATATGAACTCAGAACATGGGTTAATTTAGTCATCAGGATAAGCCATAGAATAGGAACCCAGTCCCTGTAGACATGTTTTTTCAGCTGTGCAATTATGATACCGCAGAATATTCTTCATTGTCAATTCTGCACCCAGTGATAAGTGTTAATTTTCTTAGCACATGGGAACATGAAGTTGGATAGAACCATCTAGCACCACCCAACTCCTAGAGCAGAATCTACTAGACCAGGGGTGTCAAACTGCCAGCCCATGGGCCAGTTGCATCATGCAGAAGCCATGCCCACCCCAGCTCCGGCAATGAGAAAAAAGTCATGATACATCACAACACGCCATGTGACATGGTGAGTTTGACACCCCTGTACTAGACCATCAACCCAGAAAATTTGATGAGTTCCCCATCTATCCCCTCATCCAAATTGTTAATGAAGATGTTGAAGAGCACTGGGCCCAGAACAGAGCCCTGGGGCACCCCACTACACACTTCCTTCCATGTAGATGCAGTTCCATTGAGGACCACACGCTGAGTACGGCCCGTCAGCCAGCTACGAATCCATCTGGTGGTGATGCTGTCTAACCCACATTTTTCTATCTTATCAAGTAGTAGGTTGCGATCTACTTTATTTGAGAATGATTTGAGAATGATTAAGACACTAAAAATATGCATAGCCTATTTTCCTTTAAGGACCCACCCTTACAATGTTGGGACAGTCCTCTAAAAAGGGTCTTTTTGTGGACCAGCATCAATGACAGAAGATTGGAAGAACAAAGGACAAGATTGGAAGACTAGAAATGGCTGAAAGACACGGAGGGATAACAATATACCATAGATAGTCTTCAATATGCAACCTCAGTTGGTTGTTCACGCTCTCTAGCTTGTTGGTTGGGACATTCCCCAATGAAAACACAGATCCAGCAGGGTGTGCAGGAAATCCGTTTATACACCATCTCCTCTTCTTTTTTCTGAAAGCAGGAAAAAGTGGTGTGACCAGCTCAAGTTCTCTTCTTTCCTCCCATCTCATCCTTCAATTTGAGGACTCACTACACAGATGAACAACAACAGGCTGTCTGAGCAAGCAGGAAATGCAGTTTCAGAGGTCTTGGGAAGAGTTTGTTTTCCTTGAAAAGCTGTGGTTTGCAGCAGCGTTATTTTTTCCAGGCTGGGCCTTCATTTTGTTCCTGTTTTTCCAAATTTGCTCCAGCTACTCTTGACAGGCTCCAAAAAAACCCCTCTGCTCTGTTTGCATTGCTCCAGCAGAGAACAAATAGCATGTGTGATTCTTCCTGTAAATGTACTTTTAGATATTTGTCTGTCTTCCACTAACACCAATGAAGATTTGGGATTTTAGCTTCTTCACTTTTTGAGGGAAGATTTGCTTGGCAGAAAAGCAAAACTGGGAGACCATTTTTCAGAATAAAAATAGGGTTCTTGCTCAAACAACACGGCCTAGGATGTTTTTTAAAAATAAAAATAAAAATGGTGAACTTAGATTGGACTGTATTCTGCAAAATATGTAACTGGGAGAAATGGGAGAGCCTTGGTGGAGCAGTGGGCTAATGCCTCCTTAAGTAACAGCAGCTGCCTGCAATTAGTGCAGGTTCGCATCCCACCAGGCTCAAGGTTGACTCAGCCTTCCATCCTTCCCAGGTAGGTAAAATGAGGACCCAGATTGTTGGGGGCAATTAAGCTGACTTTGCAATAATGCCGCTTGGGGTGTGTGTGAAAGCCCTAATAAGCAGGCATATACATAGAATGAAGGCTACTGCTAAGCTTGTAAGCCACCCTGAGTCTTCGGAGAAGGGCGGGATATAAATGGAATTAAAATAAATAAATAAAATAAATAAATGAAACCAGATGGGCTGACTTCTTCTTTTCCAACAGCAAATATTATGAAAGAATCCATGGGAGATCATATTGTGGTTATAACTGAAGAAAGAAGTATTATAGGACCCAAGGGTGCTTTTCCAAAAGGCAACTGGGCTTTCTTTGTTTTTCCTTGAAGTTGTTTTGCTTCTCATACAAGAAGCTTTTTCAGTTCTGAAGTGAAGAAGCTTCTTGGATGGAAAGTGAAATGTCTTCAAGTAAAAACCAAGGAAGTCCAGTTGCCTTTTGAAAAAGTACCTTTGGAACAACTGTGACCTGGATAAGTGTCAATCTCCATAGATATTTAACTATTATAGGATGAAAAGTGTTGCATTATTAGGACTTAATTTCTCATTCATTTTCTATATAAGCATAGACGAAACCAAAATAACACAATTACTGAAGAAACCATTTAAAACTGAAAAATAGAGGATAATACCATTGTTATTCTGAAAACATAGACAAAAGTGCCAGCATAATAAACTCCAGACATGTAATTTTTAGACAGTAAAATATAAACACATTTACAGCTACTATTGAAAAGATTAAAAAGCCACTTCTTTAACATCTTTACTTTTTTTCTATTTCTATTTTCTTTCTTACTTCATTATTCTTCCTTATTTTCTTTGTTTCTCTTCTAATATTGGTATTGTTTTCAATCCTCTTAAAAATTCCTTTGTGTGTTAAAAAAATAAAATAAACTTCAAGCAGAATGTTTGAAAGGCGTTTATACTGTAATATGTGTGGCTGTGTTTGGGTGGGGAGCGGGGGATTGGAAGAAAGACTGTGTGTGAATTCTTTAGTGCTTATTGTCTTGCAAAATGCCATCAAAATTGGCAAGAGATATTGTTGGCCCAGACTTGTTAACTGCCTTTCAAAGCACTGGGTTCAGAGGAAGCAGAGCTGTGGATCAGGTCAGCAGTATAAAACTCTCATGCTTTAAAGTAGTGTGTCACAAAATCCTGTTGTTAGTTGCAAAGTCGTGTCCGACCCATCGCGACCCCATGGACAACGTTCCTCCTGGCCTTCCTGTCCTCTACCATCTTCTGGAATCCATTTAAGCTCACAACTACTGCTTCAGTGACTCCATCCAGCCACCTCATTCTCTGTCGTCCCCTTCTTCTCTTGCCCTCAACCTTTCCCAGCATGAGGCTCTTCTCCAGTGAGTCCTTCCTTCTCATTAGGTGGCCAAAGTATTTGAGTTTCAACTTCCGGATCTGGCCTTCTAAAGAACAGTCAGGGTTGATCTCCTCTAGGACTGACCGGTTTGATTGCCTTGCAGTCCAAGGGACTCGCAGGAGTCTTCTCCAGCACCATAGTTCAAAGACCTCAATTCTTTGGCGCTCAGCCTTTCTTATGACCCAACTTTCATAGCCATACATTGCAACTGGGAAGACCATGGCCTTGACTATACACACTTTTGTTGGCAGGGTGATGTCTCTGCTTTTTAGTGTGCTATCTAGATTTGCCATAGCTTTCCTCCCCAGGAGCAAAATCCTAGTTTTATAGAAATCATACAATCATAAGGTTGGAAGGAACTTTGAAGGTCTTCTAGTCCAGAGCTTCCCAACTTTTCCGGCTTGGCGGCCTGGAGGGAAAGGGAGGAGCAGGGAAATGTGCATGCACACAATGTGATGCAACCTTATACCATCCTGAGCAAATGGCTCCAAGCTCCCTTCCAACTCTATTATTCTGCTTTTCTCTGCACTCTCTGACAGAAATTTCTAGGAGCCCAGAAATTCTGTAGCCTCATTGCACTGGTGTTAAGGTGGCCACCCGCCTCCCCCCAACCACCTCTCACCACAAAAATGAATGCATGTTTGCATTTCATGTGCACATTTGCAAATTTAAAATTGCTGTTATTTTAAACTGAAGCTCAGTATCTCTCATCTACTCAGGTATGTTTTGCTCTGCCTGATTTCCTGGGACTGCTAACTGGGTGGGCCACAAACTCCACTCTCTTAGAGCTTGCAGCTGAACTCACAACAGAACAACCTTGCAGTAAAGGATGTTTTATTTTGCTTTTTGTTTGGTTTTGCTTTGTTTTGTAAACAGCACATCCAGCCATTCCAGTGCTTGGATTGCACTGTGGCATCTGGCTAGCCACTATAGGTATGCTCACAATTCAATTGCATTTTAGCCCAACTGGGTGAATCCAGGCTGTGTGGCCCATGTGCTGTGCGAACTCTGAAAACTGAGTTGTGGGAAACACAATAAGGCATGTGAATCCAAGTATTCAGGTGTCAAAAGATCCATTAAGATGTTTATCCAAAAAAGGTTTTCCACCCAGTAGTTCAATGGGTGTTAAAACAGGAGGTAATTATCAGCTTGCCAGGTAATTTACAAGGGGGGTCATTTGGGCATATCCTGAGGATAATGAAGTAATGTAATTGCTTGTTTGTGAGTCAAGGATCCAGTTTGGCACTATGGCTGCCAAGATATTGGTGTAAAACAACCAAGTCTAAGCTTTTTTGATGAGGATAATGGCATTACCTATGATGGGCTGTCTGCTAAAACAAAACAAGGTTATGGCATACGCTTGAAAGGAGAGAGGGAAGCCTGTAATTGTCTGGCAAGAACAAGGAATGCTTATTCTCAGGGAATATGCGCATGTAAAGCTTGTAACAATTCTGGGTGGTTAGAAAGCCAATAAAAGTAACAAAGAGCTAGGCATCTTGCAGACCTCAGCTAGAAGTTAGGAATAGGGATGGCCTGGAGCCAAATACAGTGTGTATTAGGTAACTCGTGAAGCATTCAATACCCAAGGCTTAGGAATAGGGATGGCTAGAGACTAATAGAATAATTGTTGTTGTTGTTGTTAGTTGCGAAGTCGTGTCCGACCCATCGCGACCCTATGGACAATGTTCCTCCAGGCTTTCCTGTCCTAGAATAATTGTTAGATCATTATTAAAATGTTTATTAGATGGTATTCCTTATATATCCTGCCTTATTCCCCCCCTTCTGCTTTAGTGAAAATATATAAAGCTTTCTTAATTCTAGTTGAAGGTTCCTTGGCATTTTGGCCATTTTGGTTCCCTTTTCTTGGAGCGTTTAAATAAAAGGAAAGAAAACCTGAACTTTGTGTCTGATGTTCTTCATGGGCCTCAGCACTAGGCTCAGACCCAAATTGGGGACAACAATCAAGCCTGGGAAAAGGGGTAATCAAACAGTTTAAGAACCACTGCTGTAATGCTTGGGTTGCCTTGAGCTAAATGGTAAGAGATGCTGGGGGGGGGGAAATCTAACTTGAATATCGTACAAGTCATCATTGGCATCCTTCAGTCTGGAGAGACGATGGTATCATGCTCTGGAAAGAGGTCCTAAAACAGCATCTGGTGTGGCTAAAAAGGCCAATTCGAGAGTGGCAGTCCCTTCCAAACTGAGGGCAGATACAATCTGTCCCATGTCCAGCCCCAAGATTTTGCTGGTTCCAGGACTGCCTCTTTGCCTCAGCCTGCCGCACAAGTGTCTCTTCAAATTGGAGAAGGCCGTGCTGCAACTTTAGCCTCCAAGCTGAGCAAGGTTTCCCAGCTGTTAATGTCCATTCCCAAGGCCTTTAGATCCCTCTTGCAGATATCCTTATATCACAGCTCTGGTCTCCCTCTGGGGCGCTTTCCCTGCACTAGTTCTCCATACAGGAGATCTTTTGGAATCCGACCATCAGCCATTTTCACGACATGCCCAAGCCAACGTAGACGTCACTGTTTCAATATTGTATACATACAAGTAGCTCTTGTAGGTCTTGGCGTATTCAGGTCTTTTCCCGTGTAAGATTGATAGTGTCTTGGCGACGTTTCGATGAGGTCCCACTCGTCATCTTCAGGCTGGTGTCTTCGGCTTCGTGCGAAGCCAAAGACACCAGCCTGAAGATGACGAGTGGGACCTCGTCGAAACGTTGCCAAGACACTATCAATCTTACACGGGAAAAGACCCGAATACGCCAAGACCTACATACCTGTACCCGTAAAAATCTTTGAAAACAAGTAGCTCTTGATTTATAGTCTTTGTTTAGTGATGTTTCAAAGTTACAACAGCACTGAAAAAAATAAATAGATAACAACCATCCTTGCACTTATAACTGGCTCAGCATCCCCTTTGGTCCCTTGATCAAAATGTGGGCATTTGGCCAAACAGCATGCAGCGTCCTGCAGTCATGTAATCACTGTTTGCAACCTTCCCCAGCTGGCTTCCAACAAGCCAAGTCAATGGGGGAAGCCGGGTTCCCTTAATGCTTCACTTAGCAACTGTAGTGATTCGCTTAACAACCAAGGTGAAAAGTATCTTAAAATTGGGCACGACCTCACTTAACAACCGCTTTGCTTAGCAATGGAAATTCTGGTTCCAGCTGTGGTCGTAACTAGAAGACTACCTGCATTTGAGAATAGGTGTGCATTAATCAAGCACCTGCAATTAGCAGACAATGAAACAGAGTCGTTTCAATACAAGATGGACCACAAGTAAATTTAATAAATAAATATCAATAAGTAAATAAAACCTCATCTTGCCAGTTCCAGCTTCCCTGTTCTTTGACTACATTGTTCCCATCTTCTTATTCCTGCTGCCAACTTACCAACCTCTGACAAATAACACTGGTACAATTATTCCCAAGGAGAAATAAATAAATCTTCCTTGTGGGCAGTCAGGGTTTGCACTGCAACCGTTTGTCTGAAAGCAGCACTTTTTGCCGCATGCGGTTAAATCCTATAGCTCAAAGGCGGACAAGTCAAGATAGGACCATGATTTTGAAACGTCATCACATTGCCTTCTAATCCCAGTTTGCAAGGGAATTAAGTGGTGTGCTTTTGGATGATCTGCATCCACATTTTGCTGTGTTATTAAATGCAACCACAAAAAGTAATTGCCCTATATGGTATTTCTTGCACAGTTCTAAGGTAAAAATAAAGGTTTCCCCTGTCCGGTCATGTCCAACTCTAGGGCACAATGTTAATCTCTGTTTCTTGGCTGAGGGAGCCAGTGTTGTCTGAAGCCAATTTCCATGGTCATGTGGCCAGCATGACTATACACCAAAGGTACATAGAACCATGTTATCCTCCCACTGAAGTGGTACCTATTAATCTACTTGAATCTAGATGGGCAGGAGCCCAGTTCTAGTCCTTATTATTATTTTTTAATTGGGGTGGCACGCATAGTATTGTGAATTTCATCTCCCTCCTTTTTATATAAAAAAACCTTTTTCTTTGCATCTCAGGATCTGCTCTTCAATGTCTAAAGTGTTCATTCACTGTTTTCAATTTACCCTGTCACACTTCAACGGTCACCTGTAAAAGCGGAGAAGTTTGTGCTACCATCCAGGGAACTGCTGGTAAGGATTTTTGTTTATTTGTTTTTATTTTTGTAATTTCTTTCCTGTCTTCATCTAGGCTGTTTCCCCAGGAACGTTTATCTGGTATAACTTTGTTTCTTGGAATAATACTTCTGAATAGGTCCCCATAGAACCTATTTGTGGAATAAACAACCCTGAGTTTCCTAATCAACATCAGGCAATGCATTAAAAATGTTCCATTTGGTTCATCTGTTCAACTATCTTTTGTCTGTTATAGACCGACAAAGCCACATGAAATTTTTCAACAAAAGACCCACTCAGTTTTGAGTATTTTAGACTCAAGTGGTATGGATTTGTAACATTTAGCAATATCTACTTCACACGGACCCCCTTTGCAATATCTTCTCCTCCAAAGGTGCGGTGGGCCCCCACTCTCCTTTCGGAAGCGTTTGAAGATCTGACTCCTTCAACCCACATAGGACTTGCAGAGAAGCATACAAGCTCAGAGTTGGCTAGACCCTCCCCCTGCCTTTTAAATTTTAATAATTCTACTCTTGTTTTATTTATATATTAAATGTATATATATTCATTAATCTGCCAGCTGGCTTGGGATTCCAATGGGAACATCCCATTCTGGAGGTGGCTAGTAGAATAAGAGAAGATCCCACCTCCACCCTATTTACGCCTTGGTCCTTTGCCTCCACATTCTCCTTCTAATGTTGCTAATTTTAACGATTTAACTTTTTAGCACCTAATGTTTTTTCATGTTTTTAAACCTTCTAATTCATTTATATTGCTATTTTTGACATTGCAAGCCGCCCAGATCACTTGACAGTGAGATCGGCAGCATATAATTTTTAATTTTTATGATTGTATGCAGCCCAGAATTACCTCAGGTAAGATGGGCAACCTATAAATTTTACAAAAAATAAAAAAATAAAATAAAATAAAATAAAATAAAATAATAAAATAAATAAAATAAAATAAAATAAAATAAAATAAAATAATAAATAAAATAAAATAAAATAAAATAAAATAAAATAAAATAAAATAAAATAAAATAAAATAATAAAGTAAAATAATAAAATAAAATAATAAAATAAAATAAAATAAAATAAAATAATAAAATAAAATAAAATAAAAAAATAATAAAAAAAATAACACCATCCAGAATCACTCTGTGAAACACCAGATAGGGAGGAGGAGTCAAGCATGGAACTAGTCTTATGCTTTTGGAGACTACGCAGGGACTCAAAGCTTGTTCCCCGCTTGACCCTTCCTTCCTGCCTAGCTGTGACTTTTGCAGCAGTGAGTGAGATGGGTGGTCTCTAACACTGATATATCAAACTATCAGTCAGGTCTGCTCTGCTTTCTGCCCTGCTTGTTCCCAACAATGCAATAATTTTTTTTTTAATTCCATTTATATCCCGCCCATCTCCGAAGACTCAGGGCGGCTTACAAGCTTAGCAGTATGTGTTGTATGGTTGTATGGGTGACAGGGACCATTATCCATACATACCTCTCACTCTCTTTCTTTTGATGTTCCACCTAGCTGGTCAGAAGCTCATCAAGAAGAAGGACTGCGTCGTACAGGATAAATGTGGCAAGAATGATACTGACAGCTTTGCAGGCATCAAATATGTCACCAGTTACAAGTGCTGCGAGGGCGATTTCTGCAATTCGGGGGCCACCTTGCCCTCTGCTCACATCTCTCTGCCCATGCTTCTGGCCATCGCAGGAGCCTGGCTCCTTCGCTTCCTCTAATCCTCTTTCCAAGAAGGAGAGAAAACCAACTCTAGAAGGTGCCAAAGATTAAGTCTGGTTTCCTTCTACCTTTTTTTTTTACCTGAAAGTAACGTCCACGGAGCTCCAGTCACACAGAGGATTTTTAGTTTTATCCAATCAAGCGCTGTATTAAATAGACACTCTCGCCTTTCCTTTTTATTCAGAAATGCCTCTGTGACTTAATGAAGGCATATCCTCTCTTTTAGAGCATATGAATGAAGCCTCTTCTCTTCTTTTTTCATTGTCTTTGCCTTCTACCTTTCCCATTCCTTTTCCACTTATTTTCACCTTCTGAAAGCTTCTCTTTAAAACAGGGTTGGGCAACTAGTGTTAGACCAATTACAACTCCAGTAGTCCCACAACCCATGGTCAAGAAATACTGATACCCACCTCCCTTCAGCCCCTTTTTAAGCTTTTTCACCCTTTGAGATTTTACACCGTTTTCCTCCTCCTGTAGTAAAAGCTTTTGCCTAGCCAGCTTTGTATATTATTATTATTATTTTAGATTTTCAGCCCAGAGTGCGTTTTCTCTCCAACCGTCCAAAGCCTCAATTCATAGGATTTTCCCCAAATAGGATCACGAGTTGTGCTTTTTTCCTCGGCATGGCTGGGACCTTCTCGTTCTCCCAACGTTTCTCCTGATGACAGTGTCATGTCTATGAGGGAGATAAGGTAATGGAGGATGAGTCCCCCAATGCAATTTTTTTTACCCTTCCATCTCTCCCCCCCCCCCTTCATTCCATTGAAGAAATATGATCTCTGGCATGCCTGTGGCCCTGGGCAGATACTTGGAAGCTGAGCAGCAGCAGCGAGAGAGGTCTTCTAAGGCAAGCAACTCACTGGAAGCTGATGAAAATATGCCAAGGGCTGCTATTTTGGGCTGCCCCTGAGCCGGTTATGTTTTAAAGGCTGCATACATAACAGTCTATAAAGGAGAGGCTATGTTCCCCGACTCCTGCATACACCCATTCAGGAAGGAGAGTTGGATTTAACCCTATATATGACGGCATTTCTGCCTTTGACCCCAAATACTCCTGCAACGTCCAGCCACATTCGGTTGCCTGAATTCAGCAGGTCCATTCAAGCACTTCTGCCTTGTCTTCTGGCTTCCCCCAAATCTATAATACGGGTAGTCCTCAATTTACAACATTTAGCGACCGTTCAAAATTACAGTGGCACTGAAAAAAGTAACATGTGACCGTTTTTCACACTTACGACTGTGGCAGCGTCCCCCACAGCCACATGACCAAAATTCAGACACATGGCAACAGAATGTGAGGGGTTGCAGTGTCCCGGGGGATCATGGGATCCCCTTTTGCAACCTTCTGACAAGCCAAGTCAATGGGGAGGCCAGATTCACTTAACAACCTTGTTACTAACTTAAGTACACTGATTCACTTAACAACTGTGGTAAGAAAGGTCATAAAATGGGGCAAAACTCACTTAACAGCTGTCTTGCTTAGCAACAGCAATTTGAGGCTCAGTTGTCGTAAGTCAGGGACTACCTGTATTTGTTTCCTGGAGTTACTTGGAAGACAGGTAACCCGTCTGCTTTGCCTTGACCCATTTTTTTTTCTTGTGTTGAAAATTATTCCTATTTCCACATCAGTTTGCCAGTTTGTTTTAAAGTCAACATTTGTTATACCTTTGCTCTGAATACATAGATTGCATACACACACTTTCTCCAGCACAGTACAAGTTTTTTTAAAAAAAAATACAGATAAGTAACTGTGGATTTTTTTTATATAATACATTTCTACACGTACATTCCCTACATGTGTACATCCTTGTGCTTTTTTTTTTTGAGTTGTGAAAACAACCATTGAATTTTAGATACCAGCATACATAGTAGCTCCATTCTTCATTTTAAAAGTTCAGATTAATTCAATTTGCTTGAGAACGCAAGCTGGACAGATTTCTTCTCATACTAATTTGGACAAGCAAGACGAACTAAATAATCTCTAAAACTGCTACAGTTTTCTTCCTGCTTTCCGTTTGTCAACTTAATGAACCAAACTAAGCATCCTACAACCGTTGATTTCCCAGTGCTCAGGGGTGGAATTGGGAAAATGCCTTCTGATCTTTTGGATCTGCTACAGGGCAAACCATAAATCACATCAAGGAATTTTAGGAAGTTGTAGCAGTACCTGCTGCCAAGAACCCTATGTTTTGTGGGGAGTTTTTCCTTTGTTTTCCAAATACTTGTTCAAATGTCACAGAAGCCTCTTTAAGCCCCATCATTCATTTTCCTCATTAATGAGAATAAATCAATTTATAAAGTAAAGTATAGCTTGGTCTATGATGGTAATGAAAACTTTAATCTGATGTAATATTAAGATGGGATCTTCCAAAAAAAAGGGGCTTGTAAACAGAAAGCAATTTAGGATTAATTCTATAGATGAAGTAGAAGCAAAGATAGTTGGAAGAATGGAAAGGTCTAAGGCAGGGGTCTTCAAACTTGGCCCTTTTATGACTTGTGGACTTCAACTCCCAGAATTCCTCAGCCAGGCATGCTGGCTGAGGAATTCTGGGAGTTGAAGTCCACAAGTCATAAAAGGGCCAAGTTTGAAGACTCCTGGTCTAAGGAATGGTGTTTGTGTAAATTAAATTCATTTCATTTTCTTTTTGGCCTTTAGTTTCTTTTGCTTACTACTTTTTACTTTTCTGCACTTTATATGACATGGCTTACCCTGAAAGGGAAAAGAGAGATTGGTGTGCGTATATTTACTTTTAAAAATTGCTTTAATTTTGTTTGATATTAGAATTTCAAAATGTGCTTTCAAACCATGGGGGGGAAAAACTATATAGCAATAGCACTTCCATAACAAAAACTAAACATTCATTCTGGCTACATTTTAAGTTGAAAGAGAAGAATTTACATGGAAAACCTAAGTGTACCACCATTCTAAATAAGATCTATTGGCTGTATGTTTATTCCTTCTCATCTGGAAGCAAGTTACATTGAACTTAATGAGTCTTACTTCTGAGTAGATATGTATACCTGTATTCTGTAAAAATAAACATGAGTCCTCCACACATTTGGGTTTATTCCTTTGTTCTCTTTTCCACACCAACTTTGGTATGTTTACAGCATTCCTAAAATATTGGAAGAAACTTCCCCTTAAGAGCAGGCATATTTTCCAAAGCACCTGAAGGCAGGACCAGAAGCAATGGATGGAAGCTAATCAAGGAGAGAACCAACCTAGAAATAAAGAGAAACTTCCTAACAGTGAGAACAAAGAATCAGTGCCTCCAGAAGTTGTAGGTGCTCCAACACTGGAGGTTTTTAAGAAGAGATTGGACAGCCATTTGTCTGAAATGGCACCGAGTTTCTTGCCTGAGCAGGGGGTTGGACTAGATGACCTCCTTCCAACTCTGTTATTCTGTTGCAGTGGTGGGCAACTATGGCAACTTTATGACTTGTGGACTTCAATTCCCAGAATTCCCGAGCCAGCCACACCAGATGTCTTGGGCAAGTCCTATCACTGTATTCAATTCTGCTATTGAGTGAGATTGTGGCACTTCTTGTCCGAGACATCTAGAAGATACCCATTATAGAAAAATAGGGGAAAACCTAGAAGGACAGGAAGCAGAGATGCTGCTAAAGCAATGGTCACATAAGAGGGGCTTGAGCCCAGGCCAAAAAGGCAATTTGAGAAAGTTCACATAAATATAAAGTAAGGTGAAAGAAAACATAGTCTACCTGCTTGGTTTGACAATCCCAGACCAGGGGCATCTACCCTACATGGAATTAGAAAATACAGGTAGTCCTCGACTTATGATGACAATTGAGCCCAAAATTTATGTTGCTAAGCTGTTGACCTGGAATTAGGGGACAGTGTAGGAAATATCAATTGTGAATGTGCAGATGGCCCTACTGTCTTTGGGCTCTTGCAAAGTCCTGGATGCAGGGTCGTGAAAGGCCAGCAAGGAAAATACTCAATGTCCTAACCCACCCAAGAACGTACGATATCTTTAGGGAAACGCCCAAAAGGCAACATGTTTGTTACTTCTGCTCTCTTATCTACAGTATGCCAGACCTACTAGGTGAAAACTTTATCATATGCGTGTCAGCTTTGTGGATGGCTTGCTTATGTAACCAGAAAGAATAAATACAAGGATTTCTTGTCTTTAGGGGCTGCTTTCATTCAGAGGAGCCGGTCTTTTTGTTCAGCTGAATAAAAAAACGTAAAGCTTGAAGGCAACTTCTGGTTTCCTGTATTTTTTACCAGCAAAACCTCAGAATTTGCATATCAAAGCGAGACAGTTAAGTGAATTTTGCCCCATTTTACGACCTTTCTTGCCACATCTGTTAACTGAATGACTGCAGTTGTTAGTAACACCACTGGCTTCTCCATAGACTTTGCTTGTCCGAAGGTCACAAAAGGGGATCACCTGGCCCCAGGACATTGCAACCGTCATAAATACGAGTCAGTTGTCAAGCCTCTGAATTTTGATCACATGACCTTGAGGATGCTGCAATGATCGTTATGTGTAAGTTGAAGGCTATCTTTATTCCTAAGGTCTGTCAAATCCCAGAGATCTTTGGTAGAATATGCTGCTTTTTAAAAGCTTCACAATGGCCGTCAGTGACTATATTTTTTCAGGTGAAAATTACTTACTTGGCATGGGTCCGGAGTACCTCGGGGATCACCTGCTGCCGGCGTCAACTTCCCTCCGCCCTGTGTGTTCCCACAGAGAGGGCCTCCTCAGGGTGCCACCGGTCAGAGAATGTCGGCTGGTGGCCCCCAGGGGGAGGGCCTTCTCTGTGGGCCCCCCGGCTTTATGGAATCAGCTGCCGGTTGAGCTCCGGATGGCACCTGACCTTCGCTCCTTCCGACGCGGTCTGAAGATCTATCTATTTGAACAAGCCGGCCTGGCCTGATGGGGGATGCGTTGGGGTTTTTATTGTGGATTTTTTATTACCATCTATTGTTTTAGCTCGGGCTCCTATTTAATTCTTTTTTAATTTTTGTATTCTGTATTTTTATATGTGCCCTGTTCACCGCCCTGAGTCCTTCGGGAGAAGGGCGGTATACAAATATAATAAATACTAAATACTAAAACTTTTACTGGAGATAATCTAAACAACCGACAGGGAACACTAGGTGTTTCTCAGGGACAAGGGCAGTATAGAAGCTTTCGAAAAAGAGAGGGGAAACCATGAGGGAGATTTGAACACTAATCCTTCACTCTTCCTACTCATTGTTAAAGTTGAAGCACGAAAAAACCATGGATTTTCAATTCTCTGCTTTTAGATTAACAGAATACAGAATAAGAGAGTTGGGAGAGACTTTGCAGGTCTTTTTTTTGGAATAAATATTTTATTAGAATTTTTTAACATAACATAAATCATTCAGTAATTTGTAAAACAGAATGTTGTCTGGGTAACATTTATAAGACAGTCCTTAACAATTAATTCTATGATCTATATTCCATACGTTAATTTCATTTGATTTCCCCTTTCCCCAAAGTATCTTTCTTTGCCAAACATTAGATTAAGACAATTCTCATTATTTTGATTAACAACGGTTAAGTATATAGTTTCAATAATCCTATTTGTCATTTTAGTTGCCTTATCATAAATCCTGTTACTGTGTTTATTTCAGCTTATTTCTCCCCCCAAATTCTAGATATTCTTACAAGTGACAATCTTTTCAACGCTTAACTATATTTACATTGGTGGGTTTCATTCTGTCCAACCCACTACTCAAGCAGGAGAGTCTTTAGACAACTGGATGTCCAGTCTCTTCTTAAAAGTCACCAGTAATGGGACACCCACAACTTCTGAAGGCAATGCCTCCTTAAGTAACACCAGCTGCCTGCAATTAGTGCAGGTTCGCGTCCCACCAGGCTCAAGGTTCACTCAGCCTTCCATCCTTCCGAGGTAGGTAAAATGAGGACCCAGATTGTTGGGGGCAATAAGCTGACTTTGTAATAATGCCACTTGGGGGGGCCCCGAAAGCCCTAATAAGCAGGCATATACATAGAATGAAGGCTATTGCTAAGCACATTGATTTGTGCTTTAAATTGTAAGCCGCCCTGAGTCTTCGGAGAAGGGCGGGATATAAATGGGATTTTTTTAAAAAAAAAGCTGTTCTCACTGTTAGGAAATTTCTCCTTAGTTCCAGGTTGCTTCTCTCCCTGGTTAATTTCCATCCATTGCTTCTTTTCTTGCCTTCTGGTGCTTTGGAAAATAGGTTGCCTTCTTTGAGGTAGCCCCTCAAATATTGCAACACTGCTATCATGTCACCCCTCACCCTTCTCTTCACTAGACTAGACCTACCCAATTCCTGCAATTGTTCTTCATATGTTTTAGCCTTCAGTCCCTTCAATCGTCTTTGTTGCTCTTCTCGGCACTCTTAAAGATATATAACCATATTTGTTTATCTTTGGTGGGTGGAATTCATCTGGGCCAGGATTTGTGATGCAGGATCAGGCAGAACCTTGAGTGATTTTCACTAGCAGGAAAGGAGGAACATATACGTGGTCTCTCTTCTTGAACGTAAATCATAGGCCTGTTCTGCTGAGCCTGGTGAAGTGTAGCTGCAACATCCATCAGATGGAACCTTCCTAAAATGACTGAAAACTTCACCCAATGGAATTGCTGAAGGAGCAACAGTGCTGAGTTTGGCCACTTTCTAAGGTAGTATGCAATAGAAGGCACTTCGCAAGATCCAAAGGGATGTGGGAAGAATCCAGAGAAAGAAATATTTTGGGAAATATTAAAAAGGCAGAATATATTTCCCCAAAGGATTCTAAAGGCAGAAACCAACCCACCCACCCCCGCGCCGCCCTCAATTGTCTCTGCCCCAAAGAGAAACCAGGTCTGCAGAAATGTAGGTGTGATAATCTTGTCAGAAAGATTGGAGCCAGGAATCTTTGATTAGAAAGAAAGAACCCTAGAATCAACAATCTCTCACACCAAAAATCCAACAGTCATCAGCCACAGCCCCAGGATATGACCTTTGGGACATAATAGGATTAACTCACCACCATCAGAATACCAGAAAAGTACACTCAGACTCAGGTCAAAGTTCATGTCACAGGAAGAACTCCAAATACAAAACCTAAAGGAGGTATAAAAGCCCACCACTCCCAGAGCCATCTTTCTGTCTGGCTCTCCTCTTCAATAAACTACAAACTTCTTTCTAAAGCAGTCTCCATTTTGATTATTCCCAGCTTGGACTGGACCCTGGTCAAGATTTTTACTTCAACAAGGAAGCTACTTGGCCCCAAAACTAATTTAGTTTTATACTGTATTTGCTTTTTTCTCTAGAAACTCAAGGTACCGTATACAATGTTCCATCCTCTTAATTGTATATTTATCAACAATTCCATGATATTAGCTGCCTGAGCCTCTAAAGCAGGGGTGTCAAACTCAATTTCATTGAGGGCCGCATCAGCATTGTGGTTGCCCTCAAGGGGCTGGGTGGGTGTGGCCAGGGTGGGCGTGGCCTACTGGGTGGGCGTGGCTAGAGTGCATATGGCCTACTGGGTGGGCGTGGCCAGCTCTACATCGTTGGCATCAAGGGTGCCTATGGGGGCCTGGGCAGGAGTGGGACAGATCTGAGGGTCTCTGGCAGAAGGAGGGTCTCTGGGCCAGGGCCAAGGCAGTGGGGGTCGTTCCCTCACTGTTTCCAGGATGGCTTCGTGGGCCACATGAAACCACTTCACGGGCCGGATCTGGCCCCCGGGTCTTGTGTTTGACATGTCTGCTCTAAAGCAAAACCAGGAAATAAATAGATAAATAACTGAGTGTGGACCTCAACACGAGTTTCCTCTATCCTGGTCTTACAGCATAATCCAAATATAAGCCACCTTTGTCTTCCTTATGAGCCCTCCTCCCAGCCTCTGACAAATTGCCAGCACTATTCAATGTCCTTTTGTGCCATGAAGTACATAAACATGATAGTGTTTGCTCTAAAATGTGTTTGACATTTTTAAAATGGGTGGGGGAGATGACAAGATGTTTCCAAGATTGGACGACTATTTGGCTATTTATCTGGAATGGTCTGATGACTTTTGCCCTGGGAAAGGGGGATTAGACTAGGGCAGTGTTTCTCAATCTTAGCAACTTTAAGATGTGTGGACTTCAAGTCCCAGAATTCCTCTGCTAGCATGCCATCTTAACATCGTCAAGATTGAGAAGGTCTTTCCTAGCAGACCTCCGAGATTTCTTCCAACTCTGTGATTCTATTAAAAAAAATAAGACCAAGAAAGAAATCACAGTCCCTCTTGCATATGTGAAAGGATCCTCATCCCACCTTCAAAAAATCTGCACAGCTTCTGTGGTCAAAATGTTGCCCTTATTACTTGTAAATATCTGCTAGCTTCAATACTCCCGCAAGGATTTTCTTTTCTTTTTTTAAAAAAATATATTTCCTCTACTTACATTATAACTTGTATCAGAGACAATATCCTGGGATGGAAGAAAACTAAAACAAACAAAGTAGATTAATAAATTGGCAAAAATAAACAGATCCCTAGAAAAGTATCAGTCTCTACTCAAGAGAGCACTGACAATTATTACTGGATTAAAGGCAGTTCTCAACTTGCAACAGTTTGTTTAGTGACTGTTCGAAATTACAACGGCATTGAAAAAAGTGATTTATGACCATTTTTGACACAACCATTGTAGCATCCCCATGGTCACGTGATTTACATTTGGATGCTTGACAACTGACTCAAATTTATGACGGTTGCAGTGTCCTGGAGTCATGTGATCCCTTTTTTGCGATCTTCTGATTATCAGTTGTCCAGAAAAAGAAATTCCTAGGACATGATTTTACCAAGACTATAATACTTTACTGAAAGTTTACATTGCCACAGAAGAAGCAAAACCAGTTCTGGTTTTCCCACTTGAAAGCTTTCTTAATTAAACAATACATTCCCTCACCCTCACCCACCCACCGGATGTTCACATTGTCCGATAGTAATACTTCTTCTTATAATGGGAAAAGCCACTTCTCCATTGAGCACCTGAGTTAGTGACCTTGGCATTCTTGCAATCTCTCAAAGATGTGTCAGTTGTCTAGATACCCCTCCCACCTTTGCATTCTATTCCACGATCTTGTCAAGCTACGAGCAAGGGAGAAAATGTAGGCGAAAGGGCGAACCAGTCTTGACACTGACAAGCAAAGGCAGTGGGGAAACCAGATTCACTTAACAACCATGTTACTAATTTAACAACTGCAGTGATTCATTTAACAACCATGGCAAGAGAGTTCATAAAATGGGGCAAAATTCACTTAACAACTGTCTCACTTAACAACATAAATTTGGGCTCAGTTATGGTTGTAAGTTGAGGACCACCTGTATTAGGTCTACAACTTCCTGATCTTGCTTATATATTGTGAACAGCAGATGTAGCAATTTGAATGAAGGGGCTCACTGAAAATGAAATCAATCTAGAGTGGGGGGGGAAAGTTGAGAACCACAGTTTTACGCTAACAAATTCCTCCTCCTGGCCCATTTTTTTCCTATTTATTATTATTTATTATAATTATAATTCATTGCACCATCAGCCAGATGTTCAGACTGGATTTGGAGTTTTTATTCACTGATCAAGTCCCTTCTAATCATCTGGGATAGGCAGAAGTGGATGTTTGATGGTGTTAGAGCTATTGTCACAGGTTGTAAGCAGTTCTGAGTAAAGCTCAGTCATTCAGAATAATAGAGTTGGAGGGGACCTTTAGGTCTTCTAGTCCAACCTCTTGCTCAAACAGAAGACCCTACACCATTTCAAACAAATGGTTGTCTCTTCTCAAAAGCCTTCAGTTGTAAAGCACCTACAACTCCTGAAGGCAAAGCTGTTCCACTGGTTAATTGTTCTCGCTGTTAGGAAGTTTCTCCTTAATTCCAGGTTGCTTCTCTCCTTGATTACCGTATATACTTGAGTATAAGCCGACTCGAGTATAAGCCGAGACCCCCAATTTCACCCCCCAAAACTGGAAAAAGTTATTGACTCGAGTATAAGCCGATCCGCCGTTCTGCAAGCCTGAATACACAGGAATACCCTGTGTGGCCGCGGCTCGTCGGCAGGTCTCCGTTCCTCCTGCCGACCTTTGGGGAGGTTTGGGCGCCTCCCCAAACCTCCCCAAACCTCGGCAGGTCTCCGTTCCTCCTGCCGACCTTTGGGGAGGTTTGGGCGCCTCCCCAAACCTCCCCAAACCTCGGCAGGTCTCCGTTCCTCCTGCCGACCTTTGGGGAGGTTTGGGCGCCTCCCCAAACCTCCCCAAACCTCGGCAAGTCTCCGTTCCTCCTGCCGACCTTTGGGGAGGTTTGGGCGCCTCCCCAAACCTCGGCAGGTCTCCGTTCCTCCGCGCAGACCTGCCGACCTTTGGGGAGGTTTGGGCGCCTCCCCAAACGTCCCCAAACCTCGGCAGGTCTCCGTTCCTGTTTGGGGAGGTTTGGGCGCCTCCCCAAACCTCCCCAAACCTCGGCAGGTCTCCGTTCCTCCGCGCAGACCTGCCGACGTTTGGGGAGGTTTGGGCGCCTCCCCAAACCTCCCCAAACCTCGGCAGGTCTCCGTTCCTGTTTGGGGAGGTTTGGGCGCCTCCCCAAACCTCGGCAGGTCTCCGTTCCTCCGCGCAGACCTGCCGACCTTTGGGGAGGTTTGGGCGCCTCCCCAAACGTCCCCAAACCTCGGCAGGTCTCCGTTCCTGTTTGGGGAGGTTTGGGCGCCTCCCCAAACCTCCCCAAACCTCGGCAGGTCTCCGTTCCTCCGCGCAGACCTGCCGACCTTTGGGGAGGTTTGGGCGCCTCCCCAAACGTCCCCAAACCTCGGCAGGTCTCCGTTCCTGTTTGGGGAGGTTTGGGCGCCTCCCCAAACCTCCCCAAACCTCGGCAGGTCTCCGTTCCTCCGCGCAGACCTGCCGACCTTTGGGGAGGTTTGGGCGCCTCCCCAAACGTCCCCAAACCTCGGCAGGTCTCCGTTCCTGTTTGGGGAGGTTTGGGCGCCTCCCCAAACCTCCCCAAACCTCGGCAGGTCTCCGTTCCTCCGCGCAGACCTGCCGACCTTTGGGGAGGTTTGGGCGCCTCCCCAAACGTCCCCAAACCTCGGCAGGTCTCCGTTCCTGTTTGGGGAGGTTTGGGCGCCTCCCCAAACCTCCCCAAACCTCGGCAGGTCTCCGTTCCTCCGCGCAGACCTGCCGACCTTTGGGGAGGTTTGGGCGCCTCCCCAAACCTCCCCAAACCTCGGCAGGTCTCCGTTCCTGTTTGGGGAGGTTTGGGCGCCTCCCCAAACCTCCCCAAACCTCGGCAGGTCTCCGTTCCTCCGCGCAGACCTGCCGACGTTTGGGGAGGTTTGGGGAGGCGCCCAAACCTCCCCAAAGGTCGGCAGGAAGAACGGAGACCTGCCGAGGTTTGGGGAGGTTTGGGGAGGCGCCCAAACCTCCCCAAACAGGAACGGAGACCTGCCGAGGTTTGGGGACGTTTGGGGAGGCGCCCAAACCTCCCCAAAGGTCGGCAGGTCTGCGCGGAGGAACGGAGACCTGCCGAGGTTTGGGGAGGCGCCCAAACCTCCCCAAACAGGAACGGAGACCTGCCGAGGTTTGGGGAGGCGCCCAAACCTCCCCAAAGGTCGGCAGGTCTGCGCGGAGGAACGGAGACCTGCCGAGGTTTGGGGAGGTTTGGGGAGGCGCCCAAACCTCCCCAAACAGGAACGGAGACCTGCCGAGGTTTGGGGACGTTTGGGGAGGCGCCCAAACCTCCCCAAAGGTCGGCAGGTCTGCGCGGAGGAACGGAGACCTGCCGAGGTTTGGGGAGGCGCCCAAACCTCCCCAAACAGGAACGGAGACCTGCCGAGGTTTGGGGAGGCGCCCAAACCTCCCCAAAGGTCGGCAGGTCTGCGCGGAGGAACGGAGACCTGCCGAGGTTTGGGGAGGTTTGGGGAGGCGCCCAAACCTCCCCAAACAGGAACGGAGACCTGCCGAGGTTTGGGGACGTTTGGGGAGGCGCCCAAACCTCCCCAAAGGTCGGCAGGTCTGCGCGGAGGAACGGAGACCTGCCGAGGTTTGGGGAGGTTTGGGGAGGCGCCCAAACCTCCCCAAACAGGAACGGAGACCTGCCGAGGTTTGGGGAGGCGCCCAAACCTCCCCAAAGGTCGGCAGGAGGAACGGAGACCTGCCGAGGTTTGGGGAGGCGCCCAAACCTCCCCAAAGGTCGGCAGGAGGAACGGAGACCTGCCGAGGTTTGGGGAGGCGCCCAAACCTCCCCAAAGGTCGGCAGGAGGAACGGAGACCTGCCGAGGTTTGGGGAGGCGCCCAAACCTCCCCAAAGGTCGGCAGGAGGAACGGAGACCTGCCGAGGTTTGGGGAGGCGCCCAAACCTCCCCAAAGGTCGGCAGGAGGAACGGAGACCTGCCGAGGTTTGGGGAGGCGCCCAAACCTCCCCAAAGGTCGGCAGGAGGAACGGAGACCTGCCGAGGTTTGGGGAGGTTTGGGGAGGCGCCCAAACCTCCCCAAAGGTCGGCAGGAGGAACGGAGACCTGCCGACGTTTGGGGAGGTTTGGGGAGGCGCCCAAACCTCCCCAAACGTCGGCAGGTCTGCGCGGAGGAACGGAGACCTGCCGAGGTTTGGGGAGGCGCCCAAACCTCCCCAAACGTCGGCAAGTCTCCGTTCCTCCGCGCCCTGCCTGCCTGCTTCTTTCCGCTGCGGAAAGAAGCAGGCAGGCAAGGCGCGGAGTTTGGGGAGGTGCGCGCGCACCTCCCCAAACCTCCCCAAACTTCGGCAGGTCTCGGACGGCGGTGGCTTGGGAGAGGTGCGGGCGATCCCGGAAGCACCAAAGCCTCGGCCGCGCACAAGTCCTCGGTAAGTTTTTTTTGTTGACTGGAGTATAAGCCGAAGTGGAATTTTTCAGCCCAAAAAGTGGGCTGAAAAATTCGGCTTATACTCAAGTATATACGGTAGTTTCTATCCCTTGTTGCTTGTCTTGTCTTGCCATTTGGTGCTTTGGAAAACAGATTGTCACCCTTTTATACATGGTAGCCCCTCAAATATTGGAACTCTGCTCTTGTGTCATCCTTAGTTCTTCTTATCACTAGACAAACTGAATTCCTGCAAGCTTTCTTTATACGTTTAACCTCCATTCCCGCTTCTGCAATTGCTTGATGGGGAATGTGCAATACCAATGGTGTTCAAGTGATGCTCCAGGTATTTGAAAATTGCACCATATTTGCTTAGGAAATATTTGGGGGAATATTAAAAAAGGCAGGATAGAATATTTCCCCAAAGGAGAAATGGAGAAAAATTTTAAAGGCAGCCCCGGTTTCTCTGCCATAGGAAAAACAGCTTCATACTAGGATAATCAAAAAACAGATCTATGAACAACTAGAAGCAAACAAGGTTATAACTAGTAGCCAGCATAGGTTTGTCAAAAACAGATCATGCCAAACCAATCTTATTTCATTCTTCAATAAAGTGACTAAACTAATAGACCAGCAAAATAATGTGGACGTAGTATACTCAGACTTCAGTAAGGCATTTGATAAGGTAGACCACAACCTACTCCTTGGTAAGCTAGAAAAAGGTGGAATAGACAACGTCACCACCAGATGGATCTGTAGCTCACTGGTAAACCATACTCAACGAGTAGTCCTCAACGGCACAACATCCACATGGAGGGAAGTGAGTAGTGGGGTACCACAAGATTCCGTCTTAGGCCCAGTACTCTTCAATATCTTCATAAATGACTTAGATGAGGGAATTGAAGGGGAACTCATCAAATTTGCAGATGACACCAAACTGGCAGGAGTAGCCAATGCCCCAGAAGACAAACTCAGGATCCAAAAAGATCTTAACAAACTTGAACAATGGGTCCTGTGCAACAAAATGAGTTTCAGTGGAGAAAAGCAAAGTTTTACATTTAGGCAGGAAAAATCAAAGGTACAAGTAGAGATTGGCTTAAAAACAGTAACTGTGAGAGGGACCTTGGAGTCCTAGTGAATGATCACTTGACCATGAGTCAGCAGTGTGCAGCAGCCACCAAGAAAGCTAATACAATCCTGGCTTGTATAAACAAGCATAGAACCAAGATCACGCAAAGTATTAGTACCATTTTACAAAACCCTAGTAAGACCACACCTGGAATACTGCACCCAATTTTGGTCACCATATCACAAAAAAGATGTTGAGAGTTTGAAAAAAAATTCAGAGAAGAGCAACTAAGATGATAAAAGGCATGGAGACTAAAACATAGGAAGAACGGTTGCAGGATTTGGGTATGGCCTGTCTAGAGAAAAGAAGGAGTAGGGGGAACATGATAGCAGTATTCCAGTATTTGAGAGACTGCCACAAAGAGGAGGGGGGGTCAATTTATTTTCCAAGACACCAGAGGGCAGGACAATAGCTAGTTTAAAGAAAAGAAGAAACAGGGGCGACATGATAGCAGTATTCTAGTATTTGAGGGGCTGCCACAAAGAGGAGGGGGTCACCTTATTCTCCAAAGCACCAGAGGGCAGGACGAGAAACAATGGCTAGAAACTGATCAAAGAGAGAAGCAACCTGGAATTAAGGAAAAACTTCCTAACAGTGAGGACAATTAACCAGTGGAACAGCTTGCCCCCAGAAATTGTGGGCACTCCATCACTGGAGATTGTTAAGAAGAGCCACTAGACAATCACTTGTCTGAGATGATATAGGTTCTCTTGCTTAAGCAGGAGGGGAGGGAGGCTGGACTAGAAGACCTCCAAGGTCCCTTCTATTCTATTCTATTCTATTAAGAAACCTGAAGAGGCTGGCCTTTAGGAATGCAGATTTTCTAATTCATTCGGGACTGGGCCATTCATAAGTAAAACGCTTTCAGCCACAGCTACCACAGAAGGCTGGAACTGATGGGATTAAAAAATAATAATAAAGACTCCTAAAATATATATTCCCCACCCACCTCTACACACTAGATATGATCTTTAGGACATAACAGAATTAACCCAACACCCTCTTCAGACTAGCAAAAGACACAAAAGCCCACCTCATTGCACAAGCCAGAAAGATTTCCACTTCAAAGTCTCATAGTCCCATAAAGATCTATCCATTCACTCAGCCATTTTGTCAGCTGTCCCAGAACTACATGTTGTTGTTGGTTCTGCTCATCATTAAACCTTCTTTCCTAAGCAGCTAGCCTCCATTTTATTTCCAGCATCCTAGCCACCATTTAATTTACTCCCGGCTTGGAGCTGGACCTGATTTTTCTTCCAATAGTGAATCTTACAGTCAGAAAGCACCATGACTTTTTACAATTTTCCCAAACTCTGAATTTTATTTCTTCTCATTGGAATAAGCCCCACGTGAACCCTTTCTAATTCTTATTTCCTTATTGACTCCAAACTGCCTAACAAATAGCCTATTATCTGTGCCAGGGAGTGTGGGATTTGCTCCCTGTTTATGTACAGTGGTTTGCCTTGCCAGTGTTGGTGAGCGTGTAATTTTCTCCTTACTAGCCTGTTTGTTTGTCCATTTTAGAAACAGCCCATCTCCCTCACAGAGCAATTCTGAGTAGTGTACAAGTGAAACATAAAAACTGTATATAAATATTATATAAGGAGGTAATTAAGAGTAGAATAATTAAAATTCAATGTTAAAAAGGGAGGGAGGGAGGGCCATCAAGGTCCTTGATTAGGTTTCTGTTTTTTGTTTGCTTGTCTGGTGTAAATCTCTGCTTATCTGGGTGTAGGCAGCCGGAAAGGATGCATTCTGATCCTTTTATTGCCATCTTGGGTTTTTTTTAATTATCTCTTTTAAGTAGTGAGTAAATCTCTGTGTGTCTGTTGATCTCTGTTGATCTCTGTGTGTCTGTTAAAGGCTGATTTGACTAAATGCCAAATCACTTCATATCACAGTAGAAGGGAGAGCTAGATTTGATTAAATATGAATCTTGGCTTTCTAAAAAAACTCTTGACACTCTTCACAAGATAACTTGCCCCACCCAGAGATATTTCTTCTACACAATTGCTAATAGGGCATCCACTGTTTAACTCATGCTTGAGTTTTCTTGCTTTTAACTGCATGCTGATCAACGGTTGCATTCCCAGATGATATAACTTATTTCCAGTGTTGTGAAAATGTTCACTTTCTGACTCCTGACCATCAAGGGGCAACTGAAGACATAATTAGTTGGAGAGGGAGGGGGGGAGATAGAGAAAAAGATCATTTGGTTCCCTTATATTTACAGTAAATATACTGTGTTGAAAAAATGGTCATCCTAAATATGTTTCAGGGTGCTACAGGTACACCTTGACTTACGACCGCAATTGAGACTGAAATGTCTGTAGCTAAGCAATGCAGTCATTAAGGGAGTCATCATGTGACTGCATGCGATTTTGAATGACCTATTTGGCATGGTTGTTAAGCAAATTACCACTGTCGTTAAGTGAATCACATGGTTGTTAAGCAAATCTAATTTCCCCAATTGTCTTTGCTTGCTGGAAGCCAGCTGGGAAGACTGGAAATGGTGATCACATGACCACAAGATGCTGCCACTGTCATAAATACATACCAGGTCTGCAAATTATAATTACATGACTACAGGGACTTGCAGTGGTTGTAAAGTCAAGGATTGATCATTAGTCCCTTTTTTTCAGCACTGTCATAACTTCGGGCATTCGCTAAACAAATGGTCATAAGCTGAGAACTACCTGTACACAGGAAATTATTAAAGGGAGAAACCAGGAAAATGTATTTTGCAATGGAATAAGTTCCTTTTTGGAGAACTCCTCCCGCTTTGAGCAGCAAATCAAACTATAACTGACCACTTTGGAAGGCCAGTAGATCCAAATCTCCAAAGCTCGGGACCTTTTTCTTGTTGCAATTAAAGGTAAAGGTAAAGGTTCCCCCGCATATGCGTGCTAGTCGTTTCCGACTCTAGGGGCCGGTGCTCATCTCCATTTCAAAGCCGAAGAGCCAGCGCTTGTCCAAGGACGTCTCTGTGGTCATGTGGCCGGCATGACTAGACGCCAAAGGCGCACGGAACGCTGTTACCTTCCCAGCGTAGTGGTCCCTATTTTTCAACTTGCATTTTTACGTGCTTTCGAACTGCTAGGTTGGCAGAAGCTGGGATGCGTTAACAGGTGCTCACTCTGCTACGCAGCCCTCGGGATTCGACCCGCCAAACTGCCGACCTTCTGATTGACAAGCTCAGCGTCCTAACCCACTGAGCCACCACGTCCCTTTTTTGTTGCAATTACACACAGCATAAATAAACCCAGGCCGCCTCTCTTTTTTCTACAGCCCACCCTTTTATTCTTCTCTAGTCCCCAGCTCATGAATCAGACAGGCTTAAGTACTGGTCTTAAAATAATATTTTCCTCCTATTTTATTTTATTTTATTTTATTTATTTAATTAATTTATATACCGCCCTTCTCCCGAAGGACTCAGGGCGGTGTACAGGGCAATAAATACCAAAAATACAAGATACAAAAATTAAAAACAAATTAAACAATTGTGCCCGAATACAATAAATTAGTTAAAAACAGTAATTAAAACCCCAAATCCATCAGTATCCCCCCAAAGGGCAGCTTCAGAGTGTGTAGAAACCATTCGGCTTTGTTGCTTGGAGAAAAACGAGTTTTGCATGGACTTGAAATGGAGGCAGCAGAGGGATTAGCCAGTCATGCCTGTATTGTTTTCTGTTGACTCACGGATGGGTGGAGGTTGTTTTAATTCAGAGGAGAGAAAATCCCCCCACAAACATACACACACACCAAAACCAAGGCTTTGTTATTTGACCTACCTACTCTGGTGCGTTCCTGATATGACACGCTACGTATCCTCCCCAGCCAACCTAACCAATAGATGATGGGAGCTACAATCCTGGCAGATTGATCAGAGAATTAAGAACAACCTGGCAGGATTTTTTTTTTAAAAAAAAAAGCACACACCAAAGCCTGGAAAATCTTAGTTCTTGGAAAATGTAACATTGGCCAAGAGTTGCTGGGTTTGGTCCAAGGTTGCTCGACTCGGTGAGAACCGAAATATTTCGTTAGTCACCGCAGTAGTCCAGGTCAGATATTCTCGTAGATCTCCGACGTGTATTCAGACAGGGGAACATCTGTAATTAACAGAGGCAGCAGAATGAGTCAGCCCCTTTGCAGAAGGAAGTTAAAAATTACCGTGTTGTTCCAAAATTCTGCTTCCCTAAAATAGGGCTTAGATAGACTCCAGAAGATGGTAGAGGACAGGAAGGCCTGGAGGAACATTGTCCATAGGGTCGCGATGGGTCGGACACGACTTCGCAACTAACAACAACAAAAATAGGGGATTTTCTAAGGGAACCAATGATTCAATAGATGTTTGCGTCTTTTGCCAGGTTTTTTTTTCTTCCTTTTGCTCAAAGTCTTAAAGATCTCTCTCTCCCCTCACTTCTCTCTCTCTCTCCCCCCCCCTTTTCTCTCTCCCCCTTATTTCTCTCTCCCCCCTTTAATTCTCTTTCTCCCCCCTTTATTTCTTCTCTTTCTCCCTCCTTTATTTCTCTCTCCCCTTTATTTCTCTTTTCTTTTCTTTATTTCTCTCTCCCCTCCTTTATTTCTCTCTCCCTTTATTTCTCTCTTTCTGTCCCCTTTATTTCTCTCCCCCCTTTATTTCTCTTTCCCCTCTTTGTTTCTCTCTCTCCTCCCTTTATTTCTCTCTCCCCCCTTTATTTTTCTCTCCCCCCTTTATTTCTCTTTTTCTCCCCCTTTATTTCTCTCTCCCTTTATTTTTCTCTTTCTGTCCCCTTTATTTCTCTCCCCCCTTTCTCTTCCCCCCCTTTATTTCTCTTTCCCCCCCTTTATTTCTCTCTCTCCCCCTTTATTTCTTTTTCTCCCCCTTTCTCTCTCTCCCCCTTTATTTTTCTCTCCCCCCTTTATTTCTCTTTTTCTCCCCCTTTATTTCTCTCTCCCTTTATTTCTCTCTTTCTGTCCCCTTTATTTCTCTTTCCCCCCTTTATTTCTCTCTCTCCCCCTTTATTTCTTTTTCTCCCCCTTTCTCTCTCTCCCCCTTTATTTCTCTCCCCTTTATTTTTCTCTCCCCCCTTTATTTCTCTTTTTCTCCCCCTTTATTTCTCTCTCCCTTTATTTTTCTCTTTCTGTCCCCTTTATTTCTCTCCCCCCTTTCTCTTCCCCCCCTTTATTTCTCTTTTCCCCCTTTATTTCTCTTTCCCCCCCTTATTTCTCTCTCTCCCCCCTTTATTTCTCTCCCCCCTTTTATTTCTCTTTCTCCCCCTTTATTTCTCTTTCCCTCTTTATTTCTCTCTTTCTCCCCCTTTATTTCTCTCCCCCCTTTATTTCTCTCTTTCTCCCCCTTTATTTCTCTCTTTCTCCCCCTTTATTTCTCTTTCCCTCTTTATTTCTCTCCCCCCTTTATTTCTCTCTTTCTCCCCCTTTATTTCTCTCTTTCTCCCCCTTTATTTCTCTTTCCCTCTTTATTTCTCTCTCCCCCATTTATTTCTCTCTCTTTCCTCCTTTATTTCTCGCTCTTCTTTATTTCTCTCTTCCCCCCCACTCTGTCTCTCTCTCTCTCTCTCTCTCACACACACACACACACACACCGCACTTTTCCTAAGGGCTTCTAAAAGCCATCTGCATCCTCGTGGCTGAGAACGTTAGATATGTAATTAAATACAGGTAGTCCTCGACTTACAACACTTCGTTCAGTGACCGTTCAAAGTTACAAGGCCACTGAAAAAGGCGTCTTAAGACCGTTTGTCACACTTAACGACCGTTGCAACATCCCATAGTCACGTGATCAAAATTCAGACGCTTGGCAACTGGTTCATGTCTTTGACACTCGCAGTGTCCCCGGGGAAAATAAGTTGATCCCCTCCTCCCTCAAATATTGGAAGACTGCTATCATGTCATCCCTAGTCTTTCTCTTCACTAGACTAGCCACGCCCAGTTCCTGTAACCATTCTTCATATTTTTTAGCCTCCAGTCCCCTAATCCCCTCATACTCCTTTGGATGTGGATACTATACAGCAGGGAGCAGGTGATATGGTTAAATGTTTCTCTATAGAAATCCAATTCTTTGAATATAGACCAGGGGTCTTCAAACTTGGCCCTTTTGTGACTTGTGGGCTTCAACTCCCAGAATTCCTCAGCCAGCCATGCTGAGGGGAAAGGGCATGGGTCTTCAAACTTGGCCCTTTTGTGACTTGTGGGCTTCAACTCCCAGAATTCCTCAGCCAGGCATGCTGGCTGAGGAATTCTGGCAGTTGAAGCCCACAAGTCATAAACGGGCCAAGTTTGAAGACCCCTGATATAGACTATCAAACTAATTAGGAAGAATAGTTCTAACCAGCTTTCTCAGTAAGGTCCACCCACATCTTTCATCCTTACAGCAACTCTAACTGAAGAAACCTTTCTCCTCAGCTCTCTAAAATTCATTGATCTTGATTTTCTATCCAGTCTTATGTCCTCCTTTTCAAGCTTGGTCCCCTTTTGAACAGAATCTAGGCTGCCAAAAATGAGAGGCATGCAAGCTGAGAAAATTCAGCGCACCCACCTTTCCTTGGCTTCTTCAGATGGTCTGCGTACTTCTGGCTGGAAAAAAAAGGGATTGCAAAAATTAGCACAATCCAAAGTGAAGATTTGCGTCAAGGGCCCTCTACTGTCCAAAATCTGCAAAGGATTTGCTAAAAAGCAGTAAATAAATATTTCTATAAATAAATGTTTTCATAGCCTTGTGAAAAGGGAGGGAGGGTTTCAGATTGCCAGTTCCACTAAATTATTCCATGAAATGAACAAGAAAACCAGAAGATTGGGAGATTATGACTTGAAGGCCTTAAATTTTCTGGCTGGGGAATTCTGGGAGTTGAAGTCTCCAAGTCTTAAAGTTGCCAAGTCTGGAGAGCCCTGTCCTAAACTGTGTCCATATCCAATCTATAGATTTCCATAGGTTCATCCATCCAGAATTCAGGTAAGAACTTCAAGTCCCTAAAATCATAGAGTGAAGGTATCTTAAAGGACTTCTCATCCAACTCCCGTCTGAAGGCTTAACAATGAAAGTCAGACCAGTTTAATGGCTGTCAACTCACATATTGTGCAAGTTTTTAGCTGAATCTACTTTCTGTAGCTTCAACCATTCATTTTAGTCCTGCCTTATGGGGCAATAATAATAAAACAGTCCTCTCTTTTGTGGTGGGCAACCTTCTAGATATTTAATAAACATTACATATTCTACTGGTCATTTCTTCTGTAAGTTAAACATATCCAGATTATTCATTCCTTCATTCAGTCAGTCAGTCATTTGTTTGTTTGTTCGTTCATTTGTTCATTCATTCATTGTCTCCCATCCCATCTGATGACTCTAATTGTTCCTCATATGGCTGGATTTCTAGACTTTAGCTATTTTGATACTTTTCACTGTATTTTTCTATGCCACCATCATTATTTACAGATCGACTAATCATAATGTCTTCCCAAGACATTAATTCATATGATTTCAACTTACCTACAGCTCCTCCTCCACAAGATCACCAGAGTAAGTATGATTAGAAATTGCAATATAATGCAAACAACCAGTGGAATCCATGGCACTCCGTTTATTTTGACTTCTGAGCATTGAGATAATAAATCTTCTTTCACTGTCCCTATATCTAGGGAAAGCAGAAAGAGAGGACATCAGCAGGAAAAAGTTCAAATAGTACAGCATATCATAGTTTATATATTTAAGATCTCTCTCTCTCTCTCTCTCTCTCTCTCTCTCTCTCTCTCTCTCTCTCTCTCTCTCTCTCTCTCTCTCTCTCTCTCTCTCTCTCTCTCACACACACACACACACACACACATATATGATCCTAGATGCTAAATGTTAAAAAAAAATTCTCTCTTTTTTGTACACTATTTTTTTCTTTTTTGTTGTTCTTAGGGTTGAATGTATGCTTTTGCTTTGTTTCATTTTGTTTGTTTTACTGTTTTGTATTTTATTTTCTATGATAAAGCAATAAATAATAATAATAAAAAGAAAGAAACATCAGAATAAGGTTCTTACCTTCTGATGCTCAAAATTCAAATATCAGGACAAAGCCAGGAGGTGAACTGGGCAGGACTTCCCCCACCCCCGAGAATTATAAATTATATAAATATGCTTTCTATCCATCCCATCATCTCCTTAATCCTAAAGTAGAGATACCCATCTATGATCTCACCGTATACAATAGGTAACACCACCCAATTTTGCAATTATTCCTTGGGACAAGCCCTTTTTCTATTTATTTATCTTGTGTATCTTTTAGCAGCAGCTATACCATTTTGAACTTATGTCTCAATCACAAATGGTTCTCAAATTACGACTGTAAGGGAGCCTGCCCATTATAGTCATAAGTCATAATGGTCATAAAATAGGGTTATGTGACTGATCTGTAAAATCATTAAGCATGCAGCATTAAGCGAAATCACCATGCTCTTAAATGCAGATGCCCAGTTGCTAAATAACATGGCAGTTGTAAGTGTGAATCCATTCTTTTGCTATGGACACAATTTTGCTGAAAACTGCACATGAGTGTTGGTTTTCAGCAAAACCATTGTAAACCACAATCACATGACCATGGGATGCTTGAAATGGCTGTAATTGCAGCCGTGTTGCCAGACTCCCAAATGTGGTCACTTGACCATGGGGCGGGGGGTACCTTTTGTTCTTCAGATCCGGATAATAAGTCCCTGTAACTCTGAATGGTTGCTAAGCATAGAATGGAGGGATTCAAAGAAAGGGGCACAATTCCTTATCATTTTCTGCAATTTTCCCACCCTGTTCACATGCACACACACACACACACACACACACACACACACACACACACACCACAGCACTCCTTGTCTCAACCCCGGAGAAGTACAATTGGACTTTCTCCCACCCCCCCCCCCCAAAGTGGCAACATGCAAAATGTAACATTGTTATCTGTGTGATGGTATTCTTAATAGAATTCCCATTTTTAGCCTTTGAGAAAGATTCAGGAACAAGTGGACAAGTAAAAGGAACAAATATAAGAAGTTATATTACAGTTTATAAATCTCTGGAAGGAAGAGGATTTTAACAATCAGATAATAAAAAATAAAATATCTCAGGTTGGAGGCAATCAGTAAGTTGGATCAACATAAAACAACATGTAGTAGAAAAGGGTTTTTTTTATTTGCAGGAATAAAATAATGTGTGATGAGAAATCTTTAGGCTGTTTTGGGATATGTATTACTTTGGCAGAAAATTTTCTAATATCTTACTATAATATTTTGGACTTTATGTATTTTAATAATCTATATGGATTTATCAGTAAACCAATAACCATTGATAAGTTTAATATACAGTACTATATAAGGTTCCTTCCTTCCTTCCTTCCTTCCTTCCTTCCTTCCTTCCTTCCTTTCTTTCTTTCTTTCTTTCTTTCTTTCTTTCTTTCTTTCTTTCTTCTTTGAATTTTTTATCCTTTGCTTTGCTTTTGGCTTCTATGTTTTTTTTTTCTTTAAAGATTGTTTTATTTAATCATGGGATTTTTAACTGTATTTAAGTGATCTGTCAATATGTTGTTTTGTATTTTGAATGACAATAATGATCAGTATAAAAACCATTGAACATAAATAATAAGCCACAAAACAAATAAAGAGATAAAGCACAATTAATTCGTGATCAATAAAAATTGCAGAAAGAACTACATTCTATGTATGTTCTACAAACTTTTTCCCCCAGTTATTTCTGCAAAACATGGGGGTTCCTTTCCTTCTCACATAGGTGGCGCTGTTGGACCAGAAAAGAAAGAATACGTATAGCCAGACTTTAGTGGTAGAAGCAATGAACTCTTTAAAAAAAAAAGCTAAAATGTTCTAAAATACAGGTAGTCCTTGACTTACAATTGCAACTGAGTCCAAAATTTTCAATGCTAAGCAAGATAGATATTAAGTGGGAGTACGAGTTCAGCTCTTTATTGTGGGTGGGTGGGGGTTCGTACTGAAGAACAAGGGCTACCTGGCCTCCTTATATACCCGGCAGGGTAGGCGGCTAGCCAATGGGGTTGGCCCTAGGTTTCCCGCCGAAACTGGGTTTCCCGCCAAAACCGTCCAGGCCAACGCCCCTTGGTGGCTGTTGATATGCAGGTGCCTGCACTTGGATACATAACAGTTCTCAAGCAAATCACTGAAGTTGTTAAATCAATTGTGTGATTGTTAAGTGAATCTGGCTTCCCCCATTTGACTTTGGTCGTCAGAAGATCCCTAAGAAGGTTGCTATTGGCAGTCCCAGGATCCCGGGATGCTGCAACCATTGTGTATACATGCCAGTTGGCAAGCACCCAAATTTTGATCACGCGACTGCCGGGATGCTGCAAGGGACATAAATATGAAAAGTGGTTATAAGTCTCTTTTTTTCCAGTTCTGTTTTAACTCTGAGCAGTCATTAAATGAGCAGTTGTAAGTCGAGGACTACATGTGTTCAGGAGGAGAAACCTACCTTGCACAGAAGGCATCAAAGTACTACAAGTACAGTAATCAGGATGATTACTCGTCAACTTGAACGTGATTTCGGTCTTCTCAGCAAAGCGACATTTGATGTGCTTCTTCCTGGTTTTCTCCCAAGCCTCTTTTTTCAAGCAAATGTGGAGCTGAGACGCCCTTTTCCCCTTAAATACGCTGGGTCTTCCCATCTGGTCAGCATCCTGGATTTGTTTTCCACCTTCCCACCAGGTTATCACATCCGTGTAGAATTCCTTGGATCGGGAAAAACAGCTCAAGATGTAGCACAGGCTATTGGGTTGGTAGGGCTCCAGCCTTTGCTGACTGCCTGGAAGAGAAATGTTCAACAAAGAATGGACTTTAAAAGTTTCCAACCTGGCGGAAATGGCAAAGATTTCAGCGTACTTGAAAGACCATTCGCAACAGAGATATATTGTGGAGTGGGGAAAATGGATTAATTATATTCAGAATAAATATGGGACTAAAAAGTTTCATTTAGCATTTGAATAAGTATTGATGTGATATTTATATTGCTTGTAGTTATTTTATAAGAGTTAAAGTGCGATAGATTTAATAGCTTATTGTTGTTTGCATAAGGTAGATTATGATTGTTTGTATTTTTATACCCTATATTTAGCTCTGGGAAGTCGGGGAGGGGGGAGGGGGAAGGGAGGGAGGTGTTGGGGAGGGTTGGGGAGAGGGGAGGGGGTTGGGAGGGGTTTTGTTTTGTTAAAAAAATGTATTGTAAAACTTTTCAATAAAAAAAGAGAAATGTTCAACAAGAAATCTGAGAAGACAATTGCAGCACTGGATAGTTTGTTTGGATTTTAACCCGCCTTTATTATTTTTATAAATAACTCAAGGCAGCGAACATACATAATACTTTGAAAGTGGACTTTGAAAGTTTCAAACCTGGTGGATATGGCAAAGATTTCAGCATATTTGAAAGAACAACCGCAACAGAGATACATTGTGGAATGGACAGGGCTTTTTTTCTCATAGAACGCTCAGAACGGAGTTCCGGCACCTTTTTTGGATGGAACCTTGTAGGGTAGGCAAGGCGAGTTGTATGACATGTGTGAGTTCCGGCACCTTTTTCTTTTACAAAAAAAAGCACTGGGAATGGAGAAGATGGATTGAATATATTCAGAATAAATATGGGACTAAAAAGTTTTATTTAGCATTTGAATAAGTATTAGTTTTATATGATGTATTATTAGTTTATTCATTATTTAATTTAGTTATGTTTAAGGGGAGTTAAAGTGCGATAGAATTTTATGTGGTGTTTTTTTTTTGTTTGTTAGCATATTTTAGTTTAACTTTGTAAACTTTATACCCTGTATTCAGCTCTGGGAAGTCGGGGGGGGGGAGGGTAAGGGAGGGTAAGGGGGAGGGGAGGGGGAGGGAGGGAGTTTATGTTTTTCAAAAAATGTATTGTAAAACTTTTCCAAAAAAAAAAAGAAATCTGAGAAGACAATTGCAGCACTGGATAGTTTGTTTGGATTTTAACCCGCCTTTATTATTTTTATAAATAACTCAAGGCAGCGAACATACATAATACTTCTTCCTCTTCCTATTTTTCCCCATCACAACAACCAGGTAACGTCGATTGGGCTGAGAAAGAGCGACTGCCCCAAGGTCACCCAGATGGCTTTCATGCCTAAGGTGGCAGGACTGGAACTCAGGGGCTCCTGGTTTCTCACAAGGTGCTTCAATCACTAGAGCAAACCGGCTCTCATTAAAAGCCTACAACACGCAGTATTCCCAGGCAGTCTCCCATCTGAGTATTAACCAGGCCTGACCCTGCTTAGCTTCCGAGAGCAGACAAGATTGGGAATTTTCAAGATATTATGGTTGTAGATACACAGATTCAGAAGAAATCTCCAATCTTTTGTGCCACTTTTGATATTCTGAGAATGTATGGCTGGAAGTCAAAAAATATGTCTTCCAATATGAATGTTTTGTAATGAATAATATAAGTTTTGTAGACAAAAGAATTATCCTTTATTGAAATAGGGAAATATGGGTCAACCAAAATTAAGCTTTTTTCTTTTTATATACTATAGGCTATGCAAGAATATTCTATTGCAATTAGATAAAACTTAAAAACAGGATATTGATATGTATTAGTGAAAATACATTTTGAATTTTGTTGATTGACTTGGTTATAACTAGGTAAAGGTAAAGGTTCCCCCGCACATGCGTGCTAGTCGTTTCTGACTCTAGGGGCCGGTGCTCATCTCCGTTTCATAGCCGAAGAGCCAGCGTTTGTCCGAGGACGTCTCCGTGGTCATGTGGCTGGCATGACTAGACGCCAAAGGCGCACGGAATGCTGTTACCTTCCCACCGGAGTGGTCCCTATTTTTCTACTTGCATTTTTACGTGCTTTCGAACTGCTAGGTGGGCAGAAGCTGGGACGAGTAACAGGCGCTCACTCTGTTACGCGGCACTCGGGATTCGACCCGCCAAACTGCCGACCTTCTGATCGACAAGCTCAGCGTCCTAACCCACTGAGCCACCGCGTCCCTTTGGTTATAACTAGAAATATACTAAACTGCTTATTTTGACTATGTAATCACTAAGGGAATTAGAGAGGGCATGTAACCTGAACTATTTACAAATGGTTATTTCTTATTTTAATTACCCAACCACCATAATGTTTCACAAATATATGTGTATGTAAATATTAAAAATCAATAAAATTTGTATTAAAAATATGTCTTCTATAGATAGCAAAAGTACTTAGATTTATATACTGCTTCATAGTGCTTTATAGCCCTCTCTAAGCAGTTTACGGAGTCAGCAAATTGCTCTCAACAATATGGGTCCTCATTTTACCGAGCTCGGAAGGATGGCTGATTCAACCTTGAGCTGGTCAGGATCGAACTCCTGTCAGTGGAATTCAGAGGTCACCTGCAATACTGCATTCTAACCACTGCGCCACCACAGCTCTTGCCTATTCATAAAACAGCTGCCATAGTGTAGGTGCCAGTCACAAAACACCAAATTATCACAAGAGTCTGTTGGAAATGTTGCATTTTATCAACCCTTCAGCCTACGGGGATATTCACACTTAACTTCAGATTCTTGGTCTTTTTCTCTGGGTAACGAGATACAGATAAAGCAGTCCTCAGCTTACGACTCTAAGGGTGTTATTAATCATGAAGATGATGTTGAAGGCTAGCACTTTTTGGAGATCTGCCAAACCCTGAGCAGAGGGCTGCATTAGAAAAGGTCCCTTCCAACTCTGTTATTCTGTCATACAGATGGTCCTCGACTTGCAACCACAATAGAGCTTTGCCCCACTTTATGACTTTTCTTGCCACAGTTGTTAAGTGAATCGCTGCAGTTGATAAGTTAGTAACCTGGTTGTTAAGTGAATCTGGCTTCCCCGTTGACTTTGCTTTTCAGAAGGTGGCAAAAGGGGATCACGTGACCCCCCCCCGGACACAGCAAAGGTCATAAGTATGAGCCAGTTGCCAAGCCTCCAAATTTTGATCACATGTCCCTAAGGGTGCAGCAATGGTTGTAACTATGAAAAACGATCGTAAGTCACATTTTTCAGTGCTGTTTTAACTTTGAACAGTCACTAAATGGACTGCTGTAAGTTGAGCACTACCTGTACATGCGGCCTAACTAGTTTCAGAAGAACCTCAGGCCTAAAAGGTGTTATCAAGATTTTTGCTGTCTTTTAAATGCTATCTCACTTACTTGTCACCACCAAGAGATCATAAAAATGGTTCATGTCGCACCAGTAACGCCCCATGTCACTATCCCCCACATGGTGAAATCGAAGCGAGTTGTTCTGAAGCATCTCGAGCCGGCTCCAGGCAACTGGGAAGCGCTTTATATGGCCACTGGAGAGTTTGCGGAAGAGTACAGTGGTTTTGTCATGCTGGACACAATACCAGGATATTTCCTCAGTACCAGAACAAGATGGACACGGGCAGGGCAGCTCTGGGGAAGAGCCTTGCTCTGCATATACATCTATGAGAAGAAAAGACATCATTAAGTCCCCAAACTTAAGAAGGGGTTAAACAGCAAAAAGACAGGTAGACGAGGTATAGCTCACTGACAGGATCAGAATAACAGAGTAACAAAGTTGGAAGGGACCTTGGAGGTCATCTAGTCCAACCCCCTGCTCAAGCAGGAAGCCCTATACCATTTCAGGCAAATGGTTGTCCATTCTTTTCTTAAAAACCTCCAGTGGTGGAGCATCCACAACTTCTGAAGGCAAGTCGTTCCACTGGTTAATTGTTCTGTCAGGAAATTTCTCCTTAGTTCTAAGTTGCTTCTTTCCTTGATTAGTTTCCATCCATTGCTTCTTGTCCTGCTTTCAAGTCCTTTGGAGAATAGGTGGACCCCCTCTTCTTTGTGTCACCCCCTTTGATATTGAAACACTGCTATCATGTCACCCCTCACCCTTCTCTTCATTAAACTAGACATACCCAAATCCTGCAACTGTTCTTCATATGTTTTAACCTCCAGTCCCCCAATCATCTTTGTTGCTCTTCTCTGCACTCTTTCTAGAGTCTCAATATCTTTTTATATGATACGATACAATAATCTTTATTGTCATTGTCCCATACAGAACAATGAAATTGAAAAATCCACATCAACCCCACAAAACCCCCAAAAACCAACAAAATACATACCAACATACCACCCACCCCACATATACACATTTAACCCCTAGAAACACTCTAACACTCTAAAAACTAAATACAGAAGTTCTCTCAGAAACTGCATTCTGCTGCATTCAAAGCCAAAACCGCTTTTGGATAAAAACTATTTCTCAAGCAGCTGGTCCTGGTCTTTATGACCCTATACCTCCTTCTAGAAGGCAGAAGCTGAAAGAGATCACTTCCGGGGTGCGTGCAATCCTGCACAATCTCCACAGCTTTCTTATAACACCTGGAGGCATAGATTTGATCTAAAGTAGGAAGAGTACACCCAATTATTCTCTCCACAGTCTTTACGACCCTAGACAGCATTGTTTTTTCCCTGACTGTACAACTCCCAAACCACACACAGAGACCATAGGTTAACACGCTCTCTATGGTACAGTGGTAGAATGCCAACAACAGGTCCTTTGAGAGATTATGCTTCCTGAGAATTCTCAAGAAGTATAACCTCTGCTGTGCTCTCTTCATCACAACTTTGGCGTTTGCTCCCCATGTCAGATCATCTCTTAACTCCATTCCCAGAAATCGAAACACCAAGACCTGCTCCACACAATTCCCTTCAATAATAAGTGGATGAATGTTCGATTTGCATTTCCTAAAGTCCACAATAATCTCTTTTGGTTTTTTTAAATTGAGGAATAAATTATTTTCCCTACACCACTCCGTCAGCAACTCAACCTCCTTCCTATAAGCTGACTCCCCTTCCCCAGGAGTAAGCAGACCAACCACCGTTGTGTCGCCTGCAAACTTAATGATCTTATTGCTGGGGTAATAGGGAACAGTCATATGTGTAGAGCGTGTACAAAAGCGGGCTCAACACACACACCTGCGGCGTCCCCGTATTTATACTAAGATCCACAGAGACGTGAGAACCCATCCTGACCCGTTGGGAACGATTTGATAGAAAATCTAATATCCACCTGCATAAGCATGGCGGGAGCCCCAGATCTAATAATTTGGGCACCAGTCTATGCGGAAGAATAGTGTTAAATGCAGAACTAAAATCTACAAATAGCAATCTCGCATAGTTCCCTTGTTTCTCCAAATGAGTCAGGACAGCATGTAAGGCCATGGCCACCACATCCTCCGTGGATCTCTTTCCCTTATATGCAAATTGACAAGAGTCAAATCCAACAGGCAAACAAGCCATAATACAATTTCGCACCAATTTTTCAAAGCATTTAATTATGACAGGTGTAAGCGCCACAGGACGGAAATCGTTCAAACTATCTATATTAGATTTTTTTTGGCAGAGGTATAATAGTAGAGGATTTCAGACAAGGTGAAACAGTGGCTTGGGCCAGGGACCGATTAAAAATCTTCATAAAGATTTCTGCCAGTTGTTCCAAGCAGACTCTCAGCACCCTACCAGCCACTCCATCAGGGCCCGTGGCCTTTCTTTTCACCTCACTTCTCCCTCTTCCACTCTAACAACATTTCCTTTAGGAAGCGACGACGATAACTCTGGCAGCACTGCCGGAGCCACTGCTGGTGTCACCTCAAATCGGGCAAAGAAGGTATTCAGCTCCTCCACCAGAGAAGCACTGCTCTCTACAACTGATAGACTACTAGATTTGTGGCCAGTCAGGTACTGGACCCCCTGCCACACTTGTCTAGTATCATGATTTCTCAGATGATCCTCAATTTTTCCTCTATACACAGCTTTTGCCTTCCAAATACCCCTCTTCAAATTCGCCCTTTCTATACCATACAATACCCAATCTCCAGTTCTAAAAGCGGAGTTCCTGGCCTTCAGCAATCGCTGAACTTCCCCTGTCATCCAGGGCTTCCTATTCGGATACATCCTTACATGCTTTTCGCCGGTAACATTTGCTGTGCAGAATGTAATGTAGTCCAAGACTGTTGATGTATAAATCTCCAGGTCTTGATGATCAAACACATGTCAATCAGTCTCCTGGAAACATTCCTGCAGCTGTTGAAGGGCTCCCTCAGACCACACCATAACAGTCCGTGTTTGTATCGGGACTTGTTTCCTAAGGGGTGTGTATACTGGTGTCAAAAGCAGGGACACATAATCCGATCCACCAAGGTGTGCCAAAGGCTTAACCTCATATGCCCGTCTAATGTTCGTATACACCTTGCCGAGAGTATTTCCTCCCCTCGTTGCACACTTAATGTGCTGATGAAATTTTGGGAATACTAGCTTCAGATCTGTGTGATTAAAATCCCCCGCAATAATCTGCACTGCCTCCGGATACTTGCTCAATTTAGTGATAATGTTTTCATACAAAATATCCATAGCCATGCATGCATTTGCATATGTCATGGCAACCAAAACTGGATGCAATAAGTGTGGTCTTACTAAGCCATTATAAAGTGGTACTAACACTTCATGTGATCTTGATTCTATCCCTCTGTTAATGCAGTCTCGGACTGTGTTGGTTTTTTTGGCGGCCGCAACACACTACTAGCTCATATTTAAGTGGTTGTCCACTAGGACTCCAAGTTCCTTCTCACTGTTACTCACAGTTACAGGATCACAATTAGTCTAGCAAGAAGCCTTCACTTGTATTGCCTACAATGGCTGGTAGCTAGTGGCTCTCCCTTGGAGAAGTTAATTGACTTGAAACCTCCTAAAGGTATTCTACTACTTTTCCATCCTTTCTGCCTCTCCAATCAGATGCCCCCTCCAATCAGATGCCCTCTAGATATACTTGAGAACACTTCCCAGCATCCTGCAGATGAACAGAATCACCATATAGATTTTTTTTCAATGGATCTTGGGGATTACCTAGCTCAGACTCCTACCCACTGCAGAAAGACATTACTATAGCGTAACTGACAAATGATCATCCAGCTTCTCTTTAAATGCCCCCAGCCCACCAGAAGTCCATCAGCTCCTGAGAAAATATATTCCAGTTCTTAGATGAAGCCCTCAACATTTGGATCAGGGTACTAAGCTGGAGATGGTGAGTCAAACCAATCTTCATACCCTGAGAACATGTCTCAGTCTTCTGTCCCAGCACCTCTATCCAACATTGGTTTCTGGGTGCCTGCAGTTCTAACTCCAAAACTTATAAATTCATGGGAGCCCCAATTCTTACAGATCTGAATTGATGGATTCCGCCCCCCCCCCGCCCGCATCTTTCCCAAATTAAAAGGCAAACAAAATTCAAATAGTTCTTACTGTTGGCATCACTAAGCTGGACAAGTAGGAAGAGGGTGGCCAGAACAGCTGTGGCCATCCTAGGAGTTGGAACACCAGCATCCATTTCAGAGGGGAGATTCTTCCAGAGGACCATTATGTGAAAACAACATAACTGGGCTAAACTGGTCCTTTGCTCCTATCCAGCGGAGGTTCTTCTTTCCCATCCACAGTATTATCTATTAGGTTACATTTATTTTTTTTCTAAAACACAGTCATGATAAAATGTCAAAAAAACAACAACCCACAAAGAGCATAGAGATCCAACCACATCTACATCCGGCACACCCAGAGAATACCAGATGGTGGGGCTTATCAAAAGGAATGTGAACTGGGCCATAAAGGGAAGCTGCAGGGAATGAGAGACATATACATACATATACATGTAAATGTACATATGCATATATACATATATACGTGTGTGTGTGTGTGTGTGTGTGTGTGTATTTCCCCCAAGATCATTTTAAAAATATGGATTGTTGTTGTTGTTGTTGTTGTCTTTGGTTGTACAGTTAGCCAAATGTTTAGTCTGGATTTGGAATTTTTATCCATCTATTGAGTCATTCCCAGGGATCTGGGATAGGCAGATGATCAGTGGTGGGATTCAGCCAGTTTGCACCATTTCGGCAGAACCGGTGGCTAAATTTTTTGTTGCCCAGGTCCAGAACGGACTTCCGGAAGTGGCATCCACACAGAGAACTGGTTGTTCACATATTTGTATCCCGCCACTGCAGATGATGGATGACATTGCTGTTTAATGCTGATAAAGATATTGTCACAGGATGCTAGCTGTTCCAAATAAAGCTGCCTTTTGCAATTTCGTCAATGCCAATGGTGTTGAACTGCTGCTCCAGTTGTTTTGGGATGGCACCCAAGGTGTCTATTCCTGTTGCTTTTTTTATTGTTGTTGTTCTACTTTTGGTTGTTGTTGTTGTTGTTCTACTTTTATTTGCAGGTCTTTGTATTTTGTGATTTTCTTCAGTTCTTTCTCTTCTGTTCAGCTCTCTCCAGGCACTGGAAAGTACACTATTCAGTTTTTGTCATTGATCATTGTAAAGACTGGGGTGTTATGTGGCAGGTATTTGTCTGTTTGAATTATTATTACAGTTCACTTATTAATAATCACTATAATTTGCTTTTTTATTTTATTAATTATTATGATACATTGTGCAGTCACACAATTGTTTAGAGTACAATTCTTATTATTATTATCCATGTGATATTTTGAATTCTGTAAGTTTGATCGCCTTTAAGCGATTTGCAAGTTATTATTTGAATAAATAATACATGGCTCTGCCAGTTGGTTTGGGGCCCCAATCGGGGGAGTATCACAGTGGAGGTTGTTGATCAATTTACAATAGATCCCACCTCTCCTCCATCCTATTTCAATCCTCCCCATCTTTTAATTGGGCCATGGTGTTCTGGATTCTATTATTTATTTATGTTTTCTGTCAGGGGTCTTCAAACTTAGCCTTTTTATGACTTCTGGACTTCAATGCCCATAATTCCTCAGCCAGCGTGCCTGGCTGAGGAATTATGGGAGTTGAAGTCCACAAGTCATAACCCCAAATGCACAGATACAGTATAGGTGGTACCTGGCTCAATAGTAATAACTGTAAGAGGGATCTCAGAGTCCTAGTGGACAATCACTTAAATATGAGCCAGCAGTGTGCTGCAGCTGACAAAAAAACCCAACACAGTGCTAGGCTGCATTAACAGGGGGATAGAATCAAGATCACATGAAGTGTTAATACCACTTTACAATGCCTTGGTAAGACCACACTTGGAATACTGCATCCAGTTTTGGTCACCACGATGTAAAAAAGATGCTGAGACTCTGGAGAGTACAGAGAAAAGCAACAAAGATGATCAGGGGACTGGAGGCTAAAACATATAAGGAACGGTTGCTGGAAGTGGGTATGTCTGGTTTTATGAAGAGAAGGACGACGGGGGACATGATAGCTGTATTCCAATATCTGAGGGGCTGCCACAAAGAAGAGGGAGCCAAGCTATTCTCCAAAGCACCTGAAGGCAGGACAAGAAGCAACGGATGGAAACTAACCAGAGAGAAGCAACCTAGAACTAAGGAGAAATTTCCTGAGAGTTAGAACAATTAATCAGTGGAACAACGTGCCTCTAGAACAGGGCTTTTCAACCTTTTCACCCATTGTACCACTTTTATGATATGGCAACATCCGCATACCACCAGTCGCCTAGCAAGGTGTCAAAAACTGGATGACCAAAAAAAAAAAGGAAAAAAAGGGATGAAGTACAGGTAGCCCTCGACTTACAACAGTTCACTTAGTGACTGTTCAAAGTTACAATGGCACTGAAAAAGTGCCCCCCAAGCCACAACCGAACAAGACACCTGCCCGCCCGCCCGGTGGCACTCTTCCTCTTGTCTGAGGTTTTTATTGTTGTGAGCATTTCTGTTGAGGATTGGCAGTGAGGGTGGGGTGGGGGGTGTTTGGTTTTTATTCCCCCCCCCCCGTCTACTGGGTGGTTGCAAAAGGTTTTGGTCACTTCACATGACCCTGGGACACTGTGACCATCATAAATATGAATCAGTTGCCAAGCATCTGAATGTAAATCACAAGACCCTGGAGATGCTGTAACATTCCAGCTGATTGGCGCTTCTTCTGAGCTCAGCAGTAGCACCAGGATCAGCACTGAGCTCCAGCTGGAGCCTGGCGCTGATCCTGGCGCTTCCACTGGGCCCTGACAGTCCCAAAGAAGTGCTGATCCTGGCGCTTCTGCTGAGCCCTGAGAGCCCTGCAGCTCCAGCTGTCTCTCGCTCAGGCTTGCTGCCACCGGTTCAGCTCATTGCCCTCCCCCACTACCACTTTTCTAGGATGATCGCGTACCACCTGCCAATGTACCACAGGTGGTACCCGTACCACTGGTTGAAAAGGCCTGCTGTAGAAACTGTAAAAGTTCCAACACTGGAGGTTTTTAAGAAGGAACTGTACAGCCATTTGTCTGAAATGGTATAGGGGTTTCCTGTCTGAGAAGAAAGAAAGAAAGAAAGAAAGAAAGAAAGAAAGAAAGAAAGAAAGAAAGAAAGAAAGAAAGAAAGAAAGAAAGGAAGAAAGAAAGAAAGAAGAAAGAAAGAAAGGAAGGAAGGAAGGAAGGAAGGAAGGAAGGAAGGAAGGAAGGAAGGAAGGAAGGAAGGAAGGAAGGAAGGAAGGAAAAGAAAGAAGAAAGAAAGAAAGAAAGAAAGAAAGAAAGAAAGAAAGAAAGAAAGAAAGAAAGAAAGAAAGAAAGAAAGAAAGAAAGAAAGAAAATAAATTAGTTTACTTCCAGAAGGATAGGACAGGCTCCTGCCAATGATTAGAAAAGGAGCAACAGATATTTTATTACTCGTCCATGCTAGCTGAAGAGAACTGACAATTCACCAGGACAGTTTTTGGAGGTGAAAAATAAAGGTGAAAAAGCAATTGCTTTCTCCCTCTTTGGAGCATTCTCTAAGTCTCAATTTTATCTGAGTGACTTCTAACTGATATTCACAAGTATAATTCACAGAGCAAAATATCTCGTCCTGACCAAACCCTGGTCACACAAGAAATTCAGCTTGTTAGTCATGGACACCTGATGAAAGATGTTTGGTATGCATGATTCACTTTTCCAATTCTACAGTCAGGAGGAAATTGAGAGGGATCCCCATTTCCTTTTTTTTTTGTCAAACAACAGACAACAGGAGCTGATTTTTTTAAAGAGCCCTGTTGTTTAAAATATGATATACAGGTAGTCCTCGACTTACGATCACAATCCCCAAAATTTCTGTTGCTAAATGAATTTTGCTCCATTTTATGACTTTCCTTGCCACAACGGTTAAGTGAATCCCTACAGTTGTTAAAGTGAATCCGCCTTCCCCATTGACTTTGTTTGTCAGAAGGTCTTAAATCACGTGACACACACACACACCCCCGGGACACTGCAACCGTCATGATTTAGTTGCCAAGTGTCTGAATTTTGATCACATGACCATGGGGATGCCGCAACGGTCATAAGTGTGAAAAACAGTCATAAGTCATTTTTTTCAGTGTCATTGTAACTTCAAATGGTCACTAAATGAACTGTTGTAAGTCGAGAACTACTTGTATTTTAGTTCGGCTTTACTGAATGCTAGGCGTTGAAGTCCAACATAACTGGATGACATTACCACACTAGAAAAAATTATTACAATTATGTATTTTAGCTTCTAATTCAAAGTGTGTTTTTATTTATTTCCTCATTGTACAAATATATATATTTCCTCATTGTACACACACACACACACAGGCTCTAATTACACACATACACACACACACACACACACACACACACACGTAAGACTTATACATTTGATCCTGACATCTTAGGCATCCATTCCCAACCGTGATAATGTCAGAATGACAACAACCCGTGTTGCAATGCACCTTTTTCTCAATTGCATGCAGGCGGACCCTTCTGTTTTGACACTCCCGTTAAGGATTTAATTTGCTTTTTTGTTGGTTGGTTGGTTTGCAGCCACTGGCCCCTGCTTAGCTTACGGTTCATCAAGATCTTCGGATCTTCTCCATTTGTACTATGGCCCTCCCACGCCCTCAATGCACTCATGTCTTTGATTTTTCCTGCCCAAACCCCGCCCGGGATTTTGCATTGAAACGAAGTCTTCTTTATACTCCTGCCTGACTGCCTGAAGGGGGAGCTACCTCAAGAATCAGTTGCTAACATCGCGTTTTAAAAAAGCCTTAGAAAATTTTTGATCCCTCTTCCTTCCCGTACAGACTCCGGAAGTATAATTTTGCCTGGCTTCCCCGCCCACTTTCCCGCGCTGCTACCCGGCTTTAGGTCCTTTCCCAAGATGGCGAAGCTATTGAGCTGCGTACTGGGGCCTCGGTTGTACCGAGTCTACCGGGATCGAAGCCCTGCCAGATCGCGCCGCCTCAGGGCTGAACCAGACGATGGGTCCCAAACCTCCTTGGACCCTTCCTGGGTGAGCCCGCTACTTTTGACGACCCCTTTTGCTATTTGGTATCGCCCCCGTCACCCTTTCTAGAGGCTGGGGGTGGGGAGTTGAGCGAAACCATTATTGAACCTGGACGGGGGTGGCGTTCCTTGACACTAGCCTGCAAGAAGGGACCTGATGAAGACAGCGAGCAATTGAAGAATTGGGTCGCTTGCAAGCTGGTTTAAAGGAGAGAACAAATTCAACACGGAAAATCCCCTTATTGAGGATCCATAGGGAAAAATTGCAAGGCAGAAAGCGAATAGCCCGGTTAAAAACAGCATATGTTTTGCTTATTTCTCAGGCGATTAAGAAATCCGTTTTTGTTTTTGCAAAACTGCCCTTTCCTGAAAGGGGATAAAGTGTTAGCGGGCGATGCTCTTGCAGGTTGACATAGCAGCGCTGCAATGGCTTAGCCCGGTCGTATAATCTGCCTGCTATGCATCTGAAAATGAACTCTGTTCAGTTTTAAAGTCTGCCTCTTTCTCCTGTAGAGCCTTCAAAACAGCCTGCGATCGTAAGAACCAAAGAGTAAATAAAACAGTATTTATTAAGCATTGTTTCAAGGCATACATGGAAGCCGAGAATCTCAGCCAAATGTTTTGTGGAAAAAAGATTTTCTTGGCAACCTAGTAAAGCTTGGGGTTTTATTTCTAAATTTATGAGATGGAAATCCGGAAATAGATGCTATCACTGAGAATTTATTTTGTGGGTATCATTAGGCTGGCCACCTCGTATTTTTATTCATTTTCTTTCACAAGAGGAGATGGTACTAAGGACTCCCCCCCCCCGCCCCGTCCCCCTCCTTGGGGGAATTATTTCATAGGGCTGTTATGGGAAAAATAAAAGTGCTATGGGTATTACTTTACTTTGAAAAAAGGATGAGATAAAAAGTAAACAAATAGGAAGTTAATAAAGAAGAATATTTGTAGCTCAGTTTTAAAATGTGGCGTCCTTGGTAATCTCTGAGATTTGTGGTTTTCTTGCAGATGTTTCATTACCCAAACCAGGTAACATCACCAGTGCTGGCTGATGAAGTTACTTAGTTTGGGTAATGAAACATCTGCAAGAAAACAAGCTGAGAGAGCACCAAGGACCCCTCAAATGGGAAATTGGAGTGCATGCTGGAAAAAGAACCTTCCCTTGCTTTTATATAGGAGCAGATTCTTAGGACTTTAATAATTTAAAAACTCTGTCCCCTAGCAAATTAAAAGGATCAAAATCTTTTCCATGATTCATTTATTGTCTAATATTTTGTTTGTTGGTTTGTTTTTTGTGCCCTGGAGTCACTTGCTGGTTATTTTAGCAACATTTTTGGGAAGGGGTTTATCATTCCATGAGAGAGAGAGAGAGAGTCTGGTCACCTAGCTGGCTTTATGCCTAAGGCAGGATCAGAATTCACTAGAGCCAGTTTGGTCTAGTGCAGGGGTCGGCAACCTTGGCTCTTTTATGTCTCGCGGACTTCAACTCCCAGAATTCCTGAGCCAGCTATGCTGGCTCAGGAATTCTGGGAGTTGAAGTCCGCGAGTCATAAAAGAGCCAAGGTTGCCGACCCCTGGTCTAGTGGTTAAGGCATTGGACTAGAAACCAGGGGACAGTGAGTTCTAGTCCCGCCTTAGGCATGAAATCCCACTGAGTGATTTTTTGCCAGTTACTCTTTGCCCAGTTCACCTTACAGGGTTGTTCTTACGGGAGAAATAGGGGGAGGAAGGAGTATTAGCTTGCCACCTTGATTTATTTATAAAACAAAGGCAAGATGTAAATAAATTCATAGTCTCTTAGTTTCTAGCCTAGTGTCTTGAACCACTGCACCAAACTGTCTTGTCTTTGTACTATTACCAATATACATACGTATATATTTCTAGAGCTTAGACTCAAAGGCAGTGTGTGTGTGCATTTCATAATTAGAGCCCAAAGGTGCTCACAGTTGTAAATTCAACCTCCAGAATTTCAGATACCATGTTAGATCTTCTGTCAAGTTTTGAAGGCTGCTAGAATAGATCATAAATAGCACGTCAGGGTTGGAAAATGCTGTTGACGTCAAAAATAAAAGAATCTGGATGGGAAGGGGCAGGTTTATATGTTTACATTTTGTCACTATGGGGGAGGTAGCAGGCAGTGGTTAGATTAGACTGAGGACACAGATTACATGCCATTCATAGCTGCATATCTGAGTCTATGATAATCAACATGCAGCAATAGCACTTAGGCTCCTATACCACTCCATAGTGCTTTTACAGCTCTCTCTAAGCAGTTTACAGAAATAGCATATTGCCTCCCCCAGCAATCTGGGTCCTCATTTTACCACCCATGGAAGGATGAATCAGCCTCTAGCCGGTCAGGATCGAACTCAATACTGTGGGCAGAGTTAACCTGCTGCATTCTAACCACTGCGCCACCACGGCTGTTGATGACAACAGTGATAGATTACTTATTTATTATAGTGAACCAGTTTAGCATAGTGGTTCAGGCTAGAAACCAGGAGAATGAGAGTTCTAGTCCCGCCTTGGGCACCAAACCAGCTGGTGATCTTGGGCCAACCCTTCTCTGTCAGCCCAAGGAAGAAGGAAGGGCAAACTACTGAAAATCTTGTCAAGAAAACTGCAGGGACTTGTTCAGGAAGTAACTGAAAATCATAAACTGCTTCGAAGTCACATGTACAATCCCGCCCCCCCCAAAAAACCCCACATTAGGTACAAGAGTATTATAGATTAGAATCACCATTTTTGCAGCAGAATATCTTGTGTCAGGATGAGTGTGTTATCAACAGGACATTAAGGAAAGGAGTTGTAATTCTTATTCCCTTAATCTGACACTCTCTTCCCTGTCACTGCAGGATATTGTGTAAAAAGAGAACATAGAAATGACAGATAATAAGAAAAACTGTTGACTTCCGGTGGCTCCGCGGCGACGGAGGGAGCCTTCCCGGGCTGCCCGCGGCTCAGCTGTTGTTTTTTTCGCCCGAAACAGCGCCGATCAGCTGTTCGGGCGAATCCGAAGCCCCCTCCTCGGGAGAAGAGGAGGGGGCGAGCTCCCAGGTAGGGGTAGAGTTCTCCAGGGCCGCCTGAGCTTATGGCTTGGGCGGCTGAAGGATTGAACTCCCCCGTAGCCTGGGCTGCTCCCAGCTGGCCGTCGCCTCTGCTCCTGATTCTTGGAGCAGAGCCAGCCGTCTGCGACCACCCCTGCCTGAAGGAATGACTATGATTTAAAGGAGCAGGCAGAGCGATACAAGAGGAAATGGTAAAGAGGATTACTATGTTTTACTCTCCAGCTTGATGGACTTTTTTGGATTACAAATCTGAAGTGAAAGTGCGTCATATTTGGTAAAAGATGGCGGCTAAACCACCCCCTAAAACTCTTCGGAGTGCTGGAACTTCTCCCGTGCAACAATCATTATTGCAGGCGCTGCATCCTCCTGATGTATTGACATCAAAGGACTTACAAGATGCTCTTGAAAAACATACCCAGGTAATTTTGGAATCATTTAATATTAGATTTGCACAGATGGAGGAGAAATTGGAGAAATTGGAGGAGAGAATGGAGGAGAGGATGGAACAGAAGCTCAAAGCGATGAGGGTAGACATCTTGACTTCAGTGTGTAAAGTGGCTCGGTGTGTGGAAGAATTGGAGGAAAAGCTAGAAGACTTGACTCAAAAGAATGCTATATTAGAAGCAAAAGTATTGGAGAATGAAAATAAAATGGAAAAGGAACTGTGTCTTGCTGAATATTTCCAGATGCAGTTTGCCATTAGAATTAGAGGCTTAAAGGAGAATACTAAGGAAGATCTAAAGCAGCTGGTTTCTGAGGCTTTTGAAATAGTGTTGAAACAGCCAGCATCTGAAATAAAAGGAGGCATGGACAAAGTGTTTCGTGTGAATTCATGGATTGCCAGACAGAGGAAGTTGCCTAGAGATGTGGTGGTATATTTTGCAAAAAGGGAAACTAGAGATGAAGTTATACAAGCTGCTTATGATACTAAAGTTATGATTGCTAATCAAGAAGTTTTGGTCTTAAAAGAAATTCCTCCAAAGATTCTAAGGAGAAGGAAGGATTTTACATTTCTTGTGCAAGAGCTCAAGCAACGAGATATAAGGTTCAGATGGGAGATCCCAGTGGGGTTGATGGTGACGCACGAAGGTAAAAAGTACCGTTTGGTTACTGTGATGCAAGCGCGTGATTTCTACAATAATGTTTTAAATGCAACGCCATTAACACTTTTGGAAGCTGGAAAGGGATCTGGAGAAGGAGTGCATCAAGAGGCCGAAGATGGTCAGATAGAAGACAACGGTGTTGGAGGAGATCAAGATACAACCTCGTTGGATGAATCTATAAAACAGAGGGTGACGCGTGCTGCTGCAAAACGATCCAAGAAGAGAAAGTAGCAGGAATCGCAGAAGTCTTTGGAACTTTTACGATATAGTCAAGTAGTCAAGTAGGGGAGGGGGGAAAAGATTTGGGTGTAGACGCAATATATTTCTATATTTGGTGGTTTTGTGGAAAGGGTGAGCTTTTTTGGATTAAAGTTCAAGTTTTGTTTGCAATTTTTTTTTTCTTTTTTGTTGTGTTTGGAATAATTATAGATGTGGTACTGGAAGAGGAACGGTCGATTACAGAAGAGTTGACTTTAAAGTTTTTTGATTTGGGATCCTTGGTTAATTTGGAAAATTATTTGTAAGAATGTTATATCATGGAATGGATAAAATGGATGGAGTTTATTTAGGATAAGTATAGGGTTGAGAAGGGTTTTTTTTTTCGTTTTCCTTTTTTTTGTTTTTAATATATGTTTAATACTATTAAGGTTTGTTTCATTCTATATAAGCTAGAGAGTGTCCTTTTCTTATTCTAGTTTTTTTTATATATATATATTTAATATTGTTAAGGTTTGTTTTATCCTATATAAGCTAGAGAGTGATGGATTTTAGAATTTATAGTTGTTAGTATATGGCTGCTTAGGTTTGCTTTTTTTTTATATATATATACCTTGTATTCAGCTCTGGGAAGTAGGGGGGGGAGGGGGGGAGGTAGGGGGGGGAGGAGGGAGGGGGGAGGAGGGGAGGTAGGGGGGGAGGAGGGAGGGGGAAGGGGGGTTTTTCAAGGGAAAATTGTATTTTAAAACTTTTCAATAAAAAAAAAAAATAAGAAAAACTGTTAAAATTAGCAGGAAGGAAAAGGTGATTTAAATCAAGTATGCTGTTGGTGTTTTGTTTATTTTATTGATTAATCAAATTTATAAAGCTGCGCATCTCCATAAGAGCTCACAAATAATTAAAAACAGTATACAAAGCAGAAAACCAATACAGCAAAAAAAAACCTGTATAAAATCAGGGGGGAAAAACATATAGCCCAGGTAGTCAACTCCATAACAGTCAATACAGCCACTGCTCTATCTTACTCCCAAGTTGTAATAATAATAGTTGGAAGGGATCTGGAGGTCATCTAGTCCAACCCCCTGCTCAGGCAGGAAACCCTATACCATTTCAGAAAATGGCTGTCCAGTCTCTTAAAAACTTCCAGTGTTGCAGCATTTACAACCTCTGGAGGCAGGTTGTTCCACTGATTAATTGTCCTCACTCTCAGGAAATTTCTCCTTAGTTCTAGGTTGCTTCTCTCCTTGATTAGTTTCCATCCGTTGCTTCTTATCCTGCCTTCAGGTGCTTTGGAGAATAGCTTGGCTCCCTCTTCTTTGTGGCAGCCCCTGAGATATTGGAACACAGCTATCATGTCTCCCCTCGTCTCTCTCTTCATTAAACTTGACATACCCAATTCCAGCAGCCGTTCTTTATATGTTTTAACCTCCAGTCCCCTAATCATCTTTGTTGCTTTTCTCCGAATCTTTCTAGAGACTCAACATCTTTTATACATCATGGTGACCAAAACTGGATGCAGTATTCCAAGTGTGGCCTTACCAAGGCATTGTAAAGTGGTATTAACACTTCACGTGATCTTGATTCTATCCCACGCCTGTTGGCAAAAACCATGTTTTTAAGGCTTTATTTCTCCTAAACCAGGTGACTGCATGTGAATTGGGCTTCAGTTACCATCATCTCTTAACTGAAGCATTGAGATTTATGGTCTGTTTTTTTGCGGGAGGGAGTCATGAGGTTCGGAACGACTAGATGAATTCTACACAGCAGCTAATTGATTTATTACAACAAAGCTGTAAGACCAGGAATCAGGAATGAAAGGGCAGCTCAGCAAATGATGATAACTTTATAACTTTATTGTCACTTTGAATGTACACCAATCAGCATACATCAAAATGAAATTTCGTTGCATACAGCTCTCAAAGGGTCATATACTCCTTGTTCGGGCCCGTTCAAATTTCACATTGTCCATTTTAGTCTCTAGGGAGTGAACGATGGCAAACAGGACAGATGGAAATGGGGCTCCATGTGGATTAGCCCTCAAGTTAGCTTGTATTCTGACAACCTCGCCTTCTTTCCTTTTTCTGATCCTGACTCTTCCACCCTTTCCTTAAAGAGGCCTTGCTTCTTTTTGCCCCTGGAGCACGCTGCTGCCACCGCCGCCACCAACTCCTCCAAAAGCCTCTCTCTCTTCCTCTGGGCCTGCCGACAGCCTCATCCAGTTCCTTCGCTCCATAAGCTCCAGGTCCTCTCCTCCTCTTCCTCCTCTGGAAACAGCCCTGATTTGCAGTAGAATCCATCACTAGGCCAGCAGTCAGATCTTGCTGCTGGTAGAACAAATTCAAACAGCGCCAACGACTTTTAACGGTCTCACCAACAGTTCCAAAACAACTAGAAACTCGCCAGGCCAGCAAAGATTTTCGCTCGTATGTCGTATGTTACCTTGCAACACAAGATTTTCTTGAGATAAAACCGTTCCATCAAAGTAGGCAACCTCTTGGCTTCTTAGATGTGGTTACGGTAGTAGGTCTAATTGAAGTAATCCCTGGTTATCAACCTTGGTAGTTTGAGAGCTAGAGTTGGACCATTTTGCCAAGTCTTGATTTATTGTAGAGTAGAGTTGTGGGACGCGGTGGCTCAGTGGGTTAGGGCGCTGAGCTTGTCGATCAGAAGGTCGGCAGTTTGGCGGGTCAAATCCCGAGTGCCGCGTAACAGAGTGTTCCAGCTTCTGCCAACCTAGCAGTTCGAAAGCATGTAAAAGTACAAGTAGAAAAATAGGGACTACGGTGGGAAGGTAACAGCGTTCCGTGCGCCTTTGGCGTCTAGTCATGCCAGCCACATGACCACGGAGACGTCCTCGGACAAGCGCTGGCTCTTCGGCTTTGAAACGGAGATGAGCACCGGCCCCTAGAGTCGCAAACGACTAGCACGCCTGTGCGGGGGAACCTTTACCTTTAGAGTAGGGTAGAGTGGGGTAGGGTAGAATAGAATAGAATAGAATAGAATAGAATAGAATAGAATAGAATAGAATAGAATAGAATAGAATAGAATAGAATAGAATAGAATAGAATAGAATAGAATAGAATAGAACCGGACCTTGGAGGTCTTCTAGTCCAACCCCCTGCCCAATCAGGAGAACCTATACCATCTCAGGTAACTGTCCAGTCTCTTCTTGAAAATCTCCAGTGATGGAGCGCCCACGATTTCTGTGGGTAAGTTGTTCCATTGGTTGATTGTCCTCACGGTCAGGAAGTTTCTCCTTAATTCCAGGTTGCTTCTCTCTTCGTTCAGTTTCCAACCATTGTTTCTCGTCCTGCCCTCTGGTGCTCCGGTGAACAACCTGACCCCCTCTGCTTTGTGGCAGCCCCTCAGATACTGGAACACTGCTATCATCTCTCCTCTATTTCTTCTTTTTGTTAGACTGGGCAAACCCAAGTCCCGCAGCCGTTCTTTGTACGTTTTGGTATCCAGGCCTTTGAGTTTATCAAGGAAGGTTATTTTATTTCCAGCGTTGTTGGTTTTTATTTCCCTTTTGTTCCTGTATTGAGTAAGCTCAGAACCCTGACCCTTCTCAGCAACACAAAACAGAATAAAATACCAAATTTTGCTTCCTGTAGGTTCTGCGCCTTGGCATGTCAGACTTTTTATCTGTTGAGAACCAAATATATACTCAGAAAGAAAGGCTGATTGATGAGTTAGGAAGAAAAAAAACTGTAGCTTAAGCACAGAGGTTCCAATGTCATTCTGTAATTTCATGGTAAGGATTGTGGGGGTAAAATAATCTTTCTCTGAAGCCTTCAAGAGCTACTGATCACTAGATGTGTGGGCGGGTTGGTTGGGAGTTATCCTTCTATGATTGTGAAAACATTTGCAAGTTGGGAATTGAGCAGCTGCAAAGTCCCAAGGACCGGTAGTCCTTGACTTACAACAGTTCATTTACTGACCCAGGTTGAAACAGCGCTGAAAAAAGTGACTTGTGATCGTTTTTCACACTTAGCTAGCATATAGATAGTCCCCAACTTGCAACCTTTTGTTTAGTGACCATTCAGAGTTACTGTTTTTCACACTTAAACAACCGTTGCAGTGTCCCCCATGGTCCCGTGATCAAAATTCAAGACGCTTGGCAACTGGCTCATACTTAATGACGGTTGCAGTGTCCCCAGGGGGGGTCATGTGATCCCCTTTTGCAACCTTCTGACCAGCAAAGTCATCGGGGAAGCCAGTTAACTGTCGTGTTGCCAACTTAACAACTGCAGTGATTCACTTAAGAACTGTGGCAAGCAAGGTTGCAGAACGGGGCAAAACTCATTTAATCAATGTCTCACTTAGCAACAGAAACATTGGACTCAGTTGCGGTTGTGAGTTGAGGATTGCCTATATTTAACAAGCACCAGGCTCAGACAATCGGAGATATCCCCAGTGCACACAGTAAATCATCCTAGAAATATTCTCCAGAGCATATCCTGGAGTCAGAGGTTCAAATGTTATTTTCTCCAAAGACCTTGCAAGTCCCTGATCTCTGTTACCAATGTTATAACTATAATAAAAGACCTGCGCTTGACCTCTAGGTGTTTTTTTTTTTACATTGGTCTTTTAATTACATGGAAACAGAGTCACATAGCAGAAAAAGCATACGATTTAGAAAACTGGAAATGTTTCTTCTCGTTTCCTTCCCAGATCTTCTGAGTATTAAAATCCCAGATTTTTCAAGCCAAAATGGGAAGTCTGGAAAATGCATCAAGCGGTTGGAAAATTATCACCTAAACCAGGGGTCTGCAACCTTGACAACTTTTAAGACTTGTGGACTTCAACTCCCAGAATTCCTCAGCCAGCTGAAGTCCACAAGTCTTAAAGTTGTCAGGGTTGCAGACCCCTGATCTAAACCATCTATTGTTCAACAGGATGATACACACAAGATAAGGTGAAAGTGTAATGTTGTAGGGAAAGTCTAAAGTCGTACTCGTGTCTTAATTTTTCCTCCAAGGAACAAAGGACAAGGTGCCTGAAATTACTGCACATAATTTCAAAAATAGTGCTTTGCAAACCTTTTGACACTAGTGCAAGAAACGCATACTCATCTGCTAGGATCACCGTATGCTACCGTCATTCAGGCAGACAAAGCTTGCATGTGGATTGCACATGGCTTTAGGAATTATTTATTTATTTATTTATTTATTTATTTATTTATTTATTTATTAAATTTATATACCGCCCTGTTCCCGTAGGACTCGGGGCGGTTTACAAGGAAAATTAAAAGCATATACAGGCAGTCTTTGATCCTAAAATGAAAGGATGTCTGAATCGCAGAATAAGGTATGGGTATGATGACGCAGTGGCTCAGTGGGTTAGGACGCTGAGTTTGTCGATCAGAAGATCGGCAGTTTGGCGGGTCGAATCCCGAGTGCCGCCTAACAGAGTGAGCGCCTGTTACTCGTCCCAGCTTCTGCCAACCTAGCAGTTCAAAAGCACGTAAAAATGCAAGTAGAAAAATAGGGACCACTACGGTGGGAAGGTAACAGCATTCCGTGCGCCTTTGGCGTCTAGTCATGCCGGCCACATGACCACGGAGACGTCCTCGGAACAAGCGCTGGCTCTTCGGCTTTGAAACGGAGATGAGCACCGGCCCCTAGAGTCGGAAACGACTAGCACGCATGTGTGGGGGAACCTTTACCTTTACCTATGATTTTAGACTTACCCTACAACATTCATTTTCACCTATCTTGTGTGTATCGTCCTGTTGAACAATGGATGGTTTAGATATTTTTCCAACCTCTTGAAGCATTGGGCATATACTTTCCAGACTAGTAAAACAGGAACAGGTTATTCCCCCCCACCAATAGCTTAACAGGGAGCCCGCTTTTCATTTTTTGCTTCCTTTTTTCCCCTCTGAAGGTTGCAGAGTCTGGTGATCTACCAGCTCCACAGGGGATAAAGTGAAAAGCTCATTTGTTGCTCATTTGTGGTCTTTCTGCATTTTGGAGAAGATTTTAAGATGCAAAATATTTGTCTGCGACACCATGATCTGGGGATTACCCAGGAGCCAGAAAAATTGGGGGGTGGGGAGGGAATGATAGTTCTGGAACATACAGATGGAAATATAAAGCAAGAGACATAAATTGCACAGAATTGGGTAGAAGTTGAATTAGAACTACAGGTAGTCTCTACTTACAAGAGTTCATTTAATGACCGTTCAGAGTTACAACAGCATAGAAAACAGGAACTTAACGACCATTTTTCACCCAACTGTTGCAGCATCTCCATGGTCATGTGATCAAAATTCAGATGCTTGGAAACTGACTCATACTTACAACCGTTGCTGCCTTCGAAGATCATGTGATTCCCCTTTTGCAACCTTTTGCCGAGCAAAATCAGTGAGGAAGCCATATTCACTTAACAGCTGGGTTGCTAACTTAACAACTGCAGTGATTCACTTAACAACTGTGCCAAGAAAGGTCGTTAAATGGGGCAAAATTCCCTTAACAAATATCTCACTTAGCAACAGAAATGTTGGACTCAATTGTCTTAAGTTGAGGACTACCTGCGCAGGTAGATCTCTCATTGATTTGTAGGATTTTTGACTTCCAATTGCTTTAACAGTAGCAATTTGGGGCGCTAACATGGAAATCGATTTCCATAGTAATATAGATCCAGGTTTGTGTTAGTGGATATGATTAACCCCAGCCTGTGGCACATAGGACTCAATAGCTATCCCCTCTTCCCCATATATTACCAATATTCCTTGGGTTTCAAAGAGTAAATCTCAGCCCACTATAAGCACATGCCAACCTCCGAAATACAAAATTAAGAACTAGCCATTTTGTGTAAATTGCTGCAGGCCATGTAACTAACAGTGTTAGTCCAAATCTCTTATGTTTCTGCAAATAGCTAAACTGCCTTAGAAAGGTTTTCGAGAACATTGCTACTTATACAGTAGATGCAAATCCAGTGGTTCATTGACCACTATAAAATTGGTAAGTTGGTTGGCAACTTGAAACCCTAGCTCAGTAAAATGTCTTTGTTTCTTTCAACAGGAATCGTATTACCAGCCGCGGACCCTTGAAAAACATGCAGATAGCATCCTTGCGCTGGTGAGTGTCTCCTCCATTTCATTTTGGGAAGAGGGAGGGGAAAAAAAACCGCACAGTCTAGAGCAGGGGTAGGCAACCTTGGCTCTTTTATGACTCGTGGACTTCAACTCCCAGAATTCCTGAGCCAGCATGGCTCAGCTTGGAAACCTCTCCCTTTCCTCTCAGCAGGGCTGGCTCAGGAATTCTGGGAGTTGAAGTCCACGAGTCATAAAAGAGCCAAGGTTGCCTACCCCTGCTCTAGAGTGATTGGAACACATTTGTGTTTCTGCAAGTCACGTTCAGGACTGGTCTTCCTCAAAAGGAGAAAAAGGCCTTGTTTTCTTTGGCATCCTTTTTCCCTGTATGGAATAGCAATAGCACTTAGACTTATATATACTGCTTCACAGTGCTTTACAGGCCCTCTCTAAGTGGCCTACAGAGCAGCGTATTGCCTCCCCCAACAATCCGGGTCCTCATTTTACTGACCTCGGAAGGATGGAAGGCCGAGTCAGCCTTGAGCTGGTCAGGATTGAACTGCTGACAGTGAGCGGAATTAGCCTGCAATACTGCATTCTAACCACTGCTCCACCAATAACACAAATACTCCTTGGCTTGTGATCACAATTTAGCCCAAATTTTCCGTTTGCTCAGCAAGGCAGTTTTTAAGTGAGTTTTGCCCCATTTTACAGCCTCTCTTGCCACAATTGTTAAGTGAATCGCTGCAGTTGTTAAGTTAGAACGTGGTTGTTCAGTGAATCTGGCTTCCCCATTGATTTTGTTTGTCAGAAGGTTGCAAAAGGGGATCACATGATCCTGGGACACTGCAGCCATCATAACTACACGCCAGTTGCCAAGCGTCTTGAGTTTTGATCACATGACCGTGGGGATGCTGCAATGGTCACTTTTTTCAGTGCCATTGTAACTTTGTATGGTCACTAAATGAATGGTTGTTAGTCAGGGACCACCTGTATAGCATATCAGAGAATGATACTTTAACTATTTCGTGTCAGACCCTTCCTCCGGGCTCTACACTTCTGTGCAGGTTTTACAGCTGTTAAGCCTTCAAATGACCTCTATCATCCTTGGGTTAGAATGATAGCATCTTCTCTTAGATCTCATTTGTAGCTGACTAGATGGTGAAATCATTAAATGCTTTAGTCTCCTTAAGGGAGCCATTGGACTGTATATTATATGAGATGCTTTGAATGTCTGCTGCCCCTTTTGTTTTGTTCTTTGTATTTATTTATTTGAGAGCCAGTTTGGTCTAGTGCAGGGGTAGGCAACTTTGGCTCTTTTATGACTCGTGGACTTCAACTCCCAGAATTCCTGAGCCAGCTATGTTGGCTCAGGAATTCTGGGAGTTGAAGTCCAGGAGTCATAAAATTTAATTTAATTTAATTTATTAATATTTCTATACCGCCCTTCTCCCGAAGGACTCAGGGCGGTGTACAGGGCATAAAAGAGCCAAGGTTGCCTACCCCTGGTCTAGTGGTTAAGGCACCCGGCTAGAAACCAGGTGAGAATCAGTTCTAGTCCCACCTGAGGCGTGAAAGGCAGCTGGGTGACTTTGGGCCATTCGCTTTCTTTCAGCCCAGCCCAGCCTACCTCACAGGATTGTTGTTCTGGAGAAAAGAGGAGGAGGAGGAGGAGGAGGAGGAGGAAAGAGCATTATGTATTTTTGCCGCCTGGTTTATAAAAATAATAAAGGTGGGCTAAATTAAAAAAAAAAATAGGGGGCTTCTATTATGAAACAGGGACTGCATTGAGTTCTGCCACCGTATTCTGCAGGGGAGTGAAGGAGAGCCGACGTCCGTTCCAGAGAGATCCGCTTTCTACCCCTTGGAATATTGCCTGCTTTATTTAGGGAAGCTGTTGAAGAGAAGCCAGGACTCATTAGGAGCACAATGAAAGCATGTTTACTCACAATACAGTCCCTGGTGGTTTTTCAGGAGTAGCTATGGGTACACCTTCTCTGAGCAATATCGTTCTTTCCAGCCTCGGTTCCCTGTTGGTTGCAGCCACTCTGCTTTCTGTAGCCTTCTCGGCTCTGTTTCTGCTGCTTGCCACCCAGCTCGTCTCTCGGGGCACACAAGCACACCCCGGCTTTGCAAAGATTCTTGGAAACGTTGGTTCTCTGTGTAACTCACCCCCTCCCTTTGCTCTGTCCTTGCAGGCTTCCGTGCTGTGGTCCATTTCCTATTACTCCTCCCCGCTCGCTGTGTTTTACCTGTACAGAAAAGGTATGGGCTGCTGGTCCTGTGTGATTCCTTTGGGTGTTCAGAGGCTGCCTCTCTGCTCCATAGCTGTAGGTTGGTTATCCTTTGGGTGCTCTGCTCCCCTTCAGGAGGGGGTCAGGGGTCACATCTGGTGGCCACTGCAGGTCATCCAGTCGGGGGCTGCTGTTCTGGACAGGCTTTGTGACTTGGAAACGATGCTGGGAGACACACAGCCTCATGGTCCTGTATTCAGGTAGCCCTCGGCTTACAGCCACAGTTGAGCCCAACGTTTTTGTTGCTAAGCGAGTCATCAGTTAAGTGAGTTTTGCCCCATTTTACGCCCTCCCTGCCCACAGTTCTTGAGAGAATCGCTGCAGTTATTACGTTAAGTAGCACAGCCGTTAAGGGAATCTGGCTTCCCCATTGAGTTTGCTTGTCAAAATGTTGCGAAAGGATTGCATCTCTCTCTCTCTCTCTCTATCTCTCTCTCTCTCTCTCTCTCTCTCTCTCTCTCTCACACACACACACACACACACACACACACACACACCGGGAGACCGCGACCATCATAAATATACTGCTCAAAAAAATAAAGGGAACCCTTAAACAACACAATGTACTGTATTTAATAGTAGGATGTCTTATTTTGTGTTCCCTTTATTTTTTTGAGCAGTATATAAGCCACTTGCCAAGTGACCGTGGGCATGCTGCAACGGTTGTTCAGTATGGAAAACTTTGAAAAATGGCCACTAAACGAAAAGTTGCAAGTTAAGCATTACCTGTATATTATCTATGCTGCCAGAAGTCACCCATTAAGTCACCCGGCATTTGCAGGCCGATTTAAGAAAGATGTCTGATACCTTGGACCTCTGCCACCCATCAGGGAAGGCAGGAGAGGATTGCATCATCATGGCCTGAGATGGGTGGATCAAGCAGTCTCTGGACCAGGGGATGCTTTGAATGAAGTTCTGCTAACTCATCGCTGCCTTGATTGCCGGTTCTTTGCTTTGGCTTTGCCTCAAGGCCACGATTGATGGGCGGGATGCCTACTTGGCTATCCCCAAACCTTCTCCCAGAGCTCTTCCTAAATTACACCAGAATGGAAAAAAATGAGAAACATGGGGAAACACTCCCTTAAAGAGATCATGCTTTCTTTATCAAGCTCAGCTCCGAGTTCCATGTAGTTTCCTTGGCAAATAATACTGCTTTGCCACTGCCTTCTTCCAGGATGGTTTTTCAGCTTCTCTGAGGATTTCCTTGTGGTCTCCTGTCCAAGTACTAACAAGGCCGGACCCTGATGGGCTTTTCAAAACCAGCCGGGATCAGCTCAGTTCTGCCACTTAGCTGTGTTTTGATTTGTGCTGAGATACCTCAAATTAAATGTAATAAGGTAGATTTCCTAGCTTCTGCTGCCCCCCCTTTTTTTGGCGGGGGGGGGCCCTCTGGAGCATCACTCAGATTAAAAAAAATATCATCTTTGGCCCAAAACAGAAGGCACCATCCTACAACACAATGGCTTCTCGGCCATTGGACTTTTTTTTTTACAAAAGGTGCCTTTCCTTTCAGAACACAGAGAATTTAGGCTGAGCTGATTCTTAATTTGGAAACCGAGAGAACGGCTCTTTGAGATAAGATTTGCAAAACGGAGCACCTTCATCACAGGAAACAAGACCCTAATTTCCGTTATATTTCCTTTCCTTTATATTTTTCAAAGGTAGATGTGTATGGGGGCCTCTTGCCTTTTCCTAGAAAGTTCTTTCAGATGACCAGGCAGCTGTAATTCAATGGCAAGCAAAAGCCTCACCGTGAGGATTGGGTAGTGAATGTCACAGAGCATGTACGTGCCTTGAAAATGTTTATTCAGAACTCCTATTTTATCACAAAAATCTGCCAATATTACCAGACACACATTTTAGCGGGATACGTGGAATATCTTGATCCACCACTTAGCCAATATCTTGTAACACAGCTAGTCCTCAACTTACGACAACAGTTGGAACAGTCAGAATTTCCATGGCTAAGCAAGGGAACCGGAAAGTGAGTTGTGCCCAGTTTTATGATCTTTTCCCTCATGGTTGTTAAGTGAATCGCTGCAATCATTAAGTGAATCTGTCTTGCCCCCTTGACTTTGTCAAAAGCCAGCTGGAAAGGCTGCAAATGGTGATTACATGACCCTAGGACGCTGCAACCATCATAAATACAGGCGGGTTGCCAAGCACTAATTTTGATCGTGTAACCTTGGGGATGCTGCGACAGTCATAAATGCGAGAACTGGCTGTAAGTCACTTTTTTCAGTGCCTTGTAACTTCCAGTGGTCATTAAATGAATGGTTGTAAGTCAAGGACTACCCGAATAGAAAAGAATTCTTTAATGGCCAAGTGTGAATGGGCACACAAGAAATTTGTCTCCAGTGCATAAGCTCTCAGTGTACATAGGAACAACAGAGTGATAGGTCACCGATCATAAATCATGGTTACTTTCATTAATCATAGGATACAAACAACAAGTGATAAATCATAAGATACCAATAGGAGAAGGTAGTAGGGAAGATGAGAAGGATAATAGCAGTAGTGCCTACTACAGGGATAAATACCTTTAGGCCTAAGACAGTGGTGTAGGAATTAAGCATTCAGCAGAGGGAAAGAACTATCTGTACTTAGAAACTACTACAGTAAATAAGTAAATGAACCATTATTGCTGGCATGTGTTAGTTATTTTTAATGCCTCCCAAGGCAGTGTAAAATCAGATAAAATCAACACATCATATACAGCCAAAACTAAAGCAAGATCTTTTGGGGTGGGTGGGGGGATGGGGGAGAAAGCATGCAGATTATTATGGTCCATTGAATCAACTCTGATTCTTTATGACTTGCAAGAAGTCCCTGCTGTTTTCTTAGCAACATTTTTTCAGAGGTTTTGCTTTCTTCTTCCTAGAATTGAGAGAGGGGGAACTGGCCCAAAGTCACTCAGCCGGCTGGCTTTCATGCCCAGGGCAGGACTGGAACTCACAGTATTCTGGATTCTAATCCAGCGCCTTTAACCGCTCTGCCAAACTAGCTTGCTTTTTACTTTGGTAAAGGTAAAAGGTAAAGGTTCCCCCGCACATGCGTGCTAGTCGTTTCCGACTCTAGGGGCCGGTGCTCATCTCCGTTTCAAAGCCGAAGAGAGCCAGCGCTTGTCCGAGGACGTCTCCATGGTCATGTGGCCGGCATGACTAGACACCAAAGGCGCACAGAACGCTGTTACCTTCCCACCATAGAGGTCCCTATTTTTCTACTTGCATTTTTACGTGCTTTCGAACTGCTAGGTTGGCAGGAGCTGGGACGCGTAACAGGCGCTCACTCTGTTGCGCGGCACTCGGGATTCGACCCGCCAAACTGCCGACCTTCTGATCGACAAGCTCAGCGTCCAAAAACCACCATAGAAATGGGCAAAGAACTGAAAGACCAAAGAGGGAGAAAATATACAAACCGTAACTCCAAAAACATAACCAAGGGTCAGACGTCAAACCCAACTTACAGGAGCGGAATTCCTCTGGGCGAAATCAGGAGAAATCCAAGCTCTGAGATTTTTTCAAGAAGAAAGTTGGGAATTCAAAACAGAAGAATTCACTGGCCCCGTGAAAAGTCACTCTTCCACAGATTAGACGTCAGGCAGGTTTTCTTTTCAGGTAGCTATTTGTCATAGTTTGATACATGAAGGTAGAACAGAGGTTTGTCACAAGTCTCAGGAAGGCGGGAAAAAGCGTGCGCCTGAGGGGTCCTTGACGCTCTCTCAGCTTGGTGGTTTTCTTGCAGACGTTTCATTAGCCAAACTAGGTAACGTCATCGTTGGCAGTAGGGAGTGGGGGGGTTGGCTTTTCACTATCAGTGATGATGTCACCTAGTTTGGGTAATGAAACCCTTTCAAGAAAACAACCAAGCTCAGAGAGCAACAAGGACCCCTTCATTTCAACCCTGAGATACGTATTCTCCTTTATTGGTAGAAACTTTTCTCCAAGGTATGTGGGCCTCTGAAACGTTGCCCTTTGAATTGTCTCAGAAACAAAATGGATCCCTACAAAAGGGGTAGAATAATAGCGTATAATAGAGATATCGTTCCCAGTTCCAATCAGTAGTGTAACATCCATCTCTCGTCCTCAGACATAACCAACGTACACGTTGCTTAGGTAGGGCTCTCTCAATCCAGCGGCCAGGTCTGAGGTTCAGTTAGCCATAACCACAATTTGAGTCCACAATTTCCATTGCTAAGTGAGACAGTGGTTAAATGAGCTTTGCCCCATTTTACGAACCTTCTTGCCACATTTGTTAAGCGAATCGCTGCAGTTGTTAAGTTAGCTGCACGGTGGTTAAGTGGATCAGGCTTCCCCATTGACTTGTCAGAAGGTCACAAAAGGTGATCACCGGACCCCAGGACGCTGCAACCGTCATAAATATGAGGCAGTTGCCAAGCATCCGACTTTTGATCACATGATCATGGGAATTCTGCAACAGAACATTAAGCATTATTATTATTATTAATAATTTTATTTGTATACCGCCCTTCTCCCGAAGGACTCAGGGCGGTGAACAGGGCAGTACATGTTAAAAGACAAAATACAAAAATTAAAAGAGATTAAACAAAATGCCCACAACTCTTAGAATAGGTTACAACACATTAAAAGTAATAAAACCCAACCCCATTCCATCAGGCCAGGCCAGCTTGTTCGAAGAGATAAGTCTTTAGATCTCGCCGGAAGGAGCGCAGGTATGAAGAACGATCACAAGGTCAGTTTTTTCAGAGTCATTCTAACTTTGAATGGTCACAAAATGCATGGTTGTAACTCAAGGACTACCCGTATCAGCTTACAATGATAAAAGACACTCCAAAAATACTTGTGTTTCTAAAGATGGATATACAAGATATGTAGCTTCATCATTAGTGGTGTTCTTTTTTTATTTTTTATGGAAAGCTCATTTGACACAGACTTCTCAGTGGTGTCACCTTTGATTGTCTTTAATTCCTCATCTTAACGGCTAGGTTAAATCATTCCTTTAACTGCAAATTAGCAAATACATTCTGCGGTTTTTGCAACATCAAAATCATCTTCCGCCTGGTTTCTTTACGGAACGGGATTGTAACATATAGGTGGATTGATGGGTAACGATTTTACGGAACGGGATTGTAACATACAGGTGGATTGATGGGTAACGATTTTCCTCTTAAAGATGTGAATGCTATTTTGAAGTGTATTCCAAAATGGTAGAGTTGGACCATTTTTTAGGATGAGGAATAGCCAAGAAAGTTATATATTGCATTTTATCTTAGCTCGCTGAAAGTACATTTCATTCACCTCAGTTCTCATCCGGCTGGCTGGAAAGTCATAGAGTTGCCATCCTAGAACATCCAGAGGGCAGATTAGGGAAGTCAGTAATCAACCCCTCTCTTCCTGTTTAACAAAAAAAAATTGCATTCTTAACCTTTGATGTGTCAACTGCTCATTCTGAACTCCTTCCCTATCTTCTCCTTTCTTTCCAGGGTATTTAACCATGCCGAAAGTTGTTGCTATTTCTCACTATGCCGGGACCATGCTACTACTCTTGGCTGGGATTGCCTGTCTAAGAGGTGTGCTTTGAGGGGTCTGGGTGGTGGATGGTGGGTCTGTGACTTCAGGAAGCCATACTTTGACTAGGTTTAGAAATAAGAGATTTCTGTGCTTATTCAGTTCTAACTTCTCTTCATGGTAATAATACAGGTAGTTCGTGACTTACAATCATATTCGGGAAGAGAATTTTAATCACTAAGTGATGCAGTCATTAAGCCAAACATCATGGGAGCAGACCTGATTTTACAACCATTTTTTACCATGGTCTTTAGGCGAATCCCATGTTCATTAAGTGAATCTGTCTTCTCCAATTGACTTTGTTGTTGGAGGTTGGCTGGAAAAGTTGCGAAATGCGATCACATAACTGCAAGACGCTGCTACAGTCATAAAGAGCCTTGGTGGAGCAGTGGGCTAATGCCTCCTTAAGTAACACCAGCTGCCTGCAATTAGTGCAGGTTCGCATCCCACCAGGCTCAAGGTTGACTCAGCCTTCCATCCTTCCGAGGTAGGTAAAATGAGGACCCAGATTGTTGGGGGCAATTAAGCTGACTTTGTAATAATGCCGCTTGGGGGAGGTGTGAAAGCCCTAATAAGCAGGCTTATACATAGAATGAAGGCTACTGCTAAGTTTGTAAGCCGCCCTGAGTCTTCGGAGAAGGGCGGGATATAAATGGAATTAAAATAAAAATAAAATAAAAAATAAATGTGAGCCGCTTGGCAATCGCCCAAATTGTGACAGGACCACAGGGGTGGTGTGACGACAGCTGTACCTTTTGAGGAGGGGTCATGAGTTACTTTATCCGAACCATTGTTAATCAAGTTGTCATAAATCAAGGACTGCCTGTAAAAGCAAGCCCGGGAGAAGCTTCTGTTCTAAACCTCAGCAGTGAAGGGAAGGGGAGAGATAACACAACTCTCTGGTGCAATAAATCAGGAAGCGAGGCGACCTGTTCAAATGGCAACAGGTTTAACGCTCTCTACAAGAATCTGAACTGCTAACCGTCAAAGCAAATTGGCCGCAAATAAGAGCCAATGGAATTTCAAGGTGGGCTGGACTTAGATCTCTTGTGGGCACGAAGGGACTCGAGACTGATGATGCATTTGACCCCTCTCTCAGCCTCAGCCTGGTCATCTCTACTACATCACTAGAGACAACATTGATAGAAATAATAATAGTTGTGGTTGTTATGAGGATTGAAGGGTTGAGGAGGGATTCAAAGGGAAATGAAGTAGCACCACATGGGTCTCCTGGGTGGGAACCCTGAGCAAAATGGTGCATTTAGGGCCTCAGTCACTGAAAGGGTTCCGGCTTCTTTTCAGGCATCGGACGCTGGACGAACCCTCAGTACATCCATTTCATTACTGTCCTTGAAGATGCTCACCGGTATGGCACACCTGAACACAAGGTAAGAGGAGCTGTGGTTACGTGTTATTCGTGTCGTGTATGAAACTATTAGGGACGCGGTGGCTCAGTGGGTTAGGACGCTGAGCTTGTCGATCAGAAGGTCGGCAGTTTGGCGGGTCGAATCCCGAGTGCCGCATAACAGAGTGAGCGTCTGTTACTCGTCCCAGCTTCTGCCAACCTAGCAGTTCGAAAGCACGTAAAAATGCAAGTAGCAAAATAGGGACCACTACTGTGGGAAGGTAACAGCGTTCCGTGCGCCTTTGGCGTCTAGTCATGCTGGCCACATGACCACGAAGACGTCCTCGGACAAGCGCTGGCTCTTCGGCTTTGAAACGGAGATGAGCACCGGCCCCTAGAGTTGGCGGCTCCCAGTTTTTCCTTTTGTGAGGGAACCGGTTCCAAGTGGCTCTTTCACTGTTTCAGGTTGCTGACCCCTGGTCTAGTTCATTGAGAAGGTTCTCTGAACCTAGAAAGGGGAACTGTCCAAGCAGTCTAAACAAGGAAGGTTATTTTGTGACCGTCCGCGATAAAGAAGGGTACTGACTTCAGAGGTTGCATTAATCTCATACCACATGTTCTTTCTCATCCTTTTCTCTTTTCTGATTATGCCTCACAGAAGAAACTTGCCGGCTACAATTTTGACTTCAGGAGCTGGCCTGTAGACTTTCGGTGGGACGAGTTCACGAGTCGGTGAGTTGACAGCGGGGAATAATTCTGTTCTGTCCTTCATTTTTGGTTGTCTCCTCTCCTTTCAAGTAGTGACAGAAAACTTGGCTGGGGTTGACAAAATGTATTATAGGGTGACAAATGTGAATTGAATGGAAAAATGCAGAGGAAAGTTGGCTGTTGCAGACATTGTATGTTTGTATGCATAGAGTAGGTAGGGATTTACATATTAGCTAATCCTTCCTTCCTGACTCCTTGCCTTCTCCATCTCTTTTTTTTTTCCTTCTTTCCTTCCTTCCTGCTTCCCTGCCTTCTCCAACTCTTTTTTTCCTTCTTCCTGCCTGCCTCCCTGCCTTCTCCATCTTTTCTTTCTTTCTTTCTTTCTTTCTTTCTTTCTTTCTTTCTTTCTTTCTTTCTTTCTTTCTTTCTTTCTTTCTTTCTTTCTTTCTTTCTTTCTTTCTTTCTTGCCTGCCTGCCTGCCTGCCTGCCTTCTCCATCTCTTTTCCTTCTTTGCTTCCTTCCTTCCTGCCTCTCTGCCTTCTCCCTCTCTTCTTTTCCTTCTTTCCTTTTTCTTTCTTTCCTTCCTTCCTTCCTTCCTTCCTTCCTTCCTTCCTTCCTTCTTCCCTGCCTTCATCTCTTTTTTTTTTCCTTCCTGCCCGCCTCTCTGCCTTCTCCCTCTCTTCTTTTCCTTCTTTCCTTTTTCTTTCTTTCCTTCCTTCCTTCCTTCCTTCCTTCCTTCCTTCTTCCCTGCCTTCATCTCTTTTTTTTTTCCTTCCTGCCCGCCTCTCTGCCTTCTCTCTCTCTTCTTTTCTTTCCTTCCTTCTATGGCTGCCTAACTTTTTTGTGCTATATCTGGCCATTTGTTATAAATTTTGCATCAGCCAATATGTACTCCCTCTGGATGATATATATGCCATTCTTTATTCTCCCAGTGTTCTCAGCAATCCCTGGACAATGCACTCAGTGATCTGGCTTTCATGTGCTTTCTCTGTTGGTCTTGAAAGAAAATACACACAATCTTTCCCCTTGGGAGTTGAATTAAACAGTTTGGTCATACTTGCAGGTCAGATTCAAGGAATGTCTCCTTGTTGCAGTCAGAACCAAAGCATCGAAGTGCAGTCAATGGTTTTCTCCATGCGATCAAGAAGCTTCCCTGCCAAATTGCCAGGTATATGTCTTGTCTTGCTCCTGTTTTAGGCTTTGCAAAGCAGGTTAAACAGGGCTGAGGACACAAGGAAATTATATAATTTAAGGCAGATATCAAAGACTATTTGAACTGATGGACATCTTCACAATGTAATCAATGACAAGGGATAATGAGCAGGTGCATCAGTTATGCTTTATAAAAGCCAAAGAACTTGGAGAGGAATTCTTTTCATGCTTATAGAGGAGATGATGGAGTATTAGTTACTGCTCTGCATTATTCGTTGACTTCATTGGGACTGGGGAAGCTTTATTTCTCCAGTGAAGCTCCGAAAATTGTGAGCTGACTCAAACTGAGTTGCAAAAGAAGCTGTCCAGTTTCATTTAAGTCTTACAAATAATGCACTGAACATAGCAAACATTATACAATCAAGGGAATATTGTGATTATTCAGAGATGTCCAAGATAACCACCGTTATAACATGATATGTATGTACCTGCATTGCTCCCTACTACTTTCAAAAACAAGAATGCTTAGTTTAAAAATGAGGCAGGTTTGCCTTTGCTGCGAAGTCCTGATAAATTGATCTCTTTGGAAAATTATTGTGAGCTGTGGAATAAGAAGAGAATTAGAACGGAACGGAACAGAACAGAACAACAGAACAGAACAACAGAACAGAACAGAACAGAACAGAATAGAATAGAATAGAATAGAATTCTTTATTGGCTAAGTATGATTGTACAGTCAAGGAATTTGTCTCTGGTGCATAAGCTCTCAGTGTACATACAAGCAACAAGTGATAAATCATGATCATAATCATAACATAAATTCATCATAAATCATAAGATACATATATCACAGGATACTCTACAATCAATCAACATAAACCATAATAGGGTACAAAATAAAAGCAATCTGTCAAGAGATCTTCATAGCTTGACACCAACATAAATCATGAGATACAAACAACAAAGTTATAGTCATAAGAAGCTAAGGAAATAGGCAATAGAAACGATGAGAAAGATAATAGTAATACAGCCCTACTAGGTAGTTTGACATCCCAGAGCATAAGACTTTGGGTTGTTTAGCAGAGTGGTGGCATGGGGGAAACAACTGTCTTTGTGTCTGGTTATTTTGGCGTGTAGTTCCCTACAGTATTGTCTTGAGGGAAGAAGTTGAAACAGTTTACGTTTCACAGGATGTGAAGGTTAAATGATTTGAGGTTTTCTGTGAGGTTATGGAACTCCTAGAATAAACTTTGGCAGGGAGATTGCACAGTGCTGAGACTCCAGTCCTTCATTTTCCCCATGTATTTGTTGATAGCTTTATAGTGGCACATACCTTCGGACGGCGTATGCTCTACCCAGGCTCTGTCTACCTGTTGCAGAAGGCTCTGATGCCCATGTTACTTCAAGGACAGGCTCGGCTGGTGGAGGAAGTGAGTAAATATCAACTAGGAATTTAGGAATCTCAATTCCCAGACTTCTTTCCAGGCAATGTCTCATCCAAACGCAGGTAGTCCTCGATTTAATAACCATTTGTTTATTGACCATTTGAAGTTACAACAGCACTGAAAAAAGTGACTTATGACCATTTTTCACAATGACAGCCGTTGCAGCATTTCCCTCCCTTCCCCCCCCCCCCCCGGTCACATAGACAAAATTCAGGTGCTTAGTAATTTATGAAGGTTGCGGTGTCGGATAGCCATGCGATCCCCGTTTGTGGCCTTCTGACAAGCAAAGCCAATGGGGAAGCCAGATTCATTTTACAACCGTGTCACTAATTTAACCGCTGCAGTGATTCACTTAACAACTGCGGTAAGAAAGGTTGCGAAATGGGGCAAAACTCACTGAAGAACTATCTGGCAAGAGAAATGTTGGGCTCCGTTGTGGTCATAAGTCGAGGACTACCTGTGCAAAAATTAGAAATTAGTTTTTCCTGATTTGTTCCCCCCTATATGCTCCATCCTGTCTCTTTGGGAAGCTTAAAAGAAAGGCAGATGTTACTTCAACCCCAAATCAAGGTTGCCCTTCTCTTTGCAGTACAATGGAAGACGAGCAAAGTTGGCGGCTTGTGACGGAAACGAAATCGACACCATGTTCGTAGATCGAAGGGACACTTTGGAGCCTCAAGGCCGGAAACTAGTGAGTTGACACCAAGTCGTGGTTTAATTCACAAAAACTTTATTGATAAATCCGCCTTAGTTTCTCTCCCACTCGTACTTCACAGTAAGAATGTACCAAAGTTACTAAGCTGCTAAGGAAAGACTTCTATTTCCCCTCACTGACATCAAAATCAAATGGCCTTCAAAGCAGGAACTATTCTTGATCTGTCTTTTATCATCCCATCGGCTCACCGATGTGGGAAAATGCTTGGTTGCCTATATTCATAAATTGTTACTTAATATGGTTGCTTCTTGGAGAAGCTGATCACCTCTGCAATTGTGTGGGAAAGTCACTTGCTTTGCTTTGCTTGAGGCGCCTCATGTTTCCACTTTGAAATTTTCCTCAGCAGCCGGGCAACAGATATCCCTGCCTAATAAACACTGGCAAAATCTAGGTTCAAGCTGTCCTACACTTAGAAGTTGGGCAGGACTTGCTATCAATCTGACTTTCTGTCTGAATACCAGTAAGCTACACTTTACCCTGTCTGAGATGCCTCGTAGAGTTGCCGTGGGGAGTATGCCCCTGAAAGATTGCTTATTTATTTATTTAAAGCATGCATATAGCCACTCATCTTCCCACCAATTCTGGGAGGCTCCCAGTAAGACATTAAAACAACATATAAAATCGTATCATCATAAAATTCAACAGAATAACCAGAGTTGGAAGGGACCTTGGAGGTCTTCTAGTCCCGGGGTCTCCAACCTTGGCCACTTTTAAGACTTGTGGACTTCAGCTCTCAGAATTCCTCAGCCAGCCATGCTGAGAATTGAAGTCCACAAGTCTTAAAAGTAGCCAAGGATTGGAGACCTCTGTCCTAGTCCAAACCAAACCCATGCTCAGTTGGAAGAGACTTAGAGGCTTGCTAGTCCAACCCCCTGCTCAGGCAGGAAACACTAAACAGATTAAAACATTAAAAACAACACTAACCTGGTGCCAAGGCAAACTTCTAATGCACAGTCATCTGACCTTCTCTCAGCGCTTGGGAGGGAAAGCCAGGCCTTCAAAGCTTTACAGAAACCTAGGAGGGTAGAGGCCTGCCCAACTTCAGTGGACAGATTGTTCCATAGGGTTGCTCAATCGCTCAGCGTTCTTGAGAAATCAGGGTAGCGTGCAAATCTAATCAAGTAACAACTGTAGGGAGTTGTGCAAATTAAGTTGATGTTTCCTGGCAGGATAATTTGCGCTCCAGGGCGTCCTGCTGCTGTTGTGGTGAAGGCAAGGCAATCGTCTTCTCAAAGCAGGATCATCTCATCAGCCCTAGGCAACATGGCCACTTTTGGCTGTCCCTGGACAGCAGGGAAGACATTTAATACCTGTAGCCTTTGACTTACAGTAGTTTGTTTAGTGACCGTTCAGAAGTTACGGTAGCACTGAAAAAAGTGATTTATGACCATTTTTCCCCCACACTTAATAACCATTGCAGTATCCCTAGGGTCACGTGATCAAAATTCAGAGGCTTGGCAACTGACTCGTCTTTATGATGATGGTTGCAGTGTCCTGGAATCCTGCGATCACTTTTTGTGACCTTCTGACCAGCAAAGTCAATGGGAAAGCCAGATTAACCGCCGTGTTACTAACAACTGCAGTGGCTCACTTAACAACCGTGGCGATAAGTGGGGCAAAATTTATTTAATAAACTCTCTTACTTAGCATCAGAAATTTTGGGTCCAATTGTGGTTACATGTCAAGGACTACCTGCACCAGAAAACTGCAGTGCCTCTCAAAGGAACACTCAGGTTTCCTAACTGCAATGGCATCCTGTGCTATAGAAAGGTGCTGTAAAGCTTCATAGAGTAGAGGCCGCCAGGTGTTCCACATTTGGGGCACAATTGCCTCCTTTTGAGTAAGAAAAACCTTCCTTTGCATTTGCGGGAAATTTTAAGGTGTCAACTCAAGATCTAGGACCACTGAATGGTGTAAGGCAGACATGTCAAACACAAGGCCCGGGGGCTGGATCCGGCCCGCGAAGTGGTTTCATGTGGCCCGCGAAGCCATCCTGGAAACAGTGAGGGAACGGCCCCCACTGCCTTGGCCCTGGCCCAGAGACCCTCCTTCTGCCAGAGACCCTCAGATCTGTCCCACTCCTGCCCAGGCCCCCATAGGCACCCTTGATGCGAACGATGTAGAGCTGGCCACGCCCACCCAGTAGGCCATATGCACTCTAGCCACGCCCACCCGGTAGGCCACGCCCACCCTGGCCATACCCACCCGGCCCCCTGAGGGCAACCGTAATGCTGATGCGGCCCTCAGTGAAATTGAGTTTGACACCCCTGGTGTAAGGCATTAAGAGACCAAATGAAATGCACAAGATGATTTTATTTTATTTTCTTAAGTAATTCTTTGTTGCCAAACAAAAGCACCCATTGTTTTGTAGATAACTCAACCAAAAATAAACCTATTTGGGGTGGGTGATGGTTGCTCTGTATCTTTCCTGGAGAGATTGGTTGATCTTATTCCCAGGTCCTACAACTGTTTCTCTTAAGGATGATTCCCATCAATATCCCAGTTTTTAGCACTATTTGGGTAGATCCAGCTACTTATTAAGCACAGGATGTTCATAGGCAGGAAGTAGGTGAAAACCTCCTGAATGCTGACTGGTTGCACAGTACATTTCCTGTTGTTTGCATTGCTGGCATGATAAGGTTCCTATTTTTGTTCTTTTCAGGTGATTTGCTGTGAAGGAAATGCAGGCTTCTATGAAGTAGGCTGTATCTCTACTCCTTTGGATGGTATGGTCCATCTCCCTCCATTGCATTATTTTCAAGGAAAAGGACATTTAGATGAATTAATTCGCTATTGATAACAGATTAACCTATCTATTAAGTGTATTTTATGTCCTGGAATTGAATTAAACCAATTAAATTAAATTCTCCTAAAACGATTGCAAGAAAAACTGAAATTCTAAAACATTTCTGGGATTGAGCCAAATTGTGGGATATGTTTTCCATTCATATCCTGCACTAGAATGTAGAAGAGATTTTCTCTGCTAGTTTCTTTTAAATTGCTGGATTTCTTCCCTTCTAGCCTAGTCTGGTGTTAGACTGTCCAGCAGACAATCTCCCTTCATTTTGCACTTACAAAATCCATTTTTAATCTGGAAAAGCGGATGGTGTCTGGATGGCGTCTTAGAAGCAGGGCTATGAAAATTAAGTCACTGGGAGACATCACCCCCAGCCAGAGAAGCAGTTCGGTTGCTTCAGAGCTTTAATTACCATGTTTCCCGGAAAATAAGATCCAACCGGAAAATACCGTATATACTTGAGTATAAGCCGAATTTTTCAGCCCACTTTTTGGGCTGAAAAATTCCACTTCGGCTTATACTCCAGTCAACAAAAAAAACTTACCGAGGACTTGTGCGCGGCCGAGGCTTTGGTGCTTCCGGGATCGCCCGCACCTCTCCCAAGCCACCGCCGTCCGAGACCTGCCGAAGTTTGGGGAGGTTTGGGGAGGTGCGCGCGCACCTCCCCAAACTCCGCGCCTTGCCTGCCTGCTTCTTTCCGCAGCGGAAAGAAGCAGGCAGGCAGGGCGCGGAGGAACGGAGACTTGCCGACGTTTGGGGAGGTTTGGGCGCCTCCCCAAACCTCGGCAGGTCTCCGTTCCTCCGCGCAGACCTGCCGACGTTTGGGGAGGTTTGGGCGCCTCCCCAAACCTCCCCAAACCTCGGCAGGTCTCCGTTCCTCCTGCCGACCTTTGGGGAGGTTTGGGCGCCTCCCCAAACCTCCCCAAACCTCGGCAGGTCTCCGTTCCTCCTGCCGACCTTTGGGGAGGTTTGGGCGCCTCCCCAAACCTCGGCAGGTCTCCGTTCCTCCGCGCAGACCTGCCGACGTTTGGGAAGGTTTGGGCGCCTCCCCAAACCTCCCCAGGTCTCCGTTCCTGTTTGGGGAGGTTTGGGCGCCTCCCCAAACCTCCCCAAACCTCGGCAGGTCTCCGTTCTTCCTGCCGACCTTTGGGGAGGTTTGGGCGCCTCCCCAAACCTCGGCAGGTCTCCGTTCCTGTTTGGGGAGGTTTGGGCGCCTCCCCAAACCTCCCCAAACCTCGGCAGGTCTCCGTTCCTCCGCGCAGACCTGCCGACGTTTGGGGAGGTTTGGGCGCCTCCCCAAACCTCCCCAAACCTCGGCAGGTCTCCGTTCCTGTTTGGGGAGGTTTGGGCGCCTCCCCAAACCTCGGCAGGTCTCCGTTCCTCCGCGCAGACCTGCCGACCTTTGGGGAGGTTTGGGCGCCTCCCCAAACGTCCCCAAACCTCGGCAGGTCTCCGTTCCTGTTTGGGGAGGTTTGGGCGCCTCCCCAAACCTCCCCAAACCTCGGCAGGTCTCCGTTCCTCCGCGCAGACCTGCCGACGTTTGGGCGCCTCCCCAAACCTCCCCAAACCTCGGCAGGTCTCCGTTCCTGTTTGGGGAGGTTTGGGCGCCTCCCCAAACCTCCCCAAACCTCGGCAGGTCTCCGTTCCTCCGCGCAGACCTGCCGACCTTTGGGGAGGTTTGGGCGCCTCCCCAAACGTCCCCAAACCTCGGCAGGTCTCCGTTCCTGTTTGGGGAGGTTTGGGCGCCTCCCCAAACCTCCCCAAACCTCGGCAGGTCTCCGTTCCTCCGCGCAGACCTGCCGACGTTTGGGGAGGTTTGGGCGCCTCCCCAAACGTCCCCAAACCTCGGCAGGTCTCCGTTCCTGTTTGGGGAGGTTTGGGCGCCTCCCCAAACCTCGGCAGGTCTCCGTTCCTCCGCGCAGACCTGCCGACCTTTGGGGAGGTTTGGGCGCCTCCCCAAACGTCCCCAAACCTCGGCAGGTCTCCGTTCCTGTTTGGGGAGGTTTGGGCGCCTCCCCAAACCTCCCCAAACCTCGGCAGGTCTCCGTTCCTCCGCGCAGACCTGCCGACGTTTGGGGAGGTTTGGGCGCCTCCCCAAACCTCCCCAAACCTCGGCAGGTCTCCGTTCCTCCGCGCAGACCTGCCGACCTTTGGGGAGGTTTGGGCGCCTCCCCAAACCTCCCCAAACCTCGGCAGGTCTCCGTTCTTCCTGCCGACCTTTGGGGAGGTTTGGGCGCCTCCCCAAACCTCCCCAAACCTCGGCAGGTCTGCGCGGAGGAACGGAGACCTGCCGAGGTTTGGGGAGGTTTGGGGAGGCGCCCAAACCTCCCCAAACAGGAACGGAGACCTGCCGAGGTTTGGGGAGGTTTGGGGAGGCGCCCAAACCTCCCCAAAGGTCGGCAGGTCTGCGCGGAGGAACGGAGACCTGCCGAGGTTTGGGGAGGCGCCCAAACCTCCCCAAAGGTCGGCAGGAGGAACGGAGACCTGCCGAGGTTTGGGGAGGTTTGGGGAGGCGCCCAAACCTCCCCAAAGGTCGGCAGGAGGAACGGAGACCTGCCGAGGTTTGGGGAGGTGCCCAAACCTCCCCAAAGGTCGGCAGGAGGAACGGAGACCTGCCGAGGTTTGGGGAGGTTTGGGGAGGCGCCCAAACCTCCCCAAAGGTCGGCAGGAGGAACGGAGACCTGCTGACGTTTGGGGAGGTTTGGGGAGGCGCCCAAACCTCCCCAAAGGTCGGCAGGAGGAACGGAGACCTGCCGAGGTTTGGGGAGGTTTGGGGAGGCGCCCAAACCTCCCCAAAGGTCGGCAGGTCTGCGCGGAGGAACGGAGACCTGCAGAGGTTTGGGGAGGTTTGGGGAGGCGCCCAAACCTCCCCAAAGGTCGGCAGGAGGAACGGAGACCTGCCGAGGTTTGGGGAGGTTTGGGGAGGCGCCCAAACCTCCCCAAAGGTCGGCAGGAGGAACGGAGACCTGCCGAGGTTTGGGGAGGCGCCCAAACCTCCCCAAAGGTCGGCAGGAGGAACGGAGACCTGCCGAGGTTTGGGGAGGTTTGGGGAGGAGCCCAAACCTCCCCAAAGGTCGGCAGGAGGAACAGAGACCTGCCGAGGTTTGGGGAGGTTTGGGGAGGCGCCCAAACCTCCCCAAAGGTCGGCAGGAGGAACGGAGACCTGGGGAGGTTTGGGGAGGCGCCCAAACCTCCCCAAAGGTCGGCAGGTCTGCGCGGAGGAACGGAGACCTGCAGAGGTTTGGGGAGGTTTGGGGAGGCGCCCAAACCTCCCCAAAGGTCGGCAGGAGGAACGGAGACCTGCCGAGGTTTGGGGAGGTTTGGGGAGGCGCCCAAACCTCCCCAAAGGTCGGCAGGAGGAACGGAGACCTGCCGAGGTTTGGGGAGGCGCCCAAACCTCCCCAAAGGTCGGCAGGTCTGCGCGGAGGAACGGAGACCTGCCGAGGTTTGGGGAGGTTTGGGGAGGCGCCCAAACCTCCCCAAAGGTCGGCAGGAGGAACGGAGACCTGCCGAGGTTTGGGGAGGTTTGGGGAGGCGCCCAAACCTCCCCAAAGGTCGGCAGGAGGAACGGAGACCTGCCGAGGTTTGGGGAGGCGCCCAAACCTCCCCAAAGGTCGGCAGGAGGAACGGAGACCTGCCGACGAGCCGCGGCCACACAGGGTATTCCTGTGTATTCAGGCTTGCAAAATGGCGGATCGAGCCTCTGCTGGCGGCAGAGGCTTGCAGAACGGCGGATCGGCTTATACTCGAGTCAATAACTTTTTCCAGTTTTTGGGGGTGAAATTGGGGGTCTCGGCTTATACTCGAGTCGGCTTATACTCAAGTATATACGGTAAGCTCTAGTGTCAACGCTGCTAACATCGAATGTTATTGCTTGACAAGAGATGAAGAAGTAGCTATTTCATATGTTAAACTTGCGTATTCCTTTAAGACTTGTGTATTGCTTTAGTTTAAAATTGGGAGGAGGGAAGAGTAGGAATGCACTTTCAAGGCCATTTCTCTCTCTAAAGCAGATAAGGCTTTGCCGGTTCTTCTAAGGCAGGGGTCTTCAAACTTGGCCCTTTTATGACTTGTGGACTTCAACTCCCAGAATTCCTCAGCCAGCGTGCCTGGCTGAGGAATTCTGGGAGTTGAAGTCCACAAGTCATAAAAGGGCCAAGTTTGAAGACCCCTGTTCTAAGGGAAGGGAAACTGATTCTTTAAATTAACTGGAGAATATGATTAATGACAAAATTAGAAAGGTGGAAATTGTGTTTTAATATATTGTGCAAGGGGCGGAGATTTCAGATTCCAACTTCCTTTGAGCAAGCATTTGCCGGTGTATTAGGCTAATAAAGGACTTTTAAGGTAAACAGTGCCTCAGAGTCACTTGAAAAGCCCATAGGTCGGAACCTTAACACCTAGCATGAGTTTTCAGGATGCTCATAAGTCCCACCCTAAAAATAAGCCCCACCCTAAAAATAAGCCCCAGTTAAGGCCGTCAGCCAGACGGACACATTTAGTACTGTATTTCCTCGAAAATAAGCCCTGACCGGAAAATAAACCTTAATGTGTCTTGTGGAACAAAAATTAATATAAAACCCAGTCTTATTTCCGGGGAAACACAATATATACTTGCATGGTCAACCACCTGATGTTTTGTACTTTCGGGTCCTGTCTGGATTTCCTGAACTGAAGTAAGGGAGTGATGGAGACATGTTCTATCACAGCGGTCCCCAGCCTTTGCTGCTTGCTGCCACGGCTGGGAGGGAAGGGAACCGGGCTGCGCGATCAGCAGGCCAGTGTGTGCGCACGCATGCGCAGCTCAATTCACACAAGCGGTGGGCCAATGCGCACCTGCATGCACACCCAGCTCGACCGCAAGTGGAGATGTGTGCGCATGCGCACCAGCCTGCCACTCAAGCAAATCGAGCAGCGCACAGTTTGTGCATGCGCACCAGCCTGCCACTCAAGCAAATCGAGCAGCGCACAGTTTGTGCATGCGCACCAGCCTGCCACTCAAGCAAATCGAGCAGCGCACAGTTTGTGCATGCACTCCAGCCTGCCACTCGCACGGCCTGGTTGCAAATAGGCCACAGCCCAGTAATGGGCAACTGCCCAGGGGTTGGGAACCCCTCTTCTATCATGCTTCTCTGGGCATTGCAGCAGCATAGGGAACTGCTGAATCATGTTCAGGGCAAATCTCCGTACAGTGCTTGGGAAGTTACAGGTAGTCCTTGCTTAATAAGCAGTCACTTAGCAATCATTCAAAGACCTCCCCGGAGCGACTTACCACCCAGTTGCAGAGTTCCAGTGATTGCATTTGGGGCGCTTGGCAACCAGCTCATTGAAGAAAACAAGCTTGCATCACAACTGCGGCTTTTGCTTAACAACCACTGCAACAAAAGTTGTAAGGTCAGGCATGGTCACAACATGCTGATCCGCTGAATGACGGCCACAATTTATGACCATAATTCCAGACTCAATGATGGTCATAAGTCAAGGACTACCTCTATAGTTGCCAAATCATTATACCTGCTTTAGGACCAGGTAGAGTTGATGTTGTGTAAGGATCCTGCTTTCTTTCTTCTTTTTTTAACACTAGATGGCTCCTTCTTCATCATCTCCTGCTTGAGCAGGGGGTTGGACTAGAAGATCTCCAAGATCCTTCGCAGCTCCATTCTGATTGCTTGATGGTTCTTTTTTTTTTGGGGGGGGGGGTAGCTGGGATTCTAGTTATCACTGATCTTTCCTTTCCCAGCTGATTTTTTTTTCCTTCTGTCTTAATAGCTGGATATTCTGTGCTGGGATGGAATCATCCTGGGTTTGCAGGCAGCACGGTAAGTTATTCTGAGATTTATCTCAGATTATTTTTGAGTTCTGCAGTAACTAGTCTCTTAAGAAATCTGATATAGACCTGTCCGTTCAGTAACATATTGGCTGTATTGCAGACCAACGAGCTAATAAACCAAACCAATTAATATTTGGATCAAAAAAATGTAAAAGTATTATTTGCTAGGCTGAAACAACGCTCTTGCTATTTACGTGAAGTAAATGTGAGTAATTCAATTTCCCATTGCTGTCTGCTCTGCCCTGAATATCTTTTGCTTCCTCTTTGAAGAAGCTTAATAATAGTAATTGTTGATCTCTAATGGGAAAACCCAAGAATATTTATCTTTAAAGAGATTCACTCGGACTTATAGAAGACAAGAAAGGTTGAGAGCCCTTAAATACTAAATACTAGCATTTAACAAATGCTAAAATCCAGGGAAATGAAATCAAGCATTTTTTATCTGAGAAATCTAAAAACCTACAGTATATAACGTAGAACAGACATGTCAAACACAAGGCCCGGGGGCCGGATCCGGCCCGCGAAGTGGTTTCATGTGGCCCGCGAAGCCATCCTGGAAACAGTGAGGGAACGGCCCCCACTGCCTTGGCCCTGGCCCAGAGACCCTCCTCCTGCCAGAGACCCTCAGATCTGTCCCACTCCTGCCCAGGCCCCCATAGGCACCCTTGATGCAAACGATGTAGAGCTGGCCATGCCCACCCAGTAGGCCATATGCACTCTAGCCACGCCCACCCAGTAGGCCATGCTCACCCTGGCCATACCCACCCGGTCCCCTGAGGGCAACCGCAATGCTGATGCGGCCCTCAATGAAATTGAGTTTGACGCCCCTGACGTAGAAGAAGGGATCAACCTGTTCTCCAAAGCACCTGAAGGCAGGATAAGAAGCAATAAATGGAAACTAATCAAGGAGAGAATCATCCTAGAACTAAGGAGAAATTCCTTACAGTGAGCACAATCAATCAGCGGAGCAACTTGCCTCCAGAAGTTGTGAATGCTCCAACACTGGAAGTTTTCAAGAAGAGACTGGACAGCCATTTGTCTGAAAGGGTATAAGGCTTCCTGCTTGAGCAAGGGATTGGACTAGAAGACCTCCAAGGTCCCTTCCAAGTCTGTTATTCTGTTACAATGCCCAATATTTATTCTTTGTCCTTCTACAAGAAGAGGAACCAATCAAATCATTTCAGTGGTTTACATATAGCTAGAAATAATGTTTTTTTTCCTCATTTTGGGCATGCACACACATTCTGCAAAATATTAGGTGTTTTTTTTCCCCCACTATGCAGTACCGTATTTTCCGGCGTATAAGACGACCCGGCATATAAGACGACCCCCCAACTTTTGAGAAGATTTTCATGGGTTTAAAAAGTCGTCTTATACGCCGGAAAATACGGTAGCATTATCCCGTTCCTATGTATGGATTTATATCCTAGTTTTTGTAAGGGCAAAAATGGGTGGGCTGCGGATAACAAGCAAGGCTCTTGGGAAGGGATTTTCATAGAAAAGAAAAGAAAAAAGGAAGAAGAGAGGAAAACCCTAGTTTTTCCCCTCAGGCATGGCCTGTCTTTCGTGGTCTCCCTACTCCCAGCAGCTTTGCATTAACTGTTTTCCTCACATATCTCCAGGGAGTGCCACTGCCACAGAATGAGGCCAACGCCATGGATGTGGTGATGCAATATGCCATCCACCGCTTGGGCTTCCTTCCTGAAGACATTATCCTCTATGCCTGGTCCATTGGGGGCTTCACAGGTATCACATAACATGGCCGAGAAGAAACTAGGAACTCCTAGCAGAAGGGAGAGGTTGGAAAGAGGGAGGCAGTATTTCTCAACCTTGGCAACTTTTAAGATATGTGGACTTCAACTCCCAGAATTCCCCAGCCAGCATTCTGGGAGATGAAGTCTACACATTAAAGTTTCCCAATGTTAAGAAACTGGAGGGGGCATATTGGCAAACCAGAGTGGGATAGATGTAGAGAATTGTCAACAATTGGGATTAGGTGGGACAAGTTGTATCTTTCTTGGACAGACTACCTAGTGGATCTTGTAAGCCTTAGGTACAGCGCCAAGCCCCTCAGACACTGCCACCATGTTGTCATTTTAGTAAATGAAAAGAAGTAAAATAATAGATTGTGTGGGGGATAATATAAACAGTGTTTAATTTAACACAGATTTCATTCAACTTCAATTTGTATTGAAATGGTTTGTTTCATTCTATCTCAACTCCTTTCTCAGTCTTAGCCTCCGTTTGTTTGTCGATGTCATCCCTACAAGGGTAGACTTTTATGCGTTTGTTGCCTTGACAACAAATCTTCCCTCTTGTCGAAGAAGTCATCTGGTATATCTCTACAGCTGCACTGCTGTCCTTGGTGTGAAACCCCCAGGCCAAGTGTGGCTTTCAGCCTGAACTAAAAAGACACCTTGGATTTTAGGAGGTGCCCATCTTGAGGCATACAGAATTTGCATTCCCAAGTTCACGCATCTGGAAAAGGATTTTATTTATTTTATTTATTTTAATTCCATTTATATCCCGCCCTTCTCCGAAGACTCAGGGCGGCTTACAAGCTTAGCAGTAGCCTTCATTCTATGTATATGCCTGCTTATTAGGGTTTTCACACACCCCCGCAAGCGGCATTATTACAAAGTCAGCTTAATTGCCCCCAACAATCTGGGTCCTCATTTTACCTACCTCAGAAGGATGGAAGGCTGAGCCAACCTTGAGCCTGGTGGGATGCGAACCTGCACTAATTGCAGGCAGCTGGTGTTATGTAAGGAGGCATTAGCCCACTGCTCCACCAAGGTGCCGTAGTTGAAATATCCAAACAGAATCCTTTCCGATAGTAATCATGCTCAACCCACTGATTGCCCCTGTTATATATTAATGGAAACAAGGTTCGTCATACCTTGTTGGCCCTGTAATGAACATAAAGAGATTAAGAGTTTGAAATGATCCGATTTTGAGGGGGACATGAGATCAATTCAAGGCGGAACAATTGAAGTATTGGGGAGGAAGCTGACAGTGGGGTGGGAGCGGGTGATTTTAAAGCAGCGGGTGGCAATCTATAACATTCCAGATGATTCTGGACTACAGTATCTCTCTTAGAAACATTTTCAGTGGTGAGAAAGGCAGGTAGAGGAGCCACAGATGTCCTACTTGTTTCTGATTTCATGATGTGCCTGTTTGGGTTCCATCTCTCCCTAAATAATGAATTTTTCTTCCTCCTTGCACCCAACAGCCACATGGGCAGCCATGTCTTACCCTGATGTCAGTGCCATCATCCTGGATGCCTCATTTGATGACCTCATTCCTCTAGCTCTCAAGGTCATGCCGGAAAGCTGGAGTAAGGGGAAGAACAAGAAATGGACCCTTCTTTACAGTCCAATGGTTTCACCTGTTTTGAATCTGTTTCCAGACTTCTAAATGGTTCAGTCCATGAGACAGTTAAAAAAAAAATATCTTGGGACGATAAGAGCTGAACCAACTTCTTCCTTTTAACCACTAAGTTAGTTCTCTTTTCCCCTGGTGGATTGTGTTTCGTTCCCTTCCCTTGTCATCTTGGGAGTGTTTTATTATCCTGTCACTTTGATATCAGCGTGTAGGTTGAAATTCCGGTTTTACAACATTGCTATCGTTCAGTGTATTATGTTGTAGACGTCATGGAGCTATAAAATCCTCAGTCCTGAGTAGCTGCTATGTTTAGAAATGGTTTAGTTTGGAATTCTTTTCATTTCTTTCTTTTCCTGTCTTCTGCTTTAACCACGATGGAGGTTGGTGGATGTGTAAACTTCACTGCTCGGTCTTGTTTCTCGTTTGTGTGATTCGCAACTGGTGGTGGTTAGATTCTTGACAGGATTTTCCCTTCGATGGCAAAGGCTACTGAGATACACAGTGTTCTTGTAATGTTCGTTTACAAATGTACAAGTTGAGCAGATAAGCATTCAGCCAGGGAGGCCAGAATTGTGAAGTGCCAAGTTAAGGCTGCATGTTCATTTAGGACAGGGGTAGGCAACCTTGGCTCTTTTATCATTCGTGGACTTCAACTCCCAGAATTCCTGAGCCAGCCATGCTGAGGGGAAAGGGAGAGGTTTCCAAGCTGAGCCATGCTGACTGAGGAATTCTGGGAGTTGAAGTCCACAAGTCATTAAAGAGCCAAGGTTGCCTACCCCTGGTTTAGGGGTAAGGCCCAGTGATTTAAAAGGAACTTGGTGGAAGACAGACAACACCTGTTATTTTTACAGATTGTTCTGTCTCCTTCCATGCTCTCTATACAAACTGCCAGAGAGTCATTGTGATGTAGTCGTGGGACAGGTGATAGGATAGCACCAAGGAGAACCAGGTTGATGTCTATTCTTACTGGATGACTTTGGGCCATTCCTCACTCTTAGCCCAGCCAGATTCACAGGGTGGTGGTTGCACAGATTAAATTGGGGGAAGGCAGGGTGCAGTGTCTGCCATCTTGGGCTAAGGAGAGAGATCTTACTAGACCTGTCAATGTTGCACACTTTCACCTATCGTTGTTTTAACTGGTGGTGCCAGGGTTTGGACCTGAGGCTACCTACCTACAATTTCTGCGCTCTTCTGCTGAATGGTGGCATCCTTTGTGCGAGGATAGTATGGTCAGGATTATCCTTCATGCAAGTAGTCCTCAACTTACAACCATTTGTTTAGTGACTATGGCAGTGAAAAAGTGACTTATGATCAATATTAGAATTGTAAGCCATCAGGATCACTGAGTTGCACAACTCTAAAAATTGAGTGAATAAATCAATTAAAATAAATAAATCCTGACACTTATCACCGTCGCAGCATCCCCATGATCACATGATCAAAATCCCAGATGCTTGGCGACCAGCATATATTTATGATAGTTGCAGTGTTCCAGGGTCATGTGATTGCCATTTGCGACCTTCCCAACTGGCTTCCAACAAGTAATCAATTGAGGAAGCTGGGTTCATATACCAACCATGTGCTTCACTTAAGAACTGCAGTGATCCACTTAACAACCGTGGCAAAAAGGTTGCAAAATAGGGTATGACTCACTTAGCAATGGAAATTTTGATCCCAGTTGTGGTCATAAGCCAAGGACCAGCAGTATTTGTGCCAGCCCTTTGCATCCATGACTTAATGCAGATAGTCCCCAACTTACGACCACAATTGAGGCCCAAAATTTCTGTTAAGTGAGACATTTGTTACGTGAGTTTTTTATGACCTTTCTTGCCACAATTGCTAAGTGAATCACTGCAACTGATAAGTTAGTAAACCAGTTGTTAAGTGAATCTGATTTCTGTATTGACTTTGCTTGTCAGAAGGTCACAAAAGGTGATCAATGACCCTGGGACACTGCAACGGTCATAAACACGAGTCAGTTGCCAAGCCTCTGAATTTTGATCACGTGATCATGGGGATGCTGCAAAGATAGTAACTGAAAAACAGTCATAAGTCACATTTTTCAATGCCGTTGTAACTTTAAACGGTCTACCTGTATACTGGGGTTGCGTACAGACTATTTGTTGGTGTTTGTCAAGATCCATTGTGAAAAGCATTGTGTAGAACAGGGGTCCTCAAATTCGGCCCTTTTAGGACTCATGGACTTCAACTCCCAGAATTCCTCAGCCAGGCACGCTGGCTGAGGAATTCTGGGAGTTGAAGTCCATGAGTCCTAAAAGGGCCGAGTTTGAGGACCCCTGGTGTAGAAGCTTTTGCATCCCTTGTCTGCGAGATCCTTACAAAACCCATTATTTCAAAATGGGTTAAGCTGATTAGCTGGAGGTGGTGGAGAGCAATTTATTTTAAAAGCTATGTGAAATTGGTTTGGGTTAGAGACTTACTTGCTGGGCAGAAAGGTGATATAATGTTCTCCTCTTTGTTCCACAGGAAGCTTGGTCACCCGGACAGTCAGACAGCACTTAAACCTGAACAACGCAGAGCAGCTCTGCAGGTAGGCCCCTCAGAGGAGGAAACCCCACGGAGCAGAGGCATTGCCAGAAGAGTGTCAGATGATGCCAGCCCTTTTCTGGCTAATTTTTAAAGTCAAAATATCCTTTGGTTATTTTGGACCACCACTCCAGCCAGTGAGTGGCCAGATAGCCCAAAACATCTGGCCAGAAGCAGGTTTCCCCTCTTTTGTTTTAACCCATTGGGGCAAGTGGAAGTGAATATTAGCCGAGGAGCTGTCCATTAATTTCATCATAGCAAAGATTCAGTTCTGGAATCTACAGTTCTGGACTTGTGGACTTCAACTCCCAGAATTCCTGAGCCAGCCGTGGCTGGCTCAGGAATTCTGGGAGTTGAAGTCCACAAGTCATAAAAGGGCCATCATTCCCCACCCATTGTCTAGAAGATACCAGGCAAAAAAAGAATTTCTATAGTGGGTTCTATGGAGAATGCAGAATTGAAGAGATCAGAACTTCTTACCATGGAAAGTTCTTCCTAGTTCTTTTTGCCCTTTTGACTTTTCAGCTTCTGGTGTTTACCATTCTTCCAAGCGGCGAGTTTCCCCCTTAAAACTCCCTGCTTGAAACCTTTTGAAGCAAAATACAGGTAGTCCTCCATTTACAACGGTTCATTTAGTGACCGTCCCAGTTTACAACAGCACTGGAAAAAAATGCGACTTATGACCGTTTTTCCACAGTTACAACAACCTTTGCAGCATCCCCATGATCGTGCGATTAAAATTCAGATGCTTGGCTACTGGTTCATATTTGTGACCGTTGCTGGGCCCCAAGGTCATGTGATCCCATTTTGCAACCTCCTGACCAGCAGAGTCAATGGGGGAGCCAGATTCACTTGAGAAGCGGGTTACTAACTTACTGATTGCAGTGATTTGCTTTACAACTGTGGCAAGAAAGGTCACGAAATGGGGCCAAACGCCCAACAAACGTCTCACTGAACAACGGAAATTTTGGTCCCAGTTGTGGTCGTAAGTCAAGGACTGCCTGTATTTTGCAGAACCCCCTGTATTGTCCCTTTGCTCTCCCCTTCCAAGTATGCTAAAATAAAAGAGGTAATTCTCCCTTTTATCCGAAGCCGGCAACTGTCAGTTTTCAAGTCGGAAATTAAAGCTGCTTGCTTAGAATGGGGTGATATGGCATTGATAAGCAACAATAACAGGGACATGAAAAGAGCCCTCTCAGGCGTTGCCTGGGCAACAGTGATGTCACCGGCTAATCCTTTCAACCCGGAAGTGCCTTGGTAGCTGCTTCCGACATGAATGTTTGTAGCAAGTTCATATGAAATGTCCTGGCTTAGCTCCGTATTAAAAAAAAAAGGTCTCCCTGTGGCCTCCTTTTCAGGTATCAGGGTCCTGTGTTGCTGGTCCGCAGAACCAAAGATGAGATCATCACCACCACGTGAGTACAATAGAAACCAAGGAAAATTGCCCAGATGTCCACCCAGCCGTGCCAACTTGGTTGGGGCAGTAAATAAACATAGCTTTCATGTAACGGTAGCCCTTTAGAGTAGGGAAGGTCCGTGGCATTAATTCTCCCATTTTTTTTCCTGTCCTCCTAGGGTTCCTGAAGACATAATGTCTAACAGAGGGAATGACTTACTGCTAAAGTTATTACAGCACAGGTAAACAGAAGATAGATGGAGAACCGAGCCTTTCCAATCTCCGATTATATTGCATTTCATCTGCCAGATTTTTCCTAGCGAAATCAGTTTTCGGGAATAGGCGACATTTTCGTGTGTTTTCCACCCAATATGTCAGGAAAGCACACTTGTCGGTTTTCAGCAAGAATGCCACTAAAATCCAATGCTTGAGGGTGGGAGAATCCAGAGGCCGCAAAAATAGGTTTGTGTAGAACTGAACATGTTAGTTGACCACTTTGAGGAAAGGTTTATAAGTACAGGTAGTCCTCGATTTGCGACCACCATTGAGCCCAACATTTCTGTTGTTAAGTGAGACATTAGTTAAGTGAGTTTGGCCCCTTTTTATGACCTTCCTTGCCCCATTTGTTAAGTGAATCACTACAGGTTTTTAAGTTAGTAACCCGGTTGTTATATGAGTCTGGCTTCCCCATTGACTTTAGCTTGTCAGAAGGTCACAAAAGTTGATCACATGACCCCCAGGACATTGCAAGCGTCATAAATATGAGTCAGTTGCCAAGCATCTGAATTTTGATCACGTGACCACGGCGATGCTGCAAAGGTTGTGTGAAAAATGATCATGAAGTCAACATTTTCAGGGCCCTTGTAACTTTGAACGGTCACTAAACCAACTGTTGTAAGTCAAGGAGTACCTGTAGATTTTTGTCTGGGCTGGAAGCTGACGGGATTTTATCTCAACAACTGCTACCTGCCCTAGGTATCCCAAAATCATGACTGAAGAAGGCATCAGAATTGTCCGGGAATGGTTGGAAGCTTCTACACCCATGGAAGAAGGTAACATGATCAAAACCTAAACCCCCAGATGGGTGACATGATGAGGCTTGTCTTGACAGGTGCCAGAGCTGTTGTAGGTTTGGGTGATTCACATTAACCACCTTGTGAAGGAATTCTTGGTCCCAGCACAAGACAGTTTCAGGAACAGGCATTGGTTACTCAACGGAAAGGGTTAAAAATGTTAGAAGAAGATCTATCCCAAAGGCGAATGGCAGAATTAAAATTGGAATGTTGCTGTGATGCTACCCAGATAAAACCTCTAATGCGTGCAAGAGAACTACAAGACATCTTTCCAAAATATATCTCCAGATGCAGCTCTGTAGAATGTTTTAATGGTTGGTTTTATTCTATGATGTCCAGAGTCACTTTGCGTGGGATGGAGGGGTGAGTGTGGATGGATGAATGGATGGATGGATGGACAAAAGAAAGAAGGAAAGGAGAGGGGAAAGAAGATAGAGGAGATGAAAGGAAAGGGAGCCTTTGCAATCAGAGCAGTGCCCCACCTGTGCATCTCCCTGCCATTCAAGCCAGAGGGCACTACTCAGACCAGCTCCTTGTCATTGCAGCCTCTATTTATAGCCGCTATGAAGTAGAAGATGACTGGTGTTTGTCTGTACTGAAGTCGTACCAAGCCGAAGACAATGGTGAATTTCCCTGGTCTGTCGGTGAGTTCAGCGCAAAAAAGCACAAAGAGCAGAAAACTAGGCGTGCCATGAAACCAGCTCATGGAATTGCCACAAGTCAGTCATTTGTTGTTTTTTTAATCCCATTTATATCCCGCCCTTCTCCGAAGACAGGGCGGCTTACAATCTAAAGCACAAATCAATGTGCTTAGCAATAGTCTTGTCTGGGTTGGAGGAAATCTTAAGAATGCGCAACCCAGATTGGCCAATTGAATTTGAAGACAGGAAACATTGGCCAATAATGTTGGCCCTGGCTTACTTAGCTAGTGGTGTACTGCACTCCCATAACTACTTTTAACTGAGTAGGCCAATAATGATTACTGCATTTCAAACCAGACCGGCCAATGGGGGAAATGGGATTTGTGAAACTATCCTCTGATTGGTGCGGATGTGCAAAAGGCACCCATCAGCAAGGTCAAGTATTTTGTTGGTTTGACTGTACTGTAATTCAACTATTCCAGCCCGGGGGTGGGTGGGGGGTGAGCGGCAGGCACGTGCATGCCCTCTGTGCAAATGAAGCAGCACGAGCAGCAGGCACTTGCGTTCCTGTGCAAAGCTCCACTCGTACAAGCGGAGATCGCTTAATGCTCACACGCAAAGCTCCATTCGCACGAGTGGAGCTTCACGCACGCGTGCTTGCCCATTTATCCCACAGCCCAGTTTTGAACAGGCCATTGCCTGGTAGTGGGCCACAGCCCCAGGGTTGGGGACCCCTGCTATAATGTATCTTAGAAGAGAACTCCTGCGACCTGATTTAGCAATCCTCAACTGTCATTGGACTTCTTAGGGACACAGGAGAGGTGACAATAAAAGCAGTTTTGTCAACTGAATAGGAAGACAGGGTATCTGCAGAGTGTAGTGAAAAAAAGTCAAGTTGGTAACTATGCTTGTGGCTATGATCAAATTCAGGTTGGTCGCTATGATGTTGTGATCAAAGTTCTACCATTTTTGTGGGCATTGATGGCCACCAACTTGGCTTCAGGCTTTAATCAGCATTTTTAAACCCAAATTGACTGAACAGAGGTTCTGTTGCATCTTGCCTCCCCGTTAGCAGCTTCTCAGCCTACCTCATTATTGTTTTCAAACCAGGTGAAGACATGACCCTTGACGGGAGACGACAACTTGCACTATTCCTGGTGAGTTCTCCTAGCCTGCACTCACATACTCTGCTCCCCACACTCCCATCGTTCCAGCATGTCACCCCTCTTTCATCCACCATTTCCCTGTCCAGCCAAGTAGGTTTCACAAGACTAATGCCCTTAGGATCGACTCCATTTTGTGCATGCACACGCTCAGCAACAACTCAAGCGAAGTATTTGGAGGCACTCCCGTCAAGAAACACCAGAATATCCTGAGGAAAAGGGAATACAGATAGTCCTCGACTTACAACCACAATTCAGCCCCAAATTTCAGTTGCTAAGCGAGACATTTGTTAAGTACACCTGGCCCCATTTTACGAACTTTTCTTGCTACCATTGTTAAGTGAATCACTGCAACTCTGTAAGTTAAGTAAATCTGGCTCCCCCATTGACTTTGCTTGTCAAAAGGTTGTAAAAGGTGATCACATGATTCTGGGACACTGCATCCGTCATAAATATGAGCCAAGTTGCCAAGCATCTGAGTTTTGATCACGTGACCATGGAGATACTGCAACGGTCATAAGCGTGAAAAACGGTCCTAAGTCACTTCAGTACCGTTGTAACTTTGAACAGTCACTAAATGAACTGTTGTAAGTTTAGGACTGTCTGTATTGACAATCTGACAGTAATTGACAATCTGTTTCTTCGAGTTACATTAACTCCACAGTTTGCTCAAACCCATTCTCATCCTGATGATGGCATTATGGACAAGAAAACTTACTGGGCCCATCAGATCAGTGGCAATTGTTGCTACATAAAGGCTTTATTTTATGGTCCCATTAAAACGGGGGTCTTCAAACCTGGCCCTTTAATGACTTGTGGACTTCAACTCCCAGAATTCCTCAGCCAGCGTGCCTGGCTGAGGAATTCTGGGAGTTGAAGTCCACAAGTCATAAAAGGGCCAAGTTTGAAGACCCCTGCATTAAAAAAAAAGGCAATTTGATGGCCACACTTCAGGACTTGGAGAGCAGAGATGGCCCAGAAGCTACCAGTTGGGTTCCCCCAATGTAACTTTTTTTTTTTTCATTCCACAGGCACGGAAGCACCTGCAAAATTTTGAAGCAACACACTGCACTCCACTTCCACCCCAAGAATTTCATCTTCCATGGAACTTATAGCATTCTCCCCCACCACCGTCACCACCTCCCATGCTTCTCCTGCACCTCACGGCTTCTGGTTCTGACGTCCCTTCCGCCTCGACCTTTCTTGTGCGTGCATACACGCGTGCGTGTATATGTGTGTGTATGCCTGAGCAGCCATCACTCTCCCTCCCCCTATGCTGTAAATCTGCTTCTCTGCGCTGTAATATTGACCTTCTGGCCAGCAACCCTCACATCTTGTCGTAAGGGTTCACAATAAAGATGGTATTTTTTATATTTCCTGACTCTCTGGTCTCAGGAGCTGCAGGCCCTCTGCTGGCCTTGTCTGCTGTTAGAAACTAAGCGGATTTAATCTGGGTTGGAAACCGGATGGGAGAACAGCAAGAAATTACAGGGCTGGAATTTTGGCTGGGGGAAATAAAAAGGGAGGCCTGCGGGATACTACTTCCTTGATGTTTCCAAGGAGACAGCATGCAAGTATCCCATCCTCTCTAGGAATCAAATTCAGCTAGGCTAGAGGACGTCTCTACTGCCTCTTCACAGATATATATATATTGGAAAAGCAATAACCTTCAGATTGATAGGACTTCCATGCTGTGTGGTCCTCCTGTTAGTGGGTGAGCTGTTTGCCTAGGGTGGAATATTTCAGTACAGAAATAGCCTTTAACTATCCTGAAGAATGTTTAGAAATGAAAAGGGCGGAGAGCATCTGACTAGCTCAGGGGTCAGCAACCTGAAACAGTGAAAGAGCCACTCGGAACCGGTTCCCTCACAAAAGGAAAAACTGGGAGCCGCAAAAAATGTGTGCGCATGCGCGTACATGCATGCATGCATGCGCAGAACAGGGTTTGACTGAAGAGTGGAGCCAAGGCGAGATATGCACCTACCCTGCATATTTGAATTCATTGGTTGAACTTTTTTAGTCCCACTTTTTTTTTTGGACTGCACATGGCAGAGGACTAGGAGCCACAGGAGATGGCTGAAAGAGCCGCATGCGGCTCCGGAGCCGCGGGTTGCAGACCTGTGGACTAGCTGAAGAAACAGTCCATGAAGGAAGGAAGAATAGAGTAAGCAGGAAGTATACAGATAAATTATTTAAGAAAGGCTAATAAATATCCTCATGAGTTTTTACCCTAAACCTCAAAACTAAATGAGGGGGGGGGGGAAATTGGCAATACAAAGTGCTGACCTGTCCATTGGATCAAGAGGATTTTGTTGCTATTTTTTTTTTCTTAATTTCCTAGTTTAGAACAGGGCTTCTCAATAGTTTCCCATACTTTCAGTTGGGAAATTACGACCATCCGAAACCTAGCCAAGTTCAAAATCACTAGGGAATTTCTAGAAGCCTGCCTGGCCCTCTTAACAAATCAGCCATCAATAGGCTATGCAGAAGACAATCAACAAACCGAAGGGGGGACAACAAAACCAAAACAGCTTTACTTTACTTTACTTTACTTTTATTAAATTTGTATACCGCCCTTCTCCCGAAGGACTCAGGGCGGTGAACAGGGCATATATAAATAGCAAATACAAAAATTAAAAAGGAATTAAACAAATGCCCAATTAAAAATACAATAACAATAAAAAACACATTAAAAAACCCTAACGTTCCCCATCAGGCCAGACCAGCTAGTTCAAACAAGTGGGTCTTCAGGCCATGCCGGAAGGAGCGAAGGTCCGATGCCATCTGGAGCTCAACCGGCAGTTGGTTCCATAGAGCCGGGGCGCCCACAGAGAAGGATCTCCCCCTGGGGGCCACCAGTCGACATTCCCTGACCGGAGGCACCCTGAGGAGGCCCTCTCTGTGGGAACGCACAGGGCGGAGGGAGGTTGACGCCAGCAGCAGGTGGTCCTCGAGGTACCCCGGATCCATGCCATGTAAGGACTTGAAGATCATAACCAAAACCTTGAATCTCACCTGGAAGACAACTAGTAACCAATGTAGCTCGCGGAGCAAAGGTGTAACATGGGAGTACCGGGAAACTCCCAAGACAACTCTCGCGGCCGCATTCTGTACCAGTTGGAGCCTCCGAGTGGTCTTCAAGGGAAGCCCCATGTAAAGAGCTGTCCACTAATGATCAACACCCAGTTGAGCATAGATTAACTCCAAGATTAACATCAGACCAACGATCTTAATACCCCAATCAAGGGGTATCTCTAAGGCCCCCCCCCAACACTGACAATCCAGTAGAATATAACCTGACGGCAAACCGCACTCCTTACTAGCACTGATGATGTTACCTAGTTTGGGTAATGAAACATCCCCACTTGCCAGAAAACAACCAAGCTCAGAGAGGACCCATCATGTCAACCCTGAACTATCAATATTCTCCTTTATTAGGGCTTCTGAACCTCAGCAACTTTTAAGATGTGTGGACATCAGCTCCCAGAATTTCTCCTCCAGCATGGGTGTCCGTGGAATTCTGGGAGTTGAAGTCCACACATCTTCCAAGTTACCAAGATTGAGGCCTTAATAAAGGAGAACATTTGTAGCTCACATCTTAAAGGAATGTCTTCAAGGAAAAGTCCAGTTGTCTTTTGAAAAAACACCTTTGGGGCAGCCATGACCTGGATGACAGAGAATCTCCATAGACAAGAAGAAGAAACTTGATGGACAAGGTCTCACACATTTCCAAAGGCAAGATGAATTGTTAAGTGAGTTTTGTCCCGTTTTACAACTTTTCTTGCCACAGTTGTTAAGTGAACAACTTAACACTGCAGTTGTTAAGTTAGTAATGCGGTTGCAAAGTGAATCTGACTCCCCCATTGACATGACCCCAGGACACTGAAAATCTCATAAATACTGGTTGCTAAGCATCCAAATTTTGATCACATGACCATGGGGTGCTGCAATGGTCATAGGTGTAAAAAAGGTCATAAGTCACTTTTCAATGCCATTGTAACTTTGGTCACTAAACAAACTTGGAAGTCAACTACTTGTATAAAGATCTGCTAACTATTAATAATTAAATGCATCTCATTGTTAAGAGTAAGGGCTTTTGGTGGTCAAGGAGATAATAACTGCAGCATTCATACTCAAGCTTCCTTTGTTTTCCTTCTCGGCCCCCTCCCCCTGCTTTTTTCCCCCTTGATTTGTTGTAGGGGTTTATTTTATTTTCATGTTTTTCTGGAGTGAACATCAGGAAAATGGCTGACAAATTTCAACTTTAGAAAAACTGAAGAAGCTTGATGGCCGGAGAAGAACATAATGTACTTTACGCATGCTCTACAGACAGTCCTTGACTTACAACTGCAATTGGAAACATCTGTCGCTAAGCAATGCAGTCATTAAATAAGTCATCACATGACCATGCCTGATTTTACGATCTTTTTTGCCACGGACATTAAGTAAATCATGAGGTTGGTAAGCAAAGCCAGCTTCCCCCCCCCACACACACACATTGACTTGGCTTGTCAGAAGTCAGCTGGGAAAGTCACAAACAGTGATCACATGATCCCCAAAACACTGCAACATATGCTTAACTTGGTGGAGCAGTGGGCTAATGCCTCCTTAAGTAACACCAGCTGCCTGCAATTAGTGCAGGTTCGCATCCCACCAGGCTCAAGGTTGACTCAGCCTTCCATCCTTCCCAGGTAGGTAAAATGAGGACCCAGATTGTTGGGGGCAATTAAGCTGACTTTGTAATAATGCCGCTTGGGGTGTGTGTGAAAGCCCTAATAAGCAGGCATATACATAGAATGAAGGCTACTGCTAAGCTTGTAAGCCGCCCTGAGTCTTCGGAGAAGGGCGGGATATAAATGGAATTAAAATTAAAATTAAAAAAAATTAACAGTTGCTAAGGACCTGAGTCACAATCAAGTGACTGCAGGGATGTTGTGAGAACTTTAGAGCTAGGACCATTCATAAATTACTTTTCTCAGCATCGTCCTAACTTCAAAGTCACTAAACGAATGGTTGTAAGTCAAGGACTAGCTGTACAGTGGGGTGTACTCTCAGGTCCCCCACCCTGAATAAACGTTTTACTGTTCTCCTTTCTTGGGCTTGGAATAAAGGCTTACTTCTAATATGTCACAATTGTTCAGAATTGAACTGTTTAATTTTTTTGTAAGCCACCCAGAGTCCCTGAGAGTGAGTGGGCGGCCATATAAATTTTCTAAATAAATAAATAAACTAAGGTGCCTTCCTCCTGGAATTGTGGGCTCTCCGTCGCTGGAAGTTTTCAACCCAAAGATGGTTTAAGGCTTCCTGCCTTGGGAAGTGGGTTGGGTTCGAAGACCTCCAAGATGCCTCCAACCTTCTGGTTCCATGATTCTAAGAAGCATTTTAGTTAAATAGCAATTGCAAAATGAGTATTGTTAATTCCCTGAGCTGATACCTGTTGTTGTTTTTTTCTGTTTTTGTTTTTGCTTGGTTTTGTGTTGTTTTCAGGAATAGCAGTCGTATTTTAAGGCAATAGGTAAGTTATGGGTCCCTGCCAAGATTCCTCCTTAGTTTCCATCAACCTTGGTGTGAGATGAACATGAACAGAAATAACTTAGCTGTCCATGAGACAGCCTGGCCTTCCCCGTCCCAAAGCTGAAACCACACACTGTGGCTGGCTGGAGATGATAAAATGGTGTTCCTCCTTTGACTCACAGAGGAAAACCAAAACACCACAAAGAAGCGATAACCTTTTCAGAGCGCTAATTTTGGCCTCTTGTTCAAAAATGCTTCCCTCCTTTTCTTGAGTGGAATTAATGATGGTAGAAGGCATTGCAAAACATCCAAGCGGGGGTGCAAATATGAAGTTTTGTCTCCTGAATGTATTGGTGGAAATAATCCTTCTGAGGAAAGGGCAAGGTAACAAAAAAACCCTGAGGGGCCATCTTGGAGCTGGGAGATGAAGAAGTGGGGTGAGACGAAAGACTTCTCTTATTTTTAGTGACCTCTCTTTCATTTGTGGGTTTAAATGGAAAGACAAATTTTGTGTGGGTGCACGTTTAGGATTTGCGTATGTGAAAGATTAGCCTGTGTGTTCAAGGGCACGAGAGTCAGATGCCTCAAAAAAAAAAAACTACAAGTATCTCAGCATCCTCTCCGCAAGATAAATTACAATGCTCATTATCCTGAACTATTTGGGAATGATGGGAAGTGTTGGCCCACTACATCTGGGCACCACAAGGTTGGGCAAAAACTGCTTAAAAGAAGAATCAAGAGAATGGTTTCTTGTGAGTAGGACTCTCAAAAGTAGGGTAGGAAGCAGCGTTTGGCCGAGAGGTGGTTAACTTCTGCTTGTCTTCTCCATCAGCAATCTTGGTGAAAAGGCTCACTCATAAACCTGGGGAGGAGGCCTACTTTCCCTGTGAAGCTGTGGGCTATTACACACACTTGTTTTGGCTCCCTCTGAATCCCAAATGTGCGAACACCAGCACAGAGAGAGTGGAGATAAACTGGAATCCCGCCAGGAATGAAGTAATTCCTCTTCGGTTCAACCAACGCCTAATCTACCAGCCTCCACAATTACTAATCCTTAAGAACCTCATCATGAGCGATTCGGGGATTTACATCTGTCGCTTATCCAACGGCTCAGAAACTCACACCATCCTGAACGTAACCACAGGTATGTCTGCATGAATGCATCCGAAATATTACTTTTCCCTAATAGTCAATATATAATTTTTCAGGCATGAACTTTTAACCATTCCATTCTCTGTACAGGCAATCCTCGACTTATGACCACAACTGAGCCCAAAATGTCTGTTACTAAGTGAGTTGTTAAGTGAGTTTTGCCCCCAATTTATAGCCTTTCTTGCCACAGTGAATCACTGCAGATGTTCAGTTAGTAACACAGTTGTTAAGTAAATCTGGCTTCCCCATGGTCTTTGCTTGACAGAAGGTCGCAAAAGGTGATCACCTGACCCAGGACACTGCAACGTCATAAATATGAGTCAGTTGCCAAGCATCTGAATTTTGATCAAGTGACCATAGGGTTATTGCAATGGTCATAAGTGTGAAAAATGGTCATGTCACTTTTTCAGTGCTATTGTAACTTTTTTTTATTGAAAAGTTTTACAATACATTTTTAAATACAACCCCCCTCCTCCCCCTCCCCTCTCCCCAACCCCTCCCTACCCTACCCTCCCCCCTCCCCGACTTCCCAGAGCTGAATACAGGGTATAAAAATACAAACAACCATAATCTAAAATATGCTAACAACAATAAAACATTAAATTCTGTCGCACTTTAACTCTCCATCGTCAAAATATTAATAAAATAACTACTAACTAGTTATACATCATATAGATCCACTACTTATTCAAATGCTAAATGAAACTTTTTAGTCCCATATTTATTCTGAATATATTCAATCCATCTCCTCCATTCCACAATGTATCTCTGTTGCGATTGGTCTTTCAAATACGCTGAAATCTTTGCCATTTCCGCCAAGTTAGAAACTTTTAAAGTCCACTCTTCTATAGTCGGCAGTTCTTCCTTCTTCCAATATTGTGCTACTAAAAGTCTCGCTGCCTATTTTGGATCAATTCTTCTAACCGGCTCTCCCAAAATACCAAACATGATCCCTGGCCCAGAAAGAGGATCTAGTTCTATGTTGGGAAGATTGTGGGAAACAAAGCGTTCCTGGTTGCCTAGCACAGTGTTTTTCAACCACTGTTCCGCGGCACACTAGTGTGCCGCGAGAGGTTGCCTGGTGTGCCGTGGGAAAAATTGAAAAGTAATTATAAAATACTTTCTTTGTGTTTATTTGATTCCTATTCAAGAGAATTACTTTATATATAGTCAATATAGGCACAGAGTTAAATTTTTTAACATTTTCTAATGGTGGAGTGCCTCGTGATTTTTTTCATGAAACAAGTGTGCCTTTGCCCAAAAAAGGTTGAAAAACACTGGCCTAGCACACCTTAGGATTCCTTCAACTCCAGAGTTAATCCTACCATCTACCTTATTTCCTTCTTTTTCTTCAGGCTGCCACAACAACATCTTGGTCTCCTCCCACAAGATCAGCATCTCCTATTTGCAGCTCAAGTGCCAGCACTGCTCTAAACGGAAAACTGATGGTTTCCGATGGCTGCTGAACTCAAACCGACTAGGCAACCGACCCTGGGCTAGGAAGAGCAACATGGGCTCTTCAGTATTATTACATTCCATAGAGGATGAGATATGGGGACGCTGGGAGTGCCAGTCTACGTTCAATCCTGCTTGGAGTTCTGAAATTTGCTTGAGTTTACCCACTGGAGAGCAGGACGAAAGTAAGTTGGGAATAAACAGTTTGCTTTTAACAGTAATTTACAGTATCTGCATTAAGGCAGGGGTCCCCAACTTATGGGCCACGGCCCACTACCGGGTCATGGCCTCTTGGCCACTGGGCCGCATAAGTGGCTGGCTAGTGTGTGCAAGTATGTGCACACGCATAGCCCCACTTGCGTGTCACCGCAAGCATCACAGGCATTTGTGACCGCACTCATGCGAGTGTCGCTGTGAGCGTTGTGGGCGTTCGTGGTGCCACTCACGCAAGCACTCACAGCCCCACTCGTGCAACAATGGGTGTTTGTGCCCGCGGGCATGCGTTCACCCACACGCACAAAACCATCCCTTCTTTCCCCCCTTCCCGGGCTTCCAATCCCGAACGGTTGGGGAACTCTACATTAAAGAGTTTCACACAGAGAGGGGAAATGTTCAGCAGACATGGCTTCTTCCCATCCGTGACTGAGCCTGATGTACCAGGTGTCCAAAAATTATTTGATTTCCCCATCAGATAGTGAAGGAGACAATCAGTACTTTCAGGCTCCTTCTGGAGAACCATCACTGTCCATTTCTCCATCTGGTTTTTATACAGGCAGTCCTCGACTTACAACCCTTCATTTAGTAAAGTCAAAGTTACAACGGCACTGAAAAAAAGTGACTTGCGACCGTTTTTCACACTTACGACTCTTGCAGCATCCCATGGCCACGCGGTCAAAATTCAGATGCTTGGCAACTGGCATGTACTTACGGCGGTTGCAGTGTCCTGGGGGTCATGTGATCAACATTTGCACCCTTCTAACAAGCAAAATCAACAGGGAAGCCAGATTCACTTACCAACCCTGTTACCAACATAACAACTGCAGTGATTCATTTAACCACAGTGGCAAGAAAGGTGATAAAATGGGGCAAAAATCACTTAACAAGTTTCTCACTTAGCAACATAAATGTTGGACTCAGTTCTGGTCGTAAGTTGAGGACTACCTGTAATTAAAACACCTTCGGGCACAATGGTTTAATCTGTTTTAATTTTTGTATTCTGTATTTTTGGTATTTATTGCCCTGTACACCGCCCTGAGTCCTTCGGGAGAAGGGCGGTATACAAATTAAATAAAATAAAATAAATAAAAAAATAAAAAAATAAAATCTGAAACTCTTTCAGAAGAGGGAAAGAGGCCACAGTGCTTGACTTGGAGAAAAAAATATCCTGTATTTTTCATTCCATTGTCACCTTCCCAACAGATCCTGAGTATATTGATTCTACTCAGCCCACTTGGCCAGCATTATCTGATTGGTCAAGTCCTGCTGTCCTTCAAACCACCGAAGTTACCCAGAAACGCCATGCCGTGGATAGAATTGCTACCTGGATTTGGATGCTGCTGTTCGTGGGTGTGGCTCTGATCGCGGCTGCCTTGAGTGTGACCTTGTATTTTTGGAAAAAAGATTTTTCAAGCAGGTGGGTCAAGATGCTTCTGTGAAGAACTTTGACGGGAGGGAGGTGACGTGTTTTCAACCGGCTATTACTCCACTCCCTATTTTGGCTCCTGTACAGGTAGTCCCCAACTTACAGCCGTTCATTAAGTGACCGTTTGAAATTACAGTGGCAATGAAAAAAGAGATTTACAACTGGTCCTCACAGTCATAACCATAGCAGAATCCCCATGGTCAGAGGTCCACAATCTTTTGAGCACCAGGGACCGGTTTCATGGAGAGAGGTTTTTCTGCAGACTGGAGGGGGCATGGTTTCATGTACTGCCTGCATCCCATGGATGGGGCTTTGCTTGTTTGCACAGACCGGTTTCTGACTTGCCGCGGCCCTGTGCCAGTCCACGGACTGGGGGTTGGGAACCTCTGCCATGGTCACATGATCAAAATTGGGGCGCTTAGCAACCGGCATGTATTTACAATGTTTGCAGTGTTTGGAGGGGTCATATGATCGCCATTTGCAATCTTCCTCGCCACCTTCTGACAAGCAAAGTCAATAGGGGAAGTTGGATTTGCTTACAATCCAACATACAATTTACTAACAACGGCGGTATTACACTTAACATCCGTGACAGAAAAGGTTGTAAAATCAGGTGTTACTCCCTTATCAACTGCCTTGCTTAGCAACACAAATTCAAATTGTTGAAAGTTGAGGACTATCTATAATTCGCTGCTAAGTCAATTGCCATTGATCATTAAAATGAAATTGTTGATCATTAAAATGGTTGTTAAATTTAGAAACTCATAGCTCTTCTAGTAGATCACAGGGAGTAGATCTAGTAGATCCTCCCCAAATGCCATCACATTGTGTTCATTACTGGCTGCTATTACTGGGCTTTGGGAACATACCTTGTTTTTAGGAATTGTTTCACTGGTTGTATTCATATTCTTCTTTTCATCCAGGTGTCCTCATAACAACACTGCAAGGTCAGTTGAACCAGGACATTGTAATCATCATGAAATAACTTTCATGTCATACAGTGGGTGGTATTTTAGGTCCTAGTCCAATGCTTTAACCATTACATTATTCTTGGCCTTACAGTTGTCTTCAAGGATTTTGTACTGTTCCAAATAAAATCAAATGGGAATCAGGCTGCAGCCATTCCACCATTATCCATCCAGAGAGTCTGCTGTATGCATTTAAACTCTCTACACTACCATCTCTCAACATCAGCAACTTTAAGATGAGTGGACTTCAACTTCCAAAATGCTTATGGTAGCATGAGTTCTGGGAGTTGAGGTCCACATGTCCTAAAGTTGTTGAGGTTGAGAAACACTGCTCTAGCCTATTTGGAACCTCCTATGATCTTGGTTTTATGGGGAAAATGTCTCTTCTTCATAGTCTCTTCTCCATTTAGGCAAGAAAATCCAAATGCACAGATGGTACCTGGCTCAATAGTTGTAATTGTCAGAGGGATCTTGGAGTCCTAGTGGACAATCACTTGAACATGAGCCAGCAGTGTGCTGCAGCTGCCAAAACAGCCAACACAGTCCTAGGTTGCATGAACAGAGGGATAGAATCAAGATCACGTGAAGTGTTAATACCACTTTACAATGCCTTGGTAAGGCCACGCTTGGAATACTTCATCCAGTTTTGGTCACCATTATGTAAAAAAAAGATGTTGAGACTCTAGAAAGGGTACAGAGAAGAGTGTTGTGATTCAGGGTCAGCCTGTGGGTTCGGCAGTTGGGTCGGACGACTCAGAGGAGGAGGAGGAGGGGGGTGTTGAAGAGCTTGCTGAGGGGATTGGACAGCTTGATGAGAGCCCCCAGCCAGGCCCCTCTCATCTGGTCACGACGCAGACCCAGCTGTGTGAGCCTGACAGCGTGGATGAAGATGACCCACAGCTGGCCCTGTTCAAGGACGCCCGACGCAGGAGGCAGTCAATCAGGAGTAAACAGAGGAAGGCAATGGGGCTCCTCGGAAGGAGGCAGAGAGAAGCCACGCCCTGAACTGTATTTAAGGGGGAATGCGTGGGAGGGCTGGTTTGCTGAAGGCAACCGCTTGAAAAGCTCCTGTTTCTTGGTTTGTGTCTTGTTCTATTTGTTTTTGTAGCAATAAATTTGGCAGGCGTAATTCCAGCCTCTTGCCTTCTTGTAAAAGGGGTTGTCCCTGCCTTTTCTGCAGGGCCGGTAGCAGGCTGGTACAGAACAAAGAGCAACAAAGATAATTGGTGGACTGGAGGCTAAAACATATAAAGAACAGTTGCTGGAATTGGGCATGTCTAGTTTAATGAAGAGAAGGACTAGGGGTGACATGATAGCAGTGTTCCAATATCTCCAGGGTTGCCACAAAGTAGAGGGAGCCAAGCTATTCTCCAAAACACCTGAAGCCAGGACAAGAAGCAATGGATGGAAACTAATCAAGGAGAGAACCAATTTAGAAATAAGAAAAAAAAATGTCCTGATAGTTAGAACAATTAGTGCAACAACTTGCCTCCAGAAGTCATGAATGCTCCAACATGAAGTTTGTAAGAAGAGATAGGACAGTCATTTGTTTGAAATGGTATAGGGCTTCCTGCCTGAGGAGGGGGTTGGACTAGATGATCTCCAAGGTCCCTTCCAACTCTGTTGTTCCACAAAATGTATGAGGTCCCATCTATTATGCAATTGTAAGCACAGAATGGTTCGACATTACACTGGCCTACAACCTGTCCCTAAACCAGGGGTAGGCAACCTCGGCTCTTTTATGACTCATGGACTTCAACTATGCTGACTCGGGAATTCTGGGAGTTGAAGTCCATGAGCCATAAAAGAGCCGAGGTTGCCTACCCCTGCCCTAAACCAACATAGTTATTTTTCAGAAGTACAATCTATTCTCAGTATTCCCTGCCAAGGTATGAAACATTGCCAAATCTGCTTACCGAGAAAGGAGTTTAATAAGGAAGAGGATGCTATTTTAGCTGGTCTTACCATATTCATTATAATTTTTTTAAAAACATTTCTTTCTAGGGCTTCTGGTGAAAGAATGGAGGATACAGGTAAGGAGTGTATGGGGGTCTTTCCCACTGATTCTTTTTTGAACGATATTTCTGGACTAGTCCTCTCTGTGCAGAATGTTTTTGTTTTTAAATGGGACGTTTTGAATATTTCCAAAACGACACGGAAGCTTACTTGTTGCTCCCTTCCCACAGTCATAGAGTTGTTGAGTTAATAGAGACTTTGGAGGTTTTTCTAGACCAAATCTGTCCTGCCATCTTTTCAGTTATTTTATTCTCCTTTCACTATGTCCGTTTCTCTCTTTTTTTTCCATATCTTGCTTATTATGACACCGCAACCTCAAGATTTCGCTTCCGCGAGAAATCCCATCAGAAAGGAGAAAATAGGCAAACAGGAGAGTCTGGATGAGGTAACTACCAGCTGGATGTTCCTAAGAGCACAGCACGGTCAGAATAAACTTGGGCAGACTGTGAGTCCAGGGTGTTATGCCATACTCCCGTAACTGGACTCACCACAAATATTAACTTTTCAATTCAGTTAGTCCTTGACTTATGACTGGGGGCTTCAGCCTGATCAGTTTGTCTTTAAGTGCACAGGTAGACCTCGATTTGCAATTTTTCACTTAATGGTCTTTCAAAGTTAGGATGGGGCTAAAAAAAAGTGACATACAATTAGTTCTTGCACTTATAACTGTTGTGGCATCCCCACACTCACGTGATCAGAATTTGAGTGCTCAGAACCGGCATGTATTTACCATGGTTGCAGTGTCCCGGGGGGTTATATGAATGCCATTTGTGACCTTCTCAGGGACTTCTGACAAGCAAAGTCAATGGGAGAAGCTGGATTCGCTTAATGGCCACATGGTTTGCTTAACAACCGTGTCAAAAAAGGTTTTAAAAAAAATCAGGCATGGCTCTCACCTAATGCTCACATCGGCCATTTCAGGTCCCACTTGTGATTATAAGTCAAGATCTGCCTGTGGTTCGTTATTTATCAGCTGGCCAGACTTCCCCAGCTTGCTATAGTCTAAAATTGGTCCACCAGACCCGTCACCCTGGTAAACATGTTGGAAATTGTAATCCAGCACTTGTAAAAGGAACCTAGTTTGAAACGGTTAAGCTGCCTAGGAGAGTGTTCCCCAACATTTCTGGATTGGCGGCCTGGAGGGGTAGGCATCTTTATGCACACACGTGAACGGGCCCACTAGTGCTCACACAACACTTGCAGCAATTCTTAGCGCTCACGTGACACTCGCAGCGATGCTAGTAAGGGGGTGTGTGAGTGCATGCACAGATGCACGCTCACTGGCCAGTCAGTCACACGACCCGGTGGCCAACAGGCCAGGGCCCAGTAGTGGGCCATAGCCCACAGGTTGGGGACCCCTGACCCCTGACCCTCTTTTTAAGAAGGAAAGGAGAAATGAAATGCTGGAGCACGTTATATTGTGTAGTGGGTTCTCGACCGCATGGCAATACGACGGACAAAGCGTTCAGCATGGCAGTTTTGTATAAGTGGAAGTACTGAACAGAACAATAGGGGTTACTTGTGCCCCTTATATACTGTACCTGGCCAGGTACGCTCGCAGCCAATCCCTTTATCTGGTTTCCCACCGAGCTCTAGTCAGCCAATCCTGTCACAGTACAGCGCCACCTGATGGTGTCAGTGAGCCGCTGCTTGTGTTTATTCATTCCCGTACATAACATGTTATATTATCAATTGTTATATTATAGCAAATATTATTTCCCCCCCCCCTTCAGTCTCTAAGGGTATTCTAACCAATAGAAGAAAATATTTATAGTTCAGGAGGATTGAACGATGGGGCCCTTGATGCTTTCTGAGCTTGGTTGCTTTTTTTGCAGACATTTCATTACCCAACTAGGTAATATCATCAGTGCTAGCATGAGTATGCTAATGGGTATTAGAATGCTACTAATCAGATAAATCAACCCTTTGTCTAATGCTGCTTTCTTTTCCAGAGATCTGCTTCCCTTTATTATGCTCAGCTGCAGCATCTCCAAGGAAAATCTCTACCTGTTCAGGCTCCGGACAATGCCACGGTATACGCTGTGATTGTTTGATATCACTTTTCATCCCTTCCTACTACATGCACTTGAAGACTGAATCTCTTTTTTTACCTGTGATACACATTGAACTTCACTCTGTTTTGAATGGCATATTGTGACCTCATCAGCCACAGGACCCAGCAAGTCTTCCTGGCTCCAAGTTTGAACGAGAGTTTTCCTTGAACTTGTTTCCTTTCAGAAGGGTGGGACAAGACATAGTAAAGTAGTAGTAATGCCCTTGGGAGGGTGGGCTGCAGCAGGCTTGAGAGCTACAGTATCCATTTTGGGGGAGCCTAACAAGATGGGGTGGCTCAGTGGGTTAGGACACTGAGCTTGTCGATCAGAAGGTTGGCAGTTTGGCGGGTCAAATCCCAAGTGCTGCGTAACAGAGTGAGCGCTTGTTACTCGTCCCAGCTTCTGCCAACCTAGCAGTTCAAAAGCACGTAAAAATGCAAGTAGAAAAATAGGGACCACTACGGTGGGAAGGTAACAGCGTTCCATGCGCCTTTGGCGTCTAGTCATGCCGGCCACATGACCACGGAGACGTCCTCGGACAAGCGCTGGCTCTTTGGCTTTGAAACGGAGATGAGCACCAGCCCCTAGAGTCGGAAACGACTAGCACGCATATGCAAGGGAACCTTTACCTTTACCTTTAACAAAATTTGTCCCCATGCAGCAACACCAAAGTGCAAGGAGAGAATATAAGTCCCTTCTTTCTTGGGACCTCTTAATAATAGAAATCTTCTTATGTATTTATACGGTATGCAGAATATATCCCACTATATCTCTACAACTAGCCCTGGAGATTTCCTTAGATAGCAAGGGCATTTTTGTCAAGGCCAAAGCAAAGCAGAGAAAAGATTATATTCTCCCGTTACTTGTATCTTATCTACACTATCCAGCTGCACCTGCTATGTGCATTTAAAAAAAACAACCAAGGGCATTGTTTGCCATACGTGCAGTTAAAGATGCTGTCACCCATCCTTTTGACCTCCTCAGCCCCACAATTGCATTTGTAAATATCTAGGTTCCTGTGCATTTAGTCCTCAACCTACAACCCATCACGATCCCAAACTGTGATAGGTAAATCAAGTCATCCATGTGGTTGCCCCAATTTCACAACCATGTAGCAGAGGTCATTAAATGAACACTGTGATTGTTAAGTGAACCAATGGTTTTCTATCTCTTAAATACTTAAATCACTTAAAGATGAGCCAGCAGCCAAAAACCCTAATACAATCCTTGCTTGTATAAACAGAGGCATAGAATCAAAAATCACATGAAGTATTAGTACCACTTTATAAATCCTTAAGGGACGCGGTGGCTCAGTGGGTTAGGACGCTGAGCCTGTTGATCAGAAGGTCGGCAGTTTGGCGGGTCAAATCCCGAGTGCCGCGTAACAGAGTGAGCGCCTGTTACTCGTCCCAGCTTCTGCCAACCTAGCAGTTCGAAAGCACATAAAAAAATGCAAGTAGAAAAATAGGGACCACTGCGGTGGGAAGGTAACAGCGTTCCGTGCGCCTTTGGCGTCTAGTCATGCCGGCCACATGACCACGGAGACGTCCTCGGACAAGCGCTGGCTCTTTGGCTTTGAAACGGAGATGAGCACCGGCCCCTAGAGTCGGAAACGACTAGCACGCATGTGCGGGGGAACCTTTACCTTTACCTTTACCTTATAAATCCTTAGTAAGACCACATCTGGAATACTGCATCCAGTTTTGGTCACCACATTACAAAAAAAGATGTTGAGACTTTGGAAAAAGTTCAGAGAAGAGCAACTAAGATGATCAAAGGCCTGGAGACTAAAACATAGGAAGAACGGCTGCAGGACTTGGGTTTGGCTAGTCTAAAGAAAAGAAGAAATAGGCAATATGATAGCAGTATTCCAGTATTTGAGGGGCTGCCACAAAGAAGAGGGCATCAAAGAAACAATGGTTGGAAACTGATCAAAGAAAGGAGCAACCAGGAATTAAGGAGAAACTTCCTAACAGTGAGGACAATTAACCAATGGAACAGCTTGCCTTCAGACGTTGTGGGTGCTTCATCACTGGAGGGTTTTAAGAAGAGACTGGACAGCCATTTGTCTGAAATGGTATAGGGTCTCCTGCTTGAGAAGGGGGTTGGACTAGAAGTCCTCCAAGGTCCCTTCTGGCTCTATTCTGATTGCTATGGGCTGTTTTTCAGCAAAGGTCAGGTTTCAGCAAAACCGTCATAAAATATGATCACATGACAGTGGCATGCTGTAAACGGCCATAAATGTCAGCCAATTTCTGAGCAGCAAAAGCGCAGTCAAGTGATACCTGGGAACTTCAACTACAGGTCATCAGCACGCCAAAGGAGTTCTGTTATAATTTAAAATAGTTGCAAGAAGTCGTAAGTCAAGGACTGCCTGTACCAATTATTTCTCTCGGTTTCTTCCTTTTGCCTTCAAGTGTTTTGCTTTCCTACCACCATATAGATTTCAATGTACTTGGGAGTCCTGTTATTATTAAACACCTTGTGCATTTAATGTACATTTATCATACCTGTATTTACAATATTGTGTTATAAATATAATAAATATTCAGTGTCAGCCATGGATTCCTGGCAACTGAGGTCTTTGTTTCCTTCCTATATATGCTGTTCATTTGCAAGGTACACTAGAAACAAAAACTAGAAATGAAAAATTGTAAGGTACAGGTCTCTGATTTTGCAAATGGAAAATGCAGCCCTAAACATTATTATTGTGTAGTGGGTCCGACGCAAGGAAGAGACGCCAGCCGGTGTACGTGTTCAGCTCTTTATTGGAAGGGGGGTAGCGTACTGGGGAATGAGGGTTACCTGGCCTCCTTAAATACCTAGCCAGGTAAGCGAAGAGCCAATGGGGTTGGCCCTAGGTTTCCCGCCGAAACTGGGTTTCCCGCCAAAACCGTTCAGGCCAACGCCCCCTGGTGGCTGTTGCTATGCAGGTGCCTGCATACATAACAATTATCCCTACAGTATAAGCTGCCCTGAGCAAAATGACTCTTGAATAAACAGGCACAGCGTGACTACTTGTGTGACAGGCCCATTAACATTTATTTACACATAAAGCAAAAACTGTGCAAAACAAAAATACCACGGACGTGACAAAAATACATTTCTATTTTACATTCCAACAAACAAGTGCCTCCAAGTCCATTGTTGATCATCCACAGGTTAATTTTGTTAACCTGTAGAATCAGGTTTCTTGCGAATCTTAGCAATGAAAATATCTGCAGAACCCTTTTGCTTACTAGAGCAATTACCTTGTGTGCAGCTTGACCTTCAGCCAAACTCACCTATCCTTTAATAAACCAGACTGCGTGCATAGATCTTGATGATTTATTAAAAGAAAAGCCTTGGCAGCTGGAAGATGTGTGGACTTCAGCTCCCAGAATTCTCCAACCTCAGCCCTTCAACAAGCTTGGGAAACCCTGCTCTTTTATGGTATGAATTTTGGGAGTTGCAATTCCATACAACTTCAAGTTGCCAACATTGAGACACCATACACCAAAAGATTGTATAAATTCTGGGAGTTGAGGTTCAAGCTTCCATAGTTGAGAAACGCTGCGTTAAAAGATCGTATATCAGCCTTTGGGACAGATCAGCTTTCTGAACAATTGCTTGCAAGCATTTCTGCATAGATGGTAGAAGGTGTCCCCTCCTTTCTCTGACTCTGGCATTGCTCAGTCTCCTTGAATTCCAAAACCGAGTATTGGATTTCTTCTGCTCCCTAAAAAAAAACAAAAGGGGGGGGGGAGAGAGAGATCAAAAGACCAAGGCCCACTATGGTCAGTAGTATATAGCAAACTCCTTCAACCACCATCAAAGTTACAGAATTTTAGCTCAGGCTAATGACCAAACCGTAGGGATGCGGTGGCTCAGTGGATTAGGATGCTGAGCTTGTCGATCAGAAGGTCGGCAGTTTGGCGGGTCGAATCCCGAGTGCCGCGTAACAGAGTGAGTGCCTGTTACTCGTCCCAGCTTCTGCCAACCTAGCAGTTCGAAAGCACGTAAAAATGCAAGTAGAAAAATAGGGACCACTACGGTGGGAAGGAAACAGCGTTCCGTGCGCCTTTGGTGTCTAGTCATGCCGGCCACATGACCACGGAGACGTCCTCGGACAAGCGCTGGCTCTTCGGCTTTGAAATGGAGATGAGCACCGGCCCCTAGAGTTGGAAACGACTAGCACGCATGTGCGGGGAAACCTTTACCTTTACCTAATGACCAGACCGTATAGTCAAAGCTACAGTTTTCCCAGTAGTAATGCATGCCTGTTAGAGTTGGACCATAAGGAAGGCTGAGTGCCAAAGAATTGATGCTTTCAAATTGTGGTGTTGGAGAAGACTCTTGAGAGTCCCTTGGACTGCGAGGAGATCAAATCAGTCAAGGCTGAAGGAAATCAAGCCAGACTATCCTTTGGAAAGTCAGACACTGAAGCTCAAATACTTTGGCCACCGAATGAGAAAAGGCGGCTCATTGGAAAAGACCCGGATGTTGGGAAAGATTGAAGGCGAAAGGAGAAGGGGATGGCAGAGGATGAGATGGTTAGATAGTGTCATTGACCAAATGAACATGAACTTGGGCATGCTTCTGGAGACAATGGAGGACAAGGAGCTCTGGTGTGCTCTGGGGTTACAAAGTGTCTGATTGAACAATAAGGACCAGGCATTGCTTCTTCGTGGTTCACCTGCAGAAGCTCAGTGTATTGGCAATCAATAAAACGGAGTTTTCTGTCATGTCTGTCTTGTAGCATAGTCAGATTTTTCAGAAATCTTTAAATGAAGATAGATCCACCAGAGGGTAAAGGACAATGGAGGACAAACACCCTCCATCCTCTTCTATCTGCCTGTCTAACTTAGCAGACCTACCATATCTGAGCCATAAATGTCCAGAAGGTGGCAGCAAAGAAACAACCCTTATGTGTGTCACAGGTTCTTCTAAGTATAGTCCTAGATTTACAACCACAATTCAGCCCAAAATTTCCATTGTTAAACAAGGTAGCTGTTAAATGAGTTTTGTCCTACTTAACGATCTTAACAACTCAAATTTACAACCTTTATTTTTTTTTTGCCAGTGTGTTAAAATGAATCACTGCAGTGAAGTGGTTGTTAAGGAATTCTGGCTTCCCTCATTGACTTTGCTGGGAAGGTTACAAATGGTGTCCTCATGACTCCAGGACATGCCAGTTGCCAAGCATCCAAATTTTGATCACGTGACCACGGGGATGCTGCAATGGTTGTAAGCAGGGGTGGGATTCAAATAAGTGAACAACCAGTTCTCTGTGTGGATGCCACTTCCGAAAGTCATTTCTGGGCCAGGGCAACAAAAATTAGCTACCGGTTCTGCCAAAAGTGGTGCGAACCGGCTGAATCCCACCACTGGTTGTAAGTGTGAAAAATGGTCATCAGTCACTTTATTCAATGTCATTTTAACTTCGAATGACCACTAAAGAAATGGTCCTAAGTTGAGAATTACCTGTAGTAGATCTGTACTTCTAAAGCAGGGGTGTCAAACTGCCGGCCTGCGAGCCAGTTTCATCATATCGAAGCCACGCCCACCCCATTGCCGGCAATGCAAAAAAGAGTTGTGATATGTCACGACACATCACGTGACGTGGCGAGTCTGACACTTGAGGGACCTGACTTGGAAGCAGTTAAGTCTGCATAGATACAAGTGTGGAATGGCCTTCAAGGAATGAGCCTAATAGTCTGGCAGGACAGAAATGGGTGAGGCAAAACAAAAGGGGGAAATCCGTTCACCTTTCTCTTCAGGTGACAAAGTATTGTTGCCAGAGCAAATCCAAATCCTAAAAGCAATTTCTTAAACTGACTTTATTTGCAGCCAGTTTATGGGAGACAAACAGCTGAAGAGTGCAATGCATAAACATCCACTGCCCTCTGAAGGAGAGACTAGATTGGCCTAATATGCAAATATATGTAAATCAGTGATGGGATTCAGCCAATTCGCACCACTTTGGCAGAACCGGTAGCTAATTTTTTGTTGCCCAAGCCCAGAATAGACTTCTGGAAGCGGCATCCACACAGAGAACCGGTTGTTCACATATTTGAATCCCACCACCTATGTAAATTAACTTGTTGCAGAATGGTTTTAATTTATAATGGCTTTCACTTGAGAAAAAGGACATTTTGTTACAAACTGGAATGTGGATCACGCTTATACCACTCTTTCTGGCATTGGAGATGGCATATTAATCTATTCAGTACTTGATATAACAATCAGGAGCAGTAGAAGTGACACAGAACTTACCTCATTCATCTCTACGTCTTTCTCTTTCCCTTGGTTCTTTAGGGGTTTTTCTACTCCTAAGTTTGGAAGATATTAGCAAATGTAATAGAAAAAACTACAGCAACTCACTATGATTTCTTAAAGATCAGGTCAACAGCTGTTCTTCCCGGGCATCCATTTTGTAAAAGAGGACTTCACAGTGTGGAATGGAAAGCTCGCTGTGGCCAATTCTCTGTGGCAACTCATCGCAGGACAACTCACAACTCATTCAACAATTCAATTTAATTATTTAAAATAATTTTGAAAAATAATTTTAATTTTCATCTTTCACACTTAATTTTCTCCCTTCTTTGGTATGCTTTCTTTAATGATCTCGTTCCACCATTTCTTCGATATTAGTGTAACTCTTATCCCATGGCAAGTTGGCTGCGGTGAATTGTCCTAGACCATTGATGGCGAACCAGTGTCTAAACTGCAACCCAAAACCCACTTATGTACCGTCAGGTGCCAGGTGGGCATGGCCCATTGGGTGGGTGTGGCAAATTGGGTGGGCATGGCTCATTGGGTGGGCATGGCTGCGGTGGTAATGGCAGACTGGGTGGGACCAAAAAGTTCAATCAATCAATTCCAACTTTGCGAGATCTTTTTTTTTCCCGTGAGAAGTTGAAATTGATTGATTGAACTTTTTTTTTTTGCACATGGCGAAAATAAAAGCACTACACAAATAAGGACACTTACACATACATATTCAAGACTGCAAATTGGATTAAAGGATATATATAAATATCCTGTAGGGACGTGGTGGCTCAGTGGGTTAGGACGCTGAGCTTGTCGATCAGAAGGTCGGCAGTTTGGCGGGTCGAATCCTGAGTGCCGCATAACAGAGTGAGCGCCTGTTACTCGTCCCAGCTTCTGCCAACCTAGCAGTTCGAAAGCACGTAAAAATGCAAGTAGAAAAATAGGGACCACTACGGTGGGAAGGTAACAGTGTTCCGTGCGCCTTTGGTGTCTAGTCATGCCGGCCACATGACCACGGAGACGTCCTCGGACAAGCGCTGGCTCTTCGGCTTTGAAACGGAGATGAGCACCGGCCCCTGGAGTTGGAAACGACTAGCACACATGTGTGGGGGAACCTTTACCTTTACCTTATAAATATCCTAAATCCAGGTATACAAATCTCTCAAAAGCAATGTTTCTCTACCTCAACAACTTGAAGATATGTGGACTTTAACTCCCACAATTCATAGTGTGCTTTAGTTAAGTATTTCTCAACCTTGAGAATTGCAATTTTTGTAATTGTAATTTTTAAGGTGACACAAATTTTAAAAAATCCTAAAAATATGAAAACTAATCAGAATTAATGTGGAAATTTTAATTAACTTTCTATTAAGTCAAATACAGTTTGTATTCTAGACACACCCAATTTGGTATGCAACTTTCAGCATACTCCTTAAAGGCCAGTTGTATCCATCGGCCCCAAAGAAGTTCTGTCTCAAATAATCAATAGTTTAATCAATGTTTTAATCAGAATAGAAAAAACTGAGCCGAAAGGCTCTTTACTGTAGCCAGTTAGACAGAGAAAGAATTGTGGACATCACAATTTTGACTGTCAGTGATGCACTGATTTAGACTATACTAAGCATAATCAGGGAAAAAAAATCATCAATCTTTATTACAGTCATAGATCACCAAAAAGGAAAAACAAAAAATTTAAACACTACTCACCAACTGAATCCTGAATCCCTTGTGATTTTGCCTCCTTTGCAGTCTTACTGGGGCTTAAAAGGATGACAGAGAAATGCCTCCTAAATATCTGGTTTTTATAAGGTTCATTCAAACAAGAAAAAACATGGTGCTGTGGTAAATCAGATATTTAATCTGAGCGCTGGCACATGTTGGATATCTAATAATTTTAGAATCTGAGGGTACCTTAAAGATCAACCCCTGGTTTGGCCAAAAAATAAAAGAAATACAACAGCACTTAGATTTATATACCACTCCGCAGTGCTTTACAGCCACTGGGAGGTGGGGGGGGGATAGAAGGCTGAGTCAACCTTGAGCCATTAAGAATCGAACTCCTGGGGTGAGGAGTGTGTTAGCCTGCAGTACTGCATTCTAACCACTGTGCCTGTTGTGTTGTGGGTTCTGGAGAGCAGGAAGGACGCTGAGAGGATGAGTACAGCATAGCAGCTCTTTATTAGGTGAAGGGACTGTACTGGGGAATAGGGGCTACCTGCACTCTTATATATACCTGGCCAGTACCTGGCCAGGTACTCAACCAACCAATCGGTTTGAACCTGTTTCCCGCCAAAATGCTTCCCGTCGAAACAGTTACAGTTCAACGCCTCCTGGTGGTGACTCTTATACACTGCTTTAGGTGTTGCAATAAAGCTTAATACATAACAATGCCACCATGGCTCTTTAAGGCAGCAGTCCCCAGTCTTTCCAGCTTGGCAGGGAGGGCGGGAGAGAGGGGATGGTTCCGTGTGAGCGGCAGGCACACGAGCACTCGCCCATCACTTGTGCAGCCTGGTTCCAAATGGTCCCTTTCTAATGATCTCACCTTCCTGAAGCTTTGATTCTATTTATCTAAAGCAATGTTTAGATAAAAGCCACAATTTTGATGACTTAAAGCTGTCAGGACTTTAATTCCCAGAATTCTACAGCCAGCAGCCTGGCTGGGGATTCTGGGAACTGAACTTCACACAGCTTAAAACTGCCAAAGTTGAGAAACACCGATCTAAACAGATAACAGCTAGCTCCCTGAATTGAGCTTTATAACAACTCAGAGGGGTTCCAATTTTAGCTCCAGAAGGAATTGTGCTCCCCTAAAATAAACTTGTTTGTAATCTGGAAGTGTTTCTGGATTCCCAGTTCCTATTAAATCACCAGAAAGGCTTCACTCAAGCCCTCATGGCCTCAGTACCTGACTACTATGCTACATGGGACTGCCCTTGAAGACCACCTGGAAAGTACAGGTGTGCAACAGCCCACATCCTAATGGGAGTGACTCCATACTCCCAAACAACACCTGTATTATATGGGGAACTTCTTTGTTCCAGGATGCAATGTAAGATGCTAAAAATAGCTTTTAAAGTTGTACATGGCTTGGGACCTATGTAACTATAAGAGTCTTGTTTGCTCCAAGAAGAATCTACTAAATAGAACTGTGTGTTTCTTCCACTAAGTTGACCAGACCAGGAAATCAACAGGAAAGCTTAATTCTTTTATTGATATTGGGCTATAATAAGAGGTTCTTGCATATCAGACTGTGCTGTACTTTCTTCCCCTTCTTATACTCCAGTGAATTAAAAAGCTGTCTGTCTGAGTCACTTCTGAAAATGATTTATCTGTTGTGAACTTAATGTATTTTTCACTCCTCGTCACTTTGGTAATGGAGCTTACATATTTCCATCAAAGTCTTCGCTCTTTTTTTGGTTCCATGTCATTTTTTTTGCCAGATTGTAAGGATATCACCAGAAGACAGTGGCAAGCTGTTTCTGCCCAGCCTCCCACCATCATGGAAATCAAGGAAGCAACATCCCTACAGGAGTTGAACTGAATTCAAGGGAGACATTCCTGTCTCTTTTTAAATCTTTACCTGATTCTCCGTGACTGAAGCTTCTCCCAGAGAACAAATATAGCTACCCCCATCCATAGGAGAGTGATGAATCCTATCACGGAACCGCCAGTGACTAGGATCTTAAACTTCTTTGTATCTTTGGAGAGACATAAAATAGAGCTGAAAAAAGGAGCCATTCCAATGGAGTCAAAAAAGTCAAGATGGCAGCCTCCATTGTGTGGTTGAACCGTTACGCATGCTGCCCATGCGGGTTTCATAATTAAGGTCTGGAACTTCATACTGATAGAGCTGGCAGAGATGGCCAAATTAACTGTTCTATTTTTTTTTTAAAAAAAGGAAAGTATCCAGTTTTGCTTCTATTTGGAAACCTCTTCTAGATTTTCTGCTTGAAACAGGGGAAAAATGAAATTTTGACTTTAGATTTTGCTGATTAGATTCGATTGCTTTTATAGAAATGGCTACTACTCACTAAATATGTAAAAGCAAAAAAGCTGAGGTTGTCATTTTATTCTGTATTTTACTGCACTGAAAAAGGCTGGAAGTTAAAGCCTTTTTTTATTTTCCCTTTTACCCCCACTTCTTTTCCTTTCCTTTTCTCTTCCCCGTTCCCCTATTATCATTATTTTCATTTCTATTTTATATTATGATAAACTTCAATAAAAAAGAAACTATAAGCACATAGTAAAAGTTGGAGCTTCAACTGAATATCAAGACAGAATCTTGCAAGTTGGAAGAAACTTCCCACTGACATTTTTAATTCCTTGATCCATTGGGGTGGTCCCTTCTTATGTTCCAGACCTAGAATCCTAGGTCTGGAATGGAACTCAGAGGTCTTCTAGTCCAACCCCATGATCAAGGCAGGAGACTTTTACCATTCCAGTCAAACAAATGTCCAGCCTATTTTTGAAAACCTCCAATGATGGAGTACGCACAACTCTGGGGACGCAAGCTATTCCGTCGATTAATTGTTTTCATTGTCAGAAAATTTCTCCTTACTTCTAGATAGGATCTCTCTTTAACAAGCTACCATCCATTATTTCTTGTCCTGCTCTTTCTTTCTGGAAAACCCAGGTAGAGCTAGTGAAAGGCAGGACTAGAACTCACAGTTCTGGTTTGTTTGCTTGTTTGTTTGGCAAATTTATATGCTACCCAACTCACACACAGTGGCTCTGGACAGCTTATAGCATTAAACATCCACAACATAAAACCTCAGAAAATCCCACCCACCCCCAGTCCCTCCTACCCCCTTTAACCACTGCACTACACTAAACTGATTCAATTAGTTTTCTTCTGCAGATAGTCATCAACTTATGATTAGAACTGAACGCAACATTTCTTTTGCTAAGCAAGACATTTGTTAAGTGAGGCTTGCCCCATTTTACAACCTTTCTTGCCACAGATGTTAAGTGAATCACTGCAGCTGTTCTTAGTAACACAGTTGTTAAATGAATCTGGCTTCCCCATTGACTTTGCTTGTCAGAAGTTCACAAAAAGGTGATCACATGACCGTGGGACATTGCAACCCTCATAAATAATGTTTAATGAAGAGGAGGACACGATAGCAGTGTTCCAGTATCTCAGGGGCTGCCACAAAGAAGAGGCAGTCAAGCTATTCTCCAAAGCGCCCGAAGGCAGGACAAGAAGCAACGGATGGAAACTGATCAAGGAGAGAAGCAACCTAGAACTAAGGAGAAACTTCCTGACAGTTAGAACAATTAACCAGTGGAACAACCTGCCTCCAGAAGCTGTGAATGCTCCAACACTGGAAGTTTTTAGGAAGAGACTGGAGAGCCATTTGTCTGAAATGGTATACAGCAGGGGATTCAAACTGCCGGCCTGTGGGCCGGCCGCATCATGCAGAAGCCGTGGCCACCCCATTGCCGGCAATGGCAAAACCATCCCGATACATTGCACGACGTCCCGTGATGTCGCGAGTTTGACATGTCTGGTATAGGGTTTCCTGCCTGAGCAGGGGGTAGGACTAGAAAACCTTCAAGGTCCCTTCCAACTCTGATTCTACAATCTTTTCCACAGCTGTCATTAAGAGAAGGATAGAAGGATAGATGAGGGGGGATAGATGGGGAACTCATCAAATTTGCAGACGACACCGAACTGGCAGAAGATAGGCTTAAGATACAGAAGGAACTTGACAGACTTGAACATTGAACTCTATCTAACAAAATGAAATTCAGTGATGCAAAAAGTAAGGTTCTACATTTAAGCAAGAAAAACCAAATGCACAGGTACGGTATAAAGTGTGGCCCAAGGACCCCTGGAGGTCTTGAAAGACTCTCTTGGGGGTCCACAAAATCAAAATTATAGGTAGTCCGTAACTACCTATAGGTAGTAACTGTGAGAGGGATCTCAGAGTCCTAGTGGACAATCACTTAAATATGAGCCAGCAATGTGCTGCAGCTGCCAAAAAAGCCAACACAGTGCTAGGCTGCATTAACAGAGGGATAGAATCAAGATCACGTGAAGTGTTAATACCACTTTACAATGCCACACTTGGAATACTGCATCCAGTTTTGGTCACCACGATGTAAAAACAAATGTTGACACTCTAGAAGGAGTACAGAGAAGAGCAACAAAGATGATTAGGGGACTGAAGGCTAAAACATATAAGGAATAGTTGCTGGAATTGGGCATGTCTAGTTTAATGAAGAGGAGGGGCGACATGATAGCAGTGTTCAAATATCTCAGGGGTTTCCACAAAGAAGAGGGAGTCAAGCTATTCTCCAACATTATTATTATTGTTGTTGTTGTTATTTAGTTGCCAAGCATGTGGATTTTGATGACATGACCATGGGGATGTTGCAGCAGTCATAAGTGTGAAAAACGGTCATAAATCACTTTTTTCAGTGATATAACTTTGAATTGTCACTAAACGGACTGTTGTAAGTCAAGGACTACCTGTATTTTAGTTTCAACTAGAGTGAGAGAGGGGATCAACTGTGAAAACCCAGCCCTGTAATCCATACTGGTTCAGAACTAGCTTTGTATTGGAAAAACACCCTTGCGTTGAGTGCTTGAAGTGTCACGGGTTGCTCCTACCTGTCTGAATTCAACTGAACCATTATCTATGCAGGTGGTAGCTCTGAGATATGGGCAGGGCATAAATCTTATACTCACCCAATGGTGCTGGGGTAGACCAGGGCATTTCTTCAGACTCCAATCTCTCTGAAACTCTAAATTCATCTTCCAAGCAATAGCCGTCAAACTGGGTGAGACATCTGGGATTGCTGCACTGCCAGAGGCCATAATTCTGGGGACTGTCTTCGACTGTGATTGTAACTCTTAGCTTCACAGAAATATGATTAGACGTTTTCTTCCCATTTAAAGTCCAGACGATGGTAGAGCTGTCCTGAGTTTGGGCTTCCAGCTGGTCATCACAAGAATTACAGGTCAACTTTACCCTCTGTTTACTTCCATGGGAATTCTTGAGAGGGTAAACCTTCATCCCACGTCGATTATCTGTCAGAAATACCAGCAGGTTATTCCTTGAAAGATTTGCAAATACAGAGGTAAGGATCAATGTCTGTGGAGATTTCTAACCCCCCATGGCTGTCTCAAAGATCCTTTTCCAAAAGTCTATTGGACTTTTCTTAGGTTTTTCTTTGAAAACATTTCGCTTCTTATCTGAGAAGCTTCTTCTGTTCTAACTGAAAAAAGTTAAAAACTGAAAAAGCTCCTCGGATGAGAAGCAAAATGTTTTCAAAGAAAAAAAAAATCAAGAGAGTCCAATTGCCTTTTGGAAAAGCATCTTCAGGAACAGTAAGGATATCTTTTTGGGAGACACTGGGATCTGAATGAGAGGTTTAAGTTACCAGTTATTACCTGGTTACATACAGAATTCCATACTGCATTTAGTGAAATACTCCCAATAAAAGGAGAGGTGGAGGTACAGGGAGGATAATGGAAGGAAATTTCTCTCCTTTATAGAATTGCAACTGCCTATCCAGCAAATCAAAACAATTTAGAGGAATCAGACAGGCAAAGGTTCCTCATCTAATCATGAAGAAATCCATCAGAAGAAATAAATACTAGCAGAGTTTTTTTTTAAATAGGTCAGTTAATGGCTACATAGGTAGTCCTCGAGTTATGACCACGACTGAGCCCAAAGTTTTCCTTTGCTCAGCAAGACAGTCGTTTAGTGAGTTTGCTGCATTCTTTCTTGCCATAGTTGCTAAGTGAATCACTGCAGTTGTTAAGCAAATCATTTGTTCATTAAGCAAATCTGGCTTCCCTCACTGATTTTAGCTTGCCTGGGAAGGCTATAAAGGATGAGTGATCACATGACCCCAGACAGTGCAACTGTCATAAGTACATGCCACTTGCCAAGTGTCTCAATTTTGATCATGTGATCATGGAGATGCTGCAACCCTTGTAAGTGTGAAAAACAGTCATAAGCCACTTTTTCCAATGATGTTATAAGTTTGAAGGATTGCTAAACGAGTAGTTGTAAGTTGAGGACCACCGGTATCATCAATGATATCTAAAGAGAACCTTGTTGATTTGGGAAATATACTCGCTGTCAATCAGATGCTGGGGATGTCAGCATGTCCTTGCTTTCCTGCCAAAGACAGGCGGAAGGGGTGCTGGAGATCATCTAGACGTGGCTCAATAAAATCTCTGCAATAGACTATACCAAACAAATGGCCAGGCTCCATTGAAACCTCCAGTGAATGGGAGCCTATCTGTGCTTTTCTGTTATCAAACAACATGTTTGGAATATTTATTTGCTTCAGTAATCATAATAGTAAAGTTAGAAGGGACCTTGGAGGTCATCTAGTCCAACCCCCTGCTCAGGCAGGAAACCCTATACCATTTCAGACAAATGGCTGTCCAGTCTCTTCTGGACATTCACTGCTTCTGGAGGCAGGTTGTTCCACTGGTTAATTGTTCTAACTGTCAGGAAGTTTCTCCTTAGTTCTAGGTTGCTTCTCTCCTTGATTAGTTTCCATCGGTTGCTTCTTGTCCTGCCTTTTATAAATAACTCATGGCAGTGAACATACCTAATAAGAGCCGTGGTAGCACAGTGATTAGAATGCAGTACTGCAGGCTAACTCACTGCTCACTCCAGGAGTTCGATCCTGACCAGCTCAAGGTTGACTCGGCCTTCCATCCTTCCAAGGTCGGTAAACAATCCGGACCCAGATGGTTGGGGGGCAATATGCTGACTTTGTAAACCACTTAGAGGGCTGTAAACCACTGTGAAGCAGTATATACATCTAAGTGCTAGTGCTACTTCTTCCTCTCTCTTTTCCCCACAACAACAACCCTGTGAGGTGAGTTGGGCTGAAGAGGACTGGCCCAAAGTCACCCCAGGTGGGACTAGAACTCACAGTCTCCTGCTTTCTATTCTGGTGCTTTGACACCCCTGCACTAGACCATTCTCTGATTTTTGCTGAGTCTTCCAGCAGAATTCTGGGAGTTGAAGTCCACACATCTTAAAGTTGCCAAATCTGAAAAGTACTGGTCTAAAATTACAAGCTTGGACCATTCAAACCCAGGGTGTGTATTAAGGCCTACACACTGACATTCCTTCAAGCCAACAGCTGGCTAGGCCACCCAGATATGTAGACGTCTTCTGGAAGACATCAGTGCCATTTTCAAACAGTCTACTGCTATTTCCATCCATCACAAGGGTCTTCAAACCTGGCCCTTTTATGACTCGTGGACTTCAACTCCCAGAATTCCTCAGCCAGGCATGCTGGCTGGGGAATTCTGGGAGTTGAAGTCCACGAGTCATAAAAGGGCCAGGTTTGAAGATCCCTGATACATCATTTGGTGCCATGAGGACATTCAATACAGTATCTACTTCCCAAAGCCCTAAAATGCCGCATTTTTATTACCAGATTTCACACTGACTGAGATAAAGGATGAGTTTCTTCTCCCATCAGAACAATAGAAAGTGCCGGAGTCATTCATATGTTGTAGCGGGACGGTGAGGATGAACCTTCCATTATTTTTTTCTAGCATCAACTTTGATGGCCTTTGAAATCTCTCTAGGTTTTCATTAATGACCATCTCATCAGAAATCACACTGCAAATTTCTATCTGGCCCATTTTTAGGCCTGCACAGATGGGGTAATGGGGAATCCAGTACCATATGAGTTTCACTCTGTTCAGGTCACATGGAATTTTAGTCTCACCTCCAGCACTGACCTCCATCTCTGAAATTATGAGGACAAAAAAAAAGTTAATTAGTTAGTCTTTACCCACCACAAAGCCAGCCCCAAATGCCCAAATCACAAATTTTCTGTGAACCTGAGGCATCTGTAGCAGGGGAGGGAGGGGACATCAGAACAGTCAAGATGGCAGCCTGGGCCTCACAATCAAAATCCACATGTTTTTTACACCCTCCAAGGTAAGCATCTTGGCCAACCTTAACTTCTGGCCAAGCCTCAGAACCACAGCAACAGAGAGGAAAAGCAATACTATTAAATATACAGGTAGTCCTTGACTTACAACCCAGAATTTATGTTGCTAAGTGAGACATTCATTAAGTTAGTTTTCCCCAGCTTACGACTTTTCTTACCACATTTGTTAAGTGAATCACTGCAGTAATTAAAAGTAACATGGTTGTTAAGTGAATCTGACTTCCCCATTGGCTTTGCCTGTTAGAAGGTTGCAAAAGGGGATCACATGACCCCCGGGACATTGCAATCATCATAAATACGAACCCGTTGTCAAGCATCTGAATGTAAATCACATGACATGGGGATGCTGCAACGGTCATTAGTGTGAAAAATGTTCATAAGTCACTTTTTTCAGTGCCCTTGTAACTTCAAATGGTCACTAAACAAACTGTTCTAAGTCAAGGACTACTTGTTTATGGAAAAATATGCTCTCTTTGTGCTAGGAATCACAAAATGTGTGGAAGATGTACAATTTTTTAGCCTATTTCAACTATGGACCCAATTCACTTACCGTAATTTATTTAGAAATTAGAATAGAATAGAATAGAATAGAATAGAATAGAATAGAATAGAATAGAATAGAATAGAATAGAATAGAATAGAATAGAATAGAATAGAATAGAATAGAATAGAATAGAATAGAATAGAATAGAATAGAATACGAGATGAGACGAGACGAGACCTTGGAGGTCTTTTAGTCCAACCCACTGCTTAGGCAGGAAACCCTATACCATTTCAGACAAATGGTTGTCCAATCTCTTCTTAAAAGCTTCCAGTGATGGAGCACCTACAACGTCTGGAGGCAGGTTGTTCCATTCATTAATTGTTCTAACTGTCAGGAAATTTCTTTAGTTCTAGGTTGCTTCTGTCTTTGGTTAGTTTCCATCTGTGGCTTCTTGTCCTGCCTTCAGGTGCTTTGGAGAATAGCTTGACTCCCTTTTTTTTGTGACAGCCCCTGAGATATTGGAAGACTGCTATCGTGTTACCCCTCGTCCTTCTTTTCGTTTAACTAGACATACATAAACTATATAAATTTATATTTTCTCAAAGCTTTTAAATGTTAAATTAACAATGTCCCCTTTCTTAGTTCCTGCATTTCTGACACAAGACAAGATTTATTTGTTTACCACATTTATATGGCTACCCATCATCTAAAAAAAAACAACTCTGGGTGCCATACAACATTCAATTATTTACTGGATTTACTGGTGCCTTAACCAGTAGATCAAACTGGTTCCTCCTTTAAATTTTCCAAAGAAAATATGGCCCCCACTTTTATGCTACGAGATGCACCAGCCTGTAGCTGCCTTCAGCCCTGACCGGCACGGACTAAAGAGGGCTTCCCCGAGGATCTGACTGCAAGATGATCAGGCAGTTTCTTGCAAGAAAGGATCAAAAGCTTACCTTGGAGAGCCCACACAGCTGTTCCTGCCAGGGTGACAGCAGCCACAACGGCTGGAATTAAGAAGAGAGAAGGCTTCATTGGGGGAAGACGCTAGAACAAGGGCAAGGCACAGCTTTGGCCAGTTGTAAAGAGGAACTGGGGGAGCTGGAGGGGAAAGGGAAACCACAGATGTTGTCAACGAGCATGAGAAAGGAGAAGGGAACCCAAGAGTGCATCTCTGTGGGCAAGGCCCTACAAGGGACCTGCCAATCATCAGGAAGCTCTTTCCTCTTGATTCCATATTGTTCCCAATTTATAAGGTAAAGGTAAAGGTTCCCCCGCACATGCGTGCTAGTCGTTTCCGACTCTAGGGGCCGGTGCTCATCTCCGTTTCAAAGCCGAAGAGCCAGAGCTTGTCCGAGGACGTCTCCGTGGTCATGTGGCCGGCATGACTAGACGCCAAAGGCGCACGGAACGCTGTTACCTTCCCACCGTAGTGGTCCCTATTTTTCTACTTGCATTTTTACGTGCTTTCGAACTGCTAGGTTGGCAGAAGCTGGGACGAGTAACAGGCACTCACTCTGTTATGCGGCACTCGGGATTTGACCCGCCAAACTGCCGACCTTCTGATCGACAAGCTCAGCGTCCTAACCCACTGAGCCACCGCATCCCTCCCAATTTATAGAACATTCTTATTCAAGCAAGTCAGCTGCAGGGTGTAGTTCAAGGGGTGGGTTATCTCTTTTAAAGCCGTGGTGGTGCAGTGGTCAGAAGGCAGTACTGCAGGCTACTTCTGCTGACTGCCGTCTGATTGCAATTTGGAAGTTCGATCCTGACCAGGCTCAAAGCCTTCCATCCTTCCGAGGTCAATAAAATAAGGACCTGGATTGCTAGGACCAATATGCTGACTCTGTAAACCATTCAGAGAGGGCTGTAAAGCACTGTGAAACGGTATATAAGTCTAAGTGCTATTGCTATTTAGAGACCCCTGTGATTCAGGATCTGTCAGCCTTATGAGGTAAACCAGACTGAAAACATGATCAGATGAGCTAATTCTGCTTTATTGTATAGCATTGCATTAAGAGACTCTTGCAAGTCTGACAGTACAAATCTTTGCCCACCCCCACCCCCTCAGAGGGGCACATGACAGGGATTTTATAATATTCTTAACTTACACAGTTATTTTATATTTTAATTTGACTTATCCTTTTTTCCTCTTCGAAAATGGTTATAAGGGTTTATCAGGCCATTGCAGACTGGAATGTAGGAGAACTTTCATCCTATTGCTATATGAATTGATTGATAACTTCTCTGGACAATATCTCCTGATGAGAGAGAGAGAGAGAGCTTGTTGGCATTAACTGGTGTCTGGTTTGCCTTGTGAACTCCAGACAGCCTTCTTGCTTATTAATATCCTAAAATGTACACCCCTTCTGTCCTCACACTTCATTTTAATAAACATGTGAGGTATTATGGGATGCAAATATGTAACATGTTTGATTACATGTAATTGATTGCCTATGCAAAAGGGAAGTTACTTTGGTCCTGTCCGATCACTTTTTCTCTTGCATTATTTTTTTTGGATGTCTTTATAGAAAAGGGAATGTATGATGGGTCTCGAGGTTCTCCCTTTTCATAGGGAGATCTCACTTTATCAGAGTACTCTAGTAAATTGCTTTTAAATGATCTTCCAACTCTGTTGCTTATTGGAAAAGGTAAACCAAAGCAGATCCTAGGGTCAGATTTGGCTATCATCCCCCCCTCCCCAATCTCCTTTACAGCCCCCAAAACTAGGAAAAGTCCCATTTAAGGTCCCTTTGGGGCCTTTTGCCCCACCCACTGTGCAGCTGCAGGCTATGCTATCTCTTATCTAACTGTTCCCTAGGCAATATCTCTTCATCTCGTCTCCCAAGGCCTTTCCCACATACCATTTCAGAATCAGGATATCTGATTTCAGCGTACTTGAAAGATCATTCGCAACAGAGATATATTGTGGAGTGGAAAAATGGATTGATTACATTCAGAATAAATATGGGACTAAAAAGTTTCACTTAGCATTTGAATAAGTATTGATGTGATATTTATATTGCTTGTAGTTATTTTATAAGAGTTAAAGTGCGATAGATTTAATAGTTATTGTTGTTTGCATATGGTAGATTATGATTGTTTTTACTGTTATACCTTGTATTTAGCTCTCGGAAGTCGGGGAGGGGGGAGGGGGAGGGAGGGAGGTGTTGGGGAGGGTTGGGAAGAGGGGAAGGGGTTGGGAGGGGTTTTGTTTTGTTTTGTTAAAAACAAAATGTAATGTAAAACTTTTCAATAAAAAAAAGAATCAGGATATCTCTGCCCTTGCCAGGTTGAATCTCCCAGCCTGGAAATCCAGTACAGGGGGTTCACTGGGGATTTAAGGGAATATCATCTTCAGGGACTCTCCACTTAAGCCTTTTCAATGATAATCTCCACCTCTGGGACAACTTACCTTCAGTATTTGTCCATTCCTCTCTATTACAATATTTTCCATGTATTGTTATATTATAAATAGTATAATTCTATGCACTTGGGGGGGGGTATTATTTAGAACACACCTGTATTATTTAGAATCGAATCCAAGGCATTACACAACCTCATCATTTATTGCAGCATCGAAGAACCCGTGCCTTTCAAAACTCAACTTCCCCTAGGGCATCTGCTGTCTGGAAACTCTAGGATTAGTGTTTCTCAGGCTCAACAAACTTTAAGATGTGTGGACTTCAATTCAGCATGGCTGGCTTGGGAATTCTGGGAGTTGAAGTCCGTACATCTTAAAGTTTGCAGAGTTTGAGAAACACTGATCTAGCTATTATTGTTTCAACATCTGTGGAGAATCCATGTTGCAATCGGGTTTTAAAATGAAAAGATACTAAGAGTCATAATAATGATGCAACTTTACATTGGGGTGGGGAGAAGGAAAGTTACTTTTATAAATCCTTCAGGGTTTGACTAATATTATGAAACCTCTTTTAAAAGAACGTGCACAATACAAACTCAGCTTGAACTTCCACATTAGCATAACAGCCCTGAGTGCAGCTATCAGCTTCTCTTTGATTAAGGACTGTTTTTCTATCCTTATATATTTCATAATAAATATAGTTTTTGTTTCAACTGTAAACACCACCGATTGATAATACTGCTAAGCCTATAACACTCTATCAGTGTTTCTTAAAGTTTTTTAAGACTCCTTCCCACTTTGAATGATGATGATGATAATAATAATAATAATAATAATAATAATAATAATAATAATAATAATAATAATAATAATAATAATAATAATAATAATAATAATAATAATGGTGGAAGGAACCTTGGAGGTCATCTAGTCCAACCCCCTGCTCAGGCAGGAAACCCTATATACCATTTCAGACAAATGGCTGTCCAATCGCTTCTTAAAGACTTCCAGTGTTGGAGCATTCACAGCTTCTGGAGGCAGGTTGTTCTACTCATTAATTGTTCTAACTGTCAGGAAGCTTCTCCTTAGTTCTAGGTTGCTTCTCTCTTTGGTTAGTTTCCATCCATTGCTTCTTGTCCTGCTTTCAGGTGCTTTGGAGAATAGCTTGACTCCCTCTTCTTTATGGCCACCCCTGAGATATTGGAACACTGCTATCATGTCCCCCCTCATCTTTCTCTTCATTAAACTAGACATACCCAATTCCAGCAACCGTTCATTATAAGTTTTAGCCTCCAGTCCCCTAATCATCTATGTTGCTCTTCTTTGTACTCTTTCTAGAGTCTCAACATCTTTTTTACATCATGGTGACCAAAACTGGATGCAGTATTCCAAGTGTGGCCTTACCAAGGCATTGTAAAGTGGTATTAACACTTAACGTGATCTTGATTCTATCCCTCTGTTAATGCAGCCCAGCACTGTGTTGGCTTTTTTGGCAGCCGCAGCACACTGCTGGCTTGTATTTAAGTGATTGACCACTAGGACTCCGAGATCCCTCTCACAGTTACTACTATTGAGCAAGGTACCATCTATACTATACCTGTGCATTTGGTTTTTCTTGCCTAAATGTAGAACCTTACTTTTTTCACCATTGAATTTCATTTTGTTAGATAGCGCCTGATGTTCAAGTCTGTCAAGATCCTCCTATATCTTAACCCTGTCTTCTGGAGTTTTGGGTATTGTTGCCAGCTTGCTGTCATCTGCAAATCTGATGAGTTCCCCATCTATCCCCTCATCCAAATCATTGATGAAGATGTTGAAGAGCACTGGGCCCAGAAGAAAGCCCTGGGGCACCCCACTACACACATTGCTTGTCAGAAGGTCACAAAAGCTGGTCACATGACCTTGGGACACAGCAACAGTCATAAGTATGAACCAGTTGCCAAGAATCTGAATTTTGATCACATGACTATGGGGAAGCTGCAAAGGTTGTAACTGTGAAATATGGTCATAAGTCACTTTTTCAGTTGTAACTTTAAACAGTCACTAAATCAACTGTTGTAAGTCGAGGACTACTATAATTTTGATTTTGTAGACCCCCCCAAGAGAGTCTTTCAAGATCTCCAGGGCTCCTTGGACCACACTTTAAGAAGCACTGCTCTAGATTAAAAATGTCTAGATTATGAGCATTTCACTTTTTTTTCCAATGGAGCATTCTGTAACTTCATTGCTCAGTATTCTCTTAGCTCTATGCTTATGCTCAGGAGCTCACCCATTCACAAGGGTTCCTGTTCAGTTCAAACCTCCAGCAATACATTTTGTTTCTTCTTTTTAACTAACACCTATTAATTGCATTAGAAGCAAATTGGCAACTTGAATAATAGAGCCATCGTTAAGCTGTTTCTCTATCAAGGTTAGCTTTTTGAGGGGGGCAGGTCCTACAGCGTGGTGACTCAGTAGTTAAGATGCTGGACAACCCGGGTTCAAGACCTAAGCGTCCTCACCCCAGCTCCTGCCAGCCTAGCAGTTCAAAAGCATGCAAATGCGAGGAGATAAATAGGTACAACTTTGATGGGAAGATAACAGCATTGTGTGAGATTGTGTGTCACATGACCAGGGAAACATCTGCAGACAGGGCTGGCTCAATGGCCTTGTCAGAATCCATTTATATCACATTCATAAATGTATGTTTAAAATATTGTGCCTCCCCCTGGATTCTGCCATCTTCCGAGGGGGAAGGAGAAGAGGTGTATTCAGCCTGCCTGTAGGCTATCGTCAAAGACCAAGGAAAACCTTTTGAACTGGGGACAACAAGGGGGAGGGTTAGGGAAGAAGGGATCTGGTCTGTATCTCCATTTGAAACTGAAAGGAAGAAAGCAATAGCAATAAAAAGCATGAGAAGATTACCCTTTCCCACGGAAGGGCCTGACACCTAAGTTTAATTAATGTGAGTCTGACCAAATGGGATTGAAGGGAGGGGGTTGAAATGGGAATTCTTTATATAGTATCAAAATGTAACACAATGCCAGATCCTGTCTTGTATTCCCACAATCGACTACATCTTAGTAAAATCTCCTTTTTGGACAAGCCTGGTTCCAAGAGTTCTTTATTTAATGGAGGTGAACACGGCCACCTATAGTCAGCAACAGCTAAAAGATTAAAATCCGTAAGGACTTCTTTTTAATTACCCTTGAGGGAGTCTTCTAATTTGGACACAATGTCAGCAAACCAAAGAGTAATCCTATATGAAGATAAAAATGAAGTTGTCATTCTGATGAAAAACAGAACTGAGGTCTCGGTTGTCTTTCTTTGTGAATGATCATAACTGTTTGTATCATGTTGCAAAATCTCACAGGGTGGCTGTTGTGGAGGAAAATAGTAGGAAGAAGGAGTACTAGATATATTCGCTACATTGAGTTGTTTATAAAAATATATATAATAATGGAGGGAAATGACAGATAGATAGATAGATAGATAGATAGATAGATAGATAGATAGATAGATAGATGATAGATAGATAGATAGATAGATAGATAGATAGATAGATAGATAGATAGATAGATAGATAAAATAAATAGCTTTACAATAAAAGTAGTATTGACCTACAGGACATGAGTTTTCTAAACTGTTCTACCTTGAAGGGCTGACACAACCTGTGCTGCTTTCCTGTTCTATACACAGGGCAAGTGTATGATGATGTTCGATTAGCTACACTGTGCCATCCCAAAGGTGCTTTTTTCTGAAGAGCTGAAGAAGCTTCTTGGATGAGAAGCAAAACGTCTTCAAAGAAAAACAAGGAAGTATTTATTTATTTATTTATTTATTTTTGGGACTTATATGCCGCCCTATCTCCCAAAGGACTCAGGGCGGCTTACAACAATAAAAAACAGCAGTACAAAAATTAAAAAACGAATTAAATAACAGCCCCAAAGTAAATTAACTACAGTTAAAAATTAAAACATATTTAAAAACCCATCATCAATCCAGGTCAGCCTGTTGGAAGAGAAAAGTTTTGAGGTTGCGGCGAAAGGACCGGAGGTCCGGGGCCATCCAAAGCTCAAGGGGAAGCTGGTTCCAAAGGGCTGGTGCTCCCACAGAGAAGGCCCTCCCCCTGGGGGTCGCCAGCCGACATTGTCTGGCCGACGGCACCCTGAGGAGGCCCTCTCTGTGTGAGCGCACTGGGCGATGGGAAGTCGTCCCCGGTAGCAGACGGTCCTGCAAGTATCCCGGGCCTAAGCCATGTAGGGCTTTAAAGGTAAGTACCAGCAAGTCCAATTGCCTCCTGAAAAAAAGCATCTTTGGGACAACCATGACCTGGATCAGGGGTCCCCAACCCCCGGTCTGTGGACTGGTACGGGGCCGCAGCATGCCAGCAACCGGTCTGCACAAACAAACAAAGTCCCATCCATGGGATGCAGGCAGGACACAAAACCACACACTCTCTGGTCCATGGAAAAACCTTTCTCCACAAAACCAGTCCCTGGTGCCCAAAAGGTTGGGGACCTCTGTCCTAGATGACCGAGAATCTCCATAGATACACAGTGCCATCTTGTGGCAATGTAGTGATGTGCCTTCTCTATGTGAAATCTTATCCTATCCATCATTTGACCTCAGCCTAGCTTTTCGAACAGATGCCCACAGACAACATATGAATCCTCTTCCCAAATGATGAGTGGTTTCCATACAGTATTTCCCCAATGTGCTAGTGTTTCTGAGTTTTTTTAAAAAAAAACTCCATACAGTTCCTTGAGTCTTTTGATTTGTTGGCTATTAAATCTAAATAACTTTAATCACAATGTTTCAGAAGGCTTTACTGTAATAAGAAATTTGCCTCCTTCTTCTTACAATTTACCTACTTTTCTATTTTTATCCAAGCTTTTCTCAGTGTTGCGTTGTTGTCCAGGTGGCTATCTTGAATTTAATTGGAGAGTTAGATTTTATTACAGATAATCTTTGACTTACAAATTGACTTATGACCATTTTTCACCCTTATGACCATTGCAGCATCCCTGTGGTCGTGTGATCAAAATTCAGATGCTTGGCAAGTGTCTCATATTTATGACAGTTGTAGTGTCCCAGGGTCATGTGATCCCCTTTTGCGACCTTCTGAGAAGCAAAATCAGTGAGGGAAGCCGGATTCACTTAACATCCATATCACTAATTCAACAACTGCAGTGATTCACCTAACAACTGTGGCAAGAAAGATCATAAAAAAGGGCAAAACTCATTTCACAACTGTCTTGCTTAGCAACAGAAATTTTGGGCTCAGTTATGATCATAAGTCGAGGACTTTCTGTATTTCTTAGAGTTTTTAAAAACTCCATACATGTTGCTATCTTGGAAATAATAATAATAATAATAATAATGTTGGAAGGGACCTTGGTGGTCATCTAGTTCAACCCCCTGCTCAGGCAGGAAACCCTATCCAGGGGTAGGCAACCTTTGCTCTTTTATTACTTGTGGACTTCAACTCCCAGAATTCCTAAGCCAGTATGGCTGGCTCAGGAATTCTGGGAGTTGAATCCAGGAGTCATAAAAGAGGTTGCCTACCCCTGCCCTATACTATTTCAGGCAAATGGCTGTCCAGTCTCTTCTTAAAAACTTCCAGTGTTGGAGCATTCACAGCTTCTGGAAGCAAGCTGTTCCACTGATTAATTGTTCTAACTGTCAGGAAATTTCTCCTTAGTTCTAGGTTGCTTCTTGATTGGAAGCTTAGATGTTATTATCACATTTGATAATGATATGTTGTAGGATCATTTAGGGTGTCATGAAAATTTGTTCAAATAAATAGAATTACACTTCTATCCAGGGTTAATGCTAGCTAGTGGAAGTTGGTAGGGGATTGGCAAGGAGCAAGAGATGGGGAAAGAAAGCGAAATTAAACGAGAGTACCCACTGGCCAGGGGAAAAAAAAAAACCTAGATTGCAGCTGCCGCGCTTCTGATGGATTATGTGCCATCAAATCAGTGCTAACTTTTATCAAGATAGATATTCTCCATAATTATCTGCTCTGGTCTTTTAGATCTTCCAATGTGCCCCCACCGCCACTGTAGCTGAGTCCATCCATCTTGCTCTCTGTCCTTCCATCATCCCCAGCGTCAGCGCCTTCTCCAGAGATCTGGTCTTTGCATAATGTGTCTGAAGTAGAATAATTTGTGTCTTGAGGGAGAATTATGGATTGATTTGTCTGATGATCCATCCGATGGTTTTCTGGGCTGTCCACGGTGTTCTCAAGAGTCTTCTGTGACACAAAGTTCAAAGGCATCAAGATTCTTCCTATCCTACTTCTTCGAAGTCCGGTTTTCACTTCCTTAAGAGTGTCACATTGAATGCCATGGCTTGCACAGTTCTGATCACTGGAGGTAATATGCAGAAAGTAATATGGAGCAATTAGCCATTGTAGCTTTTTCAAGGCTCAGATGTATGTATTTTAGGACGCTGAGCTTGTCGATCAGAAGGTCGGCAGTTTGGCGGGTCGAATCCCGAGTGCCGCGTAACAGAGTGAGCGCCTGTTACTCGTCCCAGCTTCTGCCAACCTAGCAGTTCAAAAGCACGTGAAAATGCAAGTAGAAAAATAGGGACCACTACAGTGGGAAGGTGACAGCGTTCCGTGCGCCTTTGGCGTCTAGTCATGCTGGCCACATGACCACGGAGTCGTCCTCGGACAAGCGCTGGCTCTTCGGCTTTGAAACGGAGATGAGCACCGGCCCCTAGAGTTGGAAACGACTAGCACGCATGTGCGGGGGAACCTTTACCTTTACCTTTAGTAGAGAAAATCTATGCAGTTGCCAAGAACCAACAATGATTCGATGGCAGGTAATCGATCAAGTAATAACTAGCAATCAAATGGCTATCCAAGTTATAGAGGCATAGGATAGGTTCCCCAGAGTAGATCATTACCGATTGTGGAAAGCAAAACACTTCAATAATCTTCATTCACAGGGATAGTTGTCTTTCTTTTACTTCATGTTCATTTTTTTAAATTTTAATTTCTAGGTTTTCTTCTTCTGTTCCATATTGATTTGATAACCTTTGTTGTCATTTTCCTGTGGGCACAACGGCACACATTAAAAATGAAATGTAGTTGCCTGCTCTCAAGTACACACATACATAACACGCATTTCAAAACACACTATATACAACATATGTATAGACCTGCACCCTTACATGTAAGTAACATATAAATGTTAATCGCTGGAGGAAGCTTGAGAGTTCACAAGGTTAATACTGCATGGAACAAAGCTGTGACTGAATCTGGATGTTCTGCTACGGATACCACGGAGCCTCCCCCTGGAAGGTAATGAGGAAAACAGGTTGTTATGTATGGGATGTGAGCAGCAGCTCTGCAGGTACCACCAGGGGGCGCTGTGCTGTGGCCGGATTGGCTGAAAGGGTTTCGGCAGGAGATACGGATGGATGGATTGGCCAGAGCATCACCTGGCTAAGTATATAAGGGGTCCAGGTAACCCCCTTTGTCCAGTATGCGCCGACCACCAATAAAGAGCTGACATGCGGTACTCATCTGCCTCCTCATTGCCATGCGGTCCACAACCCACTACACAATACAGGTTGTGAAGAGAATGTGTAGTGTCCCAGACAATCCTGTGGACCCTGCTCAAGCAACGCTTCTGTGCTATGTCCTGGATGGAAGGGAGGGAACTGCCAATGATCTTTTTGGCCACTCTCACCACTCTCTGCACCACCTTCCTGTCTGAAGCAGTGATGCTTCTAAAACCAGACTGTGATATTGTATACTATACGAGCTTTATGGTAGTCACTAATGCAGTATGTGTAATGGCCAGAAAGAATAATATTGCGGAACAGGAGGAAAAGCCACAACCAACTCAGATAAAAGAAATTAGAGTCCAAGCCAGAACTGTAACCCAAGAAAGCATCTCAGACACCTTCCCTTATTCTCATGAAGCTAAAGGGAGAGAGGGGGAAAGTGTATTCAGACTTACAAAATTCTGTTACAATGCTGTATAATAGAAGTAGCACACCACGATCTTATAGTATAAAGGTAGTATTATAAGCTGGCTGGGGAATTCTGGGAGTTGAAGTCCACATAACTTAAAGTTACCAAAGTTGAGAAACACTGATCTTCCTCTTTTTCTGGTCTGAAATAAAGGTGTAAAAATGCAGGGCCTTAGCCTCACACTGAACTAACTCAGCTCACGTTCTCCAAATTGATTACTTAGTGATTGACTATCCTTGAACAATATTTACCCAATGTTGCATTTAACTATGTTTGACTGAATTAACCCACCTGCCTGGATTCACAAACACTGTCAGGGCTCACTTCAAAACCTCATCCTAAGAAAGCAGAACTTGTGTCAGCAGAATATGGGTTCTGACAAACACACTGCATGATGCAAATTATCCCACACTGGTGGAGTTTACTGACAATGCCTTGGGCTAAAAGGCATGAACTGGTTCCCATGTCAAATAAAAAGAAGCATTTTCTAAGCTTAGAATTGCAAAACTGAAATATTATTTGGTAGGTGAAGATTGCCTCCTCTCATCTAGCCTTGCCCAATTTAATGTCCTCTAGCTGTGTGTTATGTATGCAGGCACCTGCATAGCAACAGCCACCAGGGGGCGTTGGCCTGAACGGTTTCGGCGGGAAACCTAGGGCCAACCCCATTGGCTGTCCGCTTACCTGGCTAGGTATTTAAGGAGGCCAGGTTACCCTCATTCCTCAGTACGCTACCCCCCCCCAATAAAGAGCTGAACACGTACTCCGGCTGGCGTCTCTTCCTTGCGTCGGACCCACTACATTGCACTGTGTGCGGCAGTTATGGGGAATTGTCATAACCGATTGAGAGCTAGTGATGGGTGGGGATGAAAAAGGTTGAATTCGGAGTGGAGAGACCCAGATTCTGATTCCCTCTTAAATCCAAAGGCTCCCAGGGTGGTTTGGGGCCAATACTTTTCTTGCTGTCTAATCTATCTCACAGGGTTGCTATAGTAGGGGTAAATAGATGGGCAGAATGTTGCATACCCCACCTTGAGCTCTGGAATGAAAGATATACAAAGAGTCTTCCACTAAGGCCAGAATTGAGCCCCAAATCCCTGTTGTTAAGCAAGCCCGTTGTTAAGTGAGTTTTGCCCCATTTTACAACCTTTCCTGCCAAGGCTGTTAAGTGAATCACTGCAGTTGATAAGTTAGTAACATGGTTGTGAGTGAATTTGGCTTCCCCATTGACTTTGCCTGTTAGAAGGTCACAGCAGGGGATCACATGACCTTGGGACACAGCAGCGGTCATAAATACGAATCAGTTGCCAAGAATCTGAATTTTAACCATGTTGTTCTGTTCCAGCCTACGACCATCCTTTGTTTGCATGTCAAGGACAACCCCTTTTCTTTTAATCAATAGGGTGGAAAAACCCAACCCTTTTATTCAGTGCTTTTTTTGTAAAAGAAAAAGGTGCCAGAACTCACACATGTCATACAACCCACCTTGCCTACCCTACAAGGTTCCATCCAAAAAAGGTGCCGAAACTCTGTTCTGAGAAAAAAGCCCTGCTTTTATTTATATACAGTTCAAATACTTAAGTCCAAAAAAACAACAGAATATTTTCCTTAGCAAATAAATGGTTCAAACAGCAAGAACAAGAGTTAAACAAGAAGTTCAGCAAGGACTCAAACAGACCAGGATTTCCTTTGGAGTTCTACAAACGGTTGCCTTCAGTAAACAGCATCGCCCATACCTTCCCCTTTTATTAGCAGCCCCAAGGCATGGCTTTTCAATGCCTTCTCCTTCTTTCGCTGAGTTGCCGCATAGTCTTTTTCTGATCTGCTCTGCTAAGCTTCTTTCTACTTCGAGCGTCAATAAATACATTCATCTGTGAAGCCTCAGAGTCCGAGTCATCCTCCCCACACAGCTGAGCCTCATACAGAACACGATTGGAGGGGCCCGGCTCTTCCTCTCACTGTGAGTCTTGTAATGCCTCAGAGCCTCCCTCTGACTCCGAAGGCTCTCCAAACCCCTCTTCCTCCTCCTCCTCAGATCCCTTGGACTCAGCTGTTAGGAACACAGGCTGGCACGGAATCACAACACATGTGACCACAGGGATGCTGCAACAGTCATAAAAGTGTGAAAAACAGTCATACTTTTTTCAGTGCCATTGTGACTTCAAGCGGTCACTAAAAGAAAGGGTATAAGTCAAGGACAATCTGTAATAAAGGAATGAATAAACAAACTTGCCAGCAAACACATCTGGAGTGCAAACTGTCCCAAAGCAATGTCAGAATTGGAAGACTAATTCTGTGTTTTTCTTTCCCATTGAAACAAGATGCATCTTCAAGCACACATTCTGAGTGGCGAGATATCTGCATTTATAACCCTATCCTATGTACTCATAATAAAATTGTTTTGCAAAATTCAATCCAGATGCAGCCCACGAGCCAAAACTCTTCAGGGAACCCCCTAAGAAAACATTTTGGGGGAGGGGAAAACAGACAACCTTTGGATGACCCACAACTGGCAAGATAGAGATGCCTCTTGAATGTGGGCTGGTCTGGAACTTTCTTATGTTACATCATAATTTCCTTCTTCCGATCTTCTACACATTGTGAAGCTTTGGGGGGGAAGGAAGAGGAGGAGGAGAGGGGGGGAGGGGGAGGAAATTATTTCCCAAAATAAAAAGCGACAGCAAATATGTAGCCTTTCTTTTTTATTTCACTTTTATTAGAATTTCTGAATAGAGAATTCCTTTAACACCGACCGTCTTTAATTTCTGAATTAAAGGAAATATAAGAAAAAGATCCCCTTCATGGATTACTGCCTTGTCGTGGCGAAGGGGCTTGCGTAATTCAATGAAGCTATGAGCTATGCCGTGCAGGGCCACCCAAGACGGACAGGTCATAGCTGAGAGTTCTGACAAAACGTGATCCACTGGAGAAGGAAATGGCAACCCACTCCAGTATCTTTGCCATGAAAACCCTATGGACAGTACCAAAAGGCAAAACGATATGACGCTGGAAGATGAGCCCCTCAGGTCGGAAGGCGTCCAATATGCTACTGGGGAAGAGCAGAGGGCTAGTACTAGTAGCGCCAGAAAGAATGAAGCGACTGGGCCAAAGCCGAAAGGACGCTCAGCTGTGGATATGTCTGGTGGTGAAAGGAAAGTCCGATGCTGTAAAGATTTTTTCTCCATAGGAACCTGGAATGTAAGATCCATGAATCAAGGAAAGCTGGACGTGGTCAAACAAGAGATGACAAGACTGAACATCGACATCTTAGGTATCAGCGAACTAAAATGGACAGGAATGGGTGAATTTAATTCAGATGACCATCAGGTATACTACTGCGGGCAAGAATCCCTCAGAAGAAATGGAGTAGCCTTCATAGTCAATAAAAGAGTAGGAAAATCAATACTGGGATACAATCCTCAAAATGACAGAATGATCTCAGTTCGAATCCAAGGCAAACCATTCAATATCACAGTAGTCCAAGTCTATGCCCCAACCACCAGTGCTGAAGAGGATGAAATTGACCGGTTCTATGAAGCCCTACAGCACCTTATAGAAGTAACACCAAAAAATGATGTCCTTATCATCATGGGGGATTGGAATGCTAAAGTAGGAAGCCAAAAGATAACTGGAATAACAGGCAAGTTTGGCCTTGGAGTACAAAATGAAGCAGGGCACAGGCTGATAGAATTTTGTCAAGAGAATACGATGGTCATAGCAAACACTCTTTTCCAACAACCCAAGAGACGGCTCTACACATGGACATCACCAGACGGTCAACACAGAAATCAGATTGACTATATGCTCTGCAGCCAAAGATGGAGAAGCTCTATACAGTCGGTAAAAACAAGACCAGGAGCTGACTGTGGCTCAGACCATGAGCTTCTCCTTGCAAAGTTTAGGCTTAAACTGAAGAAAGTAGGGAAAAGCACTAGGCCACTCAGGTATGAATTAAATCATATCCCTGTTGAATATACAGTAGAGGTGACAAATAGATTTAAGGAATTAGATCTGATAGACAGAGTGCCTGAAGAACTATGGACAGAGGTTCGCGACATTGTACAACAGGTAGCAACCAAAACCATCCCAAAGAAAAAGAAATGCAAGAAAGCAAAATGGCTGTCTGAGGAAGCTTTGCAAATAGCTGAGGAAAGGAGGGAAGCGAAAGGCAAGGGAGAAAAACATAGATATGCCCAATTGAATGCAGAATTCCAGAGAATAGCTAGAAGAGATAAGAATGCCTTCTTAAATGAACAGTGCAAAGAAATAGAAGAAAACAATAGAATAGGGAGGACCAGAGATCTTTTCAAGAAAATTGGAGAGATGAAGGGAACGTTTAATGCAAAAATGGGCATGATAAAGGACCAAAATGGCAGGGACCTAACAGAGGCAGAAGAGATTAAGAAGAGGTGGCAAAATTACACAGAAGAACTATACAAGAATGAGCTTAACGTCCCAGATAATCACAATGATGTGGTCACTGACCTCGAGCCAGACATCCTAGAATGTGAGGTGAAGTGGGCCTTAGAAAAGCTGAGCAACAACAAAGCTAGTGGAGGTGATAGTATTCCAGCTGAGCTATTCAAAATCTTAAAAGACAGTGCAGTAAAAGTGCTACACTCAATTTGCCAGCAAATTTGGAAAACTCAACAGTGGCCACAGGATTGGAAAAGATCAGTTTACATTCCAATTCCAAAGAAAGGCAGTGCCAAAGAATGTTCAAACTACCGCACCATTGCACTCATTTCTCATGCTAGTAAAGTCATGCTTAAAATCCTACAAGCTAGACTTCAGCAGTATGTGGATCGAGAACTACCAGAAGTACAGGCAGGATTTCGAAGAGGCAGAGGAACTAGAGATCAAATTGCCAACATACGCTGGATCATGGAGAAAGCTAGGGAGTTCCAGAAAAACATCTACTTCTGCTTCATTGACTATGCTAAAGCCTTTGATTGTGTGGATCATAACAAACTGTGGCAAGTTCTTAAAGAGATGGGAGTACCAGACCATCTTATTTGTCTCTTGAGAAACCTATATGCGGGTCAAGAAGCAACAGTGAGAACTGGACACGGAACCACTGATTGGTTCAAAATTGGGAAAGGAGTCCGGCAAGGCTGTATACTGTCGCCCTGCCTATTTAACTTATATGCAGAGCACATCATGAGAAAGGCAGGGCTAGATGAATCAAAAGTTGGAATTAAGATTGCCGGAAGAAATATCAACAACCTAAGATATGCAGATGATACCACTCTAATGGCAGAAAGTGAAGAAGAACTAAAGAGCCTCTTGTTGCGGGTGAAGAAGGAGAGTGCAAAAGTTGGGTTGAAACTTAACATTAAGAAAACCAAGATCATGGCATCTTGCCCTCTCAATTCCTGGCAAATAGATGGGGAAGAAATGGAGGTAGTGACAGATTTTGTTTTCCTGGGCTCCAAGATCACTGCAGATGGGGACTGTAGCCAAGAAATTAAAAGACGCTTGCTCCTGGGGAGGAAAGCCATGGCAAATCTAGACAGCACACTAAAAAGCAGAGACATCACCCTGTCAACAAAAGTGCGTATAGTCAAGGCTATGGTCTTCCCAGTTGCAATGTATGGCAGTGAAAGTTGGACCATAAGAAAGGCTGAGCGCCAAAGAATTGAGGCCTTTGAACTATGGTGCTGGAGAAGACTCCTGCGAGTCCCTTGGACTGCAAGGCGATCAAACCGGTCAGTCCTAGAGGAGATCAATCCTGACTGCTCTTTAGAAGGCCAGATCATGAAGCTAAAACTCAAATACTTTGGCCACCTAATGAGAAGGAAGGACTCACTGGAGAAGAGCCTAATGCTGGGAAAGATCGAGGGCAATAGAAGAAGGGGACGACAGAGAATGAGGTGGCTGGATGGAGTCACTGAAGCAGTAGGTGTGAGCTTAAATGGACTCCAGAAGATGGTAGAAGACAGGAAGGCCTGGAGGAATGTTGTCCATAGGGTCGCGATGGGTCGGACACGACTTCGCAGCTAACAACAAGAAAAAGATAAAAACAAGAAAGCTTATTGAGCAGTTGCAATCTTAGTCTTTTCCCTCCCTCTTTAACCCTTTTTTAATCCCCAGATAATAAATGATCAATTCAGGCTTTCCTGCTTTAAACAAAAAGTCCATGTAAAGTTTCCAATCTTTCAAAAACAGAGGTCAACCTTCTGATGGTCCCTTCTGCTCCATCTTATGACCAGAAACTGTAGGATAGGTGTAATGTATTGGGCCTTGTTTTGCTGAGTGTACCACGTGGGTTTTGGATGCTGGGGGGTTGCTTCAGCAAGGAGCTGACTAACGGCTACCAGCTCCTCAGACAGCCTGTCTCCAGAGCTGCCATTGGCTGCCTCTAGGGCAGCAATAGGTTGCTTTAAACCTATTGGCCACCACCTAGAGGCCAGGGTATAAATAGATGCATTCGCAGCCCTGTTTCTCAGTTCAGTTCCTGCAAGCAATAAAAGAATGTTCTTGCCTGAACTCACTCGCCTCGTCTCTTCACTCAAGCAACGAACCCAGTACACAATAGGAATTGTCAAAGCATTGTGATGGATTTAACTTGAAATATAATTGCTAAAACCTAAAGATGCCAGAGCTTTTACGTCAGAGAATTGTGCAGTAGGCATCCAAATGGAATCAGAGACACTGACACAAAGTTGTAGTTTTATATAAATAAATATATATATATATATATAGTGGCGAATATCTGTAGCTCAGGTGTAGGATGAGGGTGAAGGTCCATTCTCCAAGCTTGTGGGTTGGTTTCCAAACGTCTCGTTACCAGGCTAGGTAACATCTTCAGTTGGAGATTAGGGGATGTCAGTGTTCTTCTGTTTGTAAGGGCTTCAGGTGTGGGTATGTCACGTGAGGGTCTTGTAATGGGTCAGGTGTGAGTCATCAGTGAGAGTCTTGTGATGGGTGTTGTCATGGGGAGGCTACATCATGTGAGGGCCATTGGGAGGTGAACTGCAAAAGGGGATCACATGACCCTGGGACACTGCAATCGTCATAAATATCAGCCAGTGGCCAAGCGTCTGAGTTTTGATCACATGACCGTGGGGATGCTGCAACGGTCGTTAAGTGTGAAAACAGTCATAAGTCACTTTTTTCACCAATGCTGTAACCATGAATGGTCACTAAATGAACTGCTGTAAGTTGAGGACTTCACGTATTCCATTTATACACTGCCCAACTCCCAGGCAACTCTCTAAACGAGAAAGGGGAAACAGTGTGTTTAAATGGATGGATTAAACAGTCAGGTGTGTTAGAATGATGACTCATTTCTTATTTTCCTTTCAGAATTTAACTTCTGGGGCACTACAGCTGCGGCAGGAAATTGCTCTGATGCAGATATGGGCACGCTTTGCATAAAATGAATTTTAAGTCGTTCCAAAATAGCAAAGGAAGTGTGCTGTTGTTACTAGACAGAAAGGCTATTAATTCAGGTGCATTGAGGAATCGATAGGGTGACATGCAGATTTGTGGGTGGTGTCAGAATAACATATCTACCACACTACATCATGGTGTTTTATGTCCTGGAACTTTCTATTACTCCTGGCCAATCTTATTTCCATGCTCACAATAATCACCTTGGTGTGATTGTAGATAAAAGGAATGAGCTTCTTTCTGATTGTGTCCCCGAGAGTTCAGCCTCAGATAGCTACTTACGAATGGTCTCTGGTCAGTTGGAGTCTTGATTTAGTGAAAACAATGTATAAGCCAGCTTTTTTCAATTTGTTCCTCGTTAGAAGTGGTGAACTTAAAATTCTCATTGGGTACAAGATACAAAGCAAGCTCAAAATACAAACAATAAAACACAAAGTGTTGTGGGGGGGGGGTGGAATCACAAACCAAGCTCCATAAAGTCAGAATATATCTAATGTTGCAACACACACCAAAATATCATACATTGCTGTATATTAACAAGTTATCCACACATTAACAGTGAATTTCAATATCAGAATACCAACTCATCTCCTCCTCCTCCTCCTCCTCCTCCTCCTCCTCCTCCCTTTTGTTAGATTTAATCTAGCCACCCATTGCAGTGAATATATTAGAATGAATATAGTGGAACCCATCTTGGGTTTGGTAGAGCAGTGGGCTAATGCCTCCTTAAGTAACACCAGCTGCCTGCAATTAGTGCAGGTTCGCATCCCACCAGGCTCAAGGTTGACTCAGCCTTCCATCCTTCCGAGGTAGGTAAAATGAGGACCCAGATTGTTGGGGGCAATTAAGCTGACTTTGTAATAATGCCGCTTGGGGTGTGTGTGAAAGCCCTAATAAGCAGGCATATACATAGAATGAAGGCTACTGCTAAGCTTGTAAGCTGCCCTGAGTCTTCGGAGAAGGGTGGGATATAAATGGAATTAAAATAAATAAATAAATAAAAATCTTCAGGGGATTTCTCTGAAAGAGAAAGAGAAAACTATTCTGGTGAGAGAGAGTTTCCCTGGAAGTGGGCTCCAGCGTGATTCTGAAAATTCAGAAGACTAAACTTCTGGTCCCGGTGATCAACCCAAACTGGCTCCTGCAACATTATCCTGGGACACATATCTTTGCCTTCACTTGTTACACAGCTTCAGGTCACCAAGCATGAGAAACACTGGTCTGGCACCTCTTTTAAAGGGAAGAAAGTGATTGGATCTAGCATTGGTGAAACTGACAAGAATTTCCCTTTAGGAAAGGACCAGAAACCCTGGAGCAAAGCAGGAAGTGCCTGGATTTTTTTAAACAAAAAACCAAAAAACCTGTCCTTTTCTCTTTATCATGGAGCCCTAACTTTTAAAAAGCATGCCTTTGGTTTAGAACTGAACCGGGTGGTGCAGTGGTTAGAATGCAGTATTGTAAGCTAACTCCACCCACCACCAGGAGTTCGATCCTGACTGGCTGAAGGTTGACTCAGCCTCCCATCCTTACGAGGTCGGTAAAATGAGGAGCCAGGTTGTTGGGGGCAATAGGCTGGCTATGTAAACTGCTCAGAGAGTGTGTACTGTAAAGCAGTATATAAATCTAAGTGTTATTGCCAGTGTTATTGCTATTAGAATTAATTGCCACACTTTTCCTCTTCGGACACAAGTTTGTAACTATGTTTAGAGGTGTTGGGAAAAAGCATGTGGTTACAAAATAAGTGATATCGTGCCAGCTTCATAGCTCTCAAGGGTATGGTGAGGATGAGGATGGTGATGATGTTGCTGATGACAATGATGGTGATGGTGATGATGATGATGATACAATGATGATGATTTCATGGAGAAAGTCTATCTTTGTGGTTACTGAGAGTCAACAATGACTTGATGGTACTTATTCAATTATTATTATTATTAAATTCATGCACTGCCCAGCTCTCAGAGAGTAATTTTCAAAATAAAAACACAGAAAAATAACAATAAAACAATAGAACAGTAAAGACAAGGAGCAAAAAGATAGGAGTAGAAGTAAAAACAAAAGAACAATCCCAGGCAATAACACAAATATATACCCATTAGTCAGAAAGGGCATCGGCCATCCTAGCCAAAACTTTGGGCAAAGAGTCAGGTCTTCAAATCCCTTCCAAATGTTTGTAGGGTGGCAATTAGGACGACCCATTTCAGAAGGCAGGTAGGTGGAGGAAGAGAGAGACAGGAAGGAAGATATTATTATTATTATTATTATTATTATTATTATTATTATTATTATTATTATTATTATTATTACTGTTGTTGTTATTATTATTATTATTATTATTATTATTATTATTATTGTTGTTGTTGTTGTTGTTGTTGTTGTTGTTGTTGATGGTGATGTTGGAAGGTACATTGGAGGTCATCTAGTCTAACCCCCTGCTCAGGCAGGAAATCCTATACCATTTCACACAAGTGGCTGTCCAGTCTCTTCTTAAAAAATTCCAGTGTTGGAGCATTCACTGCTTCTGGAGGCAGATTGTTCCACTGGTTAATTGTTCTTTCAGGAAATTTCTCCTTACTTCTAGGTTGCTTCTCTCTTTGGTTAGTTTCCATTGGTTGCTTCTTATCCTGCCCCTCTGGTGCTTTGGAGAATAGCCTGACTCCCTCTTCTTTGTGGCAGCCCCTGAGATATTGGAACACTGCTATCAGATAGACAGACAGACAGACAGACAGACATGATAGTTAGATGATAGAAAGATATGATAGATGATAGATAGATAAATGATAGATAGATAGATAGATAGATAGATAGATAGATAAAATAATAGACAGACAAATGATAAATAGATGGTAGATATGACAGATGATAGAAAGATATGATAGATGATAGATAGATAGATGATATAATAGTAGATAGATAGATAGATAGATAGATAGATAGATAGATAGATAGATAGATAGATAGATAGAGACAGACAGACAGACAGACAGACAGACAGACAATACGAGACAGATAGATAGATAGATAGATAGATAGATAGATAGATAGATAGATAGATAGATAGATAGATAGATAGATAGATAGATAGATAGATAGAGATAGAATAGACAAATGATAGATAGATGATAGATATGTTAGAAAGATATGATAGATGATGATAGATTGATGATATAGATAATATAATAGTAGATAGATAGATAGATAGATAGATAGATAGATAGATAGATAGATAGATAGATAGATAGATAGATAGATAGATAGATAGAATAATAGACAAATGATAGATATGTTAGATAGAAAGATATGATAGGATGATAGATTGATGATAGATAGATAATATAATAGTAGATAGATAGATAGATAGATAGATAGATAGATAGATAGATAGATAGATAGATAGATAGATAGATAGATAGATAGACAGACAGACAGACAGACAGACAGACAGATAGAGACAGACAGACAGATAGAGACAGACAGATAGGAGAGAGACAGGACAGACAGACAATAGAATTGTTTGTCTTTTTATCTGCCTAGGGAAATGATCTATTTACCTATCCTAAATTTATCATGTATTTATCTACATAGGCCAACATAGTCAGTACACATTGATGTGGGCAGAGATGGGGGCCCCGGGACACTTACTTCATTTCCTTTCTGTCTGATGTGAAAGAAAGGGGATTTTTGCTGCTCCCAGCGTTACAAGAACAATGGGAGTCATTTGCTCTGGAAACCCTGGGATTTAAACTTCTGAGCAAGCATGCCAAGGAATGTGTTCTCCCAGGTATTTTCCAATAAAGAAGAGCTGTGAGCGAAAGGAGACGCTGAGCTGCAGGATCTGCGACTTCATCTTGCACTTCTATTAGAAGGAAGAGAATCTCTCATCATTGCAGAAAGCGACAGTGGAGAACTTGTAATCTCCTAGTTCTTACTGACAGAACCTCTAGCTGTTTCTTCCAATAGGTAGAATTGCAAGTCCCCCAACACTGGAAGCACATTCTTTTGAAAAATTGCACAGGCAGAAAGAAAGAAAAATAGAATGTGGCAGATCTTTTGGGCTTTCCTTGGTTCTGAGAGGATCAGAGAGCCACATTCAACATAATAGAACAGAATGACGGAGTTGGAAGGGACCTTGGAGGTCTTCCAATCCAACCCCCTGCTCAGGCAGGAAGCCCTATACTGACAAATGGTTGTTCAATCTCTTCTTTAAAAATTCCAGTTTTGGAGCATTCACAACTTCTGGAGGAAAATTCTTCCACTAATTAATTGCTCTGTCAGTAAAAATTTCTCCTTAGTTCTAGGATGCTTCTATCCTTGATTAGTTTCCATCCATTGCTTCTTGTCCTGCCTTCAGGTGCTATAATAATAATAATAATAATAATAATAATAATAATAATAATAATAATAATAATAATAATAATAATAATAATAATAATAATAATAATAATAATAATAATAGTAACAACAACAACAACAATAATAACAACAACAACAACAACAATAATGTTGGAGAATAGGTTGACTCCCTCTTCTTTGTGGCAACCCCTGAGATATTTGAACACTGCTATCATGTCACCCCTCACCCTTCTCTTCATTAAACTAGGCATACCCAACTCCAGCAACTATTCCTTACAGTATATGTTTTAGCCTCCAGTCCCCTAATCATCTTTGTTGCTCTTCTCTGTACTCTTTCTAGAGTCTCAACATCTTTTTTACATCATGGTGACCAAAACTGGATGCAGTATTCCAAGTGTGGCCTTACCAAGGCATTGTAAAGTAGTATTAAAACTTCACATGATCTTGATTCTATCCCTCTGTTAATGCAGCCTACCACTGTGTTGGCTTTTTTGGCAGCTGCAGCACACTGCTGGTTCATATTTAAGTTATTTATTTATTTATTTATTTTTGGCACTTATATGCCGCCCTATCTCCCGAAGGACTCAGGGCGGCTAACAACAATAAAAAACAACAATACAAAAATTAAAAAAGAATTAAATAACAGCCCCAAAATAAATTAACTACACAGTTAAAAATTAAAACATATTTAAAAACCCATCATCAATCCAGGTCAGCCTGATGGAAGAAAAAAGTTTTGAGGTTGCGGAGAAACGACCGGAGGTCCGGGGCCATCCAAAGCTCAAGGGGGAGTTGGTTCCAAAGGGCTGGTGCTCCCACAGAGAAGGCCCTCCCCCTGGGGGTCGCCAGCCGACATTGTCTGGCCGACAGCACCCTGAGGAGGCCCTCTCTGTGTGAGCGCACTGGGCGATGGGAAGTCGTCCCCGGTAGCAGACGGTCCTGCAAATATCCTGGGCCTAAGCCATGTAGGGCTTTAAAGGTAAGTACCAGCACCTTAAATCTTGTCCACTGGGACTCCGAGATCCCTCTCACAGTTACTACTATTGAGCAAGGTACCACCTATACCGTACCTATGCATTTCGTTTTTCTTGCTTAAATGTAGAACCTTACTTTTTTCACCATTGAATTTCATTTTGTTAGATAGCGCCCAATGTTCAAGTCTGTCAAGTTCCTTCTGTATCTTAAGCCTATCTTCTGCCAGTTCGGTGTCATCTGCAAATTTGATGAGTTCCCCATCTATCCCCCCTCATCTATCCTTCTATCCTTCTCTTAATGACCGCTGTGGAAAAGATTGTAGAATCAGCTTGGTCACATTAGAACTGTCATGACTTATGACCATGATGGGTTGGCTCCATTACAGTCAAAAGTTAAGGACTAACTGTACTTCAATTTCTTCACCATCTACTTGGGTTGGTACTGCCTGTTGATACAGTTAAATTAAATCTCAGTTATTCTAGTATCTTAGTATCCTAGTATCCATGTATTAAACAAAACATCTGTTACTAGGTAGGAGATGAAGACAGATGTAGACAAAGGATTAAAATGCAGAAACATCCCAGGGGCAGTTAAGTATCTACTGCCAGGGCTGTGGTGTCTCAGTTATAATATTTGGGCTGCAAAACATCAACCGCTGGCAAGGCTGGACCAATTAAAATTTGATGGCTTTGAATACATGGAGAAATGAGTTGGAGAGTTTGGACCAGGAGAAACATCAAATCATAGATTCATAGCTGAAGTAAAATTACAGCGCTGTCTGGAAGCACTAACAGTGAAGCTTATGGCGTAGACATTCCAGGTCCATAATACAGGTAGTCCTTAACTTACAACCGTTTCTTTAGTGACCATTTACAGTTACAATGGCACTAAAAAGAATGATTTATGAGCAGTTTTCACACTTAGAACTGTTGCAGCATCTCCATGGGCACCCGATCAAAATTTGGATGCATGTCAACTGACTCATATTTATGATCTTTGCAGTATCCCGGGGGTGTGTGTGTGTCATTGTGATCCCCTTTTGTGACCTTTGGACAAGAAAAGTCAGTGGGGAAGCCAGGTTCCCTTAACAACCATGTTTCACGGTGGCAAGAAAGGTCGTAAAATGGGGCAAAGCTCATTTAATGTCTTGCTTAGCAACAGAAATTTTTGGACTCAATTGAGGTCGTAATTCAAGGACTGCCTGTCTTGCCATTAGAGCAGACCTTGAAATTTGAAGAAATCAAAGACAGTTTTTTTCAAAAAGAGCGGGTGACAGAAAGCAGGATGGTTAGATGGCTAAATCCAAAAGATGGATTTGGAAGGACTAAGCAAGCAGGTCCTACCAGACAGTCCTGATCAAATGATCTCCATGAGGTCATGAAGAACCAAAAACATTTTATTTTTTTTAAAAGAAAAATGGGACAAGAGAAAGTCTTCCTGTATGTCACTGTTATTCCTGTCCAAATTAGGAAAGTGTGACCTCCACATGAAAGCTTATGTGGTCTGGCAATAGCTGAACAAATGTTATGCCCAAATGAGCTTTTATTTTCAGTTTTGAGCTTAAAGAATTTTATCTTTTGAAAACTTGACTTCCTCTGCCCCAAGGTTGGGATTCCCCCACCCATTGCAGCTTCCACTGGTAGGCAGTCTTAACCCCCACTCTTTACTCTGACTGCATCTTTATAAGAGAGGAAAAGGTTAGTCTTGGCTTTGTCTGGAAACTTATAAAATTTCAGAAAGAGAAAGAGAGATGTTGAGCAACTGAGGGTCTGAGCAGCCAAAAATGAGGTATGTATCTGTGATGGTCAAAATGGTTGTTTTTTTTAAAATGTGATGGGGGAGGATTTATAACATTATAACAAGATTTATATTAAAGAGATGACAGAAGCAGGAGACTGGATATCAGCACTTTTAGGAGCAGGAATGCTGAGTCCTAGAATATGTTACATTACTGGGACTCAGTCTGGAACAGAGGCCTCCAAACGTGGCCACTTTAAGACATGGGGACTTCAACTCCCAGAATTCCTCAGACAAAGCTGGCTGAGGAATTCTGGGAGGTGAAGTCCATACATTTTAAAGTTGCCAAACCTTGGATGAGATAAAGAATATTTCTGCAGCTGCAGAATCCTTTTCTTCTTTCTCTCCCTACCCACAAGTGATGAGTATAGTTTAGAAGCGCACCTGAAATGCTTGGTTGTTGTTGGCCCTTGTGAAGTTGCTTTTAAATAAAAACTTTCCTGTTATTTTCAATATAGTGGGACTACAGTGAGTTGTTTTTTTCCCCAATTTGGTGGCCTTCTAAAGGATTGTGTTTGCTTGTTTGCTTTTAATGTTCATGGTTGTAATGCTTTTATATGGTTTTTATGTTGTTTTAATTCTTGGTTGGAAGCAGTCCAGAGCTTGGTATAAGATGGGTGGTTGGATAGATAGATAGATAGATAGATAGATAGATAGATAGATAGATAGATAGATAGATAGATAGATAGATAGATAGATAGATGGATGGATGGATGGATGGATGGATGGATGGATGGATGGATGGATGGATGGATGGATAGTAGATGTAGACATGGAGCTTTTATTTTAGAAATGCTCTCTAAATTATTGCAATATGTTGTTTTAATCTATGTCCTGCACTTAGTTATAAGCGCATATTAATTACAGCTGTTGTAATTACATCTATATACATATGTATAATTTATATATGGGTTTATAATAAGGAAACCAGGAAATAAAATAAAAACAAAGAATGAAAACTGCCTGAACAATAATTTCCATTCACAAAAGAGTTGTTTCTCGTGACCCAGATGTTCCTTAACTGGTGAACCGATTGAAGCACAGGGTATAGAATGAAAGTCTTTGTTTCCTGTTCATCACAGAGATGCAGACAGATTCTATTATAATCCCTTTCAGATGTTTGCTTGTGGTTGGTTTTTTTTTTTGGTTTCATATATGTAAATAATTCGAAACTCTTGCCATTTTGTGTGCAAGATCAGTGATCAGAAAATTAGAGTCTTCTGTTAAAAAAAAACCTAACTGCATGTGGCATGTTAATCTGGAACATCCCCGTAAATATCTCAGGGGCATCGAGGCATGTTAGTTTGCACATTAAAAGGGTTTTGGGGGAAGAATTTACTGAAACAAATTCAGCTTCAGGATGAGCCCAACTTGGATGGTTTTGTGCTTTATTTATTTATTTAGATTATTATTCCGTTTGTATTATTTTTACAAATGTTTCAAGATGGCAAACATATCTAAGTTAGAACAGAATAGAATAACAGAGTTGGAAGGGACCTTGGAGGTCATCTAGTCCAACCCCCTGCTCAGGCAGGAAATCCTATGCCATTTCGGACAAATGGCTGCCCAGTCTCTTCTTAAAAACTTCCAGTGTTGGAGCATTCACAGCTTCTGGAGGCAGGTTGTTCCACTGAGTAATTGTTCTAGCAGTCCAGAAATTTCTCCTTAGTTCTAGGTTGCTTCTCTCCTTGATTAGTTTCCATCCATTGCTTCTTGTCCTGCCCTCAGATGCTTTGGAGAATAGCTTGACTCCCTCTTCTTTGTGGTAACCCGAGATATTGGAACACTTCTATCATGTCACACACACCCCCAGTCCTTCTTTTCATTAAGCTAGACCAGGGGTAGGCAACCTTGGCTCTTTTATGACTCATAAACTTCAACTCCCAGAATTCCTGAGCCAGCAGGAATTCTGGGAGTTGAAGTCCATGAGTCATAAAAGAGCCGCGGTTGCCTACCTCTGAGCTAGACTAACGCACCTTCCTCCTCCTATTTTCCCCATGCCCTGTTAGGTGAGTTGGACTGAGTGACAGGGATTGGCCCAAGGTCACCCAGTTGGCTTTCATGTCTAAGGCAGGACTAGAATTCATACTCTTTTGCTTTCCAGCCAGGTGCCTTAACCACTAGGCTAATTTGCCTTGCTGTTGTGTTCGTGTCTGTCTGAGTGAGTGAGTGAGTGAGTGAGTGAGTGAGTTGGCAAGAATATAGAAATGGTTTGCCACATCATTCTCATTCTGTGATGTTTTTCTGATGTCCTGGATGAGCCCCAAGCTTTGGGATTTCCTAAATAATAATAATAATAATAATAATAATAATAATAATAATAATAATAATAATAATAATAATAATAATAATAATAATAATGATGATGATGATGATGATGATGATGATGATGATGATGAAGTTGGAAGGGACCTTGGAGGTCATCTAGTCCAACCCCCTGCTCAGGCAGGAAACCCTATACCATTTCAGCAATTCTTTCACCTGAAATACCAGGTAGATGCAACACAACTCCAATCTTCTCCAAACCCTTCTAATGTTTTGAAACCACAGCTCTCAAAATTTCCTGGCACTTTTCATCCAGTTCCCACCTAGGCTGGGATTTAGTGACCGTCAACTCTATCCTCTTAACACTTTATAGCAGAGCAGAGGAATTGGAAGATAAGGTCAAAAGTGGAGGAGAAAAATCCCTTTCCTTTCAAAGTGAGGCATCTAGGAGCCTGAAAAATGAGTCATCCAAGAGCCTCAAAAATGCAGCATGCTTGTTCTAGATAGTCTTCACCCCAAATGGAGTGATGGTGTTGTCTGGATTGGGGAGACGTTACACATGCTTTTGAGAGGTCTCTAATAATAATAATAATAATAATAATAATAATAATAATAATAATAATAATAATAATAATAATAATAATAATAATAATAATAATAATAATAATAAAGTTGGAAGGGACCTTGGAGGTCATCTAGTCCAACCCCCTGCTCAGGCAGGAAACCTTATACCATTTCAGGCAAATGGCTGTCCAGTCTCTTCTTAAAAACTTCCAGTGTTGGAGCATTCACCACTTCTCGAGGCAGGTTGTTCCACTGGTTAATTGTTCTAACTGTCAGGAAGTTTCTCCTTAGTTCTAGGTTGCTTCTCTCCTTGACTAGTTTCCATCCGTTGCTTCGTGTCCTGCTTTCAGAGGCTTTGGAGAATAGCTTGGCTCCCTCTTCTTTGTGGCAGCCCCTGAGATATTGGAACACTGCTATCGTGTCACCTAGAACCTCTAGAAATAACTCTCTTTTGCCCTGGCATCTGAGAAGACCCTCTGGGTCATCTTGTCCCAAAGGTGCTTTTTTCCCCGAAAGGCAACTGGACTTTCTTAGTTTTTTTCTTTAAAAAAGTTTTGCTTCTCATCCAAGAAGTTTCTTCAGTTTTAACACCCAAGAAGCTTCTTGAGTGAAAAATGAAATGTTTTCAAAGAAAAAACCCCCCAAGAAACTCCAGTTGTCTTTTGGTAAAGGCATCTTTGGGACAACTATGACCTGGATGACTGAGAATATCCATAGACACCTGGGTCACCTTGTGCATCAGATCATTCTTCCTTCCAACATCCAAAAATACTCCACTAATATCTTTTGAAGAACTCACCACACATTTTACCCTGGGGGGGTTTCCTGAAAAGTCTTGTTCTGACTGCTGAAAAATTTCCCCTCCTCCCCCAAATATGGTATCATCTGGTGACCTAAAGAGAGGAAAAATGCCTGAGACATCTGGGGAGGGAGAAGAAACAGACATGTGATTATGTGACAGACAGAAATTTGGGGGAAATCCAAAGGACTCGGACTGTTGTCTTATTAAATAGAAGAAAATGCATCTCATTCAAGGAAAGAGTCAGAGTTGTGCAGTACTGCTGAGATGGTCATTTTAAAGGTATTAATGAAATTATTTAGTCCCTATGGCTAGGGCCTCACCTTAAGACCTCAACTGGGGCCAGAATTTCTGTTGCTAAGCAAGGTGGTTGTTTTATTTATTTTTATTTCTTAAATTTATGTTGCGCATTTTGCAATTGGGAATTAGTAGAAGAGGGCTGTTGCAGGGAGGGAGGGAGGAAAGAAGGAAGAAAAATAAGAAAAAAGAAAAAAGAAAGAAAGAAAGAAAAAAGAAAGAAAGAAAGAAAGAAAGAAAGAAAGAAAGAAAGAAAGAAAGAAAGAGGGAGGGAGGGAGGGAGGAAGGAAAGAAAAGAAAAAAGAAAGAAAAGAAGGAAGGAAGGAAGGAAGAAAGAAAGAAAGAAAGAAAGAAAGAAAGAAAGAAAGAAAGAAAGAAAGAAAGAAAGAAAGAAGGAAGGAAGGAAGGAAGGAAGGAAGGAAGGAAGGAAGGAAGGAAGGAAGGAAGGAAGGAAGGAAGGAAAGAAAGAAAGAAAGGAAAAGAAAGAGATTATTTTATCAAATTTAGGTACTGCCCATCTCACTCTTGCAATGACTTGGAAATTTTAGAAAATTTTTACGGGGTTTTCAGTTCTGAGAATATCTTTACAGAAAATGCAATTACCAATGAATGAGAAAGGATTCGGTTTTCTGAATCTGCAGTTATATCCTCAAGCTTAGCTATTGTCAATTATTAAATATTGGAAGTCCATGTTTGGTATTAACTTTCCGATTTAGGCATCTTTAGTATATCCCTAAATAGCATCCTTAAACAGTGAACATATTAGGATCTAAATACAGTAGAATTCTAGTATCTCTGGAAACAATACCAGTGTTCTGAACCAGCCTGCTACCGGCCTTGCAGAAAGGCAACCCCTGTACAAACGGCAGAGGCTGGAGAGCGTCTGAAGCTGGAAGGCGTCTGCCAAGATTTATTACACAAACAACAGAACAAGAAACAAAACACTGGAACTGTGATCCTCAAACGGAGCGGTTGCTTTCAGCAACCAGCCCTTCCCCAAACACTCCCTTTATTTAGAGTTCAGGGCGTGGCCTCCCTGTGCCTCCTTCCGAGGAGTCCCACAGCCTTTCTCTGCTTGTTCCTGCTTGACTGCCTCCTGCGTCGGGCGTCCTTGAACAGGGCCAGCTGTGGGTCATCATCATCCGCACTGTCGGGCTCGCGCAGCTGAGAAGAGGGCCCTGGCTGGGGGCTCTGCGAAGCCTCCAAGCCATCATCAGCAAGTTCGTCTTCAACACCCTCCTCCTCCCCCTCGTCTGAGTCATCCGAGACATCCGAGCTGGCTGCCGGACCCACAGGCTGGCCCTGAATCACAACAACCAGTTACAAAGCTATCAAATGGAATATCTAATAAAACAGATTCAATCCTTTTTTCCCCGTGCTAAATTGACTTTATGGAGAAATCCTGCAATAAAACTTGTGATTTGGAAAAACTGGATGAAAGCAAAATCCACATACATGGATTCTCTCCATGATAATCTATCCTTTGTAGTTATCCTAGACTCCCAAAGACCTTTTTGCCTTCTATATTGAAAGTTGTAAAGTTCTGCATTCCTGTCTCTGGTGATAATACCTCTGCCTCCTCCATTTACAATTGTAAAGTTCTGCATTCCTGTCTCTGGTGATAAAACCTCTGCCTCCTCCATTTACAATTGTATACAACAAATACCTCTGCCTCCTCCATTTACAATTGTATATAACAAGACTTGTCTCCTGTAATTGCCCTTGCCTCAAGATATGGCTTCCTGTCTCCTGTAATTGTCCTTGCCTCAAGTTATGCCTTCCTGTGATAACCCTTGTCTTCTCTGTTAGCATTTGTATACGATAAGTTATGCTTTATTGTTTCCTGTGATGACCCTTGCCCTCTTCATTAGCAGTTGTATGCAATGAGCTATGTTTTCCTATGACCTTCCATATGTTAATTCCTCATGTGTGTACTTCCCCCTCCCTGGTGAAACTGCTCAATAAAAGAGTGCTGTGCAAAGCTGTTCGGGGGGCAACACCATCCACCCCGGGCACTCTGTGCTCTCTCACCTTGAACAAACTTGTGTTGGTGCCTCAGTTTGTCCTAGGATTCTGTTCCTGTGCTATCGCAGTTCCCAAGTGTGACCGTCGGAACGTCCGGCACACTGGGTCGGTGGCAAAGGGCAAAATCCTTCCATATTCAAGGTGTTCACCCTTGCGAGGGTCCCTCTAAATTCTCACCCCTGTTACGGGGCTCTAAGAGTTGAGGCCGGAACCCTGATCGGTCGCTCGACGCGACAATCCTTCATCTGGTCTTTCAGGTCTTCCAATGATTGCACCCATTGGCACTGCAACTGAGTCCTTCTGTTGTCCTGTTCTTCACTTTCCTTCCATTGTTTCCAGCATCAGAGCTTTCTCCAAAGAGTTGGGTCTTTGTATCTTGAGTCCAAAGTAGAATCATGTGAGCCTGGTCATTTGTGCCTCAAGGAAGAACTCTTAAGTTGGTTTGTTTAATGATCCACTGGTTTATTTATCTATTTTTGGCTGTCCATGGTTTGATTTGTTTAATGATCTACTGGTTTATTTATCTATTTTTGGCTGTCTGAGGAGTCTTATCTAATACCAAAGTTCAGAGGTGTTAATATTCTTCCCATCCTGTTTCTCTGAAGTCCAACTTTCACTTTCAGAGAGTGTAGCAGAGAATACTATCACTTGGATGTTTTGATCTCTTTAGGTTATCTGACACAATTTGTTTTGCTTCTCCAGCTGCAGCAGAACGACCTCTTCTGAAAGTCTGAAAGAGAAAGAAATAGAGCCACTCATCCATTTTGACAAGGTGGGTTTCATTTTTTCATGTTTTACAATTATTGTGTTAATGTGTATATGTATGTGTTTACAGGTAGTCTCTGACCTATGACTCGTATTGATAATAATGAATGACATTGATTTAATTTTTTTTGCAAATATCTTCAATACCTGGCATATACAGGTAGTCCTCAACTTACAACCACAATTGAGCTCAAAGTTTCTGTTGCTGAGATATTTGTTAAGTGAGATTTGCCCCATTTTACGACTTTCCTTGCCATAGTTGTTAAGGGAATCAATGCAGGTGTTAAGTCAATAACACAACTGTTAAGTGAATCTGCCTTCCCCATTGACTTTGCTTGTCAGAAGTTTACAAAAGGGGATCACATGGCCCTAGGATACTGCAACCGTCATAAATATGAGTCAATTGCCAAGCCTCTGAATTTTGATCATGTGACCCTCGGCATACTGCAACAGTTGTTAGTGTGAAAAACAGTCTTAAGTCACTTTTTTCACTGGCATCTAATTTCAAATGGTCACTAAATGAACTGTTGTAAGTCGAGGACTATACATATGTATATGCAGTGCTTTTTTTTTGTAAAAAAAAAAAGTGCTGGAACTCACACACGTCATACAACCCTCCTTGCCTACCCTACAATGTTTATCTTTGTAGTTGAAAAAAAAACACCTTCAATTTTTAGTGTATCTAAAAGACTAGGATTTTGTTCAAGGTAAGTTAATACTATTAATGTTACCATGCACTGTGTGGCTTTAAATTACAAGAAGGCATTTTATTAATCTTTTGGGACATTTACCACTGGCATACCCATTTAGTTTAATGAGTGGAAATGTCAGTTTTCTATGTGGAATGAAATTGGCCCAATACAACAAAATTTGCTTGTAAAAGATTGAATTATTTTTAGGAAGTTGTCAAACAAGGTGGAAAAATTTACATCTGGAGTTTAATATGGATATTGACTTGAAACAAATTAAAGTTGCAACTTTGTCAGTGAACAGATTACTTTTAATTTACCTTTCAGTTAAACCCAATGTAATCCATAGATCTGATTAAACCTCATACTGTAGGTCTACCTTTACATCTGACCAATACATAATTAATATATATTATTAATAATAGTAATACCTCCAAATCACAAGACATTGGCTTTATTCTTGTTCTTCCCCTCTGCAGATTGAATATAAAGTATAAAAGACTAAAAAGACATTTTCGTAGATATCCCAGCCTTCAAACTACCCAAGGAACTGAAAGAAGCAAAGCTGGGCAAGCTTCCATGCCTGCCACCTTTCTTTCCTCTCGCTTCGCCTCTTTTTAACCTCACACCCCACCTTCTGTAAGGGAAGGCAAAAGGCTCGCTCACCCTGTCGGGAAAGATGGCCTCCACGTTTATGTGTCTCCCACCGCCACCATCGGCTTCCACACCACATGGGTCCGACCAGCCAATCAAGCCACGCTCTGGCTTTGGTGCTCTGGCACCTCATGGCTCCTCCTAGAGGAGGCAGACAGCGCCAGAGGGGACCCCACTCACACCGTTCCGCCAGTGGGGCATTTTCAAAAACAAAGAGCCTTGGTGGAGCAGTGGGCTAATGCCTCCTTAAGTAACACCAGCTGCCTGCAATTAGTGCAGGTTCGCATCCCACCAGGCTCAAGGTTGACTCAGCCTTCCATCCTTCCGAGGTAGGTAAAATGAGGACCCAGATTGTTGGGGGCAATTAAGCTGACTTTGTAATAATGCCGCTTGGGGGGGGTGTGAAAGCCCTAATAAGCTGACTTTGTAATAATGCCGCTTGGGGGGGGGGTGAAAGCCCTAATAAGCAGGCATATACATAGAATGAAGGCTACTGCTAAGCTTGTAAGCCGCCCTGAGTCTTCGGAGAAGGGCGGGATATAAATGGAATTAAATAAAAAAAATGTGGTTAGGAAGGGAAACAATAGGAAAAGAACGCAACTCTGGAAAAGACATCGGAAAAAGGTGCTGGAACTCCGTTCCGGTGCATTCTATGACAAAAAAAAAATGCCCTGTGTATATGCATGTGTATATATGTGTGTTTATGTGTATGTGTATGTATAAGTATGTGTATTTCTCAGGAAAGCACGACTCTTGAAACAAAAGGATATTTTACTGAGAGAAAGTGATTGCAGAGTAGTCAGGCAGAATCTGAAGTTCCTGTGCAAAAACGTTGAGCTAAATTTTCCATTGTCCATGCCCCACCCCAATGCCCCAGTCCATCAGGAACCAATCTGCTGGCGTGAATATGTTGTGAGAACTTCAAGCCGAAAAGGTGATAACGAGCCGTTCTCTGGCGCTGGGACCTTGCTAGCAGGCAGGAGTTAGCCAGACAGGAGTCAAACTAGATGGCCCTGAGGGCTCATTCCCCCTTCCCCAATTCCCAGGCAGATACAGCTCCCTCCAGAATGGCAGTGTTCTGGCAGGGACGTGACACATCCCCTCTCTCTTTCCCGCCCCCCCCCACAAGTGGTGGAATTCAAATATGTGAACAACCATCTCTGTGTGAATGCCGCTTCTGGAAGTCCATTCTGGGTCTGGGCAACAAAAAATTAGCTCCCGGTTCTGCCAAACTGGTGCAAACTGCCTGAAGCCCACCATTGCCCCCACCCCTGTCCCCAATGTCAGTCTGCAACTCTGGAAAGTTTATGGGCCTCTGCTCTAGATGACCGATGTCGTTGTTTGACTTCCCTTTTTAACAGACTTCCCTTAACGGTGGACAAGGGGAAGGAATCATGCCACCCCAGCATCCGCTGCTTCGTAACACTCTGCCCCAGTTTGTGAGTCTGGACTTCCCCCTGGACCATCTGCTGGAGCAGCTGAGACCTAACCTGAAAATCAGGCAGCAGGTGGCTGAGCTGGAAACCCGGCAGAAGACCTTGGAGAACATTGTCTCGGTTCTAAGTCGGGAGCTGGGCAGAAAAGAAGAGGCCCCTGAGGTCAGGCTTGGAGAAGCTCTGGCCAGAATCCTCTGTCTGGAGGAGAAAGTAAGAGATGCCCTTTGGAAAGATTAAGTTGATGCTTTTTTGGGGGGAAAAAAGGGGGAGGACGTGGTGGCTCAGTGGGTTAGGACGCTGAGCCTGTCGATCAGAAGGTTGGCAGTTTGGCGGGTCAAATCCCGAGTGCCGCGTAACAGAGTGAGCACCTGTTACTCGTCCCAGCTCCTGCCAACCTAGCAGTTCGAAAGCACGTAAAAATGCAAGTAGAAAAATAGGGACCACTACGGTGGGAAGGTAACAGCGTTCCATGCGCCTTTGGCGTCTAGTCATGCCGGCCACATGACCACGGAGACGTCCTCGGACAAGCGCTGGCTCTTCGGCTTTGAAATGGAGATGAGCACCGGCCCCTAGAGTCGGAAACGACTAGCACGCATGTGTGGGGGAACCTTTACCTTTACCTTATAGTCATAAGTAAAGGACTACCTGTAGTTCATGCTAAAATGAAAAGGGGGAAACTTTACCTTTACTTTTGAAAAAAAAATAAAATGTCTCCAGTGAGAACTTATAGATCAGAGGTGGGGGACAATGGCTCCTTTATAACTTGTGGCTGGCTCAGGAATTCTGGGATTTGAAGTCCACAAGGCATTGAAGGGCCATCATTCCCCACTCCTGTTATAGATAGTCCTCAATCTACAATCTTTCATTCAGTGGCCATTCAAAGTTACAATGGCACTGGAAAAAGTTACTTATAACCAGTGCTTTTTTTGTAAGAAAAAGTGCCAGAACTCACATCTCATTCATCAGTGGTGTGTAACGAAACATAACGGTCGCTGCCCGCAGCAAGCACTCAGCGTGAGACCACACGGCCAATCACAAGCCAAGCAGTGCCATCACAACCAGCGCGGACGAAGTACACATGCATCGGACTCGACACACAAGCAGCCCGCATGCACCATTTTAATGATTTTGCCACTGACTTGCTACGCTCGACAGAGCGATTCAAGTCCACATGGACCAGACATCAAATTTTCATAAGTTACTTTTAAAACTTGGAAAATCCGTCGAAAAAAGGTGCCAGAACTCCGTTCCAGTGCTTTCTATGACAAAAAAGCACTGCTTATAACTGGTGAACGCATTTAAGACTATTGTAGCATAGTCACATGATGAAAACATGGACATTTTGCAACCAGCAGGTATTTATGATGGTTGCGGCATCTCAAGGTCAAGCTTATGTGGTTGCCATTTGTGACCTTCCCAGCCAGCTTCCAACAAGCAAAATTAATGGGGGAAACCAGATAACTGGGTTAACACTGAAGCTGGTTTCATTCTTTGTGCTAAGCCAGAGGTGAGCAACTATGGTCCCTTTATGACCTGTGGACTTCAACATGGCTGACTCAGGAATTCTGGGAGTTAAAGTCCACAGGTTGGTAAAGGGTCCACAATTGCTCATCCCTGTGCTAAGCCATAGTCACTGCAACCATTGCTTTATTGAATAAACTGCAATTGGCTAAAATATATTACGGTTGGGCAGGCTGTGTAACCCAGCTGCCGAAATTGTAAAGGATAAGGGGGCACTGTGAAGAAAAAAATATATTACGCCCCATTTATGAGCTGTGGAGTTCAACATGGCTGGCTCAGGAATTCTGGAAGTTGAAGTCCACAGGTTGTAAAGGGTCCATAGTTGCTCATCCTTGTGCAACCATGGCTTTACTGAATAATGTGCAATTGACTAAAAGATATTATGGTTGGGCAGGCTGTGTGATCCCAGCTGCAGAAATTGTAAAGGATAAGGGGGCAGTGTGAAAAAAAGATTATTCTTTATTCTTTTTCTCTTCTATATTGATTAATCATTCACTTGTGACCATGAAGTAATAAAATATCAGGTTACTGAATTTAATTGATTGAAGGTATCAATTTAATTTAATTTAATTTAATTTAAGGTATCACTATTCTCTTCCTCTTTCATGGAATCTCACTGTATCCTCTTCTGTGCTTCCATGTATTCTTTCCAGATAGAACAGCAAGATTCACTTTTGGCTCTGAAAGATGTGATGATCAGCAACTTGGTATCCAGGATCCAGGCCTTGGAGCAAACCAGCTATGATGGGTGTTTCCTCTGGAAGATCCCCAGGGTGGCGATTCGAATGAGGGAAGCGCAAATGGGCAAACGGCCTGCCCTTTATTCACCCCGTGAGTGAGCAAATAGGGAGATTAAAGGAAAAGGAGGGTAATGATTTCTTAGAACAGACATGTCAAACACAAGGCCCGGGGGCCGGATCCGGCCCGCGAAGTGGTTTCATGTGGCCCGCGAAGCCATCCTGGAAACAGTGAGGGAACGGCCCCCACTGCCTTGGCCCTGGCCCAGAGACCCTCCTTCTGCCAGAGACCCCCAGATCTGTCCCACTCCTGCCCAGGCCCCCATAGGCACCCTTGATACGAACGATGTAGAGCTGGCCACGCCCACCCAGTAGGCCATACACACTCTGGCCACGCCTACCCAGTAGGCCACGCCCACCCTGGCCATACCCACCTGGTCCCCTGAGGGCAACGGCAATGCTGATGCGGCCCTCAATGAAATTGAGTTTGACACCCCTGTCTTAGAACAAAAGTCCCTGCTTGATATCTGGGGAGATTCTCAGTCATCCAGGTCATAGTTGTCTCAAAGGCGCTTTTTGCTTCAAAAGGCAACTGGACTGTTTTTTCCACACACACACACCCTTGAGTAAGAAGAAGAAAACATTTTCCTTCTCATCCTAGAAGCTTCATCAGCTCCGATGGCTAGGGGAGGTGGGGATGGAAGGATAGGTACCGGCAGTTGAATCTGGATGGCGGGGGGTGGGGGGAAAGGAAGGATAATTCTGATAGGATGGTGGGGTGGAATGGAAAGATTGTATTTCTTTGCAATATTACTCCTTGCACCCCCACCATCCTATCAGAACCTATCAGAACAGAATAATAGAATAGAATAATAACTTTATTGTCACTTTGAACGTACACTCATCGGCACATATTAAAATGAAATTTTGTTGCGTACGGCTCTCAAAGGGTCACGACCTCCGATATACACCAAATAAATTTAAGGTGCTGGTACTTACTTTTAAAGCCCTACGTGGCTTAGGCCCGGGATATTTGCAGGACCGTCTGCTGCCGGGGATGACTTCCCATCGCCCAGTGCGCTCACACAGAGAGGGCCTCCTCAGGGTGCCGTCGGCTAGACAATGTCGGCTGGCGACCCCCAGGGGGAGGGCCTTCTCTGTGGGAGCGCCAGCCCTGTGGAACCAACTACCCCTTCAGCTCCGGATGGCCCCGGATCTCCGGTCCTTTCGCCGCAGCCTCAAAACACTCCTTTTTCATCAGGCTGACCTGGATTGACGACCAGTTTTTAAAATGTTTTAATTTTTAATTGTTTAGCTAATTTATTTTGGGGCTGTTTGTTTAATTTCTTTTAACTTTTGTATTGTTGTTTTTATTGTTGTTAGCCGCCCTGAGTCCTTCGGGAGATAGGGCGGCATATAAGTCCCAAAAATAAATAAATAAATAAATAAATAAATAAATAAATAAATAAATAAATAAATAAATAAATAAATAAATAAATAAATAAATAAATAAATAAATAAATAAATAAATTAAAAAATTAAAAAAAACAGATTTATGCATATACCCATATAACCTTTCCTTCCCCCACCATCAGAATTGATGAAGCTTCTTGGATGAGATGCAAAACCTTTTCTTCTTCCTCCTCAAGGAAAAAAAACCAAAAAACAGCCCAGCTGCCCTTTGAAGGAAACAGCACTTTTCAGATCCCTGCTTGGTGGTTGACTTTCTGACTACAGTTTTGTGACTGTAGGCTTGCCACTAAGGGGGAACATAGGAAGGCCCAGCCTGTGCATCCTGCTGGGACTATAAAAGTTGCAAATTCATGGCCCCATTCAGAAGTAGGCCCTATGGCGTCCTTTCAGACATTTTTGTTGGTAGCGCCTGGCTTGAAGATCCTAGGAAGGAAGGAGGGGAGAAGGGAGGAAAGAGCAAAGATGGAGGGAGGGAGGGAGGGAGGGAGGGAGGGAGGAAGGAAGGAAGGAAGGAAGGAAGGAAGGAAGGAAGGAAGGAAGGAAGGAAGGAAGGAAGGAAGGAAGACAGATGCTGGAAAGCAAAAACACTAGCTCCTATTATTCTATTTATTTTCAGAGTTACATTTGAACCCCACAAAGTATCCCTGGAATAGTAGAAGGCATCCTAGAGCCTTCAGTTTTGTCCATGGCCAAAATTGTCCTGTGTGTTATACATGGCCAAAATGGTACATTGTCCCAGCTGCCATTTTATGAGCAGGCAAATCCTTCTTGTGAAGGCACCCATCAAATTACTGTGAAGATTCCAATTTCCTTCAAAAAGTTTGTCTGGTCTATCCTGTAATAGAGTTTATCAAAGAGACAAGTAGGCATTATTGTTCTTGCTGCTCTTAGCATCTCGTGTTTTTCTCCCTCATGCCCCTCCAGCATTTTATACCACCCGTTATGGCTACAAGCTCTGCCTGAAGCTTTTCCTGAACGGAGACGGAACCGGAGCTGGAACTCACCTTTCGCTCTTCCTGGTTATAATGAAAGGAGAATACGATTTCCAGCTGAAATGGCCTTTCCAACATAAGGTATGGAGCTTCTGAACTGGTGGTAGGGGGACAGGGCCTAGGAAGCTCCCTCCCTTGATTTTCCTGGTTGTGGCTGCCACCTGTTCGCCAAACAGCAGCTATAAGTTCAAGAGGATTCTCAAGTTGCATACCAACTCTTTTCGGGAGAGTGCCATCCCATAAAGTCCACAGCCACTCTGCCTTGCTAGAATTAAATTTACGTCCAGACCTCTGCAGCTCTAAGCATTGGGTACAAATCCTGACAGCATCACTTAAGGAGCCAAGACAGAGATGTACATTTGTCATGAGCATACAGGTAGTCCTTGACTTACAATAGTTCATTTCGGCCTGGTGGCTAAAACATAGGAAGACATGATGCAGTGTTCCAGTATCTGAGGGGCTGCCACAAGGCAGAGGGGGCCAGGTTGTTCACCAAAGCACTAGAGAGAAGGACGAGAAACAATGGCTAGAAACTGATCAAAGAAAGAAGCAACCTGGAATTGAGGAGAAACTTCCTGACAGTGAGGACAATCAACCAGTGGAACAGTTTACCCCCAGAAATCATGGGCACTCCATCACTGGAAATTTTTAAGAAGTGACTAGACAACCTCCTGTCTGAGATGGTGTAGGTTCTCCTGCTTGAGAAGGGGGCTGGACTAGAAGACCTCCAAGGTCCCTTCCAGCTCTATTCTATTCTATTCTATTCTATTCTATTCTATTCTATTCTATTCTATTCTATTCTATTCTATTCTATTCTATTCTATTCTATTCTATTCTATTCTATTGACTACTTGAAGTTATTCTGCCACTGAAAAAGTGACTTATGACCATTTTTCACACTTACAAACAGTTGCAGCATCCCCATGGTCGAGTGATCAAAATTCAGACACTTGGCAACTGACTCATATTTATGGCGGTTGCAGTGTCCTGGGGTCATGTGATCAGGACGTTGTGCAACCTTCTGACAAGCAAAATCAATGGGGAAGCCAGATTCACTTAACAACCACATTAGTAACTTAACTGCAGTGATTCATTTAAGAACTGTGGCAAGAAAGGTTGAGGCCTATCTGTACTGATTGTGCTTAAGCCCATGACAATGGATGGGCTCAACTGGTAGCTTGATGTTGCTTTATGTGCCCTGAGGCACTCTGAAATGCTGGGTTCTACAGCTGGACCTCCTCCCTTAAAACCATGCCCCACATTTTTAACCCCCTAAGGTAGCCCAGTTTTGAAAGACCCAGAAAGCAATCTGACCTACAGACAAGGAGATACATGACCCCCGACCAAAGCTGTCTTATCTGGTGCGTGTAAACTGGTACATATATAATATGCAAAACATAGTGCACATAATTTCTCCCTTCTTTAAAACGTAGGTGACCTTCACTTTGTTGGATCAAGTGAACAATCGTCATGTTTCCACCTCCTTCCGTTCCTTGGAATCCTCGTCTTCATTCCAGCGGCCCATCAATGAAACCAACGTGGCCAGCGGCATCCCCACGTTCTACCCCTTGAACTCACTCCACGAGCCAGGGACTGGCTACATCCATGATGACATGTTAGCCATTCAAGCTGTGATCGACACAAAGGCTTAAACCAATGGAAAACACCAGTTGCTCCGACATGATGGAAGGCTCCAAAACATCTTGTCAAAAGACAGAGCTACACTGCTATATTTTTCCCCCAAACTCTACTCAACAAGGCTACAACTGAGGAAACTCTGTGGGGCTTATTCAACCCCTTTCCTATCACTCATGCAATAGCCCAGAGATTGAAGGACTCCCTAAAGCAGACATGTCAAACACAAGGCCCGGGGGCTGGATCTGGCCCGCAAAGTGGTTTCATGTGGCCCGCGAAGCCATCCTGGAAACAGTGAGGGAACGGCCCCCACTGCCTTGGCCCTGGCCCAGAGACCCTCCTTCTGCCAGAGACCCTCAGATCTGTCCCACTCCTGCCCAGGCCCCCATAGGCACCCTTGATGCGAACGATGTAGAGCTGGCCACGCCCACCCAGTAGGCCATATGCACTCTAGCCACGCCCACCCAGTAGGCCACACCCACCCTGGCCATACCCACCCGGCCCCCTGAGGGTAACCGCAATGCTGATGTGGCCCTCAATGAAATTGAGTTTGACACCCCTGCCCTAAAGTCTGTGCTCCTAGTGCAAATTTGAATCCATTAATTTATTTTAAGATCTGGATACCACAACGAGTTTGCTATGCAGAATCCAAAATATTCTGTCAAGAGTGAAAAGGAGATATAAACCTAAGGCTTTCTGCTGCAAAACCCATTTCTAGTGTTTTGAAAGGTAAAACTATTCTCTCTTCACATCCTTGCCGGAAGGGGTGGACGTATTGATGTTTGGTTGACCATTAAATGTATTTGTCTTATTTCTTATTACATATTGGTCTTGTTTTTCTTATTTATTGTATTATTTTCTTATTGGTTATCGTTTTGATTACTTTCTTCATCTGCCAACCAGCAGTTTCGATGCAATTATCAACCATTAAAAGCATACTTCAGCTTTTTTAAACCCATCAGAGTCAGATTTTTCTCTTGAGTGGAAACCATATTCTGAAGACCTGTTGTGAAACAGATCAATGGCGAAGGGACATCTCGAAGATTCAGACACAAATTGTAGTAATTTAAAAGCTAAAAATCTTTGGAAATACTGTAAATATGAAAGTATGCAAATGCAAGTAGATTAATAGGTACCACTGCACTGGGAAGGTAACAGCGTTCCGTGCGCCTTTGGTCAGTGGTGGGATTCAAATACCTGAACAACCTGTTCTCTTATTGGATGCAGGCCTGGGCCTCCGAGGCCAAGAATGGACTTCCGGAAGTGGCATCCATGCACTTCTGGCGGGCCATTCTAGGCCTGGGAGGGCTCCTCCAGGCCTCCGAGGCCTAGACTGGACTTCCAGAAGCAGTGTGCATTCAGCCGGTTCTCCAAACTCAGCAAAATTTAGCTACCAGTTCTGCCAAACTGATGTGAAGAGGCTGAATCCCACCACTGCCTTTAGTGCATAGCCATGCTGGCCACATCACCAGAAATTGTCTTCAGACAACATGGCTCCCTCAGCCAAGAAACAGGTGAGCACCGTGCCTTAGAGTGGAACACGATTGGACAGAGAAACCTTTACCTTTTTAGACGTAGCCCTCAACACAACTGAGCCCAAAATTTCTGTTGCTAAGACATTTGTTTAGTGAACTTCGTCCCATTTTACAACCTTTCTTGCCCCAGATGTTAAGTGAATCACTGCGGTTGTTAAGTTAGTGACAAAGTTGTTAACTGAATCTGGCTTCCCTATTGACTTTGCTTGTCAGAAGGTGGCAAAAGGGACACTGGGACACTGCAGCCGTCATAAATATGAACCAGCGTCCGAATTTTGATCATGTGATCATGGGGATGCTGCAATAGTCATAAGGGTAGAAAACGCTCATAGGTCAGGTTTTTCAGCACCATTGTAACTTTGAATGGTCACTAAATGAACTGTTGTAAGTTGAGGACTACTGTACTTGGAAATGAACTGGCAGTTGGTGTAATGAGTTTTCTTTCCCTTTCTAAAAAAAAAAGTGGCTGTGGTAATGGAGATGTTCCAAGGAAAAATACAAATTGGATTCCCATTCTTAATACTGGATCTGGACTACCGTATTTTCCGGCGTATAAGACGACTTTTTAACCCATGAAAATCATCTCAAAAGTTGGGGGGTCGTCTTATATGCCCAGTCGTCTTATATGCCTGAAAATAGTACATAAATCAATCGAGCGCCCCCGTTCTTGCAAAGCAACTTCAAGCCTCCTTAGTCCAGTCCCCCCTCCAACGTGACTCTCCCTTCCCACCCCCAAGAGCCTCTCAGCCCCTTCCCCTCCCCCTTGCAAACGCCAGACCCTGGGAGCTCTTGTGTCTATTCCAAAGGGTGGGTGGAAGGAAAAGCCCCTTTTGGCTCCGGCTTGGCTGCAAGTCAGCGAGCCCGGGAAGGCACGCCCTCCCCTCTCACTGTGGAGGAAGCAGGGCAGGCTGGCATCTGGCGGGAGCCGGCAGGGCAGTCCTGCACACGCGCGCGCTCCCCGGCTCCTAAGGAGTCCTCGAGGAGCCATGGCAGGCGCCTCACGCTCTTCCCTCTTGAGGCAGCATCGGCGGAGCCGTTCGGCGTCAGGCGGGAGCCGGCAGGGCAGAGCGCTCCTTAGCAGCCGAGGAGTGCGCGCGTGTCCAGGACTGCCCTGCCGGCTCCCACCCGACGCTCTTCCCTCTTGAGGCAGCATCCTCGAGGACTCCTTAGGAGCCGGGGAGCGCGCGCGTGCACAGGACTGCCCTGCCGGCTCCCGCCAGACGCCAGCCTGCCCTGCTTCCTCCACAGTGAGAGGGGAGGGCGTGCCTTCCCGGGCTTGCTGATTTTCCGGCGTATAAGACGAAAAATCTTGAAAATCATCTCAAAAGTTGGGGGGTCTTATACGCCCAGTCGTCTTATACGCCGGAAAATACGGTACTCTCCAGAGATCCTATAGATGGAAATTTTGATTTCTTTACCCACTTTAATTTTTTTTTCTAATGTTCACATAGTGAGAACTTTGTTCTTCCTCCCCACCCCCCACCTAAGAAAAAAAAACAAGTACATGAAAAGCCAAGTTTGGCAATAAATATCTGATGCCATATTGACCTGAACGGAAAATGAACCCAAATCATAAAGTAACCTTCCACTGAAAAGGAAACCTTACAAGAACAAATCCCCCCCATTTCTGTTTCCATTCCTATTTTACTTACTTTCAAGTAAATGCAGCACTTCCTCATTATACCCACCTCATGCATACATCCTCTCAATTCTGATCACTAGCTTTTTGTATATGCAACTCTGAAAATTCCCTAAAAAGACCCTGACAAGTGTTCAGAATGGAGGTAAGGGAGTTATAACAATTGGATTATTCCTCCATGGGGCTGCTCTTGAGGACCATCTAGTACTTCAGCTGATGCAGAGTCCAGCAGGATAGTGTCAACGGTCCAGTTGGCGAAACCAGAAACAGGAACTCCTGGGACATTATTTTACCAAGAGTATAAAACTTTACTGAATAAACCACGTTGGCACAGAAGAAGCGAAACCAGCTCTGGATTTCCCATGCAAATGCAAGCATAGTTAATTCCCCCTTTCCCTAAGGGCCATCTGCAGTCCATTATGTCCACCAACCACTTCTGTTCATTACAAATAACTCAAGATGGTAACATATCCAACACACCTTCCTCCTCCTATTTTTCCCACAGCAATCCTGTGAGATGAGTTGGGCCAAGAGATTGAATGACTGGCATAGGGTCACCCAAATGGCTTTCGTGGCTCAGGCGGGACTAGAAAGTCTCCCGCTTTCTAGCCTAGTGGCTTAACCACTAGACCAGGGGTAGGCAACTTTGGCTCTTTTATGACTCATGGACTTCAACTCCCAGAATTCCTGAGTCAGCATAGCTGACTCAGGAATTCTGGGAGTTGAAGTCCATGAGTCATAAAAGAGCCGAAGTTGCCTACCCCTACACTAGACCAAATTGGTCTATTTCTTACTCTGTGCTCTCCACTGTCTCCTAATAAGCTTCCAAGTACAATTCAAGATGCTGGTTATCACCTTTAAAGTCATACCTGACATAGAACTTGGGCCTTTTGCAGATTTGCCTGCCCCCCCAAGAACACTGCCAGCCCCAGGTGTTCCCACTCCCACTCATTAAGTCATCACTTGATAGGACTGAAGAAGCATCACTTTTTAGTGGCTGTCCTGCTCACTGGAATGATCTTCTCCCAGACATCTGATGGGCCCTGACTCCGTCTCCCATTAGAATGGTGTTTCCCCAGGTCTGAATGGCGGTGAATGTCTAAGTTGGGGATGTCCGACCTTGGTAACTGTAAGAATTCTGGACTTCAACTCCCAGAATTCCCCAGCTAGCAATGGCTGCCTGGAGAATTCTGGGAACTGAAGTTCACAAGTTTTGAAGTCTCCAAGGTTGGGCACACATAGTCTTGGTGAATGGAGTCCCCTATTGGTTGTTTTAATCTATATCATTCAACTTGCCATTTTGTACATTTGTATTTTCTTTCAAGAACGTGTAATTGATTTTTTGTTTTGGCTATATGTTTATTTTGTGTTGTATGAGGCCCAGACTCACACTCAACTGATTGAGTTGGAGACAGGATGGGCCTCGTAGAGATTGCAACTCACAAAACTAAGCAGGAATCATCAGCTACATACCGGTATTATGCTTTGCTAAGGAGTCAATGTACCTCCTGATTTTATTTTGCTTTTTTTGCCTACTGCAAGAACAAAGAAACACCAAACATCTAGAAAGGCACAAACACATTGTGATATACCATATTCCACTTGATGTGAAAGCTACACTACACAGCTAAACACCATGGACACATTTTGAAAGTATCCTGTTGGCTTTGAAGAACCATCCCTTATCGTCTCTATTCCATTACTTCTCACAAGAAAATAAATCTGAATCCCAAATATCCATCACATTTTATTTTGCGCTTTGAATTGTTAGGGGACACCATCATTTATTAGACAAAAACAGAAACTGAGGTAGTCCTTGACTTACAATCATTCGTTTAGTGGCTGCACTGAAAAAAATGACCATTTTTTCACAATTGCAACCGTTTTAGCATCCCCGTGGTCATGTGATCAAAATTTGGACACTTGGCAACTGGCATGTATCTATGACTGTTGCAGTGTCCTGGGTCATGTGATCAGCTTTTGCAACCTTCTGACAAGCAAAGTCAATGGGGAACACAGATTCACTTAACAACCATGTTACTAACAGAACAACTGCAGGGATTCAGTTAACACCCGTGGCAAGCAAGGTAAAAAAAAAGGGGGGGGCAAAACTCACTTTAAGAAATGTCTTGCTTAGCAACTGAAATTTTGGGCTCAATTGCGGATGTAAGTCAAGGACTACCTGCATAAAAAGAGAATGCCGTTAAAATGGAGGCTTTTCAGTTGGAGGATGGCTGTGTGAACCAAAATCCAAGAATGCAACCAAAGAAGAGAGAGCAAGCAAGAAATTGAGCTGTTGCAGTCTTTTATTACTTTTTTTTTAAAACTGATTGCACAGAGGGTTAAAGGAGACAGTGAGTGAATCATCTAGAAACCTAGAACTGGTCATCGGCAGAACTGTTCTCAAGAACATTGCTACAAGGGCCCCTCAACCGCATTACACAAATACATAATGTGGTGCTGCTGAAGGAAAATCTCCTCGGTGATGACTTTAGTTTTGCAGAGAAGTGGCAATAAGGAAACTGTTGTGAGCTGGGAAAATGGTGGAGAAACCCAAATTAAAGCACCACGGTATACAGTATACTGAGCAGAGATATAAGATACCATTTACGAAGTTGTGGAGTCCTCAGTGCTCTCTGAGCTTGGTTGTTTGCTTGCCGGCGTTTCATTATACAACTGATGATGTAACCTAGTCATGTAATGAAACGTCTGCAAGAAACAACGAAGCTCAAAGGACACCAAGGATTCCACAGCTCAACTTTGAGCTACACATATTCTCCTGTCTTGGGACTTGTGGAGTTCTCAGAACATTTCAGGGGCACTGAAGGTCATGTGAACCTGTTGTGCTTCAGGGTCAGCCTGTGGGTTCGGAAGTTGGGTCGGACGACTCAGAGGAGGAGGGGGGTGTTGAAGACCTTGCTGAGGGGATTGGACAGCTTGATGAGAGCCCCCAGCAAGGCCCCTCTCATCTGGTCACGACGCAGACCCAGCTGTGTGAGCCTGACAGCGTGGATGAAGATGACCCACAGCTGGCCCTGTTCAAGGACGCCCGACGCAGGAGGCAGTCAGTCAGGAGTAAACAGAGGGAGGCAATGGGGCACCTCGGAAGGAGGCACAGAGAGGCCACGCCCTGAACTGTATTTAAGGGGAATGCGTGGGAGGGCTGGTTTGCTGAAGGCAACCACTTGGATTGTTCCTGCTTCTTAGCTCGTGTATTATGGTTGGTGTCTTGTCTTGCTCTGTTTTATGTGAATAAATCTGGCAGGCTTTATTCCAGCCTCTTGCCGTTTGTAAAGGGGTCGTCCCTGCCTTTTCTGCAGGGCCGGTAGCAGGCTGGTACAGAACAGAACCTTCATCACCACTGAGACCTTTGTATTTCTGCCAGGACATATCAAGTGTTAGATTTCCACCATTACTGTTAAGGATGCCTCCTAATCCATAATACCAATGGTATTAGAATTATCCAGTTCTCTAACAATGAAAGATGACTTGTCTGCCAAGCTGGTCGAAGACCATTTTCAATAACAGCCACAAGCAGGCCTTGGCTACAAGAATATCTCTGCTCTCCAAAGTTAATATTGTGATATAGAAAGAGGGAGAGAGAGAAAAGGTCCTATTTTGGCCACCACTGCGAATACAGACTTCACAATGGATGTTCCTAAGGGTCTTTCAAAAAAAAAAAAAGGCTGCCCACAAATATATCTCAGTATCTATTGCAATAATCTTGTCCCACAAAATCCTGTCATTGACACAAGAAAAAAATAGGTGGGGGGGGGGGAAAGCACCACCGTTTCTTAAGTAATCTGAGTGGGTTGGAAATTTGACCACCTTATTAAAACAGAAGTTACTGACGAACTGCTGAAAGGCCAAGCTTCCTGGTGTGGTTTTTATTAAGTTTTGGGAGCAAGAGATATAAACCCCTAACTACGCTGGAGTAAAAATCTTTCTAAAGGGTAACATAAGAAAAGGTAAAGAGAGAAAGTAAAGAGAGGTAGGACTCGGTGGGAGAGAAGATCCAATGTACATTAGAAGAGAAACAGATGCCAAATTTAACTTTGACCTAATTAGCAGGTACAGGATTTAGGGTGGCACTCTGCTTCATAAGGAAGTGCAGGGGGGGGGGAAGAGCTACATTGCTCTGCACAAAGAAAACAAGGAAAGGGCTCCAGGAACTGGGGGAACCTGTATTTTTCTGTGAATCCATAGGTGCTAGATCTCCAGCTTCTTGTTGATGAGAAGAGAGCAGGAACTAAGAGTCCCACCAAGTTTGGCTACTTCAGTGCACGCCGAAGGAATCAGGGTGTAATCTGGAAGCTTCTGAAACGGCTAGGAACACAAGCAAACCGAAACATGTTATTTCTCTTCACAAATACAACCCCTCCTAACTCGGGCCTTTAAAGCAGGGATAGACCGTATTTTCTGAACTGTCAGTCACACCTGACATTTTGAGATGTTGCAATCTCAAACTCTCTTCCAATGCACTTACAACACAATTGCTTGCAGAGACATGCCTGCTCAGAAAATGGCCATCACCACAGACCCATTAGTCACAAAACATCCAATTATTAAAAGATAAATCAGCTTCTGAGATGCTCTCTGCCATCCCAGAAGGATCTTTAGGGGTTCAGGATAAAGAATAATAGAGTTGGAAGGGACCATGGAGGTCTTCTAGCCCAACCCCCTGCTCAGGCAGGAGACCCTATTCTATTTCAGACAAATGGTTGTCTAATCTCTTCTTAAAAGCTTCCAGTGATGGAGCATTCACAGCTTCTGGAGGCAGGTTGTTCCACTGGTTAATTGTTCTCATTCTTAGGAAGTTTCTTCTTAATTCTAGGCTGCTTCTCTCCTTGATTAGTTTCCATCCATTGTGGCAGACAAAGGAATGGAAGACAGAGTACATATTTACAGAGGATGTTACTTAATTTGGGTAATGAAACATCTGCAAGAACAACCAAATTCAGAGAGCACTAAGGACCCTTCATTTTAACCCTGCTACAAATATTCACCTCTGTTGGTAAATATATACAGCTCAAATATGGAAGGCAAGTTTGCTGGTAGTCTATTTCATACATGGCAACTTATTTCAGATGGCCAAAAATCTGAGAAGAAGCTTTTCAGTCATTGAGAAAAACCCATTTTCACTGTGTGAAACTCTGCTTAAACATCAAAATTGATCAAGAGATTGCTGAACTCCTCTACTTTAAAAAGTCTCAGGTTATCTCACAAGATCTCAACACACAGTTGGATGAGGTGGACTTGCAGTTCACAGAAACCTGTGCCCTTAAATCAACTACAGTATGTCATTTTATTTTTGTATTTTTTTACCTTTTCCAGACCAAGATTAAGAGATCTGATAGAGATCTGCACTTCTTGCTTCCTTGCTCTTACCAGACTGCCTGGGGGCTTGACTGCAAGGATTATAGCAATGCCTCTAGCGCAGACATGTCAAACACAAGGCCTGGGGGCCGGATCCGGCCCGTGAAATGGTTTCATGTGGTCCGCGAAGCCATCCTGGAAACAGTGAGGGAACGGCCCCCACTGTCTTGGCCCTGGCCCAGAGACCCTCCTCCTGCCAGAGACCCCCAGATCTCTCCCACTCCTGGCCAGGCCCCCATAGGCACCCTTGATGCGAACGATGTAGAGCTGGCCACGCCCACCCAGCAGGCCATACGCACTCTAGCCATGCCCACCCAGTAGGCCACGCCCACCCAGGCCACACCCACCCGGCCCCCTGAGGGCAACCGCAATGCTGATGCGGCCCTCAATGAAATTGAGTTTGACACCCTAGCATGTCTCATTTTCACTATGCCAGTTTCCAATTTAATTCTTTTTTTTAAAAGTGGAAGTATAAAATGAAGCAGGCCTCTTGCTAATACTAATACTCCTTCCTCCTCCTACATTACCCACAATAACAATCCTGTAAGATGGGTTGGGCTGAGAGAGAGGGACTGGCCCAAAGTCACCGAGCCGGCTTCCATGGCTAAAGTGGGACTGGGATTCACAGTCTTTGGTTTTCTAGCCTGGTGTCTTAACCACTAGAGTCCAAACTGGCTCTCTCGGTTGGTATTCATGGATGCACTCTGCTAGTCTGGGGTGGGCGGTTATTATTTTATTATTATTATTATTATTTCATTTATTTATTTTTCTACATTGTGTTTTTATTATCTGCAAGCCGCCTAGAGTCGCAGTGAGCAAGTAGGTGGCTATATAAATTTTCTAAAATAAATAAATAGTCTTCTTCCAGTCCATAGTGGCCGTTGTTACAGTCTTTACATTGTGTATTATGCAAATAGATATAGATGATTCCTGATTTTTCTTCTTGGATCTTTTGGTTTACTTAAGAAGTTTTGGGCCAGTTGCCGAGCATCCAAACTGTGGTCAGATGACCAAATGGCAAGGCACTGCAACTCCAGAATCTGGTTATAAGTAGCTTTTGGCTGATCTGTTGTAAATTCAAATGATTGCAAGTCCAGGACTACCTATTGAGCTTTCCTTGAGTACAGTGTGTGTGTGTGTGTGTGTGTGTGTGTGTGTGTGTTTGAGAAATTGATAATGCTGGGAAAAGTGAAGGAAAGATGACTGGCAGTGGTTATGGTAGCACCTTTGGAAGACCTGAAGGGCCAAATAATTCCGGAAAAGGTCCATCTCTGTGGTAATTAAGATTCAACACAACTTGAGAGCACAAATGTTTCAGATAGAACCTATTTTGTGTTTCCCAAAAGCTCCCCACCCCTGCAACCCAAGCGTCCCCATCCTTCCATTAGACCCAAGTCTCCCCTTTATCTTACTTGCACACTGTTTGGGTATTCTTCTGCGCTGCGATGCAAAAGAACGCTACTCTTCTGGCCCAGACGAGCATAGATGCAATTAGCAGCTGGATCATCAGGAACTGTCAGTGTTTCATAGTGGTGATCAGTTAATTGCTCCATGGTCTGCAGAAAAAGAGGAGGAGGGCAGAGGAACTCAACTCATCTGCAGCTCTAGTCAAGACAACGTCAAAAACGTAATTTTCATTCTGTCCCCTTTCCCATCCTCATTCGCACTCTTCCTTGAACTGGCTCATTTCCAGCTTTCCTTTTTCTTACACAACTTGCATTCTGAGGGCAGCTGAAAAAAAATCCTTGCTAAATCAGATACAGGTAGTCTTCAACAACCATTCATTTAGTAACCGTTTGGAGTTAACGGCCCTGAAAAAAACTGACTTAGGACCATTTTTCACTCTTATGACCTTGCAACATCCCCATGATCGCGTGATTAAAATTTGGATGCTTGGCAACTGGCTCATATTTATGACGGTTGCAGTGTCCCAGGGTCATGTGATCCTCTTTTGTGAACTTCTGACTTATCTGATTCCCGGATGTAGCCATTTAATAAACAATGGGATCATTAAGGGTGCCTTAGATGGGTCAGCCCTTGGATGCCTAGGGCAGTGTCAGGCTTTGCCTGCCCTGGGCCTCCTAAGGCTACTCCCACTCCAGGGGGCACTCCGTACTTCACTTTTCTCCCCTTGGGGTCCCTGCAATCCTTTATCTTCCTTCCCACCCAGTGATCTTGGGGAGATCAAGCCACCGGAAGTTTGCAAGTCTCCAGCAAGCAAGGGGAGATCAGGCTGGATAAAGTTTGCAACTTCCAATGAGCCAGGGGAGATCAGACTGTATCTTGCAAGCCTCTAGTTGCCTTCCCACCCAGAGACTTTGCAGGAGTCAGTAGCATGCTTCAGCACTCAGACCCATCCAACGTAACTTTCTGCTTTTGCAGCTTTCTAGAGAGGCGCCTGGCCCATTACAGGATCAGCTTCCTTACAGAACCAGGCTTGTGGCTGGCTGAGGAATTCTGGGAGTTGAAGTCCACATGTCTTAAAGTTGCCAAGTTTGAAGACCCTTCCTGTAGAGGGCCCACAGATTAACTTAACAACCATGTTACGAACTTAACAACTGCAGTGACTCACTCAACAACCCTAGCAAAAAAAAATGGGGCAAAACTCATTTAACAATTGTCTTGTTTAGCAATGGAAATTTGGGGGTCAACTGTGATCAAAAATTGAGGATTACTTGTATGTGAAAGAACTAGATCAATGGTCAATTCAGGACTGCGACAAGTAGCCAATCTCCCCCTGAAGCAAGATTATGCTGCAGAATGTACCTCAGCAAGACATTTGGAAACTATTTATAAAAGTTTGATCTGTTGTTGTTTTTTTGTTGTTAATTTTATCAAACAACAAAGCCCAAAGCAGCCTCAAGATAGGGAGAGATTCATGGAGAACAAGGCTGTGCATATTAACTAGCTGTGAAAACAAATGAAATCTTCCTGTCCAAAGGCAGTATATCTCTTAAATAATAGGTGCTGGAGATGATGATCACTGACAGGCCTTGCTTGAGAAACTGGAACAGCTATTCTAGGGAAGTCATGCTGGTCTGGGTGGGCTGCAACCCACACTTAGCTTTATTTAGCCAACTTCCCAGTGTCCAAGAAACAAGCAAAGCGGCTATTTCTGCTCCGTGTTGCAAAATATGCCTATAACCTTGAAAATAAACCCCATAAAAGTTTAACCTTCAAAAAAAACATTGTTTTTTTGCCTGTCAAAGATTGGACAGAATTTTCTGTGGCGCTTACAGGTAGGCCTCATCTTACAACCACAATTGAGGCTAGATTTACAGTCACAAGTTGGGCTGGTTGTTAAGCGGGTCATCACCTGGCTGACCTGATTTTACATTTTTGGGGGGAGCAATCGTTAAGAGAACCCGTTGTCTACAATGGGCATTTTTTTTTGTGGGAAACCAGAAATAAACAACAGTTCCTCACAAAAAAATATCATAAATCACCACCATGTGACTGCAGGCACGGCAAATGGCCATAAAAGTTAACCGGTTGCCTAGCAGCCAAAAGGTGATCATGTAACTGAGGGGATAAGGATGGCTACCGGAAGTTTGAATCTGGGTTGTTTGAATCTGGAACTTTGAATATTTTTTTTTGTCCGTTGTAACTTCAAATGATTGCTAAGTAACCAGTCGTAAGTCGAGGACTACCTGTACTGCATTTCTTTGGGCGTGAAATGCAAGTAACAGTCCCTGCTCTGTTTCTCTCCTGGAGAGGATGACTTATCCGCAAGAAAATCCTTGTCCTCCACAGTTACTAGCATTAATGGCGATTGGGCAAGGACATTTTGGGGACTGAGATGAATGGGACTCTTTCCTAGGAGAGGATCTACCAAAGCACCTGAAAGAACCTTTAAAGAAAAGGTCTTGGTGATTCCAGGAATTACCTTCATGGCTTTCTTGGCCACTTCACTGCTGCCAATGACAACGGTGTCAGGTCCAGCCATGCTGCAGAAGCTGCGGAGATGCAACGTGCCTGAGACCGGAACAGTTGACACAGCAAAATCCTGCAGGAAGAGAACATCGCTTGAGCTTCTTGCAGAGGCCGCTGAACTGCACATACAGTTGCAAGAAAAAGTATGTGAACCCTTTGGGATTACGTGGAGTTTTGCATGAATTGGCCATAAAACACGCTCTAAACGTCATGTAAGTCACAACAATAGAAAAACACAGTCTGCTTAAAATAATACTACACAAACATTAGCTGTTGTCATGTTTTAATTGAACATAAGATGGAAACATTCACAGTGCAGGGTGGAAAAAGTATGTGAACCTTTGGACTTAATAACTGGTTGACCCTCCTTTGGCAACCAAACGTTTCCTGTAGTTACAGATCAGACCTGCACAACGATCTGGAGTAATTTTGGACCACTCCTCTTCACAAAACTGTTCCAGTGTAGCAATATTCTTGGGATGTCTGGTGTGAATCACTCTCTTAAGGTCATGCCACAGCATTTCAATCGGGTTGAGGTCAGGACTCTGACTGGGCCACTCCAGAAGGCGTATTCTGTTCTGTTGAAGCCATTGTTTTGTTGAATTACTTGTATGCTTTGGGTCATTGTCCTGTTGCATAACCCATCCTCTGCGGAGCTTCAGTTGGCGGACAGATGGTCGTACGTTTTCCTGCAAAATGTCCTGATAAACTCTGGAATTTATTTTCCCATCAATGACAACAATCTGTCCAGGCCCTGAGGCAGCAAAGCAGCCCCAAACCATGATGCTCCCTCCGCCATGTTTTACAATGGGGATGAGGTTTTGATGTTGGTGTGCTGTGCCTTTTTTTCTCCACACATAGTGTTGTGTGTTTTTCCCAAACAACTCAATTTTGGTTTCATCTGTCCACAGTATATTTTCCCAGTAGTGCTGTGGAACATCCAGGTGCTCTTTTGCAAACTTCAAACGTGCTGCAATATTTTTTTGGGAAAGCAATGGCTTCCTCCGTGGTGTCCTCCCATGTACTCCATTCTTGTTTAATGTTTTCCTTATTGTAGATGTGTCAACAAAAATGTTAGCATGTGCCAGAGATTTCTGTAGGTCTTTAGCTGACACTCTAGGATTCTTCTTTACCTCATTAAGCATTATGCGCTGTGCTCTTGCAGTCATTTTTACAGGACGACCACGCCTAGGGAGAGTAGCAACAGTGCTAAACTTTCTCCATTTGTAGACAGTCTGTCTTACCGTGGACACATGAACATCAAGGCTTTTGGAGATACTTTTGTAACCCTTTCCAGCTTCATGCAAGTCAACAATTCTTGATTGTAGGTCTTCTGAGAGCTCTTTTCTGCGAGGCATGGTTCATGTCAGACAGTGCTTCTTGAGACTAGTAAACCCAAAACAGATGTGTGTTTTTAAAGGGCAGAACAGCTGTCAGCAACACATCCAATATCATCACACTGACTGGAGCCAAGGTTGGCTCACTCCTGGCTCCAATTAGCTCTTGGAGAAGTCATTAGGCTAGGGGTTCACATACTTTTTCCACCCTGCACTGTGAATGTTTACATGTTATGTTCAATTAAAACATGACAACAGCTAATGTTTGTGTAGTATTATTTTAAGCAGACTCTGTTTTTCTATTGTTGTGACTTACATGACGTTTATGGCCAATTCATGCAAAACTCCACGTAATCCCAAAGGGTTCACATACCTTTTCTTGCAACTGTATGAATATCTCTTCCCTTCCCTACCTTCTATCTAAGTAGATGATTTTGCCAATAATCATACTTGAACAGTATATATAAATTGCACTTCACAATTTGAAGCCCGCTTAGAACCATTGGGTTTCAATGCCCATCATTCCCATCACCAAACGGCCCGTCTTGAAAACCCAGGAGATGTGTCAAGCAATACGTCGGAAACCTGAATTGAATTGAATTGAATTCAGACATCTCCTGGTGGGTTCGAGTAGACTTCTGAAATAGCAATTAGAGAAGTACAAAAATGTCCTGAGTCCAGAAGGAATCACTTTGGGTAAGGTTAGAGCACTTCCAGGGAACTCTGGACCCCACAGCATCTGTTTCAGAAATCCTTCACACGTGGATTATATAGCCAATCTCTGATGAGGATGAAGTTCTAGAGTAGTGTTTCCCATGGCTAGCTAGGGAATTCTGGGAGTTGAAGTCCACACATCCTTAAGCTGCCAAGGCTGTGTTCTAGAGCAGGGGTGTCAAACTGCCAGCCCAAAGGCCGGACACATCACAGGAAACTGCGCCCACCCCATTGCCAGCAATGGAGAAAAAGCTTTGATACGTCACGCGACGTCGCGAGTTTGACATATCTGTTCTAGAGGGTGAACTGGGAGCCCCCTTCTTTGGGGGGTTGGAAACACAGATGGAAACCGACATCATCACTGTCTATCAGGGGTAGGCCACCTTGGCTCTTTTATGACTCGTGGACTTCAACTCCCAGAATTCCTGAACTAGCATGGCTCAGCATGGAAACCTCTCCCTGGGGTAGCTGTATACACTGGAGCGTATTCCTGAAGTTTTTCATTCTAAAGCGTTCAAAGCTAACAGCAAACACTGAGCTTTGTAGTCCTTGTGATACATTTGCCACCTGCCTGCCACACATTTTGGACTAGCATCCCTATTATTCTCAATTGACTTGACTGGGTTAAAGAGCACTGCACTCTGCCATGGGTCATTGGGTTGAGAGAGGCTGCCTAAAATATGTCTCAGAATCCCCTGCTATGGGCATCTTCATAGGAGCTCTTTGGGGGAATATGTTGAAGTGAAAAATTTCCCAGTTTGGAAAAAATAATGTTTTTTACTGTCTATGGAGATTTTACTGTCTATGGAGATTCTCAATCATTCAGGTCATGGTTGTCTCAAACGTGCTTTACAAAAGGTAACTGGACTTTTTTGGAGGGGCGGGGGGGGTGTTTTCCCTTGAAAACATGTTGCTTTTCATACAAGAACTGAAAAAGCTTTTCGGATGGAAAGCGAACCTTTTTCAAGGAAAAAAAACCACCAAGAAAGTATCTTTGAGATAATATTTTTATTGCCGTTATTGTTTTTGCATCATGCTATTCCCTCAAAAAGTGCTCCAATTCAATATAACCACAGCATATACGAGAAGAAAAACAAAGAACAGTATACTACTAGCCTCCTTGTATAAATATATTTTTGGGATATGCGGTTGGCCCATTCTAAGAAAGTCAACTCACTCTAAAAGCATCAGCTACCATCTCTGCTCCTCTGTGATTGGTCCATTTGGAAATACCCACAAAGAACTCTCTGCCTGTGAAAGAGAAAAGAAAAGTGGAAAACAGGATCATCAGCTCTTAAGAAGCCTTCCCCAGACTGAAGAAGCCTATAAATCGTTAGTGCAGGTTCGAGTCCCACCAGGCTCAAGGTTGACTCAGCCTTCAATCCTTCCAAGGTAGGTAAAATGAGGACCCAGATTGTTGGGGGCAATAAGCTGACTTTGTAATAATGCTGCTTGGGGGGGGGGGGCGAAAGCCCTAATAAGCAGGCATATACATAGAATGAAGGCTACTGCTAAGCACATTGATTTGTGCTTTAAATTGTAAGCCAACCTGAGTCTTCGGAGAAGGGCCGGATATAAATGGGATTTTAAAAAAAATCGGCTGGTGTCATCACCACAGCTCAAATCTGACCAAAACTAAACATCAGTTTTCCCTGGGTAAAAAAAGTCTTAACAGGTAGAATGGCTATACATAAGAAAGAGGATTTCATTTGAACAAGTGTTGGCTCCTAAAACATGTTGTTGATGAGGGGATTTTTTTCCCCCTTTTGTTCAATCATGTCTGATTCTTAGAGACTGCTTGGACAAGTCCTTACACATTTCTTGGCAAGGTTTTCAGAGATGGTTAGCCACTGCCTTCTTCCTAGGAGTGAGAGAAAATGATTGGCTCGAGGTCATCCAGCTGTTAATATTAGGATGCTAATTTGCAGCCCCATGATTGCACCTGGCCTCTCCGACCCTCTTTTTCATGATCTCTGAAATGCTTTCTTACACTATCAAAATTCACCAGTGTTAGTTCCCATCTTTTTTAGGAAGGAAACCCAGAAAAACTAATGCAGTTTAACATTTTTAAGAGCTACCTGTCCAACTTAAAAAAAAAACAACCTGGGCAAGCCAGATCCTGTTCATAAAAAGTAAAGGTAAAGGTTCCCCCGCACATGCGTGCTAGTCGTTTCCGACTCTAGGGGCCGGTGCTCATCTCCGTTTCAAAGCCTAAGAGCCAGCGCTTGTCCAAGGACGTCTCCGTGGTCATGTGGCCAGCATGACTAGACGCCAAAGGCGCACGGAGCGCTGTTACCTTCCCACCGTAGTGGTCCCTATTTTTCTACTTGCATTTTTACGTGCTTTCGAACTGCTAGGTTGGCAGAAGCTGGGATGAGTAACAGGCGCTCACTCTGTTACGCGGCACTCGGGATTCGACCCGCCAAACTGCCGACCTTCTGATCGACAAGCTCAGCATCCTAACCCACTGACATTATCAAATGTTAATAATAGAGAATATATGCAGCTCAGGGTTAAACTGCTGCCGGCATCCTGGTGTTTTCTGTTTGTTTTCCTGCAAATGCTTCATTAACATTGCACTGATGGTGTTGCGAAGACTGGTAATGAAACATCTGGAAGAAAAATCAAACCAAGCTCAGAGAACACCAAGAAATCCCAGAAATTACCAGATTTGAATGACTCACCACATTCTATGAACTTAAATAAAGTTCATAAATTTAATGAATGAGTAAATAATGAATAATTTTCCCCAAAACAAAGGGCAGCTTCTGAACCTCAAACAATTGCTCACTTCTGCTTTAAAATACCAAGCTATTTTGGGCTCTGCAGCGCCAGATCTTTCTTTGCTGGCTCTCATTTGTCTGGAATGATATAGGGTCTCCTGCTTGAATAGGGGGTTAGACCAGAAGACCTCCAAGGTCCCTTCCAACCCAATTATTCTATGTTCTATCTTCTTATGGAATAAAGAACATTACGACGGTGGACCAACTCACCTGTAAAGAGCACATCACTTCCATCCAGGGTAGCTCCCTCATCTGTAACTTCGACCACACGAAGTTTTAGCTCTTCCAAGACTTTTTTCACACAGCTGATCTGTAAAAATGACAGCGGAAGTGGGGAGGGAAGAGACAGAGAAAGAGACACCTGTTATGGCTGGATCCCATACCTCAACTTTCCTCAGGTGTCCTCATTCTTAATACTCTTCAGCAGTGCTTTTTTGTAAAAGAAAAAGGTGCCGGAACTCACACATGTCATACAACCCACCATGCCTACCCTACAAGGTTCCATCCAAAAAAGGTGCCAGAACTCCGTTCTGAGCGTTCTATGAGGAAAAAAAGCCCTGCTCTTCAGGCAAGACTCAACAGAGGCTTCCATCAAATGGCTTTCCTCACAGTTACGACTAGACAACCAATGACCTATTGGGTCATCCTCTGAGAGAAAGGCAGGGCAGCGTGATGGAAGAATTATAGTGGCCAAGGATCATTGACTTTGTTCATAGGAAGCTGGCATGGCGTGTCAGAAATCTCAATAACGTGACCACGGCTAACAGTTGCAGCCACAACTGTGCCAATACAACTTGTCTGAAAAGCTTTGAAATTTCTATTCCAGAGGTGTAATGGGCCCTGGATTCTGTATACATGTTTCAAGTTAGCAGATCTGAGGTCCTGTGATTCAAAACTTGTTACACTACGATGCACCATTTTAGCTATCTAATGGTTACACACAAACAATGAGAGTTTTAGCAAACAGATACAAATATTCACCACTATTGCCAGTGCTTTTTTTGTAAAAGAAAAAGGTACCGGAACTCACACGTCATACAACCCACCGTGCCTACCCTACAAGGTTCCATCCAAAAAAGGTGCCGGAACTCCGTTCTGAGCATTCTATGAGAAAAAAAGCCCTGACTATTGCATACAGATACTATAATAATGAGATACTACTATTAATCAGACTTGCTCTGAGTCTGTATCAAGGAAAAAATGCCCCAAATAGCCAACACATTGAAGAATTTGGCCTCACAGAGCCTCTGTTATGCATGTTCTTTTTTAATACATTGAGTAATCATGACATGGACTATGCTATGTAGAGAAGCCTAGCAGGTTTCTAGGCTCCAATTTGAATTATTTGGGCCATATCCAAACAGGCCAATTTTCACAACTCACATCTCTTACTCTACTTTATGTTGTAGCAAGAAGGTAAGTCTACTTGGTTCTTGACAAAGCAGTATAAGCAAAGAATCAGGAAACACCACCCCAAAGGAACTACAGTTTAACATTTCTACATGTGCATTACATATAGATTAACTTGAAGTACAACAGGGAGCAAATGAGATAAAAAAATAGAATGGAAAGGAATTAATGGAGCTCTATATTTTTTTATTTCTTTCCAGAGGCATGAAGAAAAATAAGTAAAGGGTTAGGATGGAAATCGGCAATTTGTAGACCTCCAGTTCTGACTGAACTACAATTCTTATTATTCTTTGCCACCAGCCATGTTGAGTAGGACACAGCGGAATTAGTAGTGAACAATATCTGGAAGGCCATTGGTTCTCCAGTTATGGCCTCCACATATTGGAGAAATTGTACTATCTAAGAAAGGTGGGAGTTTCTATTTTTAAAAAAAATTATATCCCACTTTTATTATTTTTATAAACAACTCAAGGAGGTGAACATATCCACTGCGCCTTCCTCCTCCAAGTCTCCTTACAACAGTTGTCTTCAGACTAGGCCCTTTTATGACTTGTGGACTTCAACTCCCACAATTCCTCAGCCAGGCACGCTGGCTCAGGAATTCTGGGAATTAAAGTCCACAAGTCATAAAAGAGCCAAGTTTGAAGACCCCTGCCTTACAACAACAACCCTGTGAGGTCAGGTGAGCTGGGCTGAGACTGTCTGGCCCAAAGTCACCCAGCTAGTTTTCTTGGCTAAGGCGGGAGCTGAACTCATGGTCTCCTCCTTTCTAGCCTGGTGCTTTAACCAGTAGACCAAACGGGCTCTCCATATTTCCATATTGGGGCAAACGTACAACTCTTGTTCACAGGCCCAACCAAATTTGCTGGAAGTGATACAAGGGTGGGAATGCTTTCATAACACAATCCTAAATGATATAAGTAAAGAATGTGAACTGGGCGCTTCATCGAACATATTATGCAGAGCTCAACAATGAGAGGAGGAGACCTCAAACAGTCCACCCATCCCCAAGTCCTATTCACCCCTATATTTGCTACTACTGTACTTCATAAAAATGCAATCGTTGGTCAGTTTGTTATAGCGCTCTGAGGATGAAAGGAAACGTCTCTTTATGACTATCAGTTTTCGAGGATGTTGAGAAGGTCCCAGAAGAGAAAAATGGACTATGTTGTCTCTCCTGTTCTCTTCTGAGAATGTCCTGCAGATAGTCTTTCTGATGAAATAGCCCAGGGATAGGCAACCTCGGCTCTTTTATGACTCATGGACTTCAACTCCCAGAATTCCTGAGCCAGCCATGCTGAGGAGAAACTTTTTCCCTCCCTTCCAAATAATAGCCCATTCTAGACCGAATCTCGTCCCTGAGTAAGACAAGAATGCTAGAATCTTAAATGTGATTTTGGATGCATTCTAGAATATATACACAGTGCATAAACTTGGAAGTTCCAATCTGCCTCTAAGAAAAAAAAATGTAATCGCATGAATGACCTTTAACTTGATCTATTATTCTTTCGTTGCATCTTCATGCCATAGTGATGCTGTGGCTGTTCTAATTTTATCAATGACTCATTTCTTTCTCCCCCACATAAGCACTTTTTAATTTAATTTTCATGGATCGGGTGCGCTTCTGCTTTTGACAACATCTGTGACTTTCCTTCGCTGCAAACGTGGCCTTCTTTTTGTTTCTCCGCTTCGACCTATTATGCTTAACAGTCTACAACAGGGCTTTTCAACCTTTTCACCCATTGTACCACTTTTAGGATATGGCAACATCAGAGTACCACCAGTCTCGTAGCAAGGTGTCAAAAACTTGACCAAAAAAAAAGGAAAAAAGTGATGAAGTACAGGTAGTCCTCGATTTATAACAGTTTGCTTAGTGACTGAAAAAAGTGCCCCCCCCCAAGCCACAGCCGAGGAAGACAACCTGCCTTCTGGGCTCAGAAGTGCCAGGATCAGTGCCAAGCTCCAGCGGGAGCCTGGCACTGATCCTAGCGCTTCCACTGAGCCCTGACAGCCCTGCAGCTCCAGCCATCTCTCGCTCAGGCTTGTGCGGTGCTGCCACCAGTTCAGCTCATTCCCCTCCCCCACTACCATTTTTCTAGGATGGTCGTGTACCACCTGCCAGGTGCCAATGTACCACAGGTGGTACCCATACCACTGGTTGAAAAGCCCTGGTCTAGAAGATTTCAGTTTTCAAGGAATATTTTAAAATGAGTGTTTGTCTTAAAACACACACACACACAACTTTACAGGAAAGTTGCAAGTTGGACCCTAAAGTTCTGTCTGTATAAACATTCCATGATTCCTATAGTGCAATATTTCTCAGCTTTGGCAACTTAACATGTATGGATGTCAACTTCCAGAATTCCCCAGCCACCATGGCTAGCTGGAGCTGGCTGGGAGTTGAAGTCCACACATCTTCAAGTTGCCAAGACTGAAAAACACTGTTGTACATGGAGTCCTTGACTTAGAATCATTTGAAGTTCCAATACACCAACCTGGGGAATACTTTGAACCCAGATTCAAAGTTCCCATGTACTGTAAAACTTTTCAATAAAAAAAAAAGTTCCCATGGTTGTGTCCCCCCCTCCACACACACACACACACACACACACACACTTCTACAAGTGCTCGGCAACCGGGGCATATTTATTGCCATTTGCAAAAATCAAGATGACATTCACAACTATGTGATCAAAACTCAGCCTCCTTGTGGGTATACATCAATGTGGAGGTGGGGTTTTGATCACGCAGTTGTAGGCATCTAGATCTCCAATGCACACTCACTTGAGAATCTCTTGATCATGGCAGACAGAAATGCAAAAAAATCAGTAACAGAACTAAAGATACCACCCCCCAAAGAATAACTCAACTGAACTCTCTCCATTCTGGGACCTTCCACCCAAAAGGATAAGTTTTCTGTGTGTGTCCAGTGTAGGCCCAGACATGACACATGTATTTTTAAAGCAATTCTACCGTATTTTCTGGCGTATAAGACGACTTTTTAACCCATGAAAATCTTCTCAAAAGTCAGGGGTCCCCGGGTGCTGAAACTTTAGGGACAGGGCTAGCTGGAAAACCTGGAGCGGATCTCCCATTTGGTCTGCGCAGGGAAAGCAGGACCAATTGGAGAAGAAGCTGCAGTCTGTGATTTTTTACAGGCTGGGGTCTGGGCGTCTTTCCTTCTAAAGTTGAAGAGCAGCTGCAGTCTATCCCAACTTGAAAGGCAGGTGGGGAATGCAGCAGCCAGAGCAGCTGCTTAGCTCTAAGGACACATTTGACTCAGGAACTGGGCGGGCTGGCTGGAAAACCTGGAGCGGATGTCCCATTTGGTCTGCGCAGGGAAAGCTTTAAAGTGAATTAGGAAAAGTTTAATCCACTTGCATTGTTTTATATTTACATGTTTGATGACAAACAGCCTTATGTTTATAAGTGACAGTTTTCCTACTAAGTACCTGCATGTCATAAGCATTTGAATTAAAATTACCATATTAAAATCAAATCTGATGTTTTTTAATTTTTATTTGGTGTGCGTTGGAAGAGGGGTAGTCTTATATGGCGAGCTGAACCAGTGGCAGCACCACACAAGCCTGAGCAAGAGATGGCTGGAGCTGCAGGGCTGTCAGGGCTCAGCAAAAGCACCAGGATCAGCGCTTCTTCGGGGCTGTCAGGGCTCAGCAGAAGTGCCAGGATCAGCGCCAGGCTCCAGCTGGAGCTCGATGCTGATCCTGGCGCTTCTGAGCTCAGAAGAAGCACCGATCGGCTGGAATGTTACAGCATCTCCAGGGTCTTGTGATTTACATTCAGATGCTTGGCAACTGATTCATATTTACGACGGTCACAGTGTCCCAGGCTCATGTGAAGTGACCAAAACCTGCTGCAACCACCCAGCAGACAGGGGAAATAAAAACCAAACACCCCCTCACCCGACCCCCGCTGCCAATCCTCAACAGATATGCTCACAACAATGAAAATCTCGGACAGGAGGAAGAGCACCGCTGGGCGGGCAGGCAGGTGTCTTGCTCGGCTGTGGCTTGGGGGGCACTTTTTTCAGTGCCATTGTAACTTTGAACAGTCACTAAGCGAACTGTTGTAAGTTGAGGACTACCTGTACTTCATCACTTTTTTCCTTTTTGGGGGGAGGGGGGTGTCATCAAGTTTTTGACACCTTGCTAGGCGACTGGTGGTCCTCGGATGTTGCCATATCCTAAAAGTGGTACAATGGGTGAAAAGGTTGAAAAGCCCTGGTCTAGGTTACCACATGGAAAGGAGGAAGGGGGTTTCGCAGATGGGAGCTCTGGCAGGTACTTGGGGAATGCCGGTGGTCACGGTGGCTTGGGAACATTGGCCGAAAAGATGCTTCTTTTGAACACATCATGGTCAACTCAATGACTAGAGTCACCGCCCGGCTGTACCACTCTTGTGGCTGGTTGGGAATGCCCCGAGAGATCCAGGCTTGGAGTAAGTCGTGGCCTAGCCCTTGCTTGAAATAGTTGATCAGCAAACGTTCCAGCCACTGCCCCAGCCGACCAGCCACTCTTCTGAATTCTCGGGCGTATTCTTTAGCGGAGTGGTCCCTTCTGCTTCAAACAGTAAATTTCCTTCTCCGCCAACAGAGTCTAAGATTCATCTTCAAAACAGGCCCTCCGTTGTTCCATCAATAGGTTAGACACCAACCATGAAACAGGAGCTATGAAACAGGAACTATCCAAGCGGTTGCCTTCAGCAAACCAGCCCTCCCACACATTCCCCTTAAATACAGCTCAGGGCGTGGCCTCTCTCTGCCTCCTTCTGAGGTGCCCCATTGCCTTCCTCTGTTTACTCCTGATTGACTGCCTCCTGCGTCGGGCGTCCTTGAACAGGGCCAGCTGTGGGTCATCTTCATCCACGCTGTCAGGCTCACACAGCTGGGTCTCCACCAGGTGGGAGGGGCCTGGCTGGGGGCTCTGCGGAGCCTCAAAGCCATCATCAGCAAGCTCTTCAACACCCCCCTCCTCCTCCTCTGAGTCGTCCGACCCAACTGCCGAACCCACAGGCTGACCCTGAATCACAACACCACCATTGTGGCATCATCCGGGTAGGCATAGGCATAGCGGTCTAGATGAGCCCACACTTAATTTAGGAAAATGAAGGAACCATGACACCTTCATTCATCTAACCCAGGAGTCTCCAAACTTGGCAGGTTTAAGACTTGTGGACTTCCAACTCCCAGAATTCCTCAGCCAGCCACGCTGGCTGAGGAATTCTGGGAGATGAAGTCCACAAGTTTTAAAGCTTCCAAGTTTGAAGATCCCTGATCCAGCCACACTTCCCTCCTTTGTGGGAGGGGCACGGCATTCTATGCCGTGCTTATGGGCACTGATCCAGCAGCTGATATTCCTCTTGGCATATCGAGGCCCCCGTCCAGCCTGCTTTTAAGGTGGTGTAACGATTAACTGAGTCTTAAACCAAAATGAAAAAAGGAAGGCTGCATGGCCAAAGCAAATCCTCAACCCTGCTGGCCTTTCGCAAAGCTTTAAAAACTTGGCTGTGTACCTGAGTCCCGTTTCTTGGCTTTCCTGTTAAATAGTCAATTCTCTTGGCTGCTGTACAGGTTTATTTCGGATGTTTTCCATTGTTTTAAATGTTCTTGTGGTTTTAATTGTTTTTTATAGTTTCGGAACCATAAGCCAAACCAGAGTCATTGGTTGAGATGGGCTGCTACAGAAACTGAATGAAATGAAACGAAACGAAATGAAACGAAATGAAACAAAATAATAAAATAATAAAATAAAATAAAATAAAATAAAATAAAATAAAATAAAATAAAATAAAATAAAATAAAATAAAATAAAATAAAATAATAAAATAAAATAAAATAAAATAAAATAAAATAAAATAAAATAAAATAATAAAATAAAATAATAAAATAATAATAAAATAAAATAACAAAATAAAATAATAAAATAATAAAATAAAATAAAATAAATAAAATAAATAAAATAAAATAAAATAAAATAAAATAAAATAAAATAAAATAAATAAAATAAAATAAAATAAAATAAAATAAAATAATAAAATAAAATAAAATAAAATAAAATAAAATAAAATAAAATAAAATAAAATAAAATATAAAATAAAATAAAATAAAATAATAAAATAAAATAATAAAATAAAATAAAATAAAATAAAATAAAATCCAAGGAAGTATCCAACCAAGTATCACATTTTTCTTTCCTGAAATGTCACATAAGCAGTTTTAGGAAATAGAAGGGGAGGGTGGGGGAGGGAATAAAGCCTAGGGGGCGGGGGGGGAGAAAAAAAGTTGGGACAGGGAAGAAAGTCACCACTTCCTTCCCTAAATGGTCCTTTTCTTCCAGCCATGCTTGACCAACCTCCTGTTTAAGGAATGGGTAGGTTTCTCCTGATGGTTATTGCGTGGGGCTACTCAGGAAAAGCTCCCACGGTACTACTCTCCCCAAAAGATGGGAGACTTTTAGAGCAGGAACAATATGCTTCAAGTGGACCTACCTTGCACCTGTAGCCTTGGAATCCCAAGGTATTCTGCTTTACATCACTCTGGGATTCGAAGTGTTTTCCAGAATTACTTCTTGCTAACAGAAAAGGGCATTTTATTCCATGCCTGCTTAGGGCTGGTTCAACCTGAAGAGCCATTTAGGGAACGAAAGGACCCAGAATGTTTACAAGCATCACATTTTTTTTTCATATGAAGTGGTACCTGCTTCAGAGCTCTTCACACAGAGCTTCTCCTGAAGGAGAAGATGGTACTAAGGTTTCACACTACATGTCTACAGCTGTTTAAAAAAAAATTCCTTTTCCTTTCAGACCAAATCCACTCCTCTGCAGCACTCAGCTTTAAGAGACAAGGATGATATGGAACTTGTGAGATGTTTCCTGGTGGGTTGGGCATCAGCAGAAACCTATAAGTGACACTAGAGGAGGAGGTGGGCCGGGAAGGGAGGGTGAGACAGGATCCCAATTGCCAAGGCAACCAAATTGCACTGCAGAAACACAAGGGTGCAATTAATCCCGGAGCCTCCTACAGTAGAACAGATGGGAACTTCTTCTGACACCATCAGCTAGATCAGCCTTCTCCAGCATGCTTCTCTCCAGATTTCTATCCTACATCTCTCCAAGGCCATAAACAGTAGGATAAAATTATCAGTGGTTAAAAGAGCTGCACCTTGGTTGGTCTCAGAAAGCTAAGCAAAGGTGGCTTTGAAATTTTGTGGGAGGCAAGCAAATGCCAGGGCTATGGACCAAATGGGGAAGAAAGCCAAGGCAGGTGGCTTCTCTGTGTATGCCAAGTGAACGAGGAGCTGAGCTTGCTTTCAATGAGATTTTTATCTTGCCTGAAACACTTGGAGGACACACAATTGGGAAAAAAACAACCCCAAACTAGACACTGTTTTCCTGTGAAAACAGAATTCTTCAAGAATAAGGCGACAGCTAGGGCTTTCATCACTGCTCCATCGCAGTGGCTACCGACTGCAAGTAGTCCTCGACTTACAATAGTTCATTTTAGTGACCGTTCGAAGTTACACCGGCACTGCAAAAAGTGATTTATGACCTTTTTTCACACTTACGACCATTGCAGCATCACATGGTCACATGATCAAAATTCAAACGCTTGGCGACTGATTCATATTTATGACGGTTGCAGTGTCCCGGGGGGGTGTCACGCGATCATCTTTGGTGACCTTCTGAGAAGAAAAGTCAGATTCGCTTATTTATTTGATCAAGGTTGAAATAATTTAATTAATTAAATTTAATTGTAATTTAAATACTTTAAAAGTTGATTGTTTTTATGCTCACAGATATGGGATGGGATATGAGATGAAGAGATATGTTTCTAACTTCAGGAACAGTAATAAGCATTACAAAGAGTTTACAAACTTAACCATGAAATCTATTTCTAACTTAATGAAGGTGAAGAATTATTAAAAATAAAGTCTGGAAGTCACTTCTTCATATATTTCTTTTCTCTTTTTTTTCTTTCTTGCCCTTTTTTTTCTTTCTAATCTGTTCTCTTTATTTAGGTTTGAGGTACAAGACTCACTCCCACAAATTCTCAAGTTAAGAATGGAATGGGCAGGCTCCATTACATTCGTAATTCGAGGACTACCTCTATATTCAAGAGAGCCAACATCTTTTACAGATTAAATCTGACAATTGGTGATATATAAACGTTACCTCATCTCGCCGCGCGGGCATCCATGGCCGAGTCAGGAGCACAGTATCTCCCTGGATGACTGCCAGATCCCCCACCAGTGTAGCATAGGGGAAGCCCTCGTCTGCTGCCAGTTCAATAACTTGCAGCCCTAGCTTCTGGCGCAGTATGCCAGTATAGACCCCATACTGTCGGTGAGCCTTGGCTAGGTCCACAGGATCAGCCCCACTGTCAGATCCATCTGCTGTGGTCTCTGCTGTGGCAAAGGAGGAAGGAATACAGCGGACGATGGCGTGGGTGTATTTGCCAAAGGAGGAGACACTGGCCATGTTCTGCAGGAAGACAGAAGAGATACAACCATTAGGATTAAATGGACCTCATTTTCAATCAAATGTGAGTCCCACATCAACAGACCTTCTGCAGTGACCAGCAATGACTAATTCTGCACCTAAAACAGTAGGAACCTCTATTGTTGGCCACAAAGAGTTTGCTTTCAGTCAAGTCAAGTGGAAAAAATCGCAAGATTAACGCAAGATTCACAGATGACTCACTCCAGCAGAGAACCTAAGGTGACGCTATTTTCTGGATACAAGAATATTCACTCAGTAATATTTTGGGAAATACTAATGGATAGAAGCAAACCATAGGTGGGGCCAGTCTTCTAAAAATAAGTGGAAATACCTATTTTCTTTCCCTCTGTCTTTTCTGTTGTTTACTACAAGTCATCCTTCACTTTCAACCCTTCATTTAGTGACCATTTGAAGTTAAAACGGTACTGACAAAATTGACTTATGACTTTTTTACACAACCATTGCAGCAGCCCCCTGGTTACGTGATCAAAATTTGGCTGCTTGGAATGGCAACTGGCTCATATTTATGACGGTTGCAGTGTCCACGGGGGTCACATGGTCACCTTTTGCGACCTTCTGATGAGCAAGGTCAGAAGGGAAAGCAGATTCACTTAACAACCGTGTTACTAACTTAACAACTGCAGCGATTCACTTAACAACTGTGGTGCAAAAAGTCATAAAAAGGGGGCAAAACTCACTTAACAACTTGTCTTGCTTAGCAACAGAAATTTTGGGCTTGGTTGTGGTCGTCTGTCCAGGATTATATGTATTCTGATAAGCAATAGAAATCCGGTGTCTCAAGCAAAGATCTTTTGATCCTAGGCCAGGGGTCTTCAAACTTGGCCCTTTTGTGATTTGTGGACTTCAACTCCCAGAATTCCTCAGCCAGCGTGCCTGGCTGAGGAATTCTGGGAGTTGAAGTCCACAAATCATAAAAGGGCCAAGTTTGAAGACCCCTGTCCTAGGCCATTTACTCAAGATATTTTACCTCAAGTTTAGGAAACTTACATTTCTCAAGATTTCCCAGGAACTGAGATTTCCCAAGAACCGAGTCCCAGCATCCTTCTACTTGAGTTATTTGACAAGACTGATATATTTTTGGTGAAATGGACTTGGCCCATTCTCTAGGGCTAGGAAATTTCTCCAGAACTGGGAGAGATGTGTTCATCTCCCACTCAGAGAAAGGGTGTGGGATAGCAAAGTTGAGAAGAATTGCTTTCTCCATCTCCTTCAGCAGATGTCTTCAGGAAGAGGTAATTTTAGAGCTCATCCAGTGCCAGCTCAATAATCTTATCAGTTACAAGCTTCCTCAGGGGCTCTTTCAAATGCCAATCAATAATACCTGAAGATTGCATCTATCGAACCAATTAGATTCCCATTTGCGAAAGAAGACAATGAAGGATCAATGGGATGCCCAAGGGAGAGACTTATAGACACTATCCAATTGATCAGACAGAAAGCTAGTTCAGAGTTTTTCCCAACCTCCAAAACCTTACGATATGTGGACTTCACGTGTGGACCTTGCGATGTTTGAACTTCAACTTCCAGAATTCCTCAACCAGCCATGCTGGATGGGTAATTCTGGGAGTTGAAGTATACACATCTTAAAAGTTGCTGAGATTGAGAAGCCCTCAGCCGGAGAGCTGGCATCAGGCCTTAACTCAGTTTGATTCCAAAACACAAATGTCAGCCAAATAGCCCGTCCATTTTTTAAAAATGACAACTTAGGAAAACACATTCCAAGACATAGCAAACGGGCAATGCCAGGCAACCCGGAGAGGCTTGGTACAAATCTCAACGGGTCAGCACGCACGACTTCCACAACTTATCATCCTCTGAGATGAATAGGATTAGAATAATTTATGCAGATTATTCAAACCTGGTCTGATGACTGTTGTGCAATAGATACATTGCAAAGGTCTGCCTGTCATTGGGACATAGTTCAATTCTCTTTTGTGAGAGGAGGTTAATTACAGCTTTTGAAAATTTTGCCTTTTGCGACTTCTGACAAACGAAGTCAGTGGGGAGCCAGATTCTCTTAACAACCATGTTACTAACTTAACAACTGCAGTGATTCATTTAACAACTGTGGCCAGAAAGATCGCAAAACGGGGCAAAACCCATTTAACAACTGCTTGGCAACAGAAATTTTGGGCTCAATTGTGGTAAAAAAATTGAGGATTTGCAATTGTTCTATGAAGCACAAAGATTTGTACTTGAATATTTCCAAATTCTTTTGGGTTGAATTTTCCGGCTTCATCCCAAATGTCCTGGTCTTGTTTAGCCATATCTTGCGGGCTGTCAGTTCATACTTTGTTTACTGCATTTATATCCTACCTTTTCTTTTCAAGCTTACAAGTGTTTCTTATCCCTGGATTTTATTATAGGGACAACAAGACTCTGAGGTAGCTAAGAGCAAGACGGAGATCCTTTCCAGATTTGAAAGTTTGAATCAAAGTACTTCTTCATCCAAAATCATCTGTACTTCCACAGCCTGCTCTCACAGCTGACAAAGTAACACTAAGATTCTTTTTGTGTGTGTCATCTGTGCAGGGGGATACTGTAAGAAGTGTCCAGGAAAAAAAAAGAACTAGATGCAGCATATGTACCTTCTTATCCAGTGAAATATTGTCAGTGTGTGTGTGTGTGTGTGTGTTTAAATTTAGTGTAAAAAGAGGGCCAGGTAAGATAGGGGTGGTGGAGAGAAAAGGAGGTTGAGACTGGCAGAAATATTTGTGCTTACATTTTCTTTCAACTACTTTCCTTGGTGCTCAACACCAGATCTTTATACTAAAGCAGGGGTCCTCAGACTAGGCCCTTTTATGACTTGTGGACTTCAACTCCCAGAATTCCTCAGCTAGGCACGCTGGCTGAGGAATTCTGGGAGTTGAAGTCCACAAGTCATAAAAGGGCCAAGTTTGAAAACCCCTGTAGTAAAGCATACACATTCATGCCTATGATGGAAGGCGAATTTGTGAGGCTCGGAGCCAGGATCTTGCATGTTTGGAATTGTCCAAGCTTGGTTTTTTGGATTGCAGATGTTTCATTACCTGACTAGATGACAGCATCAGCACAGTGGTTAGGGAGAAGCTAGGAGAATGTTAACTGTAATTTTTCAAGTCTGCTTCTCAATGATTCTTCTCTCCTTCTGTTATTATGCACGGGAATAGAATACAGAATAACAGAGTTGGAACAGACCTTGGAGAACTCCCGCTCGAGCAGGAGATACTACACCATTCCTAACAAATAGCCATCCAATGTCTTCTTAAAAACCTCCAGTGATAGAGCAGGGCTTTTCAACCAGTGGTACGGGTACCACCTGTGGTACATTGGCACCTGGCAGGTGGTACGCGACCATCCTAGAAAAGTGGTAGCAGGGGAGGGGAATGAGCTGAACCAGTGGCAGCACCGCACAAGCCTAAGCAAGAGATGGCTGGAGCTAGGCAACTGGTGGTACTCGGATGCTGCCATATCCTAAAAGTGGTACAATGGGTGAAAAGGTTGAAAAGCCCTGTGGTAGAGCACTCACAACTTCAGGAGGTAAGCCATTCCATTGATTAATTGTTCTCATTCTCAGGAAATTTCTCCTTAGTTCTGGACCTCTTTTTGATCATTTTCTATCCTGTTACTTCTTGTCCTGCTCCTCAGGTGCTTTGGAGAATGCACCAGCCCCCTCTTCTCTGTGACAACCCTCAAGTACTAGAAGATTGCTATCAAGTCACCCCTGGTCCTTCTTTTCATTAAACTACATACCATTCTTTATATGTTTTAACCTCCAGTCCCCTAATCATCTTGTTGTTCTTCTCTGCACTCTTTCTAGAGCAGACATGTCAAACTCGCGACATCACGTGATGTCGCGCGACGTATCGGAGCTTTTTCCCCATTGCCGGCAATAGGGTGGGCGCGGTTTCATTGCGACGCGTCCGGCCCGCGGGCCGGCAGTTTGACACCCCTGTTCTAGAGTCTCAACATTTTTTTTTACATCATGGTGACCCTAGCTACAGGGAATCAGCACAACCAGCCTCACCTGGCAAGGATCTAATGAGCTCATCTAGGATCAGCTTTCTATGGCAACTGCCCACTTGAGTGCACTAACAAGTTCACAAGCAACCAATCAATCAAGATGTCCCAGTAATGTATTCATAGACCGCCTCCCCCCGCTCCCCGCAACAAAAAACCCTGACTGCATTTGTCTTCTCTAAAGATCCTGATCACAAAATACTCATTTTGTAAACCACCTGATGAGTTGTGTTCATTTCTGTGGTGTGCATTCATTTATTCATTCCCTCACTCCACTTTTGCACAACAGCCAAGCGTGCCATTCAACAATGCTATTTTATATCTGTCCTGATTCTATAACCACTTCAGCCTACATCAAGGCCATATTGTAAATATTTCAAGAAATGGGAAGGGGTGACTGCAGTTTAATTACACGCTCGCATTTACACAAATCCCACCTGTATAATCCTGCAATTATACATTCTCTCCAGCCTCTCTTAACCAAAGGAAATTCATTTGAACACTAAGCAAAAAGAATTGCCCAGTTTACTCCATATTCCCCCATATTTCTGAATTAATTTCTTATTCCTGAGAGCACTTTCTGCTCAGCTAATTTTCTCAGAGCAGCTTCAAAAGAGTCAAGTTCATCATCCAGTGAAGATACAACTCAAGTTAGCTAATTCCTTCCTGGTTTCCCTGAGTTAATCAATGGATTAAGGTAATTGCTTCTCTGTGTCAACCGTCCAATTAACGAACACACTCTTTTAATCCCTACATTCCCAAACTGTCTGAAAGTTAATGAAAATTAATTTTTAAACAATGAAAGGGCTTATTGCATTGATAGATGGAGCCTTGAATTTAGTTGGATTAAAATCTTCTTGTTCTATTTGGCTCAAATAGGAAAAGGGGACAGACCATCTTCAGTCCTAGCACTCTGCAACATTTGTTGTTGTTGGTTGCGAAGTCGTGTCCGACCCATCATGACCCCATGGACAATGTTCTTCCAGGCCTTCCTGTCCTCTACCATCTTCTGGAGTCCATTTAAGCTCACGCCCACTGCTTCAGTGACTCCATCCAGCCACCTCATTCTCTGTCGTCCCCTTCTTCTCTTGCCCTCAACCTTTCCCAGCATGAGGCTCTTCTCCAGTGAGTCCTTCCTTCTCATTAGGTGGCCAAAGTATTTTGAGTTTCAACTTCAGGATCTGGCCTTTTAAAAAGCAGCCAGGGTTGATCTCCTCTAGGACTGTCCGGTTTGATCGCCTTGCAGTCCAAGGGACTCGCAGGAGTCTTCTCCAGCACCAGAGTTCAAAGGCCTCAATTCTTCGGCGCTCAGCCTTTCTTATGGTCCAACTTTCACAGCCATACATTGCAACTGTATCCGCAACATTATCCAACCAGAAATTCATCTCATGCAGAACCTGTTGTTGTTTTTTAACTTTCTCCTTGCAATGTTGTTGACGTGCAGTCCTAAAAGCATAGTTTGTAACTTATTTGTTCCTCCCCTTTTCTTTTATTCAGCCAACCAAGAAAACACTGGAAACTTTTGATTCAGTTTTTTGTTGTTGGAAAGCTATGCAACTCTTACTGTGAGCTAGTAGTAAAGCACAAAAGCCAGCCTGTAAGGAAGGGGGCAAGAAGTGAGTCCTCAACCCTTAAACCGTTCGACAGCCAGAGAATTTCCATTATTGGGCATTTGCTGTCATTGAAATGAAGGGTAGGGTGGGGGGCAAAGGGAAGACGTGGGACCAAAACAAGCATCCTGGAACAGACAGTTCCAAGTGGACAACAGCAAATGAATTGCAGAGAATTTCAACCCTGCTTGGAAATACCGTATCCAAAACCAGTCAAAATAGCTTCGATCAATGTCAGGTACACTTTTATTACCGGAATCAGATTCATTTTAAATCAGAATCATAACTAGGGAAGTGGAAATGGTGGTACTGTGGAAGTATCCTGTGGAAGACGAGTTGGGAATTTCTCCTTCGACTTTCTGTGTGTGAAAGGCAACAGACGAGCAAATTTACAACGGCACTGGGAAAAAAGTGTGGCATTATGACCGTTGCAGCATCTCCATGGTCACATGGTCAAACTGGGACACAGTTAGCACGGTTGCAGTGTCCCGAGGTCATGTGATCACCTTGACAAGCGAAGTCAACGAGGAAGCCAGAATCACGTAACAACCGTGTTCCTAACTTAACAACTGCAGGGATTCACTTAACAACAGTGGCAAGGAAGGTCATAAAATGAGGCAAAAGTCACTTAACAAACAGTTTTGTTTAGCAACAGAAACTTCAGGCTCAATGGTGGCTGTAAATCAAGAACTATCCATATGCAGTTGCTGCACCTCAGAGGGTTTTGTTGTTGTTTTTCGTCCGTTCAATGCTGTCCGATTCTCGGAGGCTACCTGGACAAGCTTTCTTGGCAATGTTTTTCAGAAGTGCTTTGGCATTCATTGCCTCCTTCTTGAGTGAAACTGACTGGCCCAAGGTTCACCCTACTGGTGTTGTGCCTAAGGCAGGATTAGAACTCGGGGTCTCTCCGTTTCTAGCCTGAAGCCTTAACTGCTGGCTTAAGAAAGGCCTTGTTGCTGACCTGACATTCCACAGCAGCAGCATATTTGACACCCACTGCATTTTTTGGCCAAGCAAAAGGACAAGGATCAGCCATAAATTCTCCTATTTGCTGTGTTAGGGTTAGGTCAACAACGAAAAATAAATAGGTCTTTGCCCGTATTAATGCTAACTGAGAATTGTAAGAGGGAACAGTTTCTCAGCCTTCCGTAGGACAAGGCCTCTTTTGTTCAACCACTCAGAAACCAGAATGCTTTGTTAGCAGGCAAAATATGTGGTGGTTCCTACGAGGCGTGGCGGTGTCTGCCGACAGACAGCTCTTCCCCCCCTGCCCCCCCCCCGCTCAAATGAGAGAAAGCTGTGAAAATTATCCCTGAAACACAGCATTTCATGTAGAGAGTGCTACACTTGCAAAATGCTTTTACGAGGCTGGTCATGAGTCAAATCCAGACAATCGTTCCAGTTTAAAAAACTTTAACCCATTTAAGAGATACCTATTAAAAAGAGGCATCCTGACTTTTTTTTCTGTCCCCCTAAAAATAAAACAACTAGAGGCACGTCTGTTGTAAAAGATGGCACGTGTTTAAGTGACAAGAATGGCTTCTTTCAAACAAACAGTGTTTTAATCCATACGAACTTTTATGCAGCAAGATTAATTGAACGATTAACACCTAGTTAAAACAAGAAGGGTTGTTGTTTTTTTCTATTTCCAATTAAGCAACAGGCTTGACTTTTATTGGTTTGAAAAAATGATTGGGAGCTGAAACCCTCCCTGTGCTGGTCACCACTGCACCAAGCCACAGACTGCACCATCTTTGAGAGCTAAATAAACTATAATTGACCGGATTTGCACTAAACCTGGTTTAACAAACCATAGTTGGTGTATTCACATAACTCCTTTAGAGCAGGGGTCCTCAACCTTGGCAACTTTTAAGACTTTGCTGGCTGAGGAATTCTGGGAGTTGAAGTCCACAAGTCTTAAAGTTGCCAAGGTTGAGGATCCCTGCTTTAGAGGGAAAATGAGTTTGTCTATTTCAAAGGCAGGGATAAAAATGCTAGTTGAAAAAGCCGGGGCCCTCTTATAGCATCTGTAGCTTTGCCCAAAGCTAGTTAATAGAACCATAGCATGGATGCCAGCGTGAGCTGTGACACGCAGTGGAATCTTTACATGTTTCTTTTCAGCGGGAATTCTGCTTTATAGTGCCGAGCAGAAATGCCGGCTGTACATGCCGACCACAGTGGAGGGGCCCTGTGCAAAGGAACCAAATTCACTCAAAAGTAGTTACACCCATTTTCAGCACGAGCCAACCACTGGAGAGAGGCTGTAGCTCTGTAAGCATGCCTCCTTCATGATCTAATACAGGCGGTACTCAATTTATGACAGCAATGAAGCCTGGTCCTACGGACCCATGGTAAGTGGGTCGTCAGGTGACTAACGTAACTCTGCAGCCTTTTTCCAGTGGTTGTAAACATCCATTTTCTGCAAAAACATCATAAACCATGGTCATGTGACCACAGGATGCTACAAGCTGCCATAAATGTGGTCTGGGTCGAAATGCAATCATGTGACCTGGGGAGAGGCAGCTGTCAGAACTTTGGAACCAAGTCATAAATACCTTTTTTTTGGGGGGGGGGAATCTATTGTAACTCTGAACAGTCATTAACCAATCAAGGACTACCTGGACTTCGATCAAGTGAGAAGTTCCAGAAAAGAGCATCACTACCAGCACAAGGGAATACATATAGCTAGGGGTTGAGCTGTAGCAGACATGTCAAACACAAGGCCCGGGGGCCGGATCCGGCCTGCAAAGTGGTTTCATGTGGCCCACGAAGCCATCCTGGAAACAGTGAGGGAACGGTCCCCGCTGCCTTGGCCCTGGCCCAGAGACCCTCCTCCTGCCAGAGACCCTCAGATCTGTCCCACTCCCTCCCAGGCCCCCATAGGCACCCTTGATGTAGAGCTGGCCACGCCCACCCAGTAGGCCATAGGCACTCTAGTCACGCCTACCCAGTAGGCCACGCCCACCCAGACCACACCCACCCAGCCCCCTGAGGGCAACCGCAATGCTGATGCGGCCCTCAATGAAATTGAGTTTGACACCCCTGAGCTGTAGAATCCTTGCTGCAAGTAAACAACCAAGATCAGACGGCACCAAGGACTCCACCAGAAAATCCCTATTAATTTTTTTTAAAAAAATTAATACAAATCTAATAAATAAGTAAACAAATATTAAATTTTCCACAAGGCTCCACAAGGGGCTGGGGGCAAAAGCCACACTAAACCAAGATCATTAACTGCATTTGCATAAAATTGCTAGGTTTTGGTTTGTTTTAAACTTGGAACAGTGCGAAGTGTTTATGACCTGGGGACTTCAACTCCCAGAGTTCCTGAGGCAGTTATGCTGGCTCAGGAATTCTGGGAGTTGAAGTCCACACAGTTCATAAAAGGGGCATTGTTATCTCTCCCATGATATACTACACTGTGAAAACCCAAGGGATGTAGTCAATCTGTATGGGTGCAAGCTCAATCATGGAGTCTGTCTGGGACACCAGGTTAGAGTTAAATAGCAGCCCTAGAAGACCCAGGAGGTGATTAGCACTTCTGAAAAGATGTGATTGCTTCATGCTTGCTTCTGGACCAGGGGAAGCACTGCACTGGAAACTTAGTACTAGAAGCAACCTTTTTTTATATACAAAAGATTGACACAATGCAAACTACATTGGACCCTCCATCATGGTTTGGGATGCAATACAAGCTGCTATTTCTCACCTTTAAAGCCATTCATGACATCAAGCCAGGTTATTTGTGGGATCACTCCGTTTCCACCCATCCCGTTTCTCAACCTTGACAACTTTAAGATGTGTGGACTTCAACTCCCAGAATTCACATTGCTTGGGGGATTCTGGGAATTGAAGTCCACGCATCTTAAAAGTTCCCAAGGGTGGGAAATACTGATTTAGATTGCTGTTCTTCCTCCTGTCTCCCAAGGTTATTCCCACAGCCCATTACAATCCCAGACGACGGGTGCTGAAGAAGAGTTAGATCCAGCTAAAGAGGAATGGTCCAGATCTCGTTCATCAAGGAATGCCATCCGATAGGACCTTTGTAGATACCTGCTCTCCAGAACACCATATGCCCCTGGAATCTGGTTGGCCTCAACCTTGCTGGCTTTTCATACAAGTCTTCAGAATGTGGCTGCTTTCCCAAACCTGGGAAGTCAGGATGCTAATGGGGCTGCAAGATGGATGAGTTATTTATGAGGACCACTGCCTACTTGGCTACCCCGATGTATACTTAGCGTTGTTTCATTGCATTTGAGTTTTTAGCCCTGTATTAGCCGCCCAGAGTCACTATTGCAATGGGGGGGGGGGCAGCTGTACAAATTGACATAAAGAAATAAATCAGGAACAACTTATCAGCAGAATAAGACAAAAAAGACATCTAACGCTTAAAAGTTAAGGGGGAAAAATTGATTCTCTCCCAAATTCATTGATATACAGATAGGGTTTAAAAATATTTTTCCCAGTTAATTTTGGAGGTTAGAGGAGGAAGCAGCCCCAGAAACGGCTTCCTATGGCTAATGGCCCTAATCTCTTGTCTCATGAGCCTCTTCCAGACAAAATACAGTAACAAAAAGTGCTTGCTTTGCAACTGAGCTATTCTGGCAAAGAACTGATTCGTTGCAAAGGCAAAAATCTTTTCAGCCCAGGAATCTTGACATCTCCCCGAGCCTGCACACCACCCACACTTGCATGCACACACATTTTCCTCATGCAAGCTAAACTATGGAAGTCACTAACGGAGGTCAGCAGGGGTTACTATGAGTGGTCACTGTGCAGCTGGACTGTTTAGAAAGAGGAAACTGGGCCTCATGGAGCAGAAAGAATTCCAGCTAAAGGGAGCAGCCAGGATGTACTAAGGCAGAAAAAATGCAATATATTTCTTTTTAAAATTTGTTGTCAGAGGAAGAGGGAGATGGAGAAAACCCAGAAGGAAAGAAAAAGAAGACAACAGGATGAGCAAACTCACAACAGAGAGAATCACCCGTCCATCACAGCCTCTGTAGGATTTAAGATAAGCATGAGTGTTTGGGAGCAAAAAGAATAGCCCCACATCTCTCAGAATATCTCATATAGGAAAGTCTGTGATATGAGAATGTGAGGCAAGTGCCAAGAATGTTAAGCAGTCTTGTGGTTTATAAAGGAGGCAGAAGGTGAAGGAGAAACTTCCTCCCACTGAGTTTATCCAGCTGCTATCCATTCAACCAAGATTGGGGAAAGAAGCCGTAACTCACAGAACATAGAATCACAGGGCTGGACTGGAGCTCAGAGATCTTCCAGTCTTCCAGTTCAACTACTTGCTCAAGGCAGGAGACCTTATGCCAGTGATGGCGAACCTTTTAGAGACCGAGTGCCCAAACTGCAACCCAAAACCCATTTATTTATCACTGGGTGCCAGGTGGGCGTGGCCCACTGGGTGGGCGTGGCTGTGGTGGTCATGGAAGATTGGGTGGGTGTGGCCAAGGTGGATGTGGTCACCTCAATGTCGCTCATGGGGAGGGACACCTGTGGGGGGTGGACAGGGTTGGGGGAGATCCAGGGGGTCTCTGGCAGGTGGGGCGGGAGGCAGGAGGCTCATCCTGGGGTATAAGGCGAGGCAGGGTGGGGGTGCCATTGCCATGGGGCAAGGCAAGGGCTGGGGCGGCTGCTCCCTGACACCATCGGCCCCCGCACACAGAGGCCAGCGAGCCCATGGGGGCCGACGGTGTCTGTCACTAGCCACAGCCTGCCGGCCCCTCTACCAGAGCGTTCCGCAGCCCATCGCCAGCACTTCAAAGAAGCTGCCTCCAAGATGGATGGTCGGCCCGACAGCTGAGGAGGCGATGCAGTGGGTCGTACCTGGGAAAAGCAGTAGGTAGGTTGGAGGTGCAAATGACCAGGTTCCAAATTTAAACCCCCAATGGCAACAAAAAGATTCCTGGTCAGGATTTCTAAAGCGAGTGAGTCATCTTGATGCCGGGGAGAACACTGGTCCCAACTCTCTTCAGCCTTGATTTTTCTCTCCTTTATGTGATTCCAAGTTTTATAACCAACACAGAATCCGAAAAACACCCCCTGTGACAAGAATCACCTTCCAATCTTGTCTGCACTTTAGAGATTAACTTCAAGGCTCCTTCTCCAATGCCAGCAATTAAGATGGTACCATTATTATGGACTTTGCAGGGTTTTCTCAGTGGTGGCCCCCTGTCTTTGCAACTCGAAGATTTAGAAGATCCTTAAATACTCTTCCTTTCAAGACTTCCATCAATTAATTCTTTTAGCAGAAATGTTTTATTTCCAGGCATTTGTTCAGATATGAAATTAACAAACTGTCACTTCTTCCCTATTTTCTTTGGGAAAATGCAGCCCCCTCCTCTCCCCAAAAGTGCAAAATATTTAAAATCAGGGATTTTCAACCCTTGTACTTTACATTTACATTCGACCCCAGTACAACACAGATTTTATGTATCCTGCTTAGATCAAAAGGGGCTTCTCTGAATCTGCATTGTTCAAAATGCTCTACCATTATTGATGGTAGAGGAGACTCGTAGGATAGATTTCGACAGAGATGCAATTCTGTATCCAAAATTGCATTTAAAAGAACCACTCTTTATTAACTTGCATACTTTTACATATTTACTCATTTATTTTGCCAAAGGACCCAGCAGGGAATAGCCTACTAAAACCTCGAAGTTCATGGTGGCAAACAAACTTTTCCAATTTATCTGAGTAACAACTGTGATGGTCACATTCATTGTATCAATGTCACACAGGTATAATGACTAGGTTAACATATTTCTTTAAACTATGGGTTACTTAATTTATTGTTTGCTGAGCAAGCCAGTCCCCTGGTTCACACCTAATGCTATGCCCTAATCCATGGCTTACTTATTACAGTGACTAGTTCCCTACATCATTCTAGGCCAAACAAACGATACTATACTTTAACATAATATTGCGAGATAATATTGAGCTGTGGTTGAGCAGTGGTTAGAATGCAGTATTGCAGGCTAACTCTGCTGTCTGTCAGCAGTTTGATCCTGACCAGCTCTAGGTTGACTTAGCCTTTCATTCTTCCGAGGTTGGTAAAATGAGGACCCAGATTATTGGGATCAATATGCTGACTCTGTAAACTGCTTAGAGAGGGCTGTAAAGCACTATGAAGTGGTATATAAGTCTTATTGCTATTTCTATAATCCGGAGGGGACTGAGCCATAACCGAGTACAGAACACCTATTTTGTGTGCGGAATGCTCCAGGTTAATGCTCAGCATCTCCAGACAACTCTGGGAAAGATTCTTATCTCAAATCCAGCAAGATACGGAATATCACATACTTGATTGTCGGTGCTATATTTTCTCAAAGCTAAACATACCCTAATACACAAAATTCTTCTTCATTTCTAGGCCCTTCTCCATCTTCCCAACCTTCTTCCAGATATATTCCAGTTTGTCAAGTGGCATGTACTTCCAGCCACTAATGGATAATTACTGGAGCTCACTTCTGAATGCTGATGCTATTGGAAAGCTCAACAAGTACTGGAAATCCTCTTCTCCAAATCTCTCACATGGGGGCATAGGCATAGAACACGGGTGGGGAATGACGGCCTTTTTATGACTTGCGGACTTCAACTCCCAGAATTCCTGAGCCAACCATGCTGGCTGAGGAATTCTGGGAGTTGAACTCCGCAAGTCATAAAGGGGCCATCGTTTCCCATCTCTGGCATAGAAGAAGGTGAAGCGCGCAAGCCGAAAGGACTCTGTGGGAGACAGACACTTAAGTCTTCTCTCTTGTTGATAAGGAACATAAGAAGGCAAGTTAGTGACCCAGCAAGAGCATATGAGCTTTGTCTTACCCATAAGCCTCTTTTCGTCCAAACCACTATGAGTGGGAAAGAGCTCAGGGCTTATTCTCACTTCCCATGTAAATCACCCATTTAACCTTCATGCTCCAGAAACACCAATAGGCCGGTTGGCGTTATTTACTGCTGATGTTACAATTGGACTCTTTATCACCAAATGCAGAAGCCAGGTAAGTTTATCAAGAAGCACTTTTGCTAATCAGCCACGAGGTGACTCCAGGCCAGCCACGCTGGACATACAAATGAACATTCACTTATCCCAACAAGAATCATAAAACACAGAAGCAATCAAGAGGAGCAAAAGGCTACTCAGAACTGAAATGAGAAAAAGTCCTCTAGGCAGAATGCAAACCTTGTCAAGGAAAGAAATATATATTGTTTCTTTCCTGTACTGCAGAAGCTCCCTCCCCACTCCTGTTCTTCTCTGGATCAGTTACTTTTCCATTTTGTTTTCAATCCACACCCTAAATTCTTCCTCTTTGTAAAGAAAAAAACAATGAAATTCATAGCCTGTGAATTCTTTCCTTCCTTCTGGTCTGATTTGGTCATGGAAAGGGAGGCAAATTGGCCATGTGGGATCAGAAATAATAAACTTTGGACACTGCAGTTTAAGATCTTAAACTGAAAGGAAGGAAGGAAGGAAGGAAGGAAGGAAGGAAGGAAGGAAGGAAGGAAGGAAGGAAGGAAGGAAGGAAGGAAGGAAGGAAGGAAGAAAGAAGGGAGGGAGGGAGGGAGGGAGGGAGAGAGAGAGAGAGAGAGAAAGAAAGAAAGAAAGAAAGAAAGAAAGAAAGAAAGAAAGAAAGAAAGAAAGAAAGAAAGAAAAATGAAATGAGAGGGAGGGAAGGAAGGAAGGAATTGCATTGAAGACAAATATAAGATCTTTTTCAATATAAAAGATGCATCTACTTTGACATTTTAATTCAACAATCAAGACTTCATTCTAGAAGTCAACTTCAAATGTTCAGTTGAGCCCAAACCAAGGCATTGATTTTACAATGTAATTTATTCTTCATTTTCTTGGTGGGTTTCCCCACCCCACATTTTAATCTCATTATGAAAGAATGAGATACAGAACTGAGAAATCCCTTCAAAGCCCATCCAGTGGGTTTCTATGCTGAGTGGGGGCTAAAATCTGGATCTGTCCATGACCTCTTTTATCTCCAGACAATAGGATTACCAACCTGCTGACTCAAGTGGTCAGCCTTACAGTCTGATGCTGCTGGATTGGCACCAGGTTGTGGGGGGGGGGGACCCAAGCAGCTTTCTTAGTGACAGTTCATTTTGCACAGAGCAGCTTAGGTTCATCTTAATATTTGCGTCCCACTTTTTCTTCCAACTCTGAACAACTAACTAACAAGCAACTAACGCAATCATGCCAAAATAACAATGACAGCAGTATTAAATCCCTAAAACTAAATTCCACAACAGACTACTAGTGAAATTTCAAAGGAGGCCCCCTTATTAGAATTAAGCCAGATGCCCCACTGCCACACACTCCCCACCCCCCAAAACCCCTTCATAAGTAGGATGTGGCTTACATTATAGAAACTCAATCATGGTACCAAATGCGCGGAAATTAAAATCAACTTCATACCATTCCACTGCTTCAGTAAATAGTACTGAAAGAAAAGATGCAGCACATACTATAATCAAGAACAGACTGCCTTAATGCTTTCCGCTCCAGAAAGCAGCCTCCGTAGCTAAGATGACAGGATACAGCCTTGAAGTGAAAAAGTTCACCCTGCAGCCAAGAAAAGAAACACTGGGAACTGGAATCAGCATTTTACAGGCCTGCTTCCCCCTTTTACACTGGTTTGTCCAGCTTCATCTTGGCAAATGTGTGAAGCCGGCCACTAACTTTTTCCTGCTGTTTCTGATGAAGATGGAGATCAAATCTGGGACCCTACGCAGAGCATTAACTCTCTTACCCTCTCAAGCTAGCTTTGGACCTTCTCACCAGGTATGTTTGCTCCTTTCACCATGGCACAGCCATGATCTGCTCCACTTAGTACTAACTTCTTTAGGAATTAACCACAATCTGCTGCCCATCTCAGCTACAGTCTCCTCCCTTCTTCCTCTCCTAGGTTGGAAATTCAAGAGACCTGCCACAATTCTGGGACATCTTCACACCCAGCAGATCTCCAAGCTCAGTGCTTCCTTCCTCAAAGAAATCCAGCAAGTCCTTCCCCAAGCAATAACACTGCTTTGTGCTTGGACAATTTCAGAGTCCTATTGGATCGAGGGTTGGATGGCCAACTGCTAGAACAGCTCTCCCTTGGATGACACACTTCAAAGATACTGAACCGCAATTTTCATCACCCCCAACCTGGGCTGGAAAAATGACAGCTGATATCCAAGGTCTCTGGAGAACACTCGGTGAAGAGGGCCTAGTTAGGAGCAGAAGAGAAAGGTGGACAAGCAGCCAACACCCCAAACTGTGAATTGGATATATCTAGTTTAATGAAAAGAAGGACTAGGAGTGACATGATAGCAGTCTTCCAATATCTCAGGGGCTGCCACAAAGAAGAGGAGGTCAACCTATTCTCCAAAGCACCTGATGGGTAGGACAAGAAGCAACGGATGGAAACTAATCGAGGAGAGAAGCAATCTAGAACTTTCCTGACAGTTAGAACAATTAATCAGTGGAACGACTTGCCTCCAGAAGCTGTGGATATTCCAATGCTGGAAGTTTTTAAGAAGAGATAGGACAACCATTTGTCTGAAATGGTATAGGGTTTCCTGCCTGAGCAGGGGGTTGGACTAGAAGACCTCTCAGGTCCCTTCCAACTCAAGTTATTATACTCTGCTGGGCTCCTTTTGATGCACCCTCTGATGAAAAAGACATGCCCACATTGTCTTCTCCCATCCCCATCACTCAGCTCAATCTCCCCTCTCCAGCCCCAGGAAGAAATGCACTATTTTCTGGCAAGCAGACCAAATAGTACTCCTTCAAGAATTAAAGAGCAAAAAGCAGCTTCAAGGCAACCTGCAACCTCCATCCCACCAGTGCTACCATCTCCAGCCCACTCCTTTTTCTTAAAATCAATCAATCAATCAGAACAAAGTTGGAAGGGAACTTAGAGGTCTAGTCCAATCCCCCTGCTCAAGCAGAAGATCCTATAACCAGGGGTAGGCAACCTTGGCTCTTTTATGACTCATGGACTTCAACTCCCAGAATTCCTGAGCCAGCCATGCTGGCTCAGGAATTCTGGGAGTTGAAGTCCATGAGTCATAAAAGAGCCAAGGTTGCCTACCCCTGTCCTATACCATTTCAGACAAGTGGCTGTCCAGTCTTTTCTTAAAAACCTCCAGTGATGAAGCCCCTACAACCTCTGAAGGCAAAGCTGTTCCACCGGTTAATTGGTTAATTAACTGGTTAATTCCACTGGTTAATCACCCAACAGGTCTTTCCTCACCCCACCCAGGTCCCATGTTCCTTGCCCTGCCAATTCAATCAGAATAGAGCTGGAAGGGACCTTGGAGGTCTTCTAGTCCAACCCCCTACTCAAGCAAGAGACCCTACGCCATTTCAGACAAGTGACTGTCCAGTCTCTTCTTAAAAGCCTCCGGCGATGAAGCCCCCACAACTTCTGAAGGCAAAGCTGTTCCACTGGCTAATTGTCCTCACTGTTAGGAAGTTTCTTCTTATTTCTAGGTTGCTCCTCTCCTTGATTAATTTCTATCCAGAGTTTCTTGTCTCTTTCTATCCATAGTTTCTTGTCTCTTTCTATCCATAGTTTCTTGCCTTTTTCTACCCATAGTTTCTTGTCTCTTTCTATCCATAGTTTCTTGCCTTTTTCTATCCATAGTTTTTTGTCTTTTTCTACCCATAGTTTCTTGTCTCTTTCTATCCATAGTTTTTTGTCTTTTTCTACCCATAGTTTCTTGTCTCTTTCTATCCATAGTTTTTTGTCTTTTTCTACCCATAGTTTCTTGTCTCTTTCTATCCATAGTTTTTTGTCTTTTTCTACCCATAGTTTCTTGTTTTGCCTTCTGGTGCTTTGGAAAATAAGTTGATCCTCCTCTTCTTTGTGACAACCTCTCAAATACTGGAATAGTGCTATCATGACCCCCCCCCCAAGTCCGTCATGTCTCTAGACCAGTGTTTTCCAACCTTAGGAACTTGAAGATGCGTGGACTTCAACTCCCAGAATTCCCCAGCCAGCATAGCTGGCTGGGGAATTCTGGGAGTTGAAGTCCACGCATCTTCAAGTTCCTAAGGTTGGGAAACGCTGCTCTAGACTAGACATACCGAATTCCTGCAACCGTTGTGCATAGGTTTTTGTCTCCAGGCCTTTAATCATCTTAGTTGCTTCTCCTTGGCACTTTTTTTTCCAAAGTCTCAACATCTTTTTTTTCTTTTTCTTTTTTGCAACGTGGTGCCCCAAACTGGATGCAGGATTCCAGGTGTGGCCTTTACTAAGGCGTTTTATAAAGCGGTACTGATCCTTCCATCGGCTGATTTCGATCCCGCGCCTCTTGTGTTTAGACAACCCAGGATCATTTGTATCAATTCCTCCCTCCCCGAAGTCAAAAAGCGCACCACCACCACCACCACCACCACCACCCCACCCCCCACCCCGCTCTCTCTCTAACCAGGGGTCTTCAAACTTGACCCTTTTATGACTTGTGGACTTCAACTCCCAGAATTCCTCAGCCAGCATGGCTGGCTGAAGGAATTCTGGGAGTTGAAGTCCACAAGTCATAAAAGGGCCAAGTTTGAAGACCCCTGCAGTCTAAGCCATCAGAAGACGCGCCCGGCTGCGTGTCTCCCGATCGCCCCCCCCACACACACACACACCTCTCCCCGAGGGGAGCCGGGAAGACGACCCACTCTTCCCCGGCCGCCGGGGAAGGCAGCCTCCCCCTCCAAGCCGATCTGCTCGCCTGGGAAGAAAGAGCCGCGGAATCGGGGATCCCTGCCCCACCCACCCACCCACGGACGAGCCGACGGTCCAGAGGCTCCACTCACTCCCACTCCTTACCCCGCGCCACTCTCCCTTCCCCTCCCCTCCCCTCCCGCGGGACCCCGGCTAGCCCCGCCACTCCTCCACCCACCCACCCACCCTCCGCCACCCTCGTACCGCTCCTTCGGCGAGTCCATTCACCGGAAAGTTCCGTCTCCCCCCCCTTTTCTTCTTCTTCTCCTCCTCCTCCTCCTCCTCCTCGCTCGAGACTCCGGAGCAAGGCAGAGAGGAGAGGCGGGGTTCCCCGCCAAGGAGTCCCTCCTTCTTGAGCTCCGTCCCTCTGCCTTCTCGCCCGGATCGGAGCGCCTCTCTTAATGCCGGACGCCGTCGGTTTCCCCTCCCCGCTTTTTTCCCCCTCTGCACCCTGACGGACGCTGGGCAAGCGGGAAAGGGGAGGGCGGGATCGACCCAGACGCTCAGCCTCCCCACACACCCACACACACACACCCACACCCACAAACACACGCACAACTCCCAAAGCAAGCCGCTCGTGCGCTGGGGGCGCGCCGGCTTAGCCTTCCCAGGCTCTGGGACGGGCGCGGGAGAGGGAGGGGCGGCGGCGGGAGGGGGAGCGCATTGTCTCGAGGCTGGGGCTGGGAGGGAGGGGCGGGGCTCCGGCAAGCCCCTCCCCTCCCCACTAGGGCTGGTTCCAAGCAAAAGACCCGCCCCGCAAGCCCACACCCCGCCCGGTGAATCCATCTAGGCCAGGGGTCGGCAACCTCGGCTCTTTTAGGACTCGTGGACTTCAACTCCCAGAATTCCTGAGCCAGCTATGCTGGCTCAGGAATTCTGGGAGTTGAAGTCCATGAGTCATAAAAGCCGAGATTGCCTACCCCTGATCTAGGCCAATGCTTTTCAACCTTGGCCACTTTAAGATGGGTGGACTCCAACTCCCAGAATTCCCCAGCCAGCAACGCTGGCTGGGGAATTCTGGGAGTTGAAGTCCACCCATCTTAAAGTGGCCAAGGTTGAAAAACACTGAGGATTCTAGGCGACGATCCAAGAACGGGCGCCTCTCCCGATGGGGGAAAACGAGCCAGGCGTTTTCCTCGGCGAGAAAGGGGAGAACTGGGCGGGAGCGGATCCCAAAATAAACGAATCGGTTCGGCAGCCAGCCGTACCGACAGGCTGAAAAATAGCTTTTCTCCGTGGGCTGTTAGGCTTTTCAATGGGACGTAATCTTATGCAGAATTGACTTGGGAGGCCGGTGTGTGGTGTAGTTGGTTCACATGGTGTGGTGGGATGGAGGGTTTGTTGTCACTGTGTGTTGGGGGGAGAGAGCAGGGGGGGGGAGGCTCAGCTAATCTCAATGTACACATGTTGTACTTTGACAATAAAGGTTTATTATCTGGGGAGGGAGAGGGAGGGAGATCGTCCTTGGGAGGGGTTGCAAGGCTCGCTACCTCAGAGGCGGCCACGGTTAGAAGCGGTCGCGCCGGCAACACGATTCTTCTTTTTTTAAAAAAAAAAAAGTTTCTAGCCCGCATCGGGGCTAAAAAAGAAAAAAATGCAGTCTGAACGGATCGATGCAGTCGGACGGGAGCTCTTTAGGGAGACAGACCTCTTGAGAAACGAGTTGACGTTGGGGGTTTTCCCCAAAGCTTGACTTAAGGTTGGAGTTCAGAGGAAAGGGGAAGGTTATGAAATCCGGAGAATGGAAAGAGGATAAAAGTCACCATGTGAGTCTATTAAATAAGATAGATAGATAGATAGATGATAGGTAGATAGATACATAGATAGATAGATAGATAGATAGATGCCTTGCGTACAGTCACTCATGCGCTCGTGACCTCTCGTCTGGACTACTGTAATGCTCTCTACATGGGGCTGCCCTTGAAGACCACTCGGAGGCTTCAGCTGGTGCAGAATGCAGCCGCATGAGTTGTGCTGGGAGTCTCCCGATACTTCCATGTTACACCTTTGCTCCGCGAACTGCATTGGCTGTCCTCCGGGTGAGATTCAAGGTGTTGGTAATGACTTACAAAGCCCTACATGGCATGGGTCCGGATTACCTACGGCAACACCTGCGGACGGCGTCAACTTCTCTCCGTCCAGTGCGTTCCCACAGAGAGGGCCTCCTCAGGGTGCCTCCGATCAAAGAATGGCCCCCCGACCTTCGCTCCTTCCGGCGGGATCTAAAAACTTATTTATTTGAGCAATCCGGCCTGGTTTGATGGGTTTGGGGGTTGGGGTTTAACTTGGTTTTTAATCACTGTATATATCGGGCATAATATTTAATTGTTTTTAACTTTTGTATTTTGTTTTTAATATTTATTGCCCTGTACACCGCCCTGAGTCCCTCGGGAGAAGGGCAGTACAAAAATTTAATAAATATAAATAATATAAATATAGATAGATAGAGACATACAGAAATCTTGAGGTTTAGCATACCTCACTTAATCTCAGGATACAACGTACAATTTCTCCTCCCCCCTCCTTCCTTATGGCCCGCTTTTAACACTGTATACAAAATAGCCTGAACAATTTACAATAGGTAGGGTAGTCCTAATGTAGGTAGATTCGCTTACCAACCATGTGATTTGACTGAGGTGACTCATTTTATGACCCTTGTAAAAGCAGTTGTAAAATCAAGTCCCATCAGATGGTGCCTAGACCTATGACCCACAATGACTTACACACCAAAATTCTGAGCTCCATTGAAGACAGTTTGACTTGAAGACAATACATGGTACTGATGCCAGTACAGGTAACCCTTAAATTACGACCATAGTTGAGCCAAAATTTTCAGTGGCTAAACTGTTGTGAATTTTGCCAAAGGTCTTCAGCAGAGCCCTGAACACAAGATCACAGATGCAGAAATGAGCATTTCTTCCCGGGATAAACAATTCTCTCATTGCTGACGCTGCACAAAGTTGGTCGTTGTGGGGAAAATAGAAGGAGGAAGATTTTTACGACCTTTCTTGCCACAGTTCTTAAGTGAATCACTGCAGGTGTTGAGTTAGTAACACAGTTGTTAAGTGAATCTGGCTTCCCCGTTGACTTTGCTTGTCAGAAGGTCACAAAAGTTGATCACATGACTTCTGGATACTGCCACCATCATTAATACGAGCTGGGTGCCAAATTTTAATCCTGTGACCACGGGGATACTGCAAGGTTCTCTGAGAAATGATCACAAATCACATTTTTCAGTGCCATTGTGACTTTGAACAGTTACTAACGAATGGTTGTAAGTCAAGGACTACTTGTATTCCCACGAGTCTCTCATTTGTGAGCTGCGTAACATGCCAAGTGCTGCAACTTAACATTTCATTTCTGTATGTAACTGATGGAAATTAAATGCTCTATTTTTAATGGGCATTGAGAGTAACGGACATCTGTTCCCACAGACAATCTGTTACACCTGGAGTCAATCTCTGTAATACAATTTATTTCTAGGCTACAGACAACCATATGTATAACTTGGCTGCCGGGGCTCCGTTTACATGAGAGCAGTTGGGATCCGCTACATAGGGACATACATGAGGACGTTCACCTGTGACACATGTTAAGAGGGTGTAGCTACCATCACAACCACTATCTGGATTTTCACTTCTACCCACTGATGCCGTAGACCAACCTTTATTTAAGAGCACAGTTTCTAGCACATATTTTGGTGTGAGCATATTCAAAGCAGGGCACTGCTGAATTCTGTGGCAGGATTCATGCATTGTGCTAAGGCTTAAAGTGTGGTTTGCTGAGTTTGGACTGAATGTAATGTGTGACTCAGATACTGAGATTGATTGTTCATGTTTTAAGGCTTAGAATTATGTGTCAATCAGACCGGAATGACTTGTTTTCAGTAAACTATGATTTAGCAATATTTTTAACTGTGATCTCATTTGGATGAGACCTTTAGGTCATATTGGGGGTTTGGGTATGAGTCATGCTGGCACAGTGGTTAGGAGGCGGTATTGCAGGCTAATTCTGCCGACTGCCTTTAGTTCAATCTTCACTGGCTCAAGGTTGACTCAGCCTTCCATCCTTCCAAGGTTGGTAAAATGAGGACCCAGATTGTTGGGGGGGGGGGGGCAGTATGCTGATTTTGTAAACCACTTAGAGTGGGCTGGAAAGCATTAAGTAGCAGTATATAAGCCTTAAGTGCCATTGCTATAGCTATCTGACTTAATGCCAGATAATAAAAATGCATGTCTGTTGGAACTTGGTGGTTAATAATCAATGAATCTAATAATGATAGGTAAAGGTAAAGGTTCCCCCGCACATGCGTGCTAGTCGTTTCCAACTCTAGGGGCCGGTGCTCATCTCCTTTTTAAAGCCGAACAGCCAGCGCTTGTCCAAGGATGTCTCCGTGGTCATGTGGCCGGCATGACTAGACGCCAAAGGCACACGGAACGCTGTTACCTTCCCACCGTAGTGGTCCCTATTTTTCTACTTGCATTTTTACGTGCTTTCGAACTGCTACAGTAGGTGGGCAGAAGCTGGGACGAGTAACAGGCGTTCACTCTGTTACGCGGCACTCGGGATTCGACCCGCCAAACTGCCGACCTTCTGATCGACAAGCTCAGCGTCCTAACCCACTGAGCCACCACGTCCCTCTCTAATAATGATAGGCTGTCATTATCAGACTGTTCCTAGTTTTCAGCTATAACACTCTTTAGCAGAGATGCGGGAGCACAAGACACTATATGCAGAATTGAGCATTTCTTCCTAGGATAGACAATTCTCTCATTGCTGACACTGCACAAAGTTGTGGTGAGGAAAATAGGTGGAGGAAGGTGTGTTGGATATGTTTGCCACCTTGGGTTACTTGTAAAAATAATAAAGGCAGGATAGAAATAAACAAAATAAATGTGAGAAACGATCATACAATAATTCAGATGAGAAGCAGCATTCACATATGCAGTATGGAATAGGGTGGAGGGAATCAGTGCTGGTCACACCAATGAAACTTAAATATTCAGCCCTATCTGTCATTCTTTATTTGATACACCCTGCTGCCTTATCTGTTGGAGTGAATTTTAATTTTGTTGGCATTTGTATTTGGAGACCTAGGCATGGAGTTCTGGAAAGTCTTTTTTAACAACAGCATGGAGTGTTTGCTCCTCCAGTGTTTGGTGAGCTTAGTAAGGCCACACCTGGAATATAGAATCCATGTTTGGTCACCACATTTAAAAAAGATGTTTAGACTGGGGGGAAAATGCAGAGAAGAACAACTAGGATGATTAGAGGCCTGGAGACTAAAACATATGAAGAACGGTTGCAGGAATCGGCTATGACTAGTCTAGAGAAAAGGACTAAGGGTGACATGTTAGGAGTATTCCAATATTTGAGTGGCTGCCACAAAACAGACAGTGTCAAACTACTTTCCAGAAGGCACAAAAAGAGGTTCCCTCATTTCTGGCTACACCGCCTAGAACTACAGAGATATAAACTGCAGACTGTAGAGTTAAGATAATTCAGTAGGAAATACCATACAAGATGGATTTTTGCTTCTTTCCGCCATTATTCTAATCTTAATTTTACTGCTCAATATTGCGTTTTCTCCTCCAAGAAGGCCTATATTTACACACCTTGAGTACTGGCATCCCTATCTGGGGAAGGTATTATTGTTAATGTATTAGTATAATTATCTTCATCCTCACGTCATACAGTCAAAGCATCTGTGATACCAAGTTCTCTGATCGGCTGAAGAAAAAACCAAATCCAGATGTACTGATCACCACGATTTGTACAGAAAGAACCACACCACAATGCCGAACAATCCCAAAATCATGTGCACCCAGGTGCCCAAATCATGTGAAATCCAAGGATAGAAACTACGTAGAAGAATGCTAGCAAGAAATACTTTTCCTTCTCAATGGTGCTTTTATAATAATAATAATAATAAGTTGGAAGGGACCTTGGAGGTCATCTAGTCCAACCCCCTGCTCAGGCAGGAAACCCTATACCATTTCAGACAAATGGCTGTCCAGTCAATTCTTGAAAACTTCCAGTGTTGGAGCATTCACAGCTTCTGGAGACAAGTCACTCCACTGATTAATTGTTCTAACTGTCAGGAAGTTTCTCCTTAGTTCTAGGTTGCTTCTCTCCTTGATTAGTTTCCATCCATTGCTTCTTGTCCTGCTTTCAGGTGCTTTGGAGAATAGCTTGACTCCCTCTTCTTTGTGGCAGCCCCTGAGATATTGGAACACTGCTATCGTGTCACCCCTCACCCTTCTCTTCGTTAAACTACACATACCCAATTCTAGCAACCGTTCCCTATATGTTTTAGCCTCCAGTCCCCCAATCATCTTTGTTGCTCTTCTCTGTGCTTTTTCAAGAGGCAACTGGACTTTCTTGTTTTTCCTTTGAAGACGTTTCACTTCTCATCCAAGTAGCTTCTTCAGGTTTGACTGGATGGTGGGGAATGGAAGGATTTATATTCCTTGCAGACAGCTGGTCATTTGCGTTCTTTTAGAGAATTTGGGGGGACGCGGTGGCTCAGTGGGTTAGGACGCTGAGCTTGTCGATCAGAAGGTGGGCAGTTTGGCGGGTCGAATCCCGAGTGCCGCGTAACAGAGTGAACGCCTGTTACTCGCCCCAGCTTCTGCCAACCTAGCAGTTCGAAAGCACGTCAAAATGCAAGTAGAAAAATAGGGACCACTACGGTGGGAAGGTAACAGTGTTCCGTGCGCCTTTGGCGTCTAGTCATGCTGGCCACATGACCACGGAGACGTCCTCGGACAAGCGCTGGCTCTTCGGCTTTGAAACGGAGATGAGCACCGGCCCCTAGAGTCGGAAACGACTAGCACGCATGTGCGGGGGAACCTTTACCTTTACCTTTACTAGAGAATCATTGAGGCCACCTGGAAGTTTATCTGTGTCCTCATGGTTATCTGAGTGGTGCAAATGGGTGTGGAGCCTTCTTGGAACTTCTGAAAGGACTGTGTTGTAGACTGGAGATAGATGAGGTTGTATCCCTCCCCCTGTATTGCAAGAGGGCTGTTCAGTTTTGACGTAGGTGGCCTCTTTGACCCCTCTTTCAAACCAGCGGTCCTCTCTGTCCAAAAAGGCTTTGCTATCTTCAAAAGAGTGGCCTTTGTTTTTTAAATACCATGCCTTTATGAAGTAGTTGTTTTGTTTCCCCAGTGTACATCTGCACATGTCTCACTGCATTCTACTGCATATATACCACGTTGCTCAGTTTGTGTCTGGGTGTTTTATCCTTGGGGTGGACAAGCTTCTGCCTTAGTGCATTCTTGGGTTTAAAGCGTCTACATATGTTGTGTTGGCTGAAGATCCTTCTGAGCTTTTCAGATATTCCTTCCAGATATTTCCTTCCACTCAAACTTTGGTTTGTGTGCAGTATTAATATTGTAAAACTTGAGTCTTAACTTGTGAGCGCAAGGGCCAAAGTCCATGGTCTATTGCAACAGTAGCTATGTTTACTATTTGCACCAATATAAATAGTGATGGAACAGAAAGCAGAGAACAGGAATATCAACACTCAGTTAAAAAAAAACAACCCTACTGTTGTGTACTGGGTGTGTATCACTTGCTGACTCAGAATGGCATACTGCCAAATCTGAATTTCCTTGATGTAAACGTTTCATTTTAGCATGTACTACAGGTAGTCCTTTACTTATGACTATAGGTGAGCCCAAAATTTCCATTGCTAAGCAAGACAGTGGTTAAGTGACCTTTTCCCCATTTTACAACCTTTCTTTACACTGTTGTTAAGTTAATCACTGCCGTTGTTAAGTTAGTAACATGGTTGTTAAGTGAATCTGGCTCTCCCATTGACTTTGCTTGTCAGAAGGTCGCAATAGGTGATCACATAACCCCAGGGCAGGGCAACAGCCATAAATACATGCCAGTTGCCAAGCATCTGAATTTCGATCACCTGACCACAGGAATCTTGCAACAGTCATATGTGTGAAAAAGATTAGTCACTTTTTTCAGTGCTGTAGTAATGCCGGCCACTAAATGAGTGGTTGTAAGTCAAGGATGATCTGTATTTTCAGTTCAGCTCATGGACTTGAGTTGGTGAGCTGAATTACTAGAGAAGATGAGATCTCTGCTAAAGTCATCCTTGTTGGTTGTTAGCATAACAGATCCATCCCCAGGGTAATTTTCTGGCTTGGGTATCCTGGTTTCAACCAGGGAAAATCAGACACACCCAAAACTTTCTCCCACAAAGTTGTCTTCAAACAAAATAGTTCTTGCATCCCATATCCTAAGCCTCGATGGGCAGCTATTGCATCTTTCCATTCTTAATACAGGTAATCCTTGGCCCTGAAATTAATGACTTATGACCATTTTTCACAGTTAACAACCTTTGCACCATCCCCATTTATCCTGTGATCAAACTTGCTAAGCTTGTAAGCCGCCCTGAGTCTTCAGAGAAGGGCGGGATATAAATGGAATTAAAAATAAAAATAAATAAACTTCAGAGGCTTGGCAACTGATTCATACTTATGTCCACTTCTGTGTCCCGAGGTCATGCATTCACCTTTTGCCACCTTCTGACAAGCAAAAGTCAGTGGGGAAGCCAGATTCCCTTCACAGCCGGGTTACAAACTTATCAATTGCAGTGACTCACTTAACAACAGTGGCAAGAATGGTCATAAAATGAGGCAAAACTCGCTTAACGAATGTCTCACTGAACAACAGAACTCCTGGGCTCAGTTGTGGTTATAAGTCAAGGACTACCTGTAGTTTTCTTCTTACTTAGCACCCTTCTTTGGTGGAAGAGAAGATATGTAGAACTAACAGCAGAGTGTGCAAAAAAAGGCAGCACCCTCACATAACATAGAATCATAGAGCTGAAAAGGACCTCAGAGGCCATCTAATCCATCCCTCTATTCAAGGCAGGAGACTTCATAACAACCCGGTCAAATGATTTGTCCAGTCTGTTTTTTAAAACCTCCAGTGATAGGACATCCGCAACTTCGAGAGGCAAGCTGTTCCATGGATTAATTGTTCTCACTGTCAAGAAATTTCTCCTTACCTCTAGGTTGCATCTCTCTTTAACGGGCTTCCTCCCATTACCTTTTCAGTGACTGTGAAAGACAGTAAAAAAAAAAGCTCAGAAAAAGTCTGGGTTGGAAGCAACCATGCAGTCTTCTGCAGGCATTTATTTGCATGCGATAAATCTAGAGCTAAACTGGGGAAGGGATTTATGGTGTAAGAGCTCTATACTATTCCATCGTCCCCTTGGGCTGTGTGGTTGCACAGATCTCCGAGCTGACAAATCTTTCCACGTTCAGAAAACCCATTTTTTTTGTTTTTGTTTTAATCTTCCAAATCTACAGAGGGCTTCTGTCACATCTAGGGCTCAAACAGTGAAAGGGTGTGGGGGGGGAAACCAGCTTGTCAATACAATTGAATCTGTCAAACCAGGTAAAAACTGGCAGGGACACCTGAACCCCTGGGAAATCAAATTCTGAAGACCCAATTGTGTATGTGTGTGTGTGGGGGGGGCGGTTTTCTTCTTCTCTAGGTTTGGAAAAGAGGAGGGGGCCTTTCACGTTTGGCTTTTTGTCTTTGTTCCCCATCGTTGGCTGAAATCCCCCGCAACAAGGAGAATCCCTAAGCCATGAAATCCGAGCTGCGAATTATATAGCAAACTAGGGACCAATGGAGCTGACTGGTATAATTTTGATTTATTTTATAGACTATGATCTGAGCTGTTGGGAGATTTATTTATTTATTTATTTTTGTGAGCCTGGATGCATTCTTGTGTCTTCTGAGGATGGCTAACCAAAGTCAGCCACTTCAGAAATAATTCTTCCATTCATCTTTCTTTATCTTTTCTCCCTGTTCAGCTGTCTTTTAGTTCTTCGACCTTGATGTGCATAATAAGGCTTGGAATTCTTAATTAATCAGTGACATTCTGGCAGAAAGGAACCAATCTTATCAAAAGACCCCTTGGGCCATCAGCTATTGAGGGGGAAAAAAAGGCAGAAGCATTGTGATTTGCCTCGTGAGTAAACTGTGGCACAGAAGGAATTACTCTGGAGTAAAGTGGCTGATGGTGCTACTACGGTGTCAAACAGCCTGTCCCCAGGAATTGTGGAACAATGTAGGTCAGGGATCTTCAAACTTGGCCCTTTTATGACTTGTGGACTTCAACTCCCAGAATTCCTCAGCCAGCATGCCTGGCTGGGGAATTCTGGAAGTTGAAGTCCACAAGTCATAAAAGGGCCAAGTTTGAAGACATCTGATATAGGTAGTCCTCAAATTGCAAACATAATGGCACCTGCCCATCCTAGCTGTAACTTGTGATGGTTGTAAAGTGATTGGTTATGTGACTGACCCAATTTTATGACCTTTCTTTCAGTGGTTGTTAAGCGACCACTGCGATTATTAAGCAAACCCACATATCTTTGGATGCAGTTTTGCAAAAAAACCAGAAGTAAATTCTGGGTTTTGGCAAAACCATCATAAAACATGCTGAGGTAATCATGGGATGCTGCAAATGTCTGTAAATGCAGCCCAGTTGCCGAAGGCCTGAAGTGCGGCCATGTGACTCTGTGTGTGTGTGTGTGTGTGTGTGTGTGTGTGTGACAGATCCTAAGTGACCCGTCATAATGTGCAGGCTATCTTTATAATAAGGTTTCAGGTAGAGGTGATGTTTACAGATGTTTACAGATCTCTTCATGGGAAGCAGTGGGCCCAATCCACTGTCTCTTTTTTTTGCAAATGAGCCTGTGCACCTCTCATTTAATACAGAGTTTGACTTTTGATCGGGAGCCAGCCAGAGTTGGTTAAAAGATGGATGATTATATAAATGTTTATAATAAATAGATAAACTCCTCGGATTTTATTTTCATATGTATTGTGTAGTGGGTCCGACGCAAGAGAGACGCCAGCCGGTGTGTGAGTTCAGCTCTTTATTGGAAGGGGAAGTGAACTGAGGAATGAGGGCTACCTGGCCTCCTTATATACCTGGCCAGGTAAGCTAACAGCCAATGGGGTTGGCCCTAGGTTTCCCGCCGAAACTGTCCAGGCCAACGCCCCCTGAGGGCTGTTGCTATGCAGATGCCTGCATACATAACACCCCTCCCCCCTTAGAGAAGACCCACATAACAACAACAACATGCAACTACTATAACTATGAGTATATATATAAAAAAAACAGTGGTGTCCTTGTGTGAGGATCACTTGCACACATAGTCCGACAGGTAGGCTGGTGTCCTGTGTGGACGGGTGGATCGTCTGGGTGTGCTTGGCCCCTGGGCTTGGACCGTGGGTTCCTGAGGCCTTTGTGCAGGGCTGCAAGGAGCCGGCATCAGGAAGTCCTCCTCCTCTGGTCCCTGCCCTGTGACATCCTCAGCTGGGTTGACCCCTCCTGGAGTGTGGTCCTCCTGTTGATCGTGTGCGTTGAGTTCAGGGACGTGTGTGACGCGCTCAGGGGCGTGTGTGACATGCTCAGGGACTCTTCCTCTGAGCTGATCGATGTGTCGCCTTATGCGTCTGTCCCCCTCCACCCCTACAATGTACGAAAGGGGTCCTGTTTTCCCGACCACTGTCCCCGGAACCCAAGGATGTCCAGCCCCATAGTTCCTTGCCCAGACCAGGTCCCCCAGGTTGAGGACCCTGTGTGTGGATGATGATGGCAATGGTGATGGTAGTGATGCTGGTGGTGATGGTGATGATGGTGATGATGGTGATGTTGCCCTACCGGTTTCGGCTGCTACCCGGTCTGGGTGTAGGCGGTCCAGCTTGGTGATGAGGTGCCGTCCCCATCGCAGTTCTGCTGGGCTCTTGCCGGTAGCCACGCATGGTGTTGTGTGTTGGGCTAGTAAAAATTTGGCCAGTCTGTGGTGCCAGTCCCCGCTGATGATGCGCCGGAGTGCGTCTTTGGTCGTCCTTACCATCCGTTCGGCCTGCCCGTTGGTAGATGGATGGAAAGGCGCAGAGGTGGCGTGCCTAATCCAGTTCGCCTTCAAGAACGCCTGGAAATCAGCAGCAGTAAACTGAGGCCCATTATCAGACACAATTACGTCGGGGAGGCCGTGTGTGGCAAAGAGAGCTCTGAGCACCTGGATTGTCCTCCCCGAGGTCATGTTGGGGACAGGGACTACCTCTAACCACTTGGAGTGACTGTCCACCACTACTAAAAATAGTTGACCCTGGAATGGCCCCGCATAGTCAATGTGAATGCGGGACCATGGCGTGTGTGTGGCCTCCCACCGGTGTACTGGTGCATGTGGCACTTCTGGCCTGGATCTCTGGCACGTATAACAGGCCTTGACCCGATCCTCAACCTCCTTGTCCAACCCGGGCCACCAGAGGTAGCTCCTAGCCAGTGCCTTCATCCTGACCACCCCCGGGTGCCCTTCGTGTAAGGAGTCCAATACCCTGGCGCGTAGTGCGGGTGGAATGATGACCCTGCTACCCCAAAGGAGGCACCCTTTGTGTGTGGAGATTTCATCGCGTCTAATGAAATAGGCCTGAAACTCTGGTCCCGGGGATTTGTCCTGCCACCCTGTGCAAACCCATGAGTGCACCCTGCCCATGATGTTGTCTGTGGCTGTGTGGCTGGCAATGTCCTTGGCAAGAACTGGGCACTCGGGTAGTTCCTGCAGGGCTAGGATCTGTGTGGCTGGTGCTGGGTCTGGGTCGTGTGTGTCTAGGGGGAGCCTACTTAGACCGTCTGCGTGGCCCATCTCCTTCCCTGGCTTGTGTACCAGCTTGCAATTGTATGCTGCAAGGAAGATGGACCACCGGAGCATCCTGGGGGACAGAATCTGGGGGGTTTGCCTGTCTGTGGTGAACAGGCCCAGGAGTGGTTTGTGGTCCGTGAAGACAGTGAACTCCCTGCCATATAAGTAATCGTGGAATTTCTTGATTCCTGCCACGATTGCCAGGGCTTCTTTGTCTATTTGGGCATAGTTTCTTTCTGCTCCAGACAGTGTCCTAGAATAGTATGCTATGGGGACTTGTGCCCCGTTGGGCTCAAGGTGGCTTAGGACAGCGCCCACACCATAAGGGGATGCATCGCAGGCGATACAAATGGGCTTGGACTCGATGAAATGGGTTACTGTGGACTTGTCCGACAGCAATGCCTTCAGGGCCTTGAAGCTCTGATCATGGGTGGCCGTCCAGGCCCATGTTGCCTGTTTGTCTAGCAGCCTGTGCAGCGGTTCAGCGATGGCTGCCTTGTGTGGGAGGAATGTATGGTAGAAATTCAGCAGACCCAGGAATGCCTGAAGCTCTGCTTTGTTCTTGGGTGTGGGTGCTAGTTTGATGGCCCTCACCTTGGATTCTGTGGGGTGGATTCCCCTGGCGTCTACTCTGAACCCCAAAAATTCTGTGGAAGGAACGCCTATGCTGCATTTTTCCTTTTTGAGTTTGAGGCCAGCTGTGCGCAGCCTTGCCAGCACTTCCCTAAGCCTCCCTGCCAGTTCCTCTGCTGATGCTCCTGCGATCAGGATGTCATCAAAATAGGGGCAGACTCCTGGAATGCCCTTGAGTGTCTTTTCCATAACCTCCTGGAAAATGCCGGGAGCAACGCTGACTCCAAACTGCAGCCTGTTCACCCGGAACGCCCCCCTATGGGTTACTATGGTTTGGATGTCAGCTGTTTCCCTAGTGACCGTGAGTTGCTGGTACGCCTGTGCAAGATCGAGCCTTGCAAAAATGGCGCCGCCTTGGAGGGAAGCGAGAACGTGGCTGACCGCGGGAACCGGGTAAGCGTGCGGGTTTAGGGCGCGGTTCACCGAGCACTTATAGTCGGCGCAGATCCTTATTTCCCCGTTGGGCTTGAGGGGGGTCACAATGGGGGTTTCCCACTCCCCTCCATCTACAGGCTCTAAGATTCCCTGGGCCACCAACTTGTCTAGTTCGCGCTCGATTTTGTGTTTGAGCACAAACGGGACTCGCCGCGGCCGGACCCTAACGGGGGAGACGTTCGAGTTAAGCTTGAACGATATGGGGGCCCCGGTGTACTTGCCTAATGACCCGTCGAAGACGTCGGCGAACTCCCGGCAAACGGCCTCAACGGAGTCCCCCTGGATCCGATGGATCCCGGATACTGAGATTCCCAGGGCCTCAAACCAGTCCAGCCCGACCAGGCTGGCTCTGCGGCCCTCTACCACTACAACATCCAGGTGCCCTTCGCGACCCTTAAAGCCCACTGAAATGGTGGCCTCCCCCTTCACCTTGACCGGCGAATTCTGAAAATCGGTCAGGGTTAATTTAGTAGGCCGTAATTTAATCCGTTGCTTGCTCCGGCTAATTATGTGGTTAAGGGTCTCGTCCGAAATAATCGAGACCGCTGATCCGGAGTCAAGCTCCATGCTGCAAGGGACACCTTGCAAACGGATTGTTAATCTAATTTTGGGTTTGAGCAGCCGGCGGCTACCCGTATGGTTAATGGCCAGCCGGCTCTCGACATAGCCAATTTTTGTTTTGGTGGGGGCCCCAGTACCTTCGAACGGCGGTTCCTCCGGCTGCAGCTCGTGGATATCCTCTCGGGGGCGGCGGCTACGGCAGACGGCGGCTATGTGGCCTGTTTTCCTGCAGGCCCGGCACGTGGCGGACCGGAACTTGCATAGGCTGCGCACGTGGTTCCCACCACACCCTGCGTACCTCTGGGGAACGGCGGTGTTGCTGGGAGGCCTGGTCCTGTCTGGGCGTCTGGCTCGCTGGTCGGGGGTCGACTTCCGCTGGAGGAGGTCGATGCTCAGGTCGTCCTCCTCTGTGGCCCCTTGCCGGTGGACGCTGGTTGCCTGGTTGCCGGGCCGGGTTTCCTGGCAGGCTTGGACGGCCCCGCAGGCCGCTTCGTGGGCTAGGATGGCGTCCTCGGCTTCCTGGAGAGAGACCTCCTCTCTTTCGAACAGGCACTCCTGCAACCGCCTGTCGCGTAGGCCGCAAATCAGCCGGTCCCGTAGTCGCTCCTCCAAATTTGTGAACCTGCAAGTGACGGCAGCTTCCCGCAGGGCGGCGAGGAAGTCGGCACCGGTCTCGTCGGGGCGCTGGTCCCTTTTCTCGAATTGTGACCGTGCGGCCACCTTGGAGCGCCGGGGCTTGAAATGTGCATTGAGCCTGGCCACGAGGTCTCGGTACGCGACGTTGTTGATGGCCTCCTGGGGGAACAGGTTCGCGGCGACTTCCAGCAGCGCTGGTCCCCCAAGGCAGAGCAGGGCGGCCGCCTTTGCACCGTCCTCGGATATCTGATTGAACCGCATGTACAGTTCAACGTGAGCCAGGTAACGGGTCCAGGTTTCGGGGCGGCGGGTCTCGAATTCGCGGGGTTGTCCGGCTCTAGCCATGGTGGCAGTTGGTCGTGGATGTGGCGCTTGGCATTGCCGGTTCGGCTGGCGGTCGTGGGGGGAAGAAGGAAAAATGCCTTTCCCTTCAGCTCGCGGAGCGTTTCCCCAGTGACTTCAGCTCTTGGTCGGCAGCAATCCCATCCTCGTCGCCACTATTGTGTAGTGGGTCCGACGCAAGAGAGACGCCAGCCGGTGTGTGAGTTCAGACGGTGTGTGGAAGGGGAAGTGAACTGAGGAATGAGGGCTACCTGGCCTCCTTATATACCTGGCCAGGTAAGCTAACAGCCAATGGGGTTGGCCCTAGGTTTCCCGCCGAAACTGTCCAGGCCAACGCCCCCTGAGGGCTGTTGCTATGCAGATGCCTGCATACATAACAATATGTGCCTGGCAGAAGCCTTCATAGTCCTTATGTCAATTGAATTAGTCTTCATTGAAATCAAGAGGACGTAGGACACCTTGTGATTGCATGTCCATCTCAACAAGGTTTGGTCCATAATGGTCCCAGTTATGCTCCAGTAACTTTTCTGATCCTGTCATTCCATTTTATCTGTTGTCTTCTCAACTCTCCACTTGCCCAGCATAGTCATTCATCATCTCCACGATCATATGCCCTAAGTGTTTTATAGCAGCAGTTCCCAACCTTTCGAGCACCAGGAACTAACTAACTTACTTCCTTTTTCCCTTTTTTTTTCTTCCTTCCTGTTTTCCTAGCTTTTTCCCTCCCCATTTCCTTCCTTCCTCCCTCCTTCCCATTTCCTCCCTCCACCCCCACACTGGGAGGGGGTGTGCGGTTTCACATGGGATCTAAATCCTGCACATATGCGCAGATGAAGCTTCACTCACTTGCGCTTCCTGGTTCCTAATGGGCCACGGACCAGGATCAGTCTGCATCCCAGAGGTTGGAGACCCTTGTTTTACAGGACTATTTAAGGCAGACATTTTCTTAAAACTGCAGTTCACTTTATGAAATCATTAGAGAGCTTAACTGAACCACTCCAAAAATCTGACAAGGTGAAATGCAGCTCATGGTCCTCATACTCCTGCTAGTACTATAGAGCTCCGACTAGTTTCAGCTTGCTGATCATCACACGAAGGAATTCAAGTCTTCATTTGGATTCACCAGGATTGGTTGGTTCTTCTTTACAGTCATGAGATTGACTGGTTCTTCTTTACGGTCATCAAACCTTTAATCACCATCTCCAAATGCATAATTCAGAGCATCTGTCTTCTTTCTTTGGCTCTGCGTCAATGTCCAGTTTCACAGTCGTACATTATCACGAGAAAACAATTGCTTTATCAATTCTGATTTTTCTTGTCATGAAAATTCCTTTATACTTCATGATCTTATCTGAGGTTGACTGTTGTCTTCCTTTTGAGGATTATTCTCCTGCTTATTTCTTCAGCACTCTGTCCATCTTTATTTCCTGAGCTCCAGAAAACAAAATTCCTTGCCATTTTCTCTTGTTCATTGATCAACTCCAGCTTTGATTTCAGCCATCTTTTCCAGTCTTGGGATGGGACTCGCTCCCACCACTGTTAGAATACCATATATCTTGCATTGTTGGGGCATTATAAGAAACCAGAAAGTGCAGAGAACAGCAACTAAGATGATTAAGGGCCTGGAGGCTAAAACGTATGAAAAACGGTTGCAGGAATTGGGTATGGCCAGTCTAGAGAAAAGAAGGATTAGGGATGACATGATAGCAGTATTCCAGTATTTGAGGGAAAGAAGAGGTCAACTATTTTCCAAAGCACCAAAGGGCAAGTCAAGAAACAATGGAGCTTGCTTGTCTCCTTGATTAGAGACAAGCAAGCTGGAATTAAGGAAAAACTTCCTAACGGTGAGGACAATTAACCAGTGGAACAGTTTGCCTCCAGAAGATGTGGGTGCTTCATCACCACAGGTTTTTAAGAAGAGACTGGATAGCTACTTGTCTGAAATGGCATACAGTCTCTTTCTTGAAAGGGGACAACAGAGAATGAGGTGGCTGGATGGAGTCACTGAAGCAGTAGGCATGAACTTAAATGGACTCCAGAAGATGGTAGAGGACAGGAAGGCCTGGAGGAACGTTGTCCATGGGGTCGCGATGGGTCAGACACGACTTCGCAGCTAACAACAACAACTCTTTCTTGAGCAGGGGATTAGAGTAGAAGACGTCTAAGGTCCCTTGCAGCTCTATTCTGATTGATTGATTGATTGATTGATTGATTGATTGATTGATTGATCTTCCCAAACTCCACTTTTTACTTTACACAGCTGGGAATCAATGGATTAAACTTTTGTCATCTGTTCTACAAATACAATCCCTGCAACCTTTGAGGAAACCTAGTTCTTGGAACAGAGAAAATATTAGAGATGCGCTTTTTCAAAGGGACACTAATAAAGATGCCTTTGTAGTACAGGTAGTCCTCAACTTATAACCATTCACTTAGTGACCATTTGACATTACAATGGCACTGAAAAAAGTGACTTATGACCATTTTTCACGCTTACAACTATTATTGCATCGCTATGTTCATGTGATCAAAATTGGCAACTGGCATGTACTATGGCTGCTGTGTCTCAAAGTCACGTGATCCCCTTTTGCAACCTTTTGACAAGCAAAGTTGACGGGGAAACCAAATGCACTTAACCATTGTGTTAGTAATGTGACAACTGCAGTGATTCACTTAACAACTGGAAGGTCGTAAAATGGGGCAAAATTCATTTAACAAATGTCTTGCTTAACAACAGAAATTTTGGGATCGGTTGTGGTCATAAGTTGAAGACCACCTGTACAAACATCCACAAGTTCCATCTGGGTGTCCTCGTTATAAAAAACAGAAGTCTCTGCCAGTGTTTGGTTAACATAACCAGTGCTTGACTGAGAAGGGTTTGTACCTCCCTTCACCTACAAGCCATGTTCACTATATAACTGAAAGGGAGATTTTGTAAGCTCACTGTGGTCCAACGCCTTCGTCCTTGGACGTTGGTCAAGTGGAGGATGTTATCTAGCATGACCTCCACGGCCCCATTCAATGAGATCAGGGCCAAATTATTAATTACAGATGAACTCAAGGGAGCCAACCTTGAAAAATAGAATTATGTCCTTGCCAGGTGTGTTTCCAGCTGTCAGCAGTCCAGCTGGTACTTTTGTTCGCTGTCATTTAAACTTAGAAACACTCAAGTTCTTAATTGTAATTTGGCTTAATCTTATTGTAACCTTTTTACATTTATTTAATATATATGTGTGTGTGTGTGTGTGTGTGTGTGTGTGTGTGTGTGTATCTTTGGTCATTCGGGTTTTTTCCCCACGTAGAATTGAAGGTGTAGGAGCAACGTTTCGACGGAATCCCATCCGTCATCCTCAGGCTGGTGGGTTCAGCTTCCTTCCTTCTTATATATATATATTTGAATATATATTCAATATATTTCAAATAAAAATTAAATAAAATAAATCTATTAAATTTACTTATTAATTAAAGCATATATTTATTTATTTTTTATTTTTTTATTTTAATTCCATTTATATCCCGCCCTTCTCCGAAGACTCAGGGCGGCTTACAAGCTTAGCAGTAGCCTTCATTCTATGTATATGCCTGCTTATTAGGGCTTTCACACACCCCCTACAAGCGGCATTATTACAAAGTCAGCTTAATTGCCCCCAACAATCTGGGTCCTCATTTTACCTACCTCGGAAGGATGGAAGGCTGAGTCAACCTTGAGCCTGGTGGGATGCGAACCTGCACTAATTGCAGGCAGCTGGTGTTCCTTAAGGAGGCATTAGCCCACTGCTCCACCAAGGCATATATATATATATGTGTGTGTATATATTATACTTATATATATATAATTTTTCTTTAAGTAAATTTAATAAATTTATTTCATTTAATTTTTATTTAAAATATATTAAATTTTAATATTTATTTAATATTTATGGGGCTGCCACAAAGAAGGGGGGGGGCAAATTATTTTCAAAAGCACCAGAAGGCAAGGCAAGAAACAATGGATGGAAACTACTCAAGGAGAGAAGCAACCTAGAAATAAGGAGAAACTTCCTAACAGTGAGGACAATTAACCAGTGCAACAGCCTGCCTTCAGAAGTTGTGGGTGCTTCATCACCGGAGGCTTTTAAGAAGAGACTGGACAGCCACTTGTCTGAAATGGCATAGGGTCTCTTGCTTGAGTAGGGGGTTGGACTAGAAGACCTCCAAGGTCCCTTCCAATTCTATTCTGATTGAATTGGCAGGGCAAGGAACATGGGACCTAGGTAGGGTGAGGAAAGATCTGTTTGGTGATTGATCAGTGGAATTAACCAGTTAATTAACCAATTAACCAGCGGAACGGCTTGCCTTCAGAAGTTCTGGGTGCTCCATCACTGGAGGATTTTAAGAAGAGATTGGCCAGTCTGAAATAGGGTCTCCTGCTTGAGCAGAGGGAATTGGATTAGAAGACATCTAAGGTCCCTTCCAACTCTTGTTTTTCTGTTATATAAATCTAATAGTTCTATATTTCTACTTTATTGTTATAGGTAGTCCTTGACTTCAGACCACAATTGAGGCCAATGTTTCTGGTGCTAAGCAAGACAATTTGTTAAGTGAGTTTTTTTAAGCTAGTAACATGGTAAGTGATCCTAGCTTCCCCATTGAATTTGCTTGTCACCAGGACACTGCAACCGTCATAAACCGCCCAAATTTTGATCATGTGGCCATGGGTATGCTGCAAGGCCTTAAGTGCGAAAAACAGTCACTTTTTCCAGTGCCATTGTAACTTTGAACAAGTCACTAAATGAATGGACTACTTGTATTTTCTTGTATTTTATGGTGTTCCTAATTTATGGCCTGCAGTTTCAACAATGAACTTACTTACATTTCTTCCACTCGTGTCATTGCTGTAATATACTGGCTAAGATCATTTAGATTTGGGGGCATTATGTACCATTATCTCATCCTCTTTCCTACTCTGAATTAGTCTGTTTCTACCAACTCAGCTCTTGCCATCGTTGATTGTAAAGACTCCTCAGATAGCTTAACATATTCCAGATTCCTGACACGAGCTCCATAATCAGTGACTTCAATGTTATCAGCAAAGCAATAATTAATCTTATTAGATTTGTCTTCTTTCTCTGTGCAGACAGTTCTGTCCTTCTGCCTATCGCCAAACCCATTTACAGGCAGTCCTTGAGTTACAATCACAATTGAGATCAACATTTTCATAGTTAAGCAAGACAGTTGTTAAGTGAGCCACACCCAATTTTATGACCTTTTTTGACTTGGGTTGTTAAGTGTATCTCTTGCAAAATTGGCTTTCTCCCATTGACTTTGCTTATCAGAAGGTTGCAAAAGGTGATCACATGACCCTGGGACACTGCAGCTGTCGTAAATACCTGCCAGTTGCCAAATTTCTGAATTTTGATCATGTGACCGATGCTGTGATCATTGTAAGCGTGAATACCTGTTGTAAGTCACCTTTTCCCAGTGCCACTGTAATTTCGAATAGCCACTAAACAAATGGTTGTAAGTCAAGGACTACCTGTATTTACTTGTTTCTTTCTCCAATATAGCTTTATTTGTTAAACCGTTAAGCAAAACACCGCTTCCACGAGGAATCAGTTTGATAGCTTGCACATTTTCTGTCTCTCCCTCCTTCACAACAAGTAGAAATCAGCACGAAGGTCTATGGAGACTCTCAGTCATCCAGGCCATGGTTGTCCCAAAGGTCTTTTTCAAGAGGTGACTGGACTTTCTTGGTTTTTCCTTAAAGACGTTTCACTTCTCATCCAAGCAGCTTCTTCAGTTCTGACTGAATGGTGGAGGGTGGAAGGATTTATATTCCTTGCAGTCATCTGATCGTTAGCACTCCCTCTGAGAGTCATTGAGGCCACTTGGAGGTTTATGTATGTCACCTGAATAGTGCAAATGGGTGTGAAAACTTCTTAGAACTGCTGAATGGATTGTGTTGCAAACAGGAGAGAGGTGGTGTCGTATCCCTCCCCCTCTGTTGAGAGAGGGCTGTTCAGTCTTAATGTACATGGCCTCTTTGGGCCCTCTTTCAAACCAGCGGTCCTCTCTGTCCAGAATGTGGACTTTGCTGTCTTCAAAAAGAGAGATATACCGTGGAGTGGAAGAGATGAATAGATTATATTCAGAATAAATATGGGACTAAAAAGTTTCACTTAGCATTTGAATAAGTAGCGGATTTATATGATGTATAATTAGCTTGTAGTTATTTTATTAAGAGTTAAAGTGCGATAGAATTTAATATCTTATTGTTGTTTGCATATTTTAGATTATGTTTGTTTGTATTTTTATACCCTGTATTTAGCTCTGGGAAGTTGGGGAGGGGGGAGGGGAGGGGAGGGGAGAGTTGGGGAGGTTTGGGGAGAGGGGAGGGGGAGGGGGAGGGGTTTTGTATTCAAAAATGTACTGTAAAACTTTTCAATAAAAAAAAGAGTGGCCTATAAATTAGGGCTATGCAGCAGTCCAGATCTGGATCTTTTCCTGGCCCAGCCCTGTAGTAGCAGAATAAACAATTCATTTAAGGAGGTGCTATCGAGTACAATGTACGTTCCCATGCACTGTGTGAGGGATGGTGTCTATGGAAGGGGAGGTGGTAAGAGGGACTTTAGTTTCCCAGGAAGGAAGGAGCACCTTCCAAGGAGAGGGGGAGGAGGGGGGGCAAAAGACAGCACAACCCAGAATTGAATAAGAGACAGGAAGAGATTTAGGATATCCACTGCCTAGAATTTCCCAAGGTATATCCATTGGATCATGAGAAAGGCAGGGCTAGATGAATCAAAAGTTGGAATTAAGATTGCCAGGAAGAATATCAACAGCCTAAGATACGCAGATGATACCACTCTAATGGCAGAAAGTGAAGAGGAACTAAAGAGCCTCTTGTTACGAGTGAAGAAGGAGAGTGCAAAACTTGGGTTGAAACTTAACATTAAGAAAACCAAGATCATGGCATCCAGCCCTCTCAATTCCTGGCAAAGAGATGGGGAAGAAATGGAGGTAGTGACAGATTTTATTTTCCTGGGCTCCAAGATGACTGCAGATGGGGACTGCAGCCAAGAAATTAAAAGACGTTAGCTCCTGGGGAGGAAAGCCATGGCAAATCTAGACAGCACATTAAAAAGCAGAGACATCACCCTGCCAACAAAAGTGCGTATAGTCAAGGCTATGGTCTTCCCAGTTGCAATGTATGGCTGTGAAAGTTGGACCATAAGAAAGGCTGAACGCCAAAGAATTGAGGCCTTTGAACTATGGTGCTGGAGAAGACTCCTGCGAGTCCCTTGGACTGCAAGGCGATCAAACCGGTCAGTCCTAGAGGAGATCAACCCTGACTGCTCTTTAGAAGGCCAGATCCTGAAGTTGAAACTCAAATACTTTTGGCCACCTAATGAGAAGGAAGGACTCACTGTAGTCCTTCCTAATGCTGGGAAAGATTGAGGGCAATAGAAGAAGGGGATGACAGAGAATGAGGTGGCTGGATGGAATCACTGAAGCAGTAGGCGTGAGCTTAAATGGACTCCAGAAGATGGTAGAGGACTTGAAGGCCTGGAGGAACGTTGTCCATGGGATCACGATGAGTCGGACACAACTTCACAACTAACAACAACAACATATCCATTGGGGTGAGAGTAGTCTGGCAAGATTCTGTCTATCCCATGTAAGGGAATAAAGAACTGCAAATTTGGCTGGATTTTTCTGTGTCATTCTTGGGTTGGATTTGCTCCAAATCACTTTTTCCCCTTTGGATCCCTATCGCTTGCAAAAAAACCTTTTCCAATCTCTGCACCACACAGTCTTCTTCCATAATCGTGGACACAGAGCTATTAAGCACTTTCATTGCCTCTCCTTCTGCAGCTTTAAATTGTTCAGTGGACATTTCATCTATCCTAGGGCTTTCTTATTTCCTGATTATTTTTTTCTCTCTAAAAATGTTTCTGCCACTTTATAACTTTATTTAACCTCTTGTCGTCTCTTGTCGGTAGGTCTCTGTTTTTATTATTTTATTATTATTTTTATTACTCTTGCATATTCTTTCCCAAGTTGTAAATTTTCCTGTGATTTCTCTGATCTATAAACAGCAAAGCAGCTCTCATTTTTTTTGGTTGGTTGACATGTTGACTTGAGATCTTTCCTTGTCCTTTCTTGCTTGGTATTAAAATTCAGTAACTGAATTTTCTTTTTACTGTCCAAGACTTTCATTCTCCATCTTTCTTTGTCTATCAAAGCAGTATCTGAAAGCCACTTGATCTTTTTCCTCTTTGAAGTTTTGGGTTGAAGTTATTTCTTCTCCTTTTGGCTTTTATGATGTTTCTTATCTGAATCTCTAGTTCTTGCATAAATTAAATGTCATTACCCCAATTTATACTCTGACTGTATGTACTTTAGGTCAGATCTCTCTGGCATATCGACTGCCTTTAATTTTTTGAAGTTTAATTCATACGAGTGATACTAAGAATTCATCATGTTCCACAACATGAGCCTTGGTGGAGCAGTGGGCTAATGCCTCCTTAAGTAACACCAGCTGCCTGCAATTAGTGCAGGTTCGAGTCCCACCAGGCTCAAGGTTGACTCAGCCTTCCATCCTTCCGAGGTAGGTAAAATGAGGACCCAGATTGTTGGGGGCAATAAGCTGACTTTGTAATAATGCCGCTTGGGGTGTGTGTGAAAGCCCTAATAAGCAGGCATATACATAGAATGAAGGCTATTGCTAAGCACATTGATTTGTGCCTCTTAGATTGTAAGCCGCCCTGAGTCTTTGGAGAAGGGCGGGATATAAATGGGATTTTTTAAAAAAAACAAAAAACCCTCACCTAGAAGTTTCATCATTAATTGGAACATATTTCTTAACAGAACAAGGGTTGGAGGGGACCTTGGAGGTCTTCTAGTCCAACCCCTGCTGAAGCAGGAGACCCTATAACATTCACCTTCTTTGTCTCATTATGTGGTCAGGTTGTCCACTGTACAATATCCATGGGTAGAGTCTTCATTGTTTGAAGATGAGCCAATAAGTAAAGAAATATCTTTGCAAACTCTGTTAATCTAATTCCTGAATTACTGCATTTATCCAATTCAGATTTGCTGTGATTCTGTTCTCCTCCATTTTTCCAACATAGGCGTTTTGATCATCCGTTAGTTCTGCTACATACACGTTTCATTTAATGCCTGTTTTGATTTCTCCCAGAATTTTTCATTACATCAATGGTTGGCTCACACATCTGTACAGCAAACTCTCAATCTGATGAATCTCAATTCAGGGTTTTTGAAAATAATAGACAAATCTTAATTTCAAGCAATAACAGATTTTATCCCAAAGACCAGACAAATGAATCCTGACCAGCCTCATCCATTTTACATACCTTACTGCATGTAAGTGCATAAAATCCCATTCTCATTTAATCGAAATGAATCTTGAACGGATATCTTGTCTTCTAAATCAAAGTCTGACTGTTTAAGATTGATATTTACTGTATCCTCCAATTCTTACAGATACTATCCTGTCATTTATTGGGTTATAGCCAAGGATCTACTTAGCAATGTTCTTTTTTCAGTATCATGGTCTTTTCATTCCTTCATGTGCTCTCATGTGCTGGAATGTCATGTAGACATTTGACTTAAAGTGACCCATTCGGTTCATCTAAGTTCACTTATTCTTGAAACATCCAATTTAGCACACACCATTTCTGATTTGACCATGTCACAGTTCCTTTGGATCATGCTTCTCATATTCCATGTTAAAGTTGTCTATGTTCCTTTCAAAATAAGGAGTTCCTTTTTCAATATAGGTAGTCCTCGACTTACAACAGTTCATTTACTGACAGTTCAACGTTACAACGCCGCTGGAAAAAGTGACTTATGACCATTTTTCCACACTTATGACCATTGCAGCATCCCCATGATCAAAATCGGGGTGCTTGAAAACTGGGTCAGATTTATGACCATTGCAGTGTCCCGGGGTTGTGTGATCCCATTTTGCGAGCTTCTGACAAGCAAAGTCAATGGGGAAGCCAGATTCACTTAACAACTGTGTTGCTAACTTAACAACTGCAGGGAATCACTTAACAAGTGTGACAAGAAACGTCATAAAATGGGGCAAAACTCATTGAACAACTGTCTTGCTTAACAGTGGAAATCTAGGGTTCAGTTGTTGCCATAAGTCGAGGACCACCCGAATTGTTATCAATGAACTTCCTTGCTTTGATGTGGATGTGGAATCTCCTCCAGAGCTATTCAGGAGCGTTCATTTAGTTCAGGGGTGGGGAACCTTGGCTCTTTTATGACTTGTGGACTTCAACTGGCTCAGGAATTCTCCAGCTGGCTCAGGAATTCTAGGAGTTGAAGTCCACAAGTCATAAAAGAGCCAAGGTTCCCCACCCCTGATGTAGTTTAACCTTCTTCCCAGTAACTAGAGAAGAGTTATCTTGCCTAGGGAATCTCCTCATCAGGTACCCAAACTCATGTCAATGTTTCAAACTCATCTAAATGTCCAGTGGGTTCCTTTAGCTTCCCCACCCTCATCTTGATCTTACAGGCTGCACTCCCAAAGGCTCACATTCTGGCCTGCGGGACTCAGGGTCACTAAAGCTATTGAAATACTTCCTCATGTAAAGGCGAGCATTCCCTAGAAGAGTAAGGATTTCAGTTCTAACTAATATACACTCTACCTTCAAGTTACAGGTATGGTAGCCTTTGCCAGTGATTCCTCCCAGATACGTTTGCTGGGAAGCTTAAACTATTGCTAATGTAGGGACCCAATTTGGAGGAAGCTTGAATAATAATTTAAAAAACCCTATTGAGTCAATGGGATATTTCTGACAGGCCTCAAAAACATGCAGTCATGTCTTAAGAGGTTCCCTTTATTATTCCTCACCTACAGACAGAAATCTTGCCACACTAAAGGAAATACTTGCATCGTTAAAGATATATTCTGAGGGAGGAGTTGCCTCCATTCTCTTTCTCGCAAGCAAACTATCTAAACTTCACCGTCTTTTCGGTCCTCTGGAATGCAGCCTCTCCTTTCTGGGAATCCAGACTACATTCCACCACACTTCTAAATAAATGCATACAGGTTTGTATCCTAAATCTAGATTTAGATCTCTCTATATATAGGAGATGACCAGGCTGAGCCCGAGGGAGGGGTTAAACACGTCATCGGTCTCAAGTCCCTTCGCGCCCACAAGAGATCTAAGTCCAGTCCACCTTGAATTCCATTGACTCTTTATCTACTGCCTATTTGCCTTGATTGTTAGTAGTTCAGATTCTTGTAGAGAGCATAAGTTTGTAATAAACAAACTGTGTGTATGTAGTGAAGTATTTTTAATTGTCTCTGTGGAACTCCTACATTTGTCTGTTCCTATTGTTGGAAGAACACAACATTCCAATAAAGTATCCACAATCTTACCTACTTTGCCAAGTCTCTGTGGAAACTAGAGTATAGACTTACAATTGTAGCTGTTCCTGGTTGACTTCCAGAGTTCTGTAGATCGGAATCTGTGTAGGCTCCAAGGGAGAAGGGAGTGTACTTATCCATCAGTTTGTATTTTCAGGTTTATATGGACAAAATATCTGTTCAAGCCATCTGTGTATGCCTATATTTCTTATCACTCCCTCCCCTTTCTGTAGGTGTGATGTGACTTCTTCAACCTTATTTGTTGTCTCTAGGTTCCACGTTCTTCTAAAACATGGGCTGATATCTCATGTCTTGTATAACACATTCCTAGTCTGTATTTGCACTTTGTATCCATAATTGCCATGTGCTGTGTAGATATAGGCAAGCGGATGTGGGGTAGGGAGTATTGTGCTCAGTTGGATTGATTAGGTGACCTTGTTCGTTTGATGTTTGTTTGAAGTTTGACAAGTCCAAAGTTGACTTGTTTAATTGCCTGCCCATAAATCTGAGATTGGAATCTCAGACAGGGAAAGAACCAAGCATCTTAATGCACAACATTAATGCCTACTGAGTTAACGTTGCCAATGAAGCAAGCCACTGCTGAGTTAAAACAGACTTGCCATTTCAGATAACAGAATATCTGTAATACTGGTGTACACAGGGACGCGGGTGGCTCAGTGGGTTAAGACGCTGAGCTTGTCGATCAGAAGGTTGGCAGTTTGGCAGGTCGAATCCCAAGTGCTGCATAACAGAGTGAGCGCCTGTTACTCATCCCAGCTTCTGCCAACCTAGCAGTTCGAAAGCACGTAAAAATGCAAGTAGAAAAATAGGGACCACTCCGGTGGGAAGGTAACAGCGTTCCGTCTAGTCATGCCGGCCACATGACCATGGAGACGTCCTCGGACAAGCACTGGTTCTTCGGCTTTGAAATGGAGATGAGCACCGGCCCCTAGAGTCAGAAACGACTAGCACGCATGTGCGGGGGAACCTTTACCTTTTTTAGTGGTGTACAACTGGTGTGGTGATGAAGGCATCGGGATAGAAACTGGGGGAGTGTGAGTTCTAGTCCGATCTTATGCACAAAGTCAGCTTTAGGCCCGGCCTTCTTCCTCAGCCTTGGAAAGAAGGTAGCGGCAAAACCCACTTCTGAAATCTTGCCAAGAAACTGCAGGGATCAGTCCAGCAGTCACCAGGAGTCAACACTGACTTGAGGAGATAACAGAGGAGAGAGACAGAGGAGGGAGAGAGACAGAAAGAGAGAGAGAGAGAGAGAGCAGGAGATGAAAGAGACAGAGAAAGAGATGAGAAAGACACAGAGAGAGATGTGTGTGAGAGAGAAAGAGACAGGGAGACAGAGACATGAGAGAAAGAGATGAAAAGAGATGAGAGAAACAGAGGGAGAGAAAGAGATGAGAGAGAGAGAGAGTAGAGATGAGAGTGAGGGGAGAGGGAGAGATAGTAGAGAGAGAGGGAGAGAGACAGGGTATAGGAACCACCACAAGAACACAAAGGATGGGAAACGCATGCCTGATTGTTGGGGTTTTTTTCCTTCCTTCCCCGCCTTTTTTCCCCTACATCTTTGGGCACAACCATAGACAAAAGATGTATTTATTGCAATAGGCTAATAAGTTATACCAGGGCTTTTCAACCAGTGGTACGGGTACCACCTGTGGTACATTGGCACCTGGCAGGTGGTACGCGACCATCCTAGAAAAGTGGTAGCAGGGGAGGGGAATGAGCTGAACCAGTGGCAGCACCGCACAAGCCTGAGCGAGAGATGGCTGGAGCTGCAGGGCTGTCAAGGCTCAGCGGAAGCGCCAGGATCAGCGCCAGGCTCCAGTTGGAGCTCGGCACTGATCCTGGTGCTTCTGCTGAGCCCAGAAGAAGCGCTGATCAGCTGGAATGTTGCAGCGTCTCTAGGGTCTTATGATTTACATTCAGATGCTTGGCAACTGATTCATATTTATGATGGTCACTGTGTCCCAAGGTCATATGAAGTGACCAAAACCTGCTGCAACCACCCAACAGACACCCCACCCCACCCCCACTGCCAATCCTCAACAGAAATGCTCACAACAATGAAAATCTAGGACAGGAGGAAGTATGCCACCGGGTGGGCAAGCAGGTGTCTTGCTCGGCTGTGGCTTGGGGAGCACTTTTTCCAGTGCCATTTTAACTTCGAGCAGTCACTAAGCGAACTGTTGTAAGTCGAGAACTACCTGTACTTCATCACTTTTTTCCTTTTTGGGGGGGTGTCATCAGGTTTTTGACACCTTGCTAGGCGACTGGTGGTCCTCGGATGTTGCCATATCCTAAAAGTGGCACAATGGGTGAAAAGGTTGAAAACACCTCAGTTATACTTTAACCAGTGCGCTCCCACAGAGAGGGCCTCCTCAGGGTGCCTCCGATCAAAGAATGTCGATTGGTGGCCCCCAGGGGGAGAGCGTTCTCTGTGGGCGCGCCAGACCTATGGAACCGCTTGCCGGTTGAGCTCTGGACGGCCCCCAACCTTCACTCCTTCCGGCGCGATCTCAAAACCTTCCTTTTTGAACAAGCTGGCCTGGCCTGATGGGATGGGGTTGGGTTTTATAAATCGGTTTTAACTTTTAATGTGTTTTAATTTATTACGGGCATTGCTGTTTAATTACTTTTTAATTTTTGTATCATGTTTTTTATTATGTATTGCCCTGTTCACCGCCCTGAGTCCTTCGGGAGAAGGGCGGTATACAAATTAAATTATAAATAAACTTAGGTCAACATTGCAACCACCTGGGAAGTTGCTGCAGGTGACGTGCAAACAACGGTGCCCATGGATTATGAATGCACAACTCATTGGATACTAAAAGATCAAATGGAAGGGATGGAGAGTCCCAAGTGGGTGGGGGAATTAAAAAAAAACAGAATTGGGTGTGGGGGGAGGTTGTCCAGAGAAAGAAATGGGCCTGTCTGCGGGCATCGCTGTGGGCCATATTGTCTCTGAGATTGCCTGCTTCAAAATGAATCTGTCCGTTCTGTAAGAAGTGTCCTTGCTAAGAGTCCTGTGCTTATCAGACTAACAGAGTTGGAAGGGGCCTTGGAGGTCAACCCTCTACTCAAGCAGGAGACCCTATGCCATTTCAGACAAAGGGTTGTCCAATCTCTTTTTAAAATCCTCCAGTGACGGAACACCCACAACGTCTGGAGGCAAGTCATTACACTTATTAAATGTTTCCACTGTCAGGAAATTTCTCCTTAGTTCTAGGTTTCTTCTCTCCTTGATGAGTTTTCATCCGTTGCTTCTTGTCCTGACTTCAGGTGCTTTGGAGAATAGCTTGACCTCCTCTTCTTTGTGGCAGCTCTTCAAATACTGGAACGCTGCTATCATTTCATCCCTAATCCTTCTTTTCATTGAGCTAGTCATAGCCAATTCCTGCAACCGTTCTTCATATGTTTTATTGTCCTCCAGTCCCCTGATCGTCTTCGTTTCTCTTCTCTGAAACTCTTTCTACATCTTTTTTACATTGTGGCAACCAAAATGGATGCAGTACTCCAAGTGTGCTCTTGCCCAGGCATTATAAAGTGGTCCTAGCACTGCATTTCATTTACAGAGACTCCATAGTGAGGCCTCTGAAATGGAGGTGTCTTCCCTGTGGAATATCCAGCTTTCCCAAATTCTTTGGTCCATCACATCCTGAGCAGCTTCTGTAGAGAGATGACAAAAGATCCGGCTCAGGAAGAGAACATTTGGGACATGCCAAGTTTGCATCCACCCTTACTGGATTGTTCCATAATGGTTCACACTGCTTTTGGTATGTTCTTGTCATTCTTTAATCTCTGTTGTTGTTGTTTTTTTCAGTCTGTCACTCCAAGCTGCTGGGGATGGAAATGTCAATACTACTGTAAATGCTATAAATAAATGTCCAAATTCCTCTTGGATCACATTTTTCCTTTAACCTTTACCCTGTTTTGTGTCATGTTGATTTTTCTTCCTCTCTCACAAATATCGCACTTCCACACCCATCTCAGACATTCGCAGGGCTTTTTTTCTCATAGAACGCTCAGAACGGAGTTCCGGCACCTTTTTTGGATGGAACCTTATAGGGTAGGCAAGGCGGGTTGTATGACATGTGTGAGTTCCGGCACCTTTTTCTTTTACAAAAAAAGCACTGGACATACGTAATGCTGTCTCTTCAGTTTAATTTTCTCGGAAATTGCCATCAGAGTCTTTCAGCAACCTCTGTTCATCATCAAAGGTTGCCTTGGGTTTAAGAGATGCCAGAGCAAGCAGAATCTCCTACCAAAACCTTTGGAAGATTGGGTTATTCAGCCATATCATAGATAACCAGGGCTTTCTGGTGTAGACAAGGACTAACAAAGAAGGGCATCTGTTGGGGTGGTCAAAAAATTCAACTTGTTGGGGGGAATTTCACAACCTAAGTCCCACCCCTCAAAGCAAACCCGTAGTATTTATATAAAATCCTACTTCCACTTTAAGCATGAAAGTCGGCTGGGTGACTTTGGATCAATCTTTGGAAGTGTGAAGCCTTCCTATATCTCAGGGGTTGCCACAGAGAAGAGTGGGGGGGGGTCAACCTATTCTCCAAAGCACCTGCAGAACAAGAAGCAATGGATGAAAAGTAACTAAGGAGAGAAGCAACCTAGAACTAAGGAGAAATTTCCTGACAGAACAAATAATCAATGGAATGACTTGCCTTCAGAAATTGTGGGTGCTCCCACACTGGAGGTTTTTAAGAAGAGATTGGACAACCATGGTGTAAGTTCTCCTGCTTGAGCAGGGGGTTGGACTAGAAGACCTTCAAGGTCTCTTCCAACTCTGAATTCATGGCTAATGTTCCTACAACACACCCTTGATTAAGTTGATTGACTGGCCTGTATGTTTCATTGTTCATCTCCCACAACTACCATTTCAAGTCTTACATGCTTATGTTTACTCATGAGTTAGTAAAAAGGTTCCTGGTGCTGGGGCTTCCATAGATTTCCATTTTTATTTTTTTATTTTATTTTTTTAGAAGGAGATCAGGGATTTATGGCAGTTGGGCGATATTTTGTTATTTGGGGGAGCACAAGAGGAGCAGAAAGTGTCAAATCATAATTTAAAAATACCTCCACCACCCCACCACCAACCGATTTCTGTTCTCCATCGGATTTGTAAGGAGACTATTAGGAGGGAATTATTTCCCACCGAGAGCAAACTCAGCTGCCTGCCTTGTCAAAAATGACAGGACTGTGGGGATTATCCCAGGTCAATTCTCCTCAGTTCTCAAAGAAGGTTGTAAAACAAGGAGGGAGCTCAGTTCCTCCACTCACACAACACTAGTTTTCGACGTGCTGTGTTTTTTTTTCTGAGGGGGGAAAGATACAAGCCCAGAGATGGCCCCAGGCGGCAGCAATGCAATCCCAGTGTTTTCATTCCCCCCGCCATCCCCGCTGCATAAAATGGCTTTTGTTGAGCGTTCATCATGGCAGGAGGCAGCTCGCAATTCATACCTGGGTCATATTCAGAGTGACCCTACAGAGGCCGCTTGCTGGCTCCCCTGAGGCGTTTCAGCCACTTGAATTATTCAGAGCCCTGTGTGAGAGTGCCCTTTCCACTGGGACCCCGTTTCTTTTCTTTTCCTTTCGCCTTTCCTTTGTCACTTATTTTTCCCTTCCTTTTCTTTCTTCCTTTCTTTTCTCTCTCTCTCTCTCTTCTCCGCTCTGTTCTTCCTTTCTTTTCCTTTGTCCCTCTTTCTCTCATGATCTCTTCACTTCTCTCTCTCTTCCTTCCTTCCTTGTCTATTTTTTTCTCTTTTTTCCTTCCCCCTTCCCATCACTTTGTTCCTTCCTTTTGCCTTCCTTTCTCCTTCTTTCTTTTCTCTCTCCCTCCCTGCTCATCTTCCTTTCTTTCTCTCTCTTTCATTCTCCTTTTTCTTCCTCCTTCCTCCCTCCCTTCTTTCCTTCTCGCCTTCCATCTCCTCCTCTCCCTTCCCCTTCCCTCCCCTCCTGTCCCTTTCTTCTTCTCTCCCTTATTTCCTTCCTTCCTTCCCTCCTTCCTTCTTCTTCTTCCTTCGCCTCGTTTTCTTCCTCCCTCCCTCGCCCCATCCCCTCCCTTTCTCCCACCCTCCTACCGTCCCTTCCTTTTTTTTTTCTTTCTTTCTCTTTGATTCTCTCCCTCCCTTCCATCCCCTCCTCTTATTCCCTCCCTTTCTTCTCTCCCCTTTTCTTTTTCCTTTTCATTTCTTCCTCCCTTTGTTTTTCATTCTCCCTCTGTCGTCCTCCCTCCCTCCCTCTATCCCTCCCTTTTCTTTGTCTCTTGGTCTTCCTCTTTCCTCTCCCCTCACTTTCTTTGTCCCTTCTTCCCTGACCTTCAAGTGTTAGTTCCCCAACCTGTTAATTATTTATAATAGGCATTACAATAGAAAACCGATTTGTTTCAAAGCAACAAATGAAAGCCTGGAAAAACTACCTCAGAAGCAGAATGGAGCAGTCAGGACACAGCAACTGTCGAATGTGACAGTTCTGAGAGACCAAAAGGATTTGGTGTCAGGGGAGATGGAAATGAGGCTGGGGGAATCTACTTATTTATTTATCAAATTGTACAGCTGCCCATCTGTTACGGTACCCCCACGTTTATAATCCTCTTAGAACACGGTAACAGTGCCTCAGCAGCGTTGCATTCCTTTCTCTTGGGTGCTGGCTCAAGAGAGATTTCTTTGCCAAAGGCTCCTCAGCCTGGTTTAATTTGTGCTTCATCTGTCTTTCATTTTTAGTGCTGCTTATAATTAGCTGCTCGATTTTAAGAGATACAGGAGATTTTTGTACCTCTGATGCAGAGAAGAAAATGGCACCTCAGACGTGGATTAAGATACCCACAAGCAATTTGCTTGTTTGTGGATTTGATTGACTGAAGACATAATTTAAGGTTTCCATTACCAACGTAGATACTTAAACTCCCACAAGCTTCTTTCCTCCAGCTTGGAAGTAGATATACAACAACAGCCACAACAAGCCATTTTATTATCCCACATCAACTGCTTGAGTTAACCACTTCACAGTGCCTAACCTAGTATTAAAGACTGACCTTGCTTCAGGTTTTCCTATTATGAATACTTGCTTTTTGCCTTAGCTGTTAAGCAAAAAGTCACTCCCAGTAAGTTTCAATGATCTGCAGTATAATTCTAATGACTCTTCTATACCTGAGTTTCCCAATCTTGGCAACTTTGTGTGGACTTCGACTCCCAGAATTCCCCAGCCAGCATGGGAGCTGATCTCCACGTGTCTTAAAGTTGCCAAGACATGATTTAGCCACTAATTAACAAACAATGACAAATGCGTTTGGAACACAATGTCATGACACATGGGTCATCATTTGTATCATCTTTGCATCACCACCACCACCACTATTGTCTGTGGTCACTTTCACTGCCCTCTGCTCGTTTTACTTTGATCTGGATGGGTGGACCTGTCCCTGGCTGTGGCTTTCCAGCTCTTCCTGGATTTCATTTCCCATCACCCATCCTGCTGGAGAGAACCGATAGGCATTCTAGTGCAAAAATATCCAGAAGATCATGTATTGCCCTTGTCGGAAACAACATATTCATTCATCCCTAGGATGCAATCTTGAATGAATGAAGCCTATGCTTTATTGGCAAGAGGAAAGTCTTTGGCTAATTTGTCTCTGTTCAGAGTCCACACCACAAACCCCGTGTTCAACAACCATGTGATAATTCCTCATGTGTTCACCCTTTCATAAGAGATCATTAATGAAGTTTTGCATCTGGTGACTATTGTTTGAAATAATTCTGTGTGAGTTGTCTGTTCACCAGAGGAGTACATCTTTTATAAAAGAAGATATGGGTATATAGGTAGTCCTCAACTTAGAACAGTTAGCTTAGTGACCATTCTGAGTTATGACAGCACTGAAAAAAGTGACTTATGTCCATTTTTCAAACTTAACAACCCTTGCAGCATCCCCACGGTCACATGATCAAAATTCAGATGCTTGACCCCTGGTTTGTGTTTATGATGGTCGCAGCATCCCAGGGTCATGTGATCCCCTTTTGCGACCTTCTGGCGAAGTCAGTGGGAAAGCCAGATTCACTTAACAACTGTCTTACTAACAAAATTGCAATGATTCACTTAACAACTGTGGCAAGAAAGGTTGCAAAATGGGGCAAACTCACTTAATAAATGTCTCACTTAACAACATAAATTTTGGACTCAATTGTGGTCTTTGTTATAATATTGCATAATATTGTGGTCTTTGTTATAAAGTACTTTGAAAAGGCAATTAGAAATCAGCAGAGGAGACCATAATTCAACATCAGCACCAGGGGGCACCATTGAGTATAGACCAGGGGTAGGCAGCCTTGGCTCTTTTATGACTCGTGGACTTCAACCCCCAGAATTCCTGAGCCAGCAAAACAAGCCTTCTAGAGAAATGATGGTAGAGATGGAAGGAAAGAAAAAGAGCCATGGTGGTGTAGAACTGTAGTTAGAATGTAGTACTGCAGGCTAACTCACAGCTCACTCCAGGAGCTCTTCTCACCAGCACAAAGTTGACTCAACTTTCCATCCTTCCAAGGTCACCAAATTGTTGGGGGCAATAGGCTGACTCTGTAAACCTCTATAAATAGAGGGCTGTAAAGTACTGTGAAGCAGACTATAAGTCTAAGTGCTATTGCTATGACCAGCAGAAAGGGATGGACTCAGATATAATATCAATGGGGGCACCATTGGAAGACCTGAAAGACCAGGCTAGGGACAGATCATCATGGAGAAAAACTATTTATGTGGTTGCTAAAAGTCAAACTCAACTCAATTTATATGCGAGCTCTATCTATCTTGAATAAGAGAATAGACAGAGGACAGCATGAAGTGATGACAATTTTTTTTATGTGATGTGTAGCTTTTTCCTAATCACTCACTCAGCCAAGGCCACTTTGGAATTTGAGAACACATATCACAATTACTGTCACAAAATGGCTGCCACAGCAGGTGAAGGGAGACACGCCTATTCATGCACTGCTATCATCAAAACATCTTTTTACCAGAAGATAAACTAATGGATTTGCATTCCAAATTCTTCTGTAGTTCTCTATGATGCTTATTTTTGTTTCTTGTTTTCCCTCTGGACAGGTGGACATTTTTCCAGACAAAAGTTGGAAATCGATCCTCCATTTCTATGTTCCAAGGATGCTTATCTGTGGCACCTATTCAGAACATCTGGATAAAGCCTTTAGAACTTTCTAACAGATGTTCCTAAAAATGTAATTTGTTTAATGTAACAGAAAGGGGAAAGACTCAGCCAACTAAAGAACAGAAGAGTCACTGCACTGATTCTATTTATTTCTAATTAAGATGCACTCTAAATGAAATCAAGCCAAATTTAATTTTTGACTTGGCTCTGCCGCTTTGGGGAGTGTGTTGGTTTTTTGTTGTTGTTGTTGTTTTTTGGCAAGCTGCTGCAAAACTGAGAGTAGTTCTTAGCTCAGAAAATATTGTGCAGTCCTGGCTGATGGGATTTCTTGAAATCCCAAAGGGATCCTTGCAAAGAAATACGATGCTAAAGGCAGGGAATGTTGTTTTGCAGAACTATGGTTTCCCTTTCCACTTTTAAAAATAACATTCAGCAAGCAGGGTGCAGTTTGGTGTCCTTGGATACTCTATTTAGCTTCCCTTGAGTCTGAATACTGAATTATTTCGCTTGCTTAAAACAAGGGGGGAGAGGCACAAAATACTTTTTGCTCCTTGGCCCACTGCATGTGCTCCCAGGGTTACGTTTCTCCAATAGAGACGTTGCAGCTTCAACACAATTTTAGTGTAAATTGGCTGAATTGAAGGCAGCCGTTGAAGATCACCCGAGGTTGCTGTTTGTCTCTGCTCCATGAACAGCCTGCCCCGCCCAAATCAATTCTCTGTTAATCCCAAATCTCTAGAGCTCACCACTCACTATTAAACCCGGCTCACAAATATGAGCTGCCTGACTCCCAACTGTAGAAACACCCCTGTTCGTAACAGCATGGGACAAAGAGGCTATTTTGGATCATTGTTTTGGACTCAAGATGGATTCCTGGCACTTGAGTTCAGTACAATTTCCCTGCCAGAAGCTGCATGCATAGAAAAACCAAAATATTACAAAAGAAACTGACCCTCACATAGACATCCTTGATCTCTCATCTATCTTTATTTTGTATGATCTAGTTCAGCGTTTCTCAACCTTGGCAGCTTTGAAGATAGGTGGACTTCAACTCCCAGAATTCCCCAACGAGCTGGGGAATTCTGGGAGTTGAAGTCCACCCATCTTCAAAGCTGCCACGCTTGAGAAACGCTGATCTAGACTGAGGAAAATCTGTCACTGTTTAACTTTTTAGAGTTACTTTTTAGGGGTGTCAGAGTGCCCTGATTCTGGCCTACATTTAAAACTATGGCTTCTTTTAAAAATGGATTGTTGAAATGCAGGACAACAGTGGCATTCACACATTATAAGCTATTAAAATCGATTCAGATGTCATAATTATTATTTTTTTATTTTTAATCCCATTTATATTCCGCCCTTCTCCGAAGACTCAGGGTGGCTTACAATCTAAGGCACAAATCAATGTGCTTAGCAATAGCCTTCATTCTATGTATATGCCTGCTTATTAGGGCTTTGGGTCCTCATTTTACCTACCTCGGAAGGATGGAAGGCTGAGTCAACCTTGAGCCTGGTGGGACTTGAACCTGCACTAATTGCAGGCAGCTGGTGTTACTTAAGGAGGCATTAGCCCACTGCTCCACCAAGGCCGTTGGCCATGGACATTGATTGTGGTTTTTTTAGTAGGGTTTAATGGTTTTCCTTTTCAACTTTGGGCACTTGTGATGGCAAGATACCATTGGAATGGACAGAGCTAATTTTGGGGGGCCTTTAGGGGAAGGGGTGGGTGCTTTTGAAGGGCTGAAGTAAGTACTTTAAACCCTGAATATGGTTGTCGCACCCAATTTGTTTCTCAGTTTTGCCACCACACACCACCCAGAAAAGAGAAACACATCAGCCACAAATATTTTTTATTTTGGTGTTGTAAACTGGTTCAGGTAGCCCTCAGCCTATGACCACAACTGAGCCCCAAACTTCTGTTACTAAGCAAGACAGTTTTTAAGTGAGTTTTGCCCCATTTTACAACTTTTCATGCCACAATTCTTAAGTGAATCACTGCAGTTGGTAAATTCATAACACAATTGTTAAGGGAATCTGGCTCCCCCATTGACTTGGCTTGTCAGAAGGTTGCACATGACCCCAGGACATTGCAACCATCTGTTCTGTACCAGCCTGCTACCAGCCCTGCAGAAAAGGCAGGGACAACCCCTCCACAAACGGCAAGAGGCTGGAACTACGCCTGCCAAATTTATAGCTACAAAAACAAACAAGACACGAACCAAGAAACCGGAGCTTTAAGAAACATGAACCATCCGAGTGGTTGCCTTCAGCAAACCAGCCCTCCCACACATTCCCCTTATATAGAGTTCAGGGCGTGGCTTCTCTGTGCCTCCTTCCGAGGAGCCCCATTGCCTTCCTCTGTTTACTCCTAATTGACTGCCTCCTGCGTTGGGCGTCCTTGAACAGGGCCAGCTGTGGGTCATCTTCATCCACGCTGTCAGGCTCACACAGCTGGGTCTCCACCAGGTGGGAGGGGCCTGGCTGGGGGCTCTGCGGAGCCTCAAAGCCATCATCAGCAAGTTCTTCAACACCCCCCTCCTCCTCCTCCTCTGAGTCATCCGACCCAACTGCCGAACCCACAGGCTGACCCTGAATCACAACACCATCATAAATATGAGCCGGTTGCTAAGCATCTGCATTTTTATCATGTGACTATAGGGATGCTTTAAAGGTGTGAAAAATAGACATAAGTCACTTTTTCAGTGCCATTGTAAGTTTGAATTGTCACTCAATGATTGGTTGTAAGTCAAGAACTTCCTGTGGTGATGTGGAATCACCAAAGGCCATGCAGAATCTGTAGGGTGGGTATTGTTTATTCTGTGCTAAATGAAACCAAACAAATCACATTGTCAGCCCTATTACGTCGACTGGACCAGGAAATGAACTCCACAAGACATCTATAACTCGAAAACATCACTGTTGATTAAGAATATGATTGCACAGGATGGTGATATACTGACTAAAAAGTCCAGCTGTAGGGTTGAGAAAAAGGGGGTTACGTTAACAAATTCAAACACAAATTTGTTCAAAAATAACTATGTGCCTGGTATCAAAAAAGATTTATTAAGATGGGACAAATTGCGTTTATCATTACTGGGTAGACGTTTTGTGATTAAGATGAATGTGTTACCAAAGATGCTCTTCCTGTTCCAAACATTACCAATACTTGCAACTGATACTCCATTTAAACAATGGCAGAGGGATAGCTCTAAGTTTATATGGCAGGGGGGGGAAACTGAGGATTAGATATAAATTATTGCAAGAGGCTAAGGAAAAAGCGGGATTGGGTTTACCTGATTTGAAACTGTATTTTGATGCTTGTTGTTTGGTTTGGCTAAAAGAATGGGTGAACCTTCAGAATAAGAGGTTACTGGGACTTAAGAGGGCCATGAATTAAGGTTTGGTTGGCATGGCTATCTATGGTATGACATTAAATTAAAGTAAACATTGATTTTAATAATCATTTTACCAGGCGTGCCATGTTGAGAGTTTGGATTAAATATAAAACAAGCTTCTCTACGAAGGTGCCACTTTGGGTTTCCTAGGGTAAAATAATATCTTTTAATTTGGGTGAGCCTACCCTCAATTCTAAGGAGAAGCTAGAATCAGAAGGCCATGTTTACCATTGGAATGGTTACAAAAACTCATGGAGCTAGCAGAGATGGCTAAACTGCCTGCACTGATTAAAGAAAAGAATAAGGTAAAGGTAAAGGTTCCCCCGCACATGCGTGCTAGTCGTTTCCGACTCTAGGGGCCGGTGCTCATCTCCGTTTCAAAGCCAAAGAGCCAGCGCTTGTCTGAGGACGTCTCCGTGGTCATGTGGCCGGCATGACTAGACGCCAAAGGTGCACGGAACGCTGTTATCTTCCCACCGGAGTGGTACCTATTTTTCTACTTGCATTTTTACGTGCTTTCGAACTGCTAGGTTGGCAGAAGCTGGGACGAGTAACAGGCGCTCACTCTGCTACGCGGCACTCGGGATTTGACCCACCAAACTGCCGACCTTCTGATCGACAAGCTCAGCGTCCTAACCCATTTTTATTGCCACGTGGAAACCGCTTCTAGAATTTGTGCTTGAGGTGGAAAAAAAATGAAATTTTGATTTTAGATTTTACAATTAGATAGACTTGATGTTATTGAAATGGCTAGTTTATATTATTTGGTAAAAGTAAAAAGTTGATACTCAACTTCACTGCACAAAAGGAAGTTGGAAGTCAATGCCTTTTTTTTTTCTCCCTTACCTCATTTCTCTACTCTCTTTTCCCTTCCCCATCTTTTCCGCTATTTACTTTTGTATTTTCATTGTAACATATATTATAAACTAATAAAACATATATTATAAACTAATAAAACTTTACATTAAAAAAAGAAGTCTAGAACTCTTTTTTACTGAGATTATCTATAACAGACATGTCAAACACAAGGCTTGGGGGCCGGATCCGGCCCGCGAAGTGGTTTCATGTGGCTCGCGAAACCATCCTGGAAACAGTGAGGGAACAGCCCCCACTGCCTTGGTCCTGGCCCAGAGACCCTCCTTCTGCCAGAGACCCTCAGATCTGTCCCACTCCTGCCCAGGCCCCCATAGGCACCCTTGATGCGAATGATGTAGAGCTGGCCACGCCCACCCAGTAAGCCACGCCCACCCTGGCCATACCCACCCGGCCCCCTGAGGGCAACGGCAATGCTGGTGGGGCCCTCAGTGAAATTGAGTTTGACACCCCTGATCTATAACAGGAATGGGGAATGATGGCCCTTTTATGACTTGTGGATTTCCAGAATTCCTGAGCCAGCCAAGTCCATAAATCATAAAGGGGCCATCATTCTCCACCTCTGGTCTACAATAACAGAATTTTGCATTTCCAGATGAGCTCTACCTTCTCCTCCTTCTTATACTTCGGTAAATTACAGAAGTGTCTGCCTGAGTCATTTCCAAATTATACATCTCAACTTCGGAAGTTTCAATTTTTTTCTAGATTGTGTTTCCTGCATAGTGTCTTCCTGATTCTCTACACACATAATTTGGAAACCTAGTCAATAACTTCCACTTTACATGTTTTAATAATAACATAAACATGAGGTGGAACAAGGTTTATAGACTGCATCTCCATTTGAGCCATTTGCTTGAGACTTGGATGAAGGATATGTTGGAAGGACATCTTGAGTTCACATCTCCAGCCTCTGTTGTGAAACAAATCCCAAAGTTTGGGAAAAACATCACACCGGAAACCTGAAAACTACAGTCCAAAGAGAGAGTTCTAGGCTGAAAGGATGAACTCTATGATTTAGAATACATATTGAATACAGTACACCTTTACTGTCCACAGTGCAATTACTTTTGACCATGCCTAATGTACAATTTTAATATCAAAATAATTAATATTGTTATGTCACTGGCAACTAACCCTTTCCTCCATTAGAAATAGTCAGAATAATTTAATACTGTGCACAATATACCTACAGAATTGGAAAGGGTTCTCTCCATTGTTCCTGTAGATGCATTTCTTTTATTTATACATCTGTTATCTTCCCCTTAATTAAAATCCGCCTGAATGAATAGTTCTGCAAGCCAATGTCTTTTTCCACCGATAGGAGAGATTTGTAGATTTCCTTTTGAGAATGCCAATTCGTCTACTCTAAAGTAAATTAAAATCAGAACACAAAAGAAGGTATAGTAATTATTGAAAATTCAGAGTTAGACCCTGAAAGAACCATAAAATGCAGGAACCAATAAGAAAAAAAGACCTGATTTGGTTTAAATATAAGTTAAAATCAGATTATAGGTAGTCCTTGACTTACAACCATAATGGAGCCTGCCCGTTATGATCATAAGTCGTGATGGTCATAAAGCAGTTCACCCACAGGAACAATCCAATGTTATAACCTTTTTTTTTGCAGTGGTTGGTATACAAACATGGTAGTAACCGTAAAGAAAATGTCAGAGAGATTAAGCGAATACTGCAGGCATTAAGTGAATCCATTGTTCACTATGGGGCATTTTTGCCAAAAAAACAGAAATAAATGCCATTTTTCAGCAAAAATATCATAATTGTAGTCACTGCTGTAAATTCGGACTGGTTGTCAAGCACTCAAAATGCAGTCATGTGACTGGGAGGGGGCAATTGTCAGAGAACTGGGTCATATGACTCTTTTGAGGGGAGGTTCTGCCGTCCATCATAATTTCAAACCATCACTAAGAGATCGGTCATAGGTCAAGGGCTACCTGTATTTTAAAAATCTGTCCATAGTCAGATGAATAGGTCCATGTCTCTGCAGGAACATGAAGCAGGCCCTAGCTTGTAACAAGATACAAGTTTTGAAACATCATTCACTGGAAGGTCCAACAGATTTCCTTTTTATATCCATCCTGATGTTTATTTGGAAGTGGTTGATTTATTCAGGCCTTTGAATTGACAATTATTTCTCCCAATTCTTCTTTTGAAATGTCATGTTTATAAGTTCTGGATTTTTCTTTGTCACTTGCTACCGTTTTATAGTTTTAAAGCTATATATTGTAAAGTGCAGGTTAACTGATTTGACGGGCTGTTGTTGTTGTTTTGATGTTTTTATCATTGTGCCATTCCAAAGGGGTTTTTTAGCCAGAAAAGGAACCTAAGGAATTTTTTCCTTAAGTTCCATTAAATCAGGGTTATCTAGTGGAAAAGTGTTGAAAAAAGGCGAGATGATGGGAACAACTGTGAAATCAAATCTTCCCTATTTTTTGCATGTATGAACAAACATGAAAAGGGGCAGAGCTTCTATTGCCTTGTTGTGCTCCATAGAATTCAATAGCCTATTTCAGACATGTCAAACACAAGGCCTGGGGGCCAGATCCGGCCCGCGAAGTGGTTTCATGTGGCCCGCGAAGCCATCCTGGAAACAGTGAGGGAACGGCCCCCGCTGCCTTGGCTCCGGCCCAGGCCGGCCAGGAGCCAATGTACAATTTTGTGGTGGTCATCTATGCTGAAATACATTCAGTCTTAGCTCCACAAGGCCATCTGGAAACAGTGAGGGACTGGACCCTGCCGCATCGGCCCTGCCCCCTAGGTGCACGCTGGGGAGGTATCACCCTTTGTGAGGAATGAAGAAATGCACCATCGCCTGGAAGTGGCCAGCACATGGCCCTGCCTACTTCGGGCAGGCTAGGGGCTGGGCAGCGTTGTGATTCTCTTCAGATTTGTGCCACTGGCTCAGCCTCTCGGCGCTGTGAGGAGGGCCATGTGCTGGCCACTTCCGGGCGATGGTGCATTTCTTCATTCCTCATGAAGGATGACACTTCCCCAGCTGCATTTCTTTCCTGTTTTTCTCCCTCCCTCATTTCAAATATTTTCCCATCACTGTTCTAAGGAAGGAAGGAAGGAAGGAAGGAAGGAAGGAAGGAAGGAAGGAAGGAAGGAAGGAAGGAAGGAAGGAAGGAAGGAAGGAAGGAAGGAAGGAAGGAAGGAGAGGGAGGGTCTGAGGGAAGTCCTGCCTTAGTCCTTCCCTGCTGCCCTTTCACCATCCCCTTGCCCCCTCCTCCTGGCCTAACCTGGGTGGTCTCCCATCCTATTGCTAAGGAAGCTTTGGATACAAAGCCAGGTCTCCTCATATGGAGAGGAAGTGGGCCTCCCTCTTGACGTTGCCCTCATACCCATCATGAGCAACCTGGCTAAGGAGAGCAAGCACAGCAGCTGGGCACCCTCTTGGGGAAGTGGGGGTGGGCTTAGTGCTGCGGGTGCTTGAGGGCTAGGCTGGGCATTTGACCTCCACACCACCGTCCAGCCCCCCCCCACACACACACATGGCCTGAGAGGATCAGTGAGGCTCCTCCAGTGGACCATGCCTTGGCACTTGCCCCAGTCCCATCTCCTGCCAGAGAACCTCAGATTTGTCCCACTCCTGCCCAGCCCCCATAGGCACCCTTGATGCGAACGATGTAGAGCTGGCCATGCCCACCCAGTAGGCCACACCCACTCCAGCCATGCCCAAACAGTAGGCCATGCCCACCCTGGCCACACCCACCTGGCCCCTCAAGGGTAACTGCAATGCTGATGCGGCCCTCAATGAAATTGAGTTTGACACCCCTGGCCTATTTGATATACTGGTTAAGGCACCAGGCAAGAAACTGTGAGTTCTAGTCCCACCTTAAGTACAAAGTCAGCAGGATAATGATTGAGCCAATCATTCTCTCTCAGCCCTAGGAAGAAAGCAATGGCAAACCACTTCAAAAGTCTTATCAAGAAAAGCTACAGAGATTTCTCCAGGCACTCAATAGGAGTCAACAGTGATTTCAAGGCATCAAAAAGACAAACAAACAAACAATTTACTTCAGAGCATAAACGTGCCATAGAGAAAGTGTGGAATGCAAATACAGAAAAAAATGAAATCATAAATATGCATAAAGTTATTATCTTAAGCATCAGCTGCCCAGAATTGCTCAATAGTGAGAGGGGCAGCATATAAATCTAACACAGTTAATAAATAAACAAATCAAATCCATGCTAAGTAGTGTAGTGTTCACTGAGACATGTTCTAAGTAAGCAAGCACGGGCCTGATTTTTAATAGCGCTACTGAATTTCTTGCCCACTTTTTCAAAATCTGAGGCTCTTTGGTACATATTTTTGCAGGAAAAAACATGTCCAATTCGGTTTATTTTCTTCCTTTTTTTAAAAAAAAAGGAAGATTATTAAATTAAAGGTAATTGGAAGAACTTTGCTGTTAATTACTGGAGCAAAAAAAAAGTTTAAAAGGGAGGATCGTTTGCCTAGTTCAGACACAGAAGGTAGGAGAAACATGAAAATCATCTTCTTAGCTGGCTATGCAGTACTGCTCCTCTTTCTTCCCCCAGGTAAGTGGAGATATCTGGGCTAATGTTGATTTCAGAGACATTCAGTTTACCTACTGATCTGTTTGATTTATAATGCAGCTTTTTTCCAAGGTGGCTAACAAAACTATAAAAGGAGAAGCAGTTCAAAATGTAGGCTAACAGAACAGAATAGCAGAATAGCAGAATAACAGCAGAATAACAGAATAATGGTGTTGGAAGGGACCTGGGAAGTCTTCTAGTCCAACCCCCTACTCAGGCAGGAAACCCTATACCATTTCAGATAAATGATTGTCCAATCTTTTCTTTAAAACTTCCAGTGTTGGTGCACCTATAATTTCTGAAGGCAAGTGGTTTCAGAATGAAGCAATTACATCAAAGTAGGCAATTACACAAATTGCATAGTAGAGTGAAAGCAATTACATAAATGTTAATGTCGTCTAAGAATTAAAAACTGGGCAAAAGAGATGCATTTTTACATCTCTTGTGTAAGTAAATTGTATAAATTCTGGGAGAGTAAGAGCCAGACATGGCCCCAGGGAGTGCTCAGCAATCAAAATTTCCACCTTTTCCACCTCCTCCTGGGAAGACAAAGATAAGCAACATAGAGGCCAAAGAAGAGTATAAGAGGTTATAGCCACTGGATGCCATGTGTTTTTAGGGCTGAGTGTTATTTTTGTTATTGTTATCACTGTCAAACTCCAGGGATATAGTTGAATGAATCAGAGTCAGTTGTAGGATAGAAAGGGATGTTGGAGATCCTCTATTACAACAGTTGCTGTAATTGGGTATGTCTAGTTTAATGAAGAGAAGGACTAAGGGTAACAGGATAGCAGTCTTCCAATATCTCAGGGGCTGCCACAAAGAAGAGGGAGTCAAGCTATTCTCCAAAGCGCCTGAAGGCAGGACAAGAAGCAACGGATGGAAACTGACCAAAGAGAGAAGCAACCTAGAACTAAGGAGAAATTGCCTGACAGTTAGAACAATTAGTCAGTAGAAGAACTTGCCTTCAGAAGTTGTGAATGTTCCAACACTGGAAGTTTTTAAGAAGAGATTGGACAACCATTTGTCTGAAATGGTATAGGGTTTCCTGCCTGAGCAGGGGGTTGGACTAGAAGACCTCCAAGGTCCCTTCCAACTATCCTATTCTGTGCGCAGGGCAAGAATTCTTGGACTATCCCAGACAAATGCTTGAAAGCTTCAGTGATTGAATCTGTCTCTAGGAGACAGCCTGTATTACACTTAATCCTTGTTTAATGATCATATTGCAATTCATTGGTCATTAAGTGAAGCAATTGTGGAACCACAACTGTGCGTATGGTCTAACTTCAGCCTTCCAATGCTTCATTGGCCTGTGAAGGTCATAAATGTCAGGATTGAACTCAAAGTTTGTTTGTTTTTTTCCTTCAGTGTGGTGAGGCAATCGTAAATGAGGACTGCCTGTACTGATTATCAATTCTTGCAGTCAAGAAATTCCTCCTTATTTCAAGTATCGCCCTCTGTAAAGCTTCCACTCACTGTTTCCTGTCTTCTCTTTGAGAGTTATGGAAATAGATCCGGGCCCTCTTCCCTGTGTCAACTCTTCAAGTTTTGCCTTATGCCTCTTCCCCACTTTTTGTTCTTCAGGACAAATACATCCTGCTCTTTTAACTCAGTTGGATTTAGCCTCCAAAGTTGTGACACAGTGTCACAAAAGAGACAGTGAGCAAACCTTGAGTCAGATTGATTGTTTTAGGTCAGATTAATTGGAATTGGACAGCTAATACAGATACTTACAATACTGTTCGAAGTTACAACAGAACTTATAAAAAGTGACCATTTTTCACACTTAGAACCCTTTCAGCCTCCCCATGGTCATGTGATCAAAATTCAGATGCTTGGCGACTGACTCGTATTTATGACAGTTGCAGTGTCCCGGGTTCATATGATCATCTTTTGAAAACTTGTGACAAGCAAAGTCAATGGGGAAGCCAGATTCACTTAAGAACTGTGTTACTAACTTAACAAGGGCAGTGATTCACTTAACAACTGTGGAAAGAAAGGTCACAGAATGGGGCAAAATTTACTTAACAGTTGTCTTGCTGAGCAACAGAAATCTTGGGCTCATTTGAGGTCGTAAGTTAAGGACCACCTGTACATTCAAAATAAATATAAATCAATGTTTTAAAGGAAATGGATGCAATAAGATTAATAAAGGCTTGGCATCCTTGTTTTGCCTGTTTCCATGGGCCAGGATTATCCCTCAATCACTTCTGCTCTAAAAGAAATTAATACATTCCAAACACAGGCAATCCTTGACTTACAACCATTTATTTAGCAACAATTTGAAGTTAACAGCAGCACCAAGAAAAAGTATCTCACAACATGTCCTCCCATTGATCTCCATCGCAGCATCCCAAAGGTCACATGATCAAAATTCAGGCGCTTAGCAACCCACATGTATTTATAATGGTTGTAGTATCCTGGATTCACATGATCTCCATTTGGGACCTTCCCAGCTGCCTTCTGATAAGCGAAGTCAATGGGGGAAGCCGGATAGGCTTAGCAACCGCGTGGTTCACTTAACAATTGTATTGATTTGCTTAATAACCATGGCAAAAAAAAAAGATTGTAAAATTGGGGTGACTCAGCAATGGAAATTCTGATCTTAGTAAGTCGCCTCTCGTAAGTCGAGGACTACCTGTATTGCCATTTTCTTGTTTTGGCTCCTTTGTTTTTATTTTCTTCTACTCATTTGTCCCCAGTGTTTAGTTTAGATCTTGATCCTTTATGCAAGGCTTTGTTAAAACCTCTAGATGTGGGATTTCACAACACAGGGTTCAGATTTTTCCCTTGCAGTTACTAAAAGCTCAGCCTCTCAGTGATCCCTGGATTCATTTCAACTTACAGACGAGAGGCAATGAAAAACAGTCACAGTGGGAAAACTTAGATAGTTTTAAACTGGATCGCAAAAGTCCAAGAAGAATAAAGATGGGACACAAAAACATTTTTTGAAACAGAACTGGAGTGGGGCCCTCTAACTTCACTTGTCTATTCCTCGAACTTCCCCGAGATATGTTTGCAAAAAAAAAAGGAGTCAGTTCTGTTTATTACAGTATGTGACTACAACAAATAAAATTTGAAGACAAAAAAGTGACTTGGTGGCATTTTTGAAAAACTCACAGGTAGAAGTAAGTGAAACCTCATTAGTTTTAAGTCCAAGAGGTGAAGATTAAAAGAAACTGGAGTTACTGGGGCTTTCTGTTCTTGGTTGTTCGCTTACAGACATTTCACTACCCAATTAAATAACAAGATCAGTGCCAGAAATCTCTTAAGAGGAAATTTCTTTGTTTAGAAGTAACTTATTTGAAAGTGGGAAAATGTCAGATGAGAACTAGACAGGAAAAGCTCTTTCAAGAAAGCCTTCAAGCAGAAATTAGATAGCCATCTCAAGGAGATGGCAGATCTTGGCATCCAACAAGCAGATTAAACCAGAAGGTTTATGAAGTGTTCTGAAGCTCTTCTGTATGCCAACTTGGGGATATCGTATAGCATTTAACTCTCTTTAACCTAGAGGAGAATATCTTCACTTTTGAAAAAATAAACTTGCATAGGAAAAAAAAAGTACCAATTTGATGGAGGAGAACTTCAGAAACACATAGCTGAAATACACTGGGCCATGATCTTCGGCCTGAGCATTTAAGAGTTTTAGAAATTGTCTCTGATTTTGCCAGTGAAATGTTGGGAGAGTTAGGCATTTGAGGTAGGTAGGGCTAGCTTCTAGGGGTACCTTTCTAATGCTTTGGTGGCAGATATAGGACCCACATGTGCTTTAATGTCTCATCCAGCCTGGTTCTTAATTTTTCAGAAGTAGTCCTTGTCTTACAACTACAACTGAGCCAGCAAACACCATCATAGCTCTTCTGGTTGTTAAGCAGGTCACCACGTGACCGTGATCAATTTTATGATCTGGTTGTTGTGAACAGCGCAGTCATTAAGCAACTGCTGTGGTCATTAACTGGTCTTAAGTTGAGAACTACCACCTGCACAAGTGTCTTGGTACTTCTCTGGAAGCATCGTCCATCCTGGATTCTGTTTTTAAGTCATTGAACAGACATTTAGTATAATGGCCAGCTCTATTCTCCATATATTGGATAAACCTGCGCCAGTCACCATCTCTGCGTATTATTAAGTACCTAACCTTGAGCTGCAAAGACAGAATTTAAAATAATGAACAACAAAACTCTGTCCTTTTCTTCGAGGTGAATGATGAACATTTTAAATTTAGAACTTTTTAAAATATGATAGGTTTCCAGAAAAAGGATTGATGCCATTCTGTTCTATGTGCTTCATATGGGGCCTTTGATTATATGTCTCTCCTGACAAACCCTAATGTTTCAGCTGAACTATTTTAATTCTATGTGGTGATATTACAAACTTTTGTGGAGACAAAACTCTATTGCTGTGTTTGCAGGATCCCCTTTGCGATGTTACACTTGCCTCTTCCCCACCATCTCCCCGCTGGATTGCTTGAAGTTTGCCACACTGTGTGGCCCATCACAGAAGTGTCTCACGTCAGTGGCGAAAGGTCACAAAGGTGATGCTGTCATGTTCCTCATTGCAATGATCCTAACCCCTCAAAAGCTAGGAAAGAAAATGTGGGACAGGTTAGGTAGGAACCCCAATGCTAACCTCACCTCTCCGCTCCTTCTGCTCGACACAAATGGACATCAGAAAGGTACCTGAGAAATGGGAGGCACATCAAATGCTTGGTGAAATCTCCCATGTGGTCCTACCAGAAAGATTGGATCAAACTTATTAGCCAACGAAATGGAAAGGTGATATTTGGAGAAGTGTGGTATTTGTGATATTCTTCCATCCGGCCTTGACTCTCATTTCTCTCTCCCAGGTGCCCTTGAATTGGTGATCCATGAGAAGACCTGTGGGGATCCTTCCATGTGTGGCGCTCAGGGAATTCGAAACATATTGGGGATCAATTTCACCTACAGCACTTTCTGCTGCTCCACTGATCTGTGCAATGGGGTTGCTGGAGAGTTCAGTAACTTCTGGAAGCTGCTGGTCTTCACCCCGCTTTTGTTCATGCTGGTCTATCTCTATTAAGTCATCCCGAAAGCAGCCTTGTGTAATGGTGTGGGATAACACTACAGCCCATTGTTACCTGTAATTACCATCTCTATTTAACTCAATAGACCTGGGAGCTCCAAAATGCTATATAGGAGGTACTCGGGCACATGCTGTCCTTTTCCTTCTCTTTCTTGGGATAATTTCTCAATTTTGCAGAGGGAAAATAAAGAATTTTCAATCTGCCTGGTTCTATCAACTTTGCGTTAAAAAGGGGGGGGGAAAGCTTCCTAAGATGGTAAAGGAAACAAGAAAGATTACTATCCCCTTGGCTCATTTCATTATCCTTATTATAGTTTTACTGCCTAAATCTGAAATGTAAGCATAATTATTTACTTATTCATCAAATTTGCAGCCCCCCCCCAACTCTCAACAATTCTGGGAGGGGCAGGGACCTCTTCTATGTCCTTAGTCTGTATTTATATCAGATTTCAACATAATGAATTGATGATGGTTTACTACTAAGTAATACAAATAGAAAAGTACTGGTAGTTGGAGAACTTATGACATCTTTAAGAGCAGTGACCAAGTCAGTGATCAAGCATCCCATAAAGAGGTGGTAGAACTATGCAGGAAGAAAATCCTGCAGCAGCACTTTTATTAGATCAAAAGCAGCAGCTTTTATTAGATTAAAAAAAAATCACTGTAAGTTTTCAGGTTTCAAGAATGTTTCATTAGACAAAACCGGTTAGGGGGGAAAAATGAAGAGGGATGAGGCTGGTCGAGAAGCTTCAGACATGCATTTAAAAAAAAAATCAGGTTGTGCTAAGGCTTTCCCAAACATGCTGAGAAAACAACTTTGGGAAACATAAATTTCAAGGAAAATGTGTCCCACCCTTTGTAAGATACACAGATCCTGCAATTGGTGGAAAACAAAACTCAAAGAAACATTCTTTTAGATTAAGAAGCATGGATATTGTCTTATTTTATGCATTGGGCAATCTCCCAAAAGACATACTTGTCATTGCAAAAAAGTAATTGCCCAAGATCAGCCTTCCTCAGCCCTCTTTTCTTCCAGGCAATTCTCCTCATATCGCAAGATCTTGGAGCTAAAGTCTACGTCAGCAAGGTAACATTGGAAATATCATTCATGAATTCAAAGATTTCAGCCGTGGAATCGGCTCCAGTGACATCCGATTACAAAGTGAGATTACAATCTGAGAGTTATTGGGTACCCTTTAGCTAAGATGCTATAATTTAATAGTGTTAGTTACCACAATTGCCTTTGTAAGGCAGAGAACGCTTGCTTGATGGGTAATGAAAACCATCCTCCAAATTGACAACAAGAATAGTTCCTAGGGACCATTTTAAGGAATCTTTAACTTTAACTAGAAAATATATTAAAGACTGTACGGGGTGTTGTTGTTTTTTCCAATTATAGCCAAAGGATTCATTGGGAAGCACCACAGATCAGTTCTGACCTGGGTCACACATGTTTGATGTTCTCTTCAGTTGTAAAGTTTGGGTTGAAGAGAACCAGGATCGACTCATGATCACTTCATGGCTGCGTTTGCACACTTTTCTTGGCAACAGTTCGAAAGTGGCTTGGTCGTGCTTTCTTCTAGGAGATTTTTGTTTTATCTTCCTGGCCTATCCTACAGATCTGGTGTCCACCTTGTAGTCTCACATCTGCAAAGATGATTAGGGGACTGGAGGCTAAAAAATATGAAGAACGGTTGCAGGAATTGGCCATGTCTAGCTTAATGAAGAGAAGGGTGAGGGGTGACATGATAGCAGTGTTCCAATATCTCAGGGGCTGCCACAAAGAAGAGGGAGTCAAGCTATTCTCCAAAGCGCCCGAAGGCAGGACAAGAAGCAACGGATGGAAACTAGTCAAGGAGAGAAGCAACCTAAAACTAAGGAGAAACTTCCTGACAGAACAATGAATCAGTGGAACAACCTGCCTCCAGAAGTGGTGAATGCTCCAACACTGGAAGTTTTTAAGATGAGATTGGACAACCATTTGTCTGAAATGGTATAGGGTTTCCTGCCTGAGTAGGGGGTTGGACTAGATGACCTCCAAGGTCTCTTCCAACTCTGTTATTCTGCATACTCAACAGGCCCAAACTTGCTTAACCTCTGAACTGCCAAAGCAACATTGCCTGTTCTTCTGAACAACCAGTATGAAATGTTGAATAACCTAAAAGTCAGGATTCATATTAGCTTGCTCCATCTCCTTTGCAGAATTATCCAGCGGGGCGTCTCATAACTACAGAAGTAACCCAGTATTCCTGTAGCAGTCATAATATCATGCTTTGGGTAGGGAACAAGTACAACAAGAAACTTCCTATTTTTAAAAACATGTATTTTTTAATTTCATACTTGCTCATATTTAAATTCGAATCATTTTGTCCCTCCAGAAAACAAACATTCCCCCTCCGGTGGCCAAACACAAATACACGTTAAAATACTCTTGGAGGAGCCCAAATCCAAGAATCCCTGCCAGGGAAGCCCTGTGTCCCTTCTCCACATTTTAGAAGTTTACTACTTCAAAGCTTTGGCAACCAGCTCATAAGCTAATTCAATTTCTTCGTCATCTGGGCAGGTGCTGGCAAACTCCTCACGAGCGTAGGCATTCTTGAGATAGCGATGGATGCCACAGAATTCCTCAGGAATGGTAAAATTACGGTATTTCTTGCAAACCACCTGGTGGGAAGGTGTACAAGTACAAATTATTTGCAGTTTCAACCTACTGATCAATTGGTACATTCTGCAAGGAAGGAACCCTGGTGGCTCAGTGGTTGGAAGGCTGGATTGCAGGCAAACTTTGCCCACAGCCTGGGGTTCGATCCTGACAGGGCTCAAGGTTGGCTCAGCCTCCCCTCCTTGTGAGGTCAGTAAAATGAGGACCCAGATTGTTGGGGGCAATGTGCTGACTCTGCAAACCACCCAGAGTGTGCTGTAAAGCGCTATGGGGCAGTATATAAATCTAAGACAGGGGTCTTCAAACTTGGCCCTTTTATGACTTGTGGACTTCAACTCCCAGAATTCCTCAGCCAGGCACGCTGGCTGAGGAATTCTGGGAGTTGAAGTCCACAAGTCATAAAAGGGCCAAGTTTGAAGACCCCTGGTCTAAGAGCTAGAGTTATTGCTATTTGGCAAGATGGGCAGCAAACAAATCTAATTAATAAATAAAGCTGGCAATTGCATAGCATTAGGCTCTAAGAGAGAAGGGACGCGGTGGCTCAGTGGGTTAGGACACTGAGCTTGTCGATCAGAAGGTCGGCAGTTTGGCGGGTCGAATCCCGAGTGCCGTGTAACAGAGTGAGCGCCTGTTACTCGTCCCAGCTTCTGCCAACCTAGCAGTTCGAAAGCACGTAAAAATGCAAGTAGAAAAATAGGGACCACTACGGTGGGAAGGTAACAGCGTTCCGTGCACCTTTGGCGTCTAGTCATGCCGGCCACATGACCACGGAGACGTCCTCGGACAAGCGCTGGCTCTTCGGCTTTGAAACGGAGATGAGCACCGGCCCCTAGAGTCGGAAACGACTAGCACGCATGTGCGGGGGAACCTTTACCTTTACCTTTAGGCTCTAAGAGTCTTAGCTTTTTATGAAGACTAGTTTGTAGCCCACTGCTATAATATGCTGATAAGGGTATGACCACAATTGAGCCTCAAATTTATGTTGCTAAGCAGGACATTTGTAAAGTTTTGCCTCATTTTATGACCTTTCTTGCTACAGTTGTTAAGTGAATCACTGCAGTTGTTAAGTTAGTAATATGGTTGTGACATGAATCTGGCTCTCCTATTGTCTTTGCTTGTCAGAAGGTCGCAAAAGGTGATCACATGACCCGGGGACACTGCAACAGTCATAAATATGAGCCAGTTGCCAACCATCTCAATTTTAATCAATGTGACTATGGGGATTCTGCAACAGTCATATGTGTGAAAAATGGTCATAACTCACTTTTTTCAATGCCATTGGAACTTTTTAATGGTCACTAAATGAATGGTTGTAAGTTAAGAACTATCTGTAATGAAGTCTCAGCTAAGAAAGGCCTGAAAAGATTTTGGGGAAATCACAACACAGATAGTCCTCAACTGTCAACTGTTCATTTAGTGACTCTCAAAGTTACAACAGCACTAAAAAAAATGACTTACAACCATTTTCCACACTTATGACCGTTGCATCCCCATAGACGTGTGATTTACATTTGGATGCTTGACAACTGATTCATATTTATGACGGCTGCAGTGTCCCAGTCATGTGATCCCCTTTTGCGACTTTCTGACAAGCAAAGTCAATGGGGAAGCCAATTCACTTAACAACCAGGTTACTAGTTTAAGAACTGCAGTGATTAACAACTTTACGAGAAAAGTCATAAAATGGGGCAAAACCCACTTTACAATTTTTTCATTCAGCAACATAAATTTTGGGGCTCAATTATGGTTGTAGGTTTGAGGACTACCTGTAGTATGCTATGGATCTGAATCATATCTGAAGTAGGCAAGAGTGCTTTGAATCTGATGTGGTAACCCTGTCTCTGTCAACCGTTTCTCAATTTTTCCTGGCCTCACACAGATGCTGCATGAGCTCAAGAAAAAATGTGTTGGAGTTAAGGAGACAGCAACATGTTGTTCCCTTCTGTTGTTGCCTCCTCAACTCAATTGTGCATATTTCCCTGACCTCACACAAGCCCAGGAAAAGGCAGAGCTTCAAGTAACAGCTGACAGATGAAGAAAGAATGAACACACCAAATACGAAGCGCCCTCAGCATTTCAGATCTGAATATGGCACTCCTAAGATGGGCCTCAAATGCTCTGGTGGAGGCCTTTGTGCCTTCCTGTATAAAACTAGGAGTTATGAAAATAAGACCAAAAATGTCATTCTTCCCGCATTTTTTCCTCAACTGTATGCTTCTGGGAGGCTTACAAATAGGATGTGAAGGAAACCACCCTCTTAGCTCCCGTTCCCCATAATAATTTAGAGGCAACCCTGTCTCCAGAAAGTTTTTCACCTTGACAATATGGAGCTTGGGCAGCAGATTGCAGTCTGCCAACGTAAGTTCATTTCCGTCAAGAAATTTGCGGTTGGATTGGCCTTCATCTTCTGCGCTGTTCTCATCCACCTCTTCAGGTTGCGGTGTCATCAAATAAACGTCCAGCACTTTCAGTGCTTTCAGCAAACCTTTCTCAAGATCTAGGAATTGAAGAGTGGGGTAGGAAGGAAAAGGGATAAGAGGTACCAATGAAAAATCTAAAGGAGAAGTCAACGCAGCTGGAAGGATTCAGTTGGTCATTGAATTGGGAAAAAGCTCAGGAGGTTTAGAACAAGTGGAACAAGGCAGAAACAGAGAGGAAGCCAACGGTAGCTATAATGGAATGATCTTGGGAGATATAGGAGGTAGAGCCGCAGCCTAGATCAGAGGTAGGCAACCTTGGCTCTTTTACGACTCGTGGACTTCAACTCCCAGAATTCCTGAGCCAGCATGGCTAAGCATGGAAACCTCTCCCTTTCCCCTCAGCATAGCTGGCTCAGGAATTCTGGGAGTTGAAGTCCACGAGTCGTAAAAGAGCCAAGGTTGCCTACCCCTGGCCTAGATAATAGTCTGACAAATAAAATTTGCATTCAGAGGAGGAGGGGTGTCAAAAGGCAACTCAGAAGGGACCCTCCCTACTTTGGGGGGAAATAAGTGAGGGAAGAAAGTGAGCTGCACAGTGGCCTAGTGGTGAAGACACTCGCCTCTGACTTGGAAGGTTGAGAGTTCAACCCTAGGTAGTGGCAGATGTTTCTCTCTCAGGGCACAAAGAAAAAAATATTTGCTGTGAACACCTCATAGGCATCAGGAAGGGCATTCAGCCAGTAAATGCTCAGCTCCATCTAGTCACCCCGACTCTACCCCAAATTAAGGGACCACAGGGCTGTGAAAAAAGGGAGGGAGGGAAGGGAAGAGTACTTCCAAATTCTGTTAATGTAACCTTACAATAAAGATGGCGCTAGTAATCCGGGATCTACTTCTGGTCTGGATTACTTTGCAAGCTTGACAGTATCCAAGAAGAAAGCAAATAGGGCCAGTGAGATTCAAGATATGGAACTAGAAAAGAAGAAGAACATTAGTAAGAGGGCAGAAAGAGGATCGATTCCGTCTCTAGGATTTTGGGGGTAAACTCAAAAAGAGGCATAGCTGTTGGTGGGAAATGAGGGACAACAACTAAATGGTAGGCAACAATGATTTTGTTTCATTTTTAAAAGTGTTCTTATTGTTTTTAATGGAAGCTGCCCAGTTAGCCTCTGAACTGTATACAAGTAAAAAAAAACAAATAATGTCCAAAAAAAAAAAAGATTTAGCTAGGAAAGATTAAAGGCAACAGGTAATGAAGTAATTGACGGGTAATTTCACAGTGAAAGCAAGCAGGAAGAACGTTACATTACAGACCAATGAGAATGGAGTGGCAAGTTAGAAATGTTGAGAGTACATTGGGGTTGGGTGGCTTATAAATTCATATAAATAAAAATAAATAAACAACCAGTGAGGCGCTGCACTTGGAAGCTATTTACTGTACCAAATATTGCAGAATTGAGTGCTGTTTTCTTAGGCTCCTGCTGGCCAGTCACACCCATCTTCAAGTCGGTCTATTCCAGGGGTAGGCAGCTTCGGCTCTTTTATGACTCATGGACTTCAACTCCCAGAATTCCTGAGTCAGCATAGAATTCTGGGAGTTGAAGTCCATGAATCATAAAAGAGCCGAGGTTGCCTACCCCTGGTCTATTCCATTCTGCTCTCTGTTCCCTCCTTTTCCCCTCCCCTTTTTTAATAGGCATTTCCTTATTGGCTCCTGAGGTTTTCCTCCCCCCCAATGAGATCCTTTCTTTAACCTTATACAGCCACGCAGAGCCCTACTGCAAATGTTAGGTTTCCCACAAATGTACTTACTTTCTCCTGTTGCTTATCCATATATTGTACAAGTGACACTTTGTGGGAAATGAGCCGAGGAATTTTGGATTGGAGAAGAGAAGCCAAAAGAGAAAGAAGAAAGTGAAAAGGCAAGGTTGAGGAACACAACCCAACCAAGAAGCAAGGAAAAGGAAATGAATTCCCAAGAGTTATTAAGTGATCACACAGGAACAGCAGTCAGGACTTTGGGTCCAAGATACTCACTGGCGTTGAGAGATGGGTTTGAGTTCTTGATATAGGCAGAGAATTTGGCAAAGACATCAAGGCCAGCTGTGTTAGATTCAGGGTTATTAGCAGCCAGCTTTGGATACCTAAGAGAAACAACAACAACAACAAATCCATAGAGTTTGATAATATCATATGAAATTCTTTCTATATCCCAAAATCCACTTTGCCAATCAGCTCTATGGCTTTGTTTAGTTCGTACCTAGGAGGGCACAGAACCTCTTCCAGGAATTCTTCAATCTTGTTAGTGTCCGTATGGACCTCAGTCCCGTACATCAGGAATGGGAGCTGGCCTCCAGGGCAGAGCTTCTGCACGGCCTCGGTTCTCCTATGGAAAAAAAGGGAAATGTTAAGTAAGAAATGAAAAACAGCTAATTTACATGGATAAATCCCCCAAGGGGCCTCAAAGGCTCTCCGAGAGAGGACTAATAACCAGATGACTGCAAAGAAAGACAATCCTTCCATTTCCACCCCACCATCCTGTCCGAACCTGTCCTTCCATCCTCCCCACCATCAGAACTGATGAAGCTTCTTGAATGAGCAGCGAAACATCTTCCTCAAGGAAAAAACCCAGTCCTGTTTCCTTTTTGAAAAAGCACCTTTGAGGCAGCTAATTTACAGATAGTCCTCAAATTACAACCACAACTGAGCCCAAAATTTCTGCTGCTAAGCAAGGCAGCAGTTAAGTGAGTTTTTCCCCATTTTATGATCTTTTTTGCCAAGTTGTTAAGCGAATCACTGCAGTCGTTAAGCGAATCATGCAGTCGTTAAGCCAATATGGCTTCCCCCATTGACTTTGCTTGTCGGAAGCCATCTGGAAAGGTTACAACTGGTGATCACCAGGAACAGCGCAATCGTTATAGATACATGCCAGTTGCCAAGTGCCCAATTTTTGATCAGGTGACCACGGAGATGCTGCAATGGTTGTAAGTGTCAATAATGGTCATAAGTCACCTTTTTTTTGTAACTTCGATTAGTCACTAAACGAATGGTTGCAAGTTGAAGACTACCTGTAACATAAATTGGATATGCTCATGCGTTTGACCCCCATCCAACTTCTTTCCATGTGTTTGGGATTTAGTTGGGAATGTTTGAGAGCTGAGGTCCAGAGTGGAATGGAGAAGGAGGCTGATCACTAGAGTCAGGGGAATAGAACAGGATTAGGGTTGTCTCACCTACCTTTTGGTGTCCACTGTGGTGACATTGAAGGTCACTCCCTTGAGCCAGAGAACCATAAAGAGTCGTTGGGAGAAGGGGCAATTCCCAATTTTGGCTCCATCACTGCCAGCCTGCAAAAGAGCCCAATCCAAACAGCGAGGCTTAAATACAAGCATCAAACTGCAACTCACAGTTCAGCAGAAATCATTCTGGTCTATAGCTCATGTTGGCCTGGAATTGGTAGCAAGAGGAATAATGACAAAGAGTTTTGTTTCTCTGGGCACAAGACAGGATGTCGGGGAAAAAGTCAGCAATCCCTGTGAACACCACTAGATGCTGCCATTTCACAGAAATATGGTGACAATCTTCATAGAATTTCTTTATGTCAGGAACAGCCAAATAGCTTGCCTCTCTTTCTCTCTCTCTTTTCCTGCCTTTCCTGCCTTTCCTTCCTTTCCTTCCTTCCTTCCTTCCTTCCTTCCTTCCCCTTCTTTCTCCCTTCCTTTCTTCCTTCCTTCCCTCCCTCTCTCTCTCACATAGCCATTCTTACTTCTTTTTTTTTTACTTTTATCCAACACTCCACCCTTGCTTCTTGCAAAATAACTGGTATCTCCGCTAATTCCACCACCACCTTTTTCCTTCTGAAAAAATATTTTGGCTTCTTGTCACTGGCTTTCTCATTAAACCCAAACTGCTCCTCCTAAGATCCCTTTTCCTTCTCCTCAGGGTTGAGTAATCTATACTCATGCAGGCCCAACTTATAAAGGCATACGGGGAAGACTTGGCAAAGAGAGTCTGCCAAGGGATAGTCAGATAAGAGGTAGCTTAGCCCCATAAGCGGACCGTGGATGCAGCAAAAGGATGAGAAGAGACCTATAAGGGAATAAGTATATTTTCAGATTTACAAGATTCTGTCAGTGTAGTTCTACAATAAAGTGGAATCAGCTCATCTGGTTGCAGTTCCTATCTGGTTTACCAAGCAAGGCTGACATAACTTCTCCCTTTTTTTTCCTCCAACCCTCTGAGGTTTCCAACCACAAGTGCAGAAAAACAGCAGCAGAGTTTCCCATCTTTCAGAGGCAGGAAATTCATCAAAATTAAGAGTTTAAGCCCAATACTAATGTTGTTTCTGATTTAAGACTATTCAAAATTCCTCCCCTAAATCCCAGAGGAATAAACGTAGCATCTGCCTTGGCTCAAAGACACACCATGGCACTCACTACCTAGTCCCAAGGGTGCTTTTTCAAAAGGCAACTAGACTTTCTTTGTTTTTCCTTGAAGACGTTTCGCTTCTCATTCAAGAAGCTTTTTCAGTTCTGAAGTGAAGAAGCTTCTTGGATGAGAACCAAAAGATCTTCAAGGAAAAACCAAGTGCAGTTGCCTTTTGAAAAAGCACCTTTGGGACAACCATGGCCTGGTTGATTCAGAATCTCCATAGACTATTTTGCGTTATTTATCCCCACATACCAATTTAATGCATCTTCCGACCATACAGGAAAGTTGGTCGGCCATTTTAAAATCTTGCCTCAGACCCACCTATTGTGTGAAGTCTTTCTGAACACCTTTGATCAACTGGAAATCAAATTGGGGCTGCAACTGGAAATATGTTTCCAAATATATTATAAATTCCTTGGACAAAACAAGTTTTCTTGTTCCCTGCATATACCATAAAGCACTACATGAGAGCCAGTTTGGTCTAGTGGTTAAGGCACCAGGCTAGAAAACAGGAGACTGTGAGTTCTAGTCCTGCCTTAGTCATGAAAGTCATCTGGGTGAGTCTCTCCTAGTCCAACTCACCTCACAGGGATTCTGTTTGTGGAAAACATAGGAGGAGGAAAGTGTGTTGGTCTTAGCAACTGTTCAAACTTACAGGAGACAAACCCACCCACCCCAAATAGCTACTTATGACCTGATTTTGGAAAGAAAAAAAAAAGAGAGAGAGAGAGAGAGAGAGAGAGAGAGAGAGAGAGAGAGAGAGAGAGAGAGAGAGAGAGAGAGAGAGAGAGTGAGTGTTAGATGATTGGATTTTGGACACTTGGCAACCAGTGCATCTTTACGACCACAATCAAAACTAGCTCATCTTTAGCATCCCATAGTCACGTGCCTACAACTTTCAATATTTTTTGCCAGGTTCTGGTAAAAAAAAAATACCCACTGAGTAAAATGGATTCATTTAACAACCTCCATATTCACTTAACAATTGCTGACAAAAAATGCCCAAACATCAGGTCCAGTCAAGTGACCTGCTTAATGATTGCAATGACTTGTGACTGTAATGCCAGACTCCATTACGGTCACAAGTCAAGGACTAGCTGTATTAAGGTGATTGTTCAGAGCAAAAAAAAAGGATGCCTTAAAACTAAACCAAAGCATAATGCAATTTGTATGTGCAATTCTATTCTTTGATCATACAGGAGACAGAGCACTATAGCCCCAGGCAACGCACAGTACCACAAACATGTCACAGACAAGAACAGGTTCTATCCACACTTCTCCAGGAGGGCCAACACCAGGTCAACAGAGAGAGAACGATGCTCATTATTTAGGAGAGGAAAAGAGCTACAGCAAGGGGAGCAGAAGACTAAATGTACCAGTTTCTCCTCCTCCGTGAACTATCCTTCTAAAAGTGTAGACTCTAAAAGCCTTTTTAGAGCCTAAAATATTCTAGCAGGTTTGAGATGCAGCTACTTTGTGTATCAGCCAACCCTCAAGATGCAAGGGGAAACTAAGATGATTCCTCCTGTACGTTATAGAAGGCAGTATTTTCCATGAGTCTGAATTACTGGCAATTTTTAACAATGCTACTCAGCCTTTAAAAAGAAAACTGTACCAAACAATAGTTTCCTCTACAACTATTGCAGTTCCTGTTAAAGAACTACTGTGTTGTTGTTTTTCTGGTGACCATGAAAAATTGCATCTCTGCAGTCACAAAGGTTACAAACACACCCCATAAAAATGCTGAGCTCTCCTTATAATAATGCAACTTCAGCATTAATCACCAGGTGATATGCTTTTCACAGTAGCATAATCCCTTCCAGTAAAACACAGTGTAACCAACATTAAACTTTCACTTTTCTGACAAGATAGCCTTATGAATACCAAGCCTGCTAACAGAAACTTTAACTACAGACCTGCAAGTGTTTTAGTCTCTTTTGTTGTTATTGTTAGTTGAGAAGTCGTGTCCAACCCATCGCGACCCCATGGACAACGTTCCTCCAGGCCTTCCTGTCCTCCACCATCTTCTGGAGTCCATTTAAGCTCACGCCTACTGCTTCAGTGACTCCATCCAGCCACCTTATTCTCTGTCGTCCCCTTCTTCTCTTGCCCTCAATCTTTCTTAGTTTCTTTTACTAGAAGCTTACAATTTTTTTTTCTAACCACAGCATTTGGAAAGCCAGGGGTTTTATTTTGAAAACCCAGAGGGACCAGAACAAAAACTTACTATTATTGTTCATTATACAGTCAAGCCAGGTGTTCAGACTGGATTTAACTTTTTTATCCACCTATCGAGTTCCTCTTAAGGGCTGGGATAGGCAGATGTTAATGTTTGATGGTGTTAGTTATCGTCACAGGATGTAAGCTGTTCCTAGCAAAGCTGCCTTTTGCAATTGACTGATGGTGAATTTGTCAATGCCGATGGTGTTTAAGTGGTGCTCCAGTTGTTTTGGGATTGCACCCAAGGCTCCTATGACTATTGGTATTATCTTTGCTTTCTTTTGCCACAGTCATTCTATTTCTATTTGCAGGTTTTATATTTTGTTATATTCTCCAGTTGTTTCTCTTCTATTCTGTGGTCTCCGGGTACTGCCAGATCCACTATCCAGACTTTTGTTGCCTTTCTAACCGACAGTTGTTAAGTCCGGCATGTTAGGTGGCAGATGCCTGTCTGTTTGAATTCTAAAGTGCTAGAGCACTTTACATTCTTCATTTTCTATAATAGTTCTGATTGGACTTGGTATTTTTGATGACCAAATCTAGACTACCTAAATAATATATGCACTGTTCCAAATACTGCAACTTTTTGTAATTGACAAATTGAGATTCCTTCCATTCTGACTGTATCCAAGAGCTTTTCCAAATCTTTGGCACAGCACCAAATGCAGCAGTTCTTATTGATTTCACCACTACTTGCTTTTTCCACATTTGCTCAGTTTCTACTTGATGGTCTGGCTCCTCTCAAATTATTTGAAATTTTATTTGTTTAATGTGACAATCAAAAGAAGTGTGCATGTAAGAGAGACAGGGGTTTGTGGACCCCACTTCCTAACTATGTTGAAGGCCATTTTATGATTCCCCTGCTGTTGTGTGTTTTTATTTATTGTACAGGTAGACCTCAGCTTACGACCACAAATGAGCCTAAAATTTAGGTTGCTAAATGAGAAATTTGTTAAGTGAGTTTTGCCCCATTTTATGACTTTTCTTGCCTCATTTGTTAAGTGAATCACTGCAGTTGTTAAATTAGTAACCTGGTTGTTAAATGAATCCAGCTTCCCCATTGACTTTGCTTGTCAGAAGGTCGCAAAAGGGGATCACATGATTCTGGGACACTTCAACCGTCTGACATAAATATCAGTCAGTTGTCAAGGATCCAAATGTAAATCACGTGACCATGGGGATGCTGCAAAGGTCGTAAGTGTGAAAAATAGTCATTTATTTCCATGCTGTTGTAACTTCAAATGGCTACTAGGCGAACAGCTGTAAGTTGAAAACTATCTGTATATGTTTTGCGATCGTTGAACGATTATATTTTTACTTACGGTATTTTAAAGTTGTGCACTGCCCAAAGTCATGCGTGTGAGATGGGTATAAATTGAATCAATCAAAATAAATTGAATCAATAAAACAATTGATATTTAACTCACATTGTAAATGACAATTTGGGAATTACTTTTGAGGGGATTCAGGGAGAGGGGGGGTTCAAGGAAAAGAACCCAATTTTTTTTAGGCACTCAGGACTTGCAGTCTGTCTCTTTCTGCTGCGCTGTGTTGAGCAGAATAAATAAATTCTTCTCAGATTCAGTTGGGCACTTTATGCTAATGTGCATGAAATGTGCTACTTTAGGCTTGATTTATAGCCAGGCTGGCAACAACTGATAACTCTGAACAACAACAGGAGCAAAGAAGAAGGAGTTTCTTCCAGGTCCTCCTGACTGCTTGATCCACAAGACAGCCCTCATGGGAACAGTCGTAGGATGCCAAGACCATGGGGAACTCTCTTAGCAACAGTTGCCATGGTCTGGAGGCACTCGGCCAGCAATCGCAGAGATAGGCAAATGACACTCCCAAAGGTTTACACTCTACAGCCATCAACCCGCTGCTATGGGAACAGTCTGGCTCCTCTCAAATCCACTGGCTAATCTGGAGCTCACAGAGTACATTTGTGCCCAGACAGCATTTGCATCTGGAGAGCATTTGCATCCACTGGCTTGCAGGGTTGCCAAGACAACACCCAAACAGAACGAAACAAGGAGCAAATTGGGAGGCAAAATGGCCGCCTTACAGCTGCCACCCATGCAATTTGGATGAATGGGCCATCCAGCCTGTGCAAAGAATAGGGAGTTGGCCTTCTTTTTTTTTTTTAACAAATGGCAGAATTAGGGTGGAGGAAGAGGGCTCCTGGAAGCGGGCTAAAAGAGATGGAGGAGTCATGGTTATTTTAGTCCTTCCCATGCTGAAATTGTGGGGAGGAAGAAAGTAAATGCAAACAGGAACATCTCTTGAGATGCTACTGGCTGGATTAAGATGCTGCAGGAACAGATGGCTTATTTGTAACTTTAAGCAGCTGTCCGTTCTTAGCATCTGCAGCTCAGCAGTTTCAAATAAACCTGGGAAATTAAAAGAATACCCCTTCCAAAATATGGAAGAATGACTTCAGGGAGGATGGGTGTTAAGGGATGAAGCACATATTTTTAAAACCTTTAAGCCTATTTCACTCCTTAAAGGCCCCACGCTCTCCAAAATACACACAAAAAAAGCCCACAATCAAAATTTCAGGTCCTGCCCAATTTAAGGGGTTTGGGGAACTATAAAGAGACCCACTCTGGTCTAGTGGTTAAGGCAGCAGGTGACAGGGAGTTCTAGTCCTGCCTAAGGCATGAAAGCCAGCTAGATCAGGCGTGTCAAACTCACGACATCACGTGACATCACGCGACGTATCACGACTTTTTCCCCATTGCTGGCAATGGGGAGGGCCTGGTTTCGTTGTGATGCACCCTGCCCGCGGGCTAGCAGTTTGACATGCCTGAGCTAGATGATCTTGGGCTACTCCCTCTCTCTCTCTCTGCCCAACCCACTTCACAGGGTTGTTGTGGGGAAAATAGGAGGAGGAAGGAGTATTATACATGTTGAGTTTTTTCTAAAGTAATAAATATGGCATAAAATGAATAAATTTATAAAAGGGAGGGAGGGAGGGAGAGGGAGAGGGAGAGGGAGAGGGAGAGAGAAAGAAAGAAAGAAAGAAAGAAAGAAAGAAAGAAAGAAAGAAAGAAAGAAAGAAAGAAAGAAAGAAAGAAAGAAAGAAAGAAGAAAGAAAGAAAGAAAGAAAGAAAGAAAGAAAGAAAGAGAGAGAGAGAGAGAGAGAGAGAGAGAGAAAGAAGCGGAATGCTTACAGAATGCCCTTCCTTGAAGGATTATGTGTCAGAATGACTGGTCACAGTTCAGGATGATTATTTTTTAAATTGGGATTTCTTAGAAGAAGGAATTTACCAGTAGAGGGGGAAAACCTTTCCCCAGATTCCTCCTCTACAACCTTTTCTGCCAAAAACCACTGCAAGTAGCTTTAAATGGACATTCTTTTCCCTTATGATTCACCAATTATAATTCGTCATCTGTCATTGTCAGGGACTACTAGTTTTTAATTCAAAACTGATTCTTCCAGTGGCTCAGGAAGAGTGGGGGGGGAACCCAACCCAAAACTGCAAATATTTACATGGAGAAAATATTCTTTTCATGGAACTTGATCAAGCGCGAAGGAGCCATAAAAATAAGATTTCAGTCAACTCCTGGGGTAAAGGGCTGCATGAATATTTCAAGAAAGGCAGGGGAGATGTTCGAACTAAAACCGAATTACTGTATTCATGCCTGTCTCGTCTCATCAAGAGGAAGATGGGGGCTTCCCCAGCTGATCTCATCCTGAGACTTGAGAAGGATTGCCAAAAAGGAAAATTTCTATTCAACAGTAGACAGGAAATTCCACTTTAAGCCGTCAGAAGCTTCTTATGTGCCCCCATCAGAAGCTCCTTATGTGCCCAACCCTCAGCTTATCTTTATTCAATTCGCTCCATTTCACTCCATTTCCAGAAGCAACACAACTCCATCAGCCTGTAGCCATTTCACTGACCAGGCTGAATCAGGGGTGCAAATTAGCCGCCGCCCCCCCCCCCAAAGTGACAAATCACTGGCTACAAATAAGCAGCCCATGGAGCGGAAAATGGACAGAGCCAAGACAAAAAATGTTGTAATTTAATACCAGTATTACTCCCCATTGTATTTAACAACTTCCTCATTCTATGATATTTATTTGATTAGTGTATATGGACATCCATCTCACTTGCATGTGACTCTGTCATACCAACCATCAAAACCTTCCACTCTTTAAACCAGTTAAAAACAGTTAAAGTGCTCAATCCTGCCCTCTAATTTATCAGATTCCTCCCAGCTTCACCAAAACCTCCTAGCCTTTAATTCAGCTTATCATCAGAACACATTCTCTGACCAGCCTTTTGTTTTGCTAAAGAAAGGATGGAAGATGAAGGGTACCATCCAAATTGGTGTACCAGAATGATCTAATACTCCACAGGTAATCTTTTACTTAACAACCGTTCGTTTAGCAACCATTCGAAGTTACTACAGCATTGAAAACACATCATCATCATCATCATCATCATCCTAAGAAGAAGAAGAAGAAGAAGAAGAAGAAGAAGAAGAAGAAGAAGAAGAAGAAGAAGAAGAAGAAGAAGAAGAAGAAGAAGAAGAAGAAGAAGAAGAAGAAGTACTAGTAGTAGTAGTAGTAGTTGGAAGGGACCTTGGAGGTAACTTGCAAGCAATCCTCGAACTTGCAACTGCTTCAGCATCCCCACAGTCATGTGGTCAAAATACAGGCACTTGGCAACTAGCATGTATTTACAATGGCTGCAGCATCCTGGGGCCATGGTGGTTACCGTTTCCTAACTGGCTTCCAACAAGCAAAGTCAATGGGGGAAGCTGCATTTGCTTAACAACCCTGTGATCACTTAACCACTGCAGGGATTCATTTAACAATGATAAAAAAAAATAAGGTCATAAAGTTGGATGAGACTCACTGTTGAACCTCTTTACTTAACAATGGAAATTCTAGTCCCATTTGTGGGGACTACCTGTCCATTAGTGTTTATCAAACTTGGCTACTTTAAAATGTGTGGATTTCAATTCTCAAAGCTGGAGAATTTGGGGAGTTGAAATCCATAAATTTTAAAGTTGCCATCTTTGGGGGGAAAAACAGTGCTCTACCTACGGTACAAGCAGGACTTTAGTCCACAGACTAAAAAGCAAAGTCCAGTCAGATGTTGAAACTCTTAGATGTCCCAGGTTCTTTCTGGAACCTGGCAGATATTTTCTTTATCTCAAACCCTCTGCCTTACACCAGAGTGGAACAATGTTTCTTTCACAAATACCTTCCTTGAGTATGTCTAGTCTAGTTTAATGAAAAGAAGGACTAGGAGTGACATGATAGCAGTGTTCAAATATCTAAGGCAGGGGTGTCAAACTCAATTTCATTGAGGGCCGCATCAGCATTACGGTTGCCCTCAGGGGGCCGGGTGGGTATGGCCAGGGTGGGCGTGGCCTACTGGGTGGGCGTGGCCAGAGTGCGTATGGCCTACTAGGTGGGCGTGGCCAGCTCTACATCATTCGCATCAAGGGTGCCTATGGGGGCCTGGGCAGGAGTGGGACAGATCTGAGGGTCTCTGGCAGAAGGAGAGTCTCTGGGCCAGGGCCAAGGCAGTGGGGGCCATTCCCTCACTGTTTCCAGGATGGCTTCGTGGGCCACATGAAACCACTTTGCGGGCCGGATCTGGCCCCCAGGCCTTGTGTTTGACATGTCTGATCTAAGGGGCTGCCACAAAGAAGGGGTGGGGTGTCAAGCTGTTCTCTCAAGCACCTGAAGGGGAGGAGAAGAAGCAATGGATGGGAACTGAACAAAAAAAGAGAAGCAGCCTAGAATTAAGGGGGAATTTCCTGACAGTTAGAACAATTAATTAGTGGAACGTCTTGCCTCTGGAAGTTGGGTGCTCCAGCCCTGGAGGTTTTGAAGTAGAGATTGGACAACCATTTGTCTGAAATGGTAGAGGGTTTTCTGCTTGAGAAGGGGGTTGGGCTAGAAGACCTCCAAAGTCTCTTCCAACTGTGTTATTCTGAGATTAGATTGGTATGGTGCTAAAGGCTGAAGCAAGGATTGGGTGGAAACGAGCTCAAATCAATGATCTTTGATACCTTTTTTCTTCTCTTGGTAGCACCCAGTTCTTTTCTCTCATCCCATTTCTCCCAAACAGCACCCACCCCGGATATCTTTTGTACTCAACATTCGGTTAGGACAGGGGTGTCAAACTCAATTTCATTGAGGGCCACATCAGCATTGTGGTTACCCTCAGGGGGCCGGGTGGGTATGGCCAGGGTGGGCGTGGCTAGAGTGCGTATGGCCTACTGGGTGGGCGTGGCCAGCTCTACATCATTGGCATCAAGGGTGCCTATGGGGGCCTGGGCAGGAGTGGGACAGATCTGGGGGTCTCTGGCAGAAGGAGGGTCTCTGGGCCAGGGCCAAGGCAGCGGGGACCGTTCCCTCACTGTTTCCAGGATGGCTTTGGGGGCCACATGAAACCACTTCGCGGGCCGGATCTGGCCCCCGGGCCTTGTGTTTGACATGTCTGGGTTAGAACTTTAGAAACCATGCCACATTTGGCCAGGCTATCCAATTCTACACCTCCAGGTTACTTCTGTTTGCCTTATATCCTTTTGTGGATTCCTTCTAAACTTTGAACTTCTTAATCCTGCTTCTCTCCCATAAGGGAATCTCAGTCAATTAGACTGTCAGGCAACATGCTTAAGCTACAGTGGGTGGAGAAGGTCCATCACTGAAAGTGGCAGAAGACTTCAGCAGGTTTCCTGCTTGCTCAGGAGAAGCTGCAGGCAGAGCTAATCTCCATTTGGCAACCAAGAGAGCCTCACCTGGCAGGACTTGTACACAAATACTTGGATTGCAGCCCTGCTAGGTTTAACCTATGTTTAAAAGAAGGAACCTGTTCCAAGAATGCGGCGTGACAAAACCCTCGAAGACAAAGCCAGTTCTGGAGGTGTGTCACTTCCAACCTGCTAAATATAACATAGACCAGGGGTCTTCAAACTTGGCCCTTTTATGACTTGTGGACTTCAACTCCCAGAATTCCTCAGCCAGGCATGCTGGCTGAGGAATTCTGGGAGTTGAAATCCACAAGTCATAAAAGGGCCAAGTTTGAAGACCCCTGACATAGACAAACAAGGAACCAGGAGCCCCCGTTTTCAATTCTCTGCACGTATGTGCATGTATGTTTTTTTGTTGTTGTTTTTATCCCATTTATATCCCGCCCTTCTCCGAAGACTCAGGGCGGCTTACAATCTAAGAAGCACAAATCAATGTGCTTAGCAATAGCCTTCATTCTATGTATATGCCTGCTTATTAGGGCTTTCGCCCCCCCCCCAAGCGGCATTATTACAAAGTCAGCTTATTGCCCCCAACAATCTGGGTCCTCATGTGCGCGTGCATTTGCACTTGTGCCAAGTGAGAAGAAAAATGTGTGGAGGCTTTATTCTCAGCCTGCATCCCTTGCACTAGCCTCACTCTCTTTTTCAAGCTAAGGGAATTGGCCCACTGCTTGTCTCTAGTCTAATAATTATGCATTTATGTATTTACATTTCAAACTAGGATAAAATCTTGGAAGAGCAGAACCTGGGGTCTATAAGTAAATCCGATTAACCTCACATTCTGCTTGCCTTTAGTTTTGTACCCCTTATCCTGACTGCAATACCCACCCACAAGGCAGATAGATGCCCCAAATGGGAGGGAGAAGTCAGTGGGAGCTCTTGTTGTCTGGATTCAGAAGTCAGACCATGGTTTGTTTCTTTTCAACTTACTACAGTGAGTGAAACGTACCACCGTGACTTCCTGCTAAGTATGAACCAACCCCTACAGCTTATTCCTCAATCACACTCCAAAGATCCTCTCTCTGCGTGGTATCTGGCTGCAATCAAATTCCTCTTAATCTATAATTATTCTATTATCATTCATCTCTAAAGGTAAAGGTAAAGGTTCCCCCGCACATGCGTGCTAGTTGTTTCCAACTCTAGGGGGCGGTGCTCATCTCCGTTTCAAAGCCGAAGAGCCAGCGCTTGTCCGAGGACGTCTCCGTGGTCATGTGGCCGGCATGACTAGACGCCAAAGGCTCACAGAACGCTGTTACCTTCCCACCGTAGTGGTCCCTATTTTTCTACTTGCATTTTTACGTGCTTTCGAACTGCTAGGTTGGCAGAAGCTGGGATGAGTAACAGGCGCTCACTCCGCTACGCGGCACTCAGGATTCGACCCGCCAAACTGCCGATCTTCTGATCGACAAGCTCAGCGTCCTAACCCACTGAGCCACTGCGTCCCATTCATCTCTACCATGAAGCTAAACTGCTACTACCTTCAGGTACTTGTAAAAAGGTTTCTAACATTTCCAAGCTGCAAAAAACTGTATGGTGACCTCTAGGTGGCAGCAAAGAAAAACAGGAGAAGCTGATCCTCTCCTGCCACCTAGCAGCTATCTGGAGTTTTGCATCAGAAGGACTTTTGTCCTTAAACTAACCCACCTCAGAGGATTGTCCGGAAGGAAAAAAGTGAGTCGGGATACCATCCTTGAGGATGTCAAGGGTAAAAATGTGGGCAGAGGAGGGGAGAAGAGCACGTGAAACTATGCTGGGTGTAACAGCTGCAATGAAAAGGGTGTGCCAGACATCAAACCTTAAGTCTTTCTGGGCTTCGTGTGCTGGTGAAATCCTCAATCAATTCCTTTGTCTGGCCCTGAACTAAGCTTAGCAGCCGGATATGATTTTAATTTCCTACAGTCCTCCCAGGCAATATGGAAATGGGCACTCCCAGATTAGTGTAACAAGAGAAATGATATAGGAACAGGACCATTGAAGGGAAGATTGCCAAAATGTAGAATTGTTCTTAGATGGATTTTAATAGGATCCGAGGTCAGATTCAGGAAGTCTGACATACAAGCTCAGCAATTTAATTCTATCCTATTAAGCTTCTGTTGACTCGGTATTTTTGGTACTTCCGAAGTTAATCGCGTCTTAACAAATATGAGACCTTTGTTTTTCTTTCATTACATACACCTTTTATTTGTCGCCAGTAGATGTTCCACCCTTGGCAGCATACAGTACAAAAAATAGAACAAATTCAAAATCAGGACACGGATCAAGTAACTATTTATTTATTTGCACAAATACAAACAGTGAGTCATTCTATCTGGATCGGTTTTGCTCCAATGGTTTTAAATGCATCCCGCAACTGATCTTGCGCTGAGATTAGTATCATGCCTGAATAATTCCTCTTACTCTCTGACTTAGGAATTGGCAACTTAATATGGTTGAAAATAGCACCAGACGAAGAACAAGTACTAAAAAACAAAGATAATCCTTAGTCAAATACTGTTTCATTCACATGCAGGCTACTTTTTTTTCCAGTATGTTAACAAAGTAATTTCTACTAGATTAGCTCCAGCTATACAAATGTCTTCTTTATACAGAACCAGTGAATTCTTTGTATTTCATAAAATATAGACATCAAGCTTCCCACGAATTCTTCAAAGAACTCTGAGGCATTGTTTACCTTAAAAGTCTTTATTAGAGCCACATAACATTGGCAATACTTGGTTAAAGCTGAAATCTGGATTCCCTGAGCACAATAATATTAAAGCATAGTTCCCTCCTTTAGTTAACCATCATAAATCACATTCTCCAATTAGTTTGAAAGGTAAGTTTTCCCTCCTTAGCTTAACCCTGCCAGTTCTTATGCCTCTTATTACATACAACCTTGAAAATGCTATGTTATTAATCCCCCATGCATATTGGTTGGGTCTCTCTTTAACAAGCTTCCACCCATTGCTTCTTGTCCTGCCCTCTGGTATTTTGGAGAAAAAGAATAATTTCTTTTAAACTTATATCTGCAAGATGCCTATCCCCAACCAATGTACCGTTAATCTACTCTAAGGTAAAGGTAAAGGTTCCCCCACACATGCGTGCTAGTCATTTCCGACTCTAGGGGCTGGTGCTCATCTCCATTTCAAAGCCGAAGAGCCAGCGCTTGTCCGAGGACGTCTCCGTGGTCATGTGGCCAGCATGACTAGACGCCAAAGGCACATGGAACGCCGTTACCTTCCCACCATAGTGGTCCCTATTTTTCTACTTGCATTTTTACGTGCTTTCGAACTGCTAGGTTGGCAGAAGCTGGGACGAGTAACAGGCGCTCACTCTGCTACGCGGCACTCGGGATTCGACCCGCCAAGCTGCCGACCTTCTGATCGACAAGCTCAGCATCCTAACCCACTGAGCTCTAAACACTTGCTTTTGAGCAAATTCTGCTTCACAACAATATCTTGGCTAATTGGGTTATCATAGTTTCATCGTTGGTATTGTAGCTGTATCTCTGCTAAATAGAAACAAGAATTCACTGGCTGACTACACCCTATGTATATTCTAGCCTTTAGCATGTTCTATGAAAGCCTCAGTTTCATACTACTTGTTCCTCATTCAGGGCCACACCTATACAATCAGGGCTTGGATCAAACATGCTTGGGACATTTAACAAGGAAAGCGAAACAAAAAAAGAAGAAGTCATCTATAATTTATAGGATCCAACTATAGGTGTGAGAATGATTCTAATAAGCAAGGTTGAACTGTAGGAGAAAAAAAAGAGATAAAGTTGTTTTATAGCATGCAATAAATCTATAAAATCAACAAAAGCCAACTTCTGTAACACAGGTAGTCCTGCACTTATGACCACTTGTTTTAAAAATATCTTGGAATTGTCACTTTGGAGTTACAACGGCATTGGAAAAAGTGACCTACAACCTATCCTGGAAGATAGAGCCGGGGTGGCGCAGTGGTTAGAATGCAGTAGTGAAGGCTACTTCCGCTGACTGCCGGCTGTCGGCAGTTCGATCCTCACCGGCTCAAGGTTGCCTCGGCCTTCCATCCTTCCGAGGTCAGTAAAATGAGGACCCAGACTGTTGGGGGCAATATGCTGACTCAGTAAATTGTGTAGAGAGGATGTCAAAGTTGAATTGCTAAGATGCTTGTTAACCTCTGCCGCTGCTCAACTTGCCATAGAAACAGGGGGGAGGGAGCCTGGGAAAGAAATGGGAGTTTCAAGAAGCCATCCACAGACTGGTGTCTGATGGAGAAGTGGATTATTCCCATAACAAACTGAAGAGATGTGATTGTGAACATTTGGTGGGTTAGGAAAAGCTATTGTTAATCAACCAGATTTTCGCGTGGGAAAACTAGAGTTGATTTTGCTTCTTCAGTCCCCGATGTGTATTCAATAAAGTTTATCTCTTATGGCACCTTAAGATTGTAGAGTTTCTTCAATACTGAATTTGCTAGCCGGAGGGTTGACAGAGGGCTGTAAAGCACCGTGAAGCAGTATATAAGTCTAAGAGCTACTGCTATCGCTATACAGCTGTCACCCCACCCCAAGGATCACGTGGTTGTGATCTGGATGCTTAGCAACTGGTTCATACTTATGACCGGTTGCAGCATCCTTGCCGTCACATGACTGCAGTTTGAAGTATTCCCAGCTGATGAAGTGAACAGGGGAAACTGGATTTGCTTAATGACATGATTCACTTAAATACTGCAAGATTCACTTAACAACCACAGTAAAAATAGTCGCAAAATCAGGTCTGGTCCTGTGATGACTCACTTAATGACCGTTTCACTTAGCGATCAAAATTCCTGTCTCAATTGTCGTCGTTGAGGACTATCTGTAAATGTCTGTGAATCACAAATTGTTCTGTACCAGCCTGCTACCGGCCCTGCAGAAAAGGCAGGGACAACCCCTTTACAACCGGCAAGAGGCTGGAATTACGCCTGCCAAATTTATAGCTACAAAACAAACAAGACCCGAACCAAGAAACAGGAGCTTTAAGAAACATGAACCATCCGAGCGGTTGCCTTCAGCAAACCAGCCCTCCCAGACATTCCCCTTATATAGAGTTCAGGGCGTGGCTTCTCTCTGCCTCCTTCCGAGGAGCCCCATTGCCTTCCTCTGTTTACTCCTGATTGACTGCCTCCTGCGTCGGGCGTCCTTGAACAGGGCCAGCTGTGGGTCATCTTCATCCACAGTCAGGCTCACACAGCTGGGTCTCCGTGGTGACCAAGTGGGAGGGGCCTGGCTGAGGGCTATCATCAGCAAGATCTTCAACCCCCTCAGCAAGGTCTTCAACACCCCCCTCCTCCTCTGAGTCGTCCGACCCAACTGCCGAACCCACAGGCTGACCCTGAATCACAACACAAATATCCTGTGAATTCCTGAGGAAAAGGCCTTAACATACAGCTGGCAGGTCCTCAAGGAACACGGTAAGAGTTGAATTCCCAAGATTTAAAGGTATACCTTCCATTGTTTTCCTTATTTACTTAATAACATCCTACTGAATGGGGGTGCGCACGGATGCTGTTGGCTCCTCTGCTCCACTGCATCTGAATGTTTCTCCATTCAGCGTGACCATTAAAAATTGGGAGACGGAGAGCTGAAGCAGATGGTTCACAGTGAGCAGTTTTCATTCTTCTTTATAAACAAAGTGGATCAGATTCATTTTGACTTTTACTTAATGTTTGGCAGATCACCAGGAGGCAATCTGGCAACCACATATTCTGTTCTTATGAATTATTTTCAGCGTGAGGAGGAGGAGCAGATCCATTCAGTTAATAATAATGATGGAGTTGGAAGGGGCCTTGGAGGTCTTCTAGTCCTACCTCCTGCTCAAGCAGGAAACCCTAAACCACTTCAGACAAATGGTTGTCCAGTCTCTTAAAGAGTGTCTTAGCAATTCTATAGGACAGGTCTCTCCAGGTCTCTCCACATCTGGCATACTTCTTTGAGTTGTTTTATGATCTGGCTGGTGTCACCTTTGATATGGTGTCCACCCACCGCATTCTCTAGCAATCTAGTTTCCTTTTACTGCTAACTCTTCCAAGCATAACTGCTTTTTCCCTGCATGACATGGTCAAAATAAGTGAGATGCCAGCTGGAAATGCTGTTTGCGGGCAAAGGTTGGGGAAAGAAGTATGGCTAGTTGGTTGCAGATGTATGGCTAGTGTGTCCACTGCAAACCCTTCTGAATAGGTCAAGCTCAGTAACATTTATTGACACCAGCTATATCCGTTCTTGGCTGCTGCAATGTGCTTTAAGCAGGATTACTAAAAGATCTAGACTTGCAACACATCTATACAACAGTTTAAGCTGTTTTGTTGACTTTTAATAACTTAAATGGCTTAAGGACTGAACATATGCACCTCTCCCACTATGAACCAGCAGAGGCATTTCAAAGAGCAGGAAAAGCCCTTCTGAAGATGACTCCATTGCCAGAAGCTCAGTTATTTTCAGGGTCTTCTCCAGCTATGGGATATGCTCTCCTGGGAGATGGCTTTGACCTTTACTTTCCCACTATTTAGGAAAGTGAAAGACACCTCTCTTTCACTGAGCTTTTAATTCATTAATTGAGAATAGAATAGAATAGAATAGAATAGAATAGAATAGAATAGAATAGAATAGAATAGAATAGAATAGAATAGAATAGAATAGAATAGAATAGAATAGAATAGAATAGAATAGAATAGAATAGAATAGAATAGAATAGAATAGAATAGAATAGGAGCTGGAAGGAACCTTAGAGGTCTTCTAGTCCAGCTCTCCCCACCACCACCACCCGCTTAAGCAGGAGAACCTATACACCATCTCAGACAAGTGACTGTCCAGTCTCTTCTTAAAACCCTCCAGTGATGGAGCACCCATCATCATCATCATCATCATCATAACAACAACAACAACAATAATAGTTGGAAGGGACCTTGGGAGTCATCTAGTCCAACCCCCTGCTCAGTCAGGAAACCCTATACCATTTCAGACAAATGGTTGTCCAGTCTCTTCTTAAAAACTTTAGTGTTGGAGCATTCACAGCTTCTAGAGGCAGGTTGTTAACTGTCAGGAAATTTCTACTTAGTTCTAGGTTGCTTCTCTCTTTGGTTAGTTTCCATCTGTTGCTTCTTGTCTTGCCTTCAGGTGCTTTGGAGAATAGCTTGACTCCCTCTTCTTTGTTGCAGCCCCTGAGATATTGGAACACGGCTATCGTGTCCCCCCCTCATCCTTCTCTTCAGATTTCTGAAGGCAAGGGGTATGACTGGTTAATTGTCCTCACTGTTAGGAAGTTTCTGCTTAACTCCAGGTTGCTTCTCTCTTTGACTAGTTTCCACCATTGTTTCTTGTCCTGCCCTCTGGTGCATTGGAGAATAGTTTGACCCCCTCTTCTTTGTAGCAGCCCCTCAAATGATGATGATGATGATGATTGTGATGATAATGATGATGATGATGATGATGGATAATGATGTTCTCCATTCAGTCATGTCTGACTCTTGGCGATTCTATGGGCCAGGTGTCTCCACCATCTTCCAATCTTGCACAGCTTCTTTGAGTTTTAATATGCTCTGGCTGGTGTCAGCTTTGATGGTGTCCAGCCATCGTGTTTGTCAGCCTAGTTTCCTTTTATCCAAATTCTTCCAAACAAAATTGCTTTTGTTAGTTTTACACTTAAACTCTATCTTTTTATTTTATTTTGAAATGCTGTTAACCACCTTGAGAAGAAAGCCAGGATATAAAGACAGACAGACAGATGGGCAGGAAAGACCTAACTGACACTCGCTGTTCAAACTTTGTAAGGAGCCATCTTCAGGCCCCAGGAAGAAATAAACACTGCACAATCCTAACATGGATTGTCAGTTTTTCCCCTCTGCTTGGGGGACAAACTGAACTTATTTTCCAGACTGCAAACAGCCAACCACAACAGCTCCATATGCCAACCTTGATGCAAGAAAAACTGAAATGATGAATTATTCCTGACACACCCATCCGAAACTAGCAGTTTGGTTCTTATTTCAGGAGAATTTTTAAAATCTGCCTCAATTTAATCAGATAAAAGAAGATGATCATGCAATCACATGACAGCCAAACAGTCACTCGGAAACTTGGAGATCTGTGTTTTAACTGACACTCAGCACCACAACTCATTGGCTGTGGGCCAAGATCTTGATTTGTAAAACTAAAATCTAAATTTCTAAAAACAACACAAAGAACATCTACAAACATGTGACAGGAACAATTATACAAAGCAAGATGATCAACAAGGCCCTTCATGGTTAGGAAGAGGCCACATGTATAATCACCTTTTAACTGGAGATACCAAAGTTGCAACTCTTTATGCAAAGCATGTGGTTTGTTACTGAGCTACATTTTAAAAAAGGCAGATCTGAACGTACCAGGAGAGGAAGCTAGTACATGTAGTCCTTGACTTACGACCATTCACTCAACAACTTTTTGAAGTTAGGCTGTCGCTGAAAAAGTGACTGAGATCGGTCCTCGCACTTGCAATCATAGCAACATTCCTGCAGTCACGTGATCAAAATTTGGGTGCTTGGTAAACTGGGATGTAATTACAATGGTCACAGCATCCCGGGGTCAAGTGATCGCCATTTGCAACTTTCCCAGCCAGCTTCCAACAAGCAAAGTTAAGGGGACAAGGCTGGATTCGCTTAACATGCCTGGCTGAGGAATTCTGGGAGTTGAAGTCCACAAGTCATAAAAGGGCCAAGTTTGAAGACCCCTGGCTTAACAACTCCAAGCTCTGCTTAATAATCACAACATGAAAAGTCATAAAGTCGGGCATGATTTGGTTAATGACCATATTGATTAGCAATGGGAATTCTGATCCTGATCTGTAGACGTAGGTCAAGGACTATCTGCAATCAGAAAGTTCAATGCTTCACGTTTCACCTCTGCTATCCATCCATCCACCCAGCAACCCACATCGCCATCTCATACACGATTATTAAAGACCCAGCTACTTCATTACGACATGGTTTTCTGATTCTCAGATGTTAACAAGTAAGGCCAAATGCATCAAACCTGGATTCCTTTCTGCCAGGTGGTATACCCCACAAAAAACATACAGCATTTAGCCTGACATGCGATCTAGATTTCAGCAAGCATATTGTTTTGCTGCCCTTTTGTCTTTTTCTCTGGTGCCCCATCCAGCCCTTCCCCCTTGAATCCTGTAATGGGAAGAGCAGCTGAGACAACAGGCTGTATTGTGGCGTCTCACAGAGATAACAGACAAACAGCAGATGCTCTGTAGCAAGAGAAATCCAAGATGGCAAGCAACGCACAGTTAAAAAAAAAATTGCCAACCTATCTTCCCGTTTATTAAAAATATGCTAACTGCTTCCCTGTTTAAAAACATATTCAAGAGGATACACAATCCATTAAGCTTATCCGAGCAGTAAAATAAAATCAAGAGCCAACAGAAAAAGCAAAAATAAAATAAAATAAATAAAAACAATAAATAAAATAAAAAATAAATAAAATATATATAGCACCACTACATCCCCAAATACAAAATACTTTACAAGGGGTTTTTTTCCCCCCCTCAGGCTAACATAATTTGGAACATAAATCTTCTGTTTTGACTTTGTGTGCTAGATTATTTCCTGGTTGTTAGAGGTTCAGACAAACCACAAAAGGAAAATTTTATTAAGTGGCATTCATATTACAGAAAAGGAGACTGGAAATACCGAAAAGTTTGGAGGAAACAAGAGCCCAGGTAGTCCTCAATTTATGAGTATGATTGAGCCCAAAATTGTCAAGCAAGGTGGTTGTTAAATGAGTTGTGCCCCATTTTATGACATTTTCTGCCCTGGGATGTTAAGCAAATCACTGCAGTTAATTAAATCATGCAATTTTTTAAGTGAATCTGGCTTCCCCTGTTAAGTTTGCTTGTGGGAAGCTGACTGGGAAGGGTACACATGACACAGGGACCATGCAATTGTCCTAAATACAAACCCGTTGCCTTTTCAGTGTCATCGTAACTCTGAACAGTCACTAAACAAATGGTTGTAAGTCGAGGACTACATGTAAATGGGTAAACACAAATTTAAGGATTTTATTCATCTGTTGGGGGAGAGGGGACAAAGAAGACAGGATTTATTTATTTATTAAATTTGTATACCGCCCTTCTCCCGAAGGACTCAGGGCGGTCACAACTGTACAATCACAGCTGCCACCTTGACTTTTTTCCACCCGTTCTGGTAGCCTCTGTAAGCCTCTCTTTGACTTTTTTTTTAAAAAAAGATGAATAGCACCAAAACGATCCGGAAATTTGGACATCTAGAATAATAACTTTATTGTCACTTTGAATGTACACTAATCGGCATATTCTAAAATGACATTTTGTTGCATACAGCTCTCAAAGGGTCACCGTCTCCAACATGCACTACATATATGTGACAAAAATAAATATAGAATTATTAATATACCCACATATATTATATGACACAGAGAAACAACATAGTCTAGTTTGGGTTATGTATACATGTGCATGGCAAGAAAAACAAGCCTTGAGAGTTTACCAGATGGATGGCATAGGGAACAAAGCTATTACAGAATCGGGTTGTCCTGCTAGAAATACTTAAACCTCTTCCCAGAGGGGAAACAACAGAAACAGACCATGAGATGGGTGGGTGCGGGGGGGCGGGTCTCCAACAATACTTTGAGCACTAAGCCTGTAGGGCTTATAAGCAGCATCTGCCTTCTGAGAAAAGACCAGAGCTTTAGGCTCACATTAGTTTAAAGGTAAAAGTAAAGGTTCCCCCGCACAACTCTAGGGGCCGGTGCTCATCTCCATTTCAAAGCCGAAGAGCCAGCGCTTGTCCGAGGACGTCTCCGTGGTCATGTGGCCGGCATGACTAGACGCCAAAGGCGCACGGAACGCTGTTACCTTCCCACCGTAGTGGTCCCTATTTTTCTACTTGCATTTTTACGTGCTTTCGAACTGCTAGGTTGGCAGAAGCTGGGACGAGTAACAGGCGCTCACTGTTACGTGGCACTCGGGATTCGACCCACCAAACTGCCGATCTTCTGATCGACAAGCTCAGCGTCCTAACCCACTGAGCCACCGCGTCCCTCACATTAGTTTAGGGAAGAAGAAAAAAAAGCAGACGAGGAAAGACACGTGATCAAAATAAATAGAGGAAGTTTCCCTTTCTCAAAACAACACGAGAAGAGATCGCGCAACAAAACTGACTGGGAAGAAATTCAGAACAGGCAAAAGGAACGGAAGCCCATCTTGGCAGAACACCCAAGTAATATGTGGATTTCATGACCACAAGACAGAATGGGAGCCACTAACTTGGATGGCTTCAAAAGGAGATTGGATACTTCATGGAGGGCAGGAGGACTAGGCCAGGGGTAGGCAACCTAGGCTCTTTTATGACTCGTGGACTTCAACTCCCAGAGTTCCTGAGCCAGCGGGGCTCAGCTTAGAAACCTCTCCCTTTCCCCTCAGCATGGCTGGCTCAGGAATTCTGGGAGTTGAAGTCCACGGGTCATAAAAAAAGCCAAGATTGCCTACCCCTGACCTACGGAAACCCTCTTAAGAGGAGGCAGACTACTGATTTCCAGTCCTATCTCTAAATAAACAAAAACTCTGCCTTTTTTTGCCAGAGGCAAATAACCCCATTTATAACTAGCTGCTACCTCTAGTCCTCAGAATCCCTTTCATGTCCTCAGTGCTCACCCAAGATCTTCTGTTGTAGAGAAGAAGATTGTCTCCAGTTTAAGGAGACACACCACTGAGCAAGAGGAGAGAAAATTATCTATTGGGAGGACCCTTGTAGAAAAGCTCAAAGCTGCCCTCTCAAAGCACAAAAGCTGCCCTCTCAAAGCAGATGTTTCCTGACAGAATGAAGGAATTTGAATGAAGTTCAGACACTTAAACCTCTTGACTGTACTATGAGACATTTACTGGAGCTCTTTCTCTCAACTGTGAGGTCTCTCAAACCATGTCAGCCTACAGCTCCTTCCTCTGTGCTTCCTCTGTGCTGCAGTTGTTAAATTAGTAACATGGTCGTTAAGTGAATCTGGCTTCCCCATTGACTTGGCTTACCAGAAGGTCGCAAAAGGGGATCACATGAGCCCGGGACACTGCAACCGTCATAAATATGAGCTAGTTGCCAAGCGTCTGAATTTCGATTACGTAACCATGGGGATGCTGCAATGGTCATAAGTGTGAAAAAACGGTCATAAGTCACTTTTTCCAGTGCTGTTGTAACTTTGAACGGTCACTAAATGAACTGTTGTAAGTTAAGGACTACCCGTATATTAAGTTTCCAGCTGATTGGAGATGTTCTTCATTGGTCTTAACTTCTTTCAATGTTATGCTTCTTTTATTGTTTTTTTTTTGTCATTTTGTTTTTACAGTGGCACATCACTCTGGAATGCACTTTTATAAGAAAATGACAGGCTAAAATCTAAGTTCTGCATGCGTGATTTCCTCCTACTAGAACCACACCCGGTTGTTCCTTCCACTGATTCTTCAGTTGTTGTGTGACAAGCAAAATTACAGTTGCTTTTCTATGCTAAGGAGAAAAACGGCATTTTTTCCCCATACAGTCATCTTTTTGACTTCTAACCGTGGCAGCTAGCAGGATTTAGTTGCCATAGATGGCTAAAAGAAATTTGATATTATAAGACAGATGCACTCTATCTTTTGAGGTTGGATCAGTTTATCATTCGTGTAATTAAAATATATTTCCCAGTTATGGTTTCTTTTAAAAATGGGAATATGAATGTTAATGAAATACCATTGGAGTAAGTGTTCTACTAGTATAACGTTATAAAATAACTGTTTTATCACTGCAACATTTCAGTTTAGGTGGCATTTTGTTAATGCGCATTTCGCAAAACTATTGGCAAAGGTAATTTCGTGGTAATTAAAAGATGGCTTTAAAATTAATTAATGCAATGATACAAGTGGCTCCAGCCTGATTTAAAAAGAAATCTGCACACTGTGATAAAAGGGCTCCATCACGGAAATTATGCAGAAGCCCTTTATGACTTGCATTTACCTACTTAGCAGGTAACTGTCCATATGCTTTAAAAGGCAGAAGTGATTATTAATAACACAATTAATCTTACTGCATTTCCATTAGGGTTTCCATAATCAGCAGGGAAGCAGACTGGGAGTTTCAGAATGGTAGTAAATGGATGAGAATAACCGACAGATAGCAGTAGCACTTAGACTTATATACCGCTTCACAGTGCTTTACAGCCTCTTTAAGCGGTTTACAGAGTCAGCGTAATGCCTCCTCCCCCAACAATCTGGATCCTCATTTTACCAAACTCGGAAGGCTGAGTCAACCTTGAGCTGGTGAGAATCGAACTGGCAGCCAGTAGAACTAGCCTGCAATACTGCACTCTAACCACTGCACCACCATAATTTGGATGAATGCAATAATTTAATTACTATATCAGTGAATATAAAACAAAACCATTTTTGCAGATAATATACACATCCTTTTTGGTGTCCATCACTCATTCAAAAATCCAAATAGTCTTTATCAATACTGTACAATATATAAAATCACTTGCACTCACTTATTCATTTTAATAGTCAAAATTAAATGGAAATAGGCCAGATGTTCCATATAAAGGTGGCATCAATGCCAAATTAAATACAAATAGTCCTCAAGTTATGACCACAATTGAGCCAAAATTTCTAGTACTAAGCAAATACCTGTTAAGTGCATTTAGTCCAATTCTGCACATTCTAATGGTAATAAATCTCCATTAGCAAAAACATATCCATCTTTATTATTTTTTTAAGCTTGAGGTCTCTGGGATTGAAGGACCTCTCCACTGAATGGCTGTTGAACTGGACATACAAATGATTGACTTGTAGAAGACTTCTCATGCCAAGCATGAGGTCAGCCAGCCTTCAGGGCCTTGGTGCCTTCCACATGTTCTGGTCTCCAGATCCCAACACCAACAGCTAGAAGGTTACCTGGCTAGGAGATGGGCTCTAGAGAACCTGAATCCTAGCCCACTGTTGATGACATTGGGTTGGCCTGGTAAAGATTTGCACAAACACGGACCACTTGATCATGGTCCTTTGCTAAAAGCATGGCAGGCGAGTATTACAAACATCCTCATATCGTTAAGCTAATTAATACCTGTAAATATTTGGGTTCTTTTCCTTTGTCCCACCCAGAACAGGAAGCTGTTCTCAGTGGTGGACGGGAGAATTTAACCGAAAACAAAAAACAAACATACGGCATGGGGCAGGCAAAACAAGGAGATTCTTGTTTCTGTTTGCATTTTCCTTTGTGAAGTGGTAGAAAGTACAATGTCCCTCTGGGGTCCCGAGGATATTCCCAACGTATACTGACAGGCTCACAGGAAATACATGTGAATTTAGTACCGTGTTTTCCGGCGTATAAGACGACTGGGCGTATAAGACGACCCCCCAACTTTTGAGATGATTTTCAAGATTTTTCGTCTTATACTCCGGAAAATCAGCGAGCCCGGGAAGGCACGCCCTCCCCTCTCACTGTGGAGGAAGCAGGGCAGGCTGGCGTCTGGTGGGAGCCGGCAGGGCAGTCCTGCGCACGCGCGTGCTCCCCGGCTCCTAAGGAGTCCTCGGGGAGCCATGGCAGGCGCCTCATGCTCTTCCCTCTTGAGGCAGCATCGGCGGAGCCGTCCGGCGTCGGGCGGGAGCCAGCAGGGCAGTCCTGCACACGCATGCGCTCCCCGGCTGTTAAGAAGCACTCCTTAGCAGCCGGGGAGTGCACGCGTGTGCAGGACTGCCCTGCCGGCTGCCGCCCGACGCCGGACGGCTCCGCCGATGCTATTTCAAGAGGGAAGAGCATGAGGCGCCTGCCATGGCTCCCTGAGGACTCCTTAGGAGCCGGGGAGCGCGTGCGTGCGCAGGACTGCCCTGCCGGCTCCCGCCAGACGCCAGCCTGCCCTGCTTCCTCCACAGTGAGAGGGGAGGGCGTGCCTTCCCAGGCTCGCTGACTTGCAGCCAAGCCGGAGCCGAAAGGGGCTTTTCCTTCCACCCACCCTTTGGAATAGACGCAAGAGCTCCTGGGGTCTGGCGTTTGCAAGCAGGAGGGGAAGGGGCTGAGAGGCTCTTGGGGGTGGGAAGGGAGAGTCACGTTGGAGGGGGGACTGGACTAAGGAGGCTTGAAGTTGCTTTGCAAGAACGGGGGCGCTCGATTGATTTATGTACTATTTTCCGGCGTATAAGACGACTGGGCGTATAAGATGACCCCCCAACTTTTGAGATGATTTTCATGGGTTAAAAAGTCATCTTATATGCCGGAAAATACGGTAAATACGATCAGGGGAAATCACATGCTTTTTTCACCCCCTGAAAGGATGGGTCAGGGCTGACTTATGAAAACAACCGCATCTTTATACACACGAAAGGCAGATATTTTTTTTCACGGCCACAGTCAGCAATGTCTCTGCAGTGGTCTACACGATCTCAAACCGAGACGTTAAGTCCACCCCTAACTGAGTCGTGGTGGTGCAGTGGTTAAAATGTAGTATTGCAGGCTACTTCTGCTGACTGCCAGCTGTCGGCAGTTCAAGTCTCACTGGCTCAAGATTGACTCAGCCTTCCATCCTTCCGAGGTCAGTAAAATGAGGTCCCAGGTTGTTGGGGGGCGATACACTGACTCTGTAAACCACTGAGAGAGGACTGTAAAGCACTGTGAGGCGGTATACAAGTCTAAGTGCTATTGCTATGCGAGCTGGTTGCAAAGTATGCGAGCTGGTTGCAAAGGCACCCAAATTGCAAATATTTGACCATTGTGGTGGCATAATAGTTGTCCGGAGAGAGGGAGAGGGAGGGGTCACGTGATCACCATTTGTAACCTTCCCAGCAAAGTCAACAGGAGCAGCCAGATTCATCAAAGAACTGCATGATATGCTTAACCACTGGAGTGATTTGCTTTAACAACTGTGGCAAAAAAAAAGTTTGCAAAATGGGGCAAACCTCACTTAACAACTATCTGCTTTCCTTAGTAATGGAAATTCGGGGCTGAGATGTGGTGATAAGTCAAGGACTACTTGGAAATGGAGAAATGGTGACTTAAAAGGTTCTATCAACAGCCAGGCCCAGAGGATTTCCCCTCCCCCCTTCAATTGGAGATCTCTTAAGTTACAGAGATATAATGCAAATTAATCACCACAGATTTTACTACATGGGGTAAAATGGCTGATCAGAGCAGACAAGCAAAATGCAGCACAGGACCAACGGAGACCTTCCAAAACCAAAGATTTTCTGCTCCTAGACAGTATTTATTTATTGTTTATTTTCCAACCACAAAAAGTGGGAAGCACACAACAAACAAATAAAAACAAGTTATATAAATAAATGCAGTCATGATTAAAATTAAAATATGTTAAAAAGTAAAATATACCAATCCCAGGTACAGTAGTCCAACTGAGCCCAAAATTTCTGTTGTTAAGTGAGACATTTGTTAAGGGAATTTTGCCCCCGTTTACAACATTTTTTTGCCATAGCTGTTAAGTGAATCACTGCAGTTGATAAGTTAGTAACCCCATTGTTCATGAATCTGGCTTTCCCCATTGACTTTGCTTGTCAAAAGGTCACAAAAGGTGATCACAAGACCTCGGGACACGGCAACAGTCATAAGTAAGAACCAGTTGCCAAACATCTGAATTTTTATCACATGATCATGGGGATGTTACAAAGGTCATAAGTGTGAAAAATGGTCATAGGTCACTTTTTTCAGTGCCGTTGTGACTTTGAACAGTGACTAAAGTCGAGGGCTATGTGTATAGAGAAAGTGAATACTTCAATAAAGCCCTTATCGATGAGAGGAGCGGCATATAAATTTAATGAATAAAATAATGGAGAGAATGTTCCATAAGGCAGCCACCACAGCAGAGAAGGCCTGCTTGCTGGGACCTGCCAAATTTACGCAAGTTTCCAAAAACGTGAAACCTGCATATGTATGTACAAATTTCATTGAGCAAACATGCCTAATTAGCTTTAACAAATAGCCAAATCCCACACATCCTGCAACACTGAATGCCAGTACTTAATTAAGCTCTGAAGTACTGAAGGACATTCATTTCCAAAAGTGTCACAGGAAGACACAATTTCCTCTTTAAGGAGAGCCACTCACAATAACAATTTGTTAAAACTGCAGTACTGTATGCATACAACCCAGAGATGCCCTCAAGCTCATCACCACTCCTTTTAAGCTTCTCTTCCACCCTCTGAGGAATGCAAATAATTAATACTTTTACTGATTTGCATTTAACAGTTTGTTAAGAGGGTGCAAAGGTCTTTTGCTTGGTCTCAGATCTGAACAAAATTAAGACATGAACATTTTAGGCCTGGCCTACATATATGATACCTTTTGAAGATGCTCTGCATCTTTTGAACCTGCCATCTTTCTGTCAACAGAACATTCCTAAGAATCTGTTTCTTAATCTTTTGATGATTTTAATGCTTAACCCAACTGTTAATTTCTGAGAAATGTCATCATTTCTCGATGATAGAAACTTTCCACTGAGCAATTAGAATGTTTACAAACACTGTGGGCTGCTAATTACTGGGTGAGATTTAAAGCTCTCGATTTTGAACGCGTATTTAAATCTGCCATTTCAACACTGGAATAGAATAAAACACAAAATTTTATGTCAAAGTGGAATAGAAACCAGTCCCTCCAGTTTACTGTTTAACACCAAGTCAGCTGTTGGTAATTCTTGTTGGTAATTCTTATCTTCATCTGGAATATAAATTTAGACAAAATGTAGACCTGGAATATATCAGAGATGTAGCTGAGAATTAATCTCTCCCACAAAAGTCTGTTGAATAGAGGTAGCCCTCCAGTAATCCTCAATTTATGACTGTTTGTTTAATGAAGATTTGGAGCTACAACAGTGCTAGAAAGAGTGACTTATAACTTTCTTCAAAGTTACAACCACTATCAACTATTATACCACTACAATGGTCAAATATTTGCAATTTGGGTGCTTTGCAATGAGCTCGCATATAGTGTCCTATAGCAATAGCACTTAGACTTATACACCACTTCACAGTGCTTTACAGCCCTCTCTAAGCGATTTACAGAGTCAGCATATTGCCCCCAACAATCTGAGTCCTCATTTTACCGACCTTGGCAAGATGGAAGGCTGAGTCAAATTTGAGCCGGTCAGGATCGAACTGCCGAACTGCTGGCAGCAGAATTAGCCTGCAATACTGCATTCCAGCCACTGCGCCACCATGGCTCATTAGTTATTTGATCACAATTTATGATCGTCCCAGCAGCTTCCGATGTGAGTCAATGGTAAAACCCTTGTTAGCTTAACAACTGTGGCGATTTGCTTAAGGGCCATTGTAACAATGGTCATAAAATTGGATCCAATTATGTGATCAGTCACTTAACAACCTCATTGCTTAGGGACCAAAATTCCACTCCCTACTGTCGTTGTAAATTAAGGATGACATGTACTCCATTAAAAAGCAGACTCAGTTTTAATGGCAGCCAAGTGTAGCAGTAACAATTTATAAAAAAAAAATCTATCTGTAAATAGCTTTGGAGCACACATAAATGAATGAATGAATGAATGAAACCAGAGAAGGGATTATTTTCAGGATGGGAGTCCAAAGAAGTCAAGATGGCAGCCACAATCATGCAATCAAAACCTCAGCACCTTTTTTCTGAGCATTAAGGCATGTAAGAAAGGCCAAGTTGTTCACAGTCGCAGCCGCCAGCTAGACTGGAGCAATGAAATGGAGAGAAAACAGCGTTTTCCTGTGCCAAGATGTCACAGGAACACCCATATGTTTTCCCAGTATAATAAGCAAAGGAAATCTCCTACTTGAACAGCAGAAATGGAAGGGGGGAGAGATCTCGAGCCCAAAAGCCATTTTTTCAATCTAACGGAAGCTTTCCTTATTTTGCAAAAATCAGATGTGGAGAAGACAACATTGCGATGGCAAAGATCTCACACTGTGGTCTTGATGCAGCTCCAGTCCTCCCTATTACAGGCCATTTGTGAAAGAAAAAGACGAAAGGCAAACTTGCAATCTCAGAGAAATGCGGGTTCCCCCTCGAAAAAGGATCCGGATAACTCTTCCAATTCTCTGAAACTTTCGGAACTCTTCTTTTGAGTATTGTTCAAAATTCGAAAGCGCCCTATAGAGCGACATCATTTTTCACTGATCGCCCCTCTAGGGCTAGGCCAGTGTTCCTCAGCCTCAGCAACTTTAAGAGGTGTGGGCTTCAACTCCCAACATGCTGGCTGGAGTGTTCTGGAAACTGAACCTCTTAATGTTGCTGAAGTTGAGAAACACTGGCCTAGATCAAGGGTTCCCAATCTTGGTATGCTGGCTGGGAAATTTTGGGGGTTGAAGAACATGTGTCTTAAAGTTGCAAGATTGGGGACCCTAACCCTAGATCGGACATGTCAAACACAAGGCCCGGGCGCCAGATCCGGCCCGCGAAGTGGTTTCATGTGGCCCGCGAAGCCATCCTGGAAACAGTGAGGGAACGGCTCCCACTGCCTTGGCCCTGGCCCAGAGACCCTCCTTCTGCCAGAGACCTCCAGATCTGTCCCACTCCTGCCCAGGCCCCCATGGGCACCCTTGATGCAAACGATATAGAGCTGGCCATACCCACCCAGTAGGCCATATGCACTCTGGCCACGCCTACCCAGTAGGCCATGCCCACCCTGGCCATACCCACCCGGCCCCCTGAGGGCAACCGCAATGCTGATGCGGCCCTCAATGAAATTGAGTTTGACACCCCTGCCCTAGATTATAAATCAAAACAGGGAAGAAGCAGGAGCAGCATTCTTTCTAGAAAACGAAATTATTATTTTATTTTATTATTGGATCCACTCTAAATGAGGTACTGCCGTGCTATAGCATTTAAATGGGGTTTAAGCAATCTTCCCAAGGCAAGCCACTTTGAAGTCCTGCTTAATTTTAACTACAAAACAGAAACAAAATACTTATTTAAAAAAACTGGTATTAGAGAGCAGCCACAGTTGGCTAGCTTCAGATAAACTGGTTTAGTAAAACAAGCCATTATTATGGCTTAATGTGATGGGTAACTGTGGTCACAAGGAAACTTGCTCTCCTCTGCAGATTGGTAGACTGTCCCCCTCATTAGCTATGATTCCTGGAGGGGGACTGATTACGATTTAAGGAACTCTAGTTCATAAGTCACTTTTCTGCTTCCAGAACTAAATGAAAGCAGCAAAATTTGCATGAGCTTTGGGAATTTAAGTGGAAAAGGGTTAACTACCTCAGTCGCCATAACACTGTCCCATGAGAAGTCAGAAGGCAAATTAACAAAAGGTGAATAAGAGTTTACCGGAAAGATACATCATAAATCAGCCTTGGGCAATCCTACAAATATAATATGCCAATCGTTCAAGCCTAGAGCAGATTTTGTTTATCTGCTAAGAAGCAACATGTGTTTTCCCCTCTACAAAAGAAGCATCTTTCTTTTAAAGAAAGCAGGTAAATAATGGCCTCTTTTGCTGAATTGGAGGCCAGATGGACAATTCATCTCTCCTCTGTCAACCAGCATTCCCCCCTTCCCCTAATGGTCAAAGGAGAAGGGCCATTTCTTAGTTACTTTGTCTTGTGATCATTTATCTGCCCATAAGACAGAAATTGATATGGAAACCAAACTAATTCTTCTAAGATGAATGGCAATCCAATGTTTTCATAAGCTCCTGGTGAGCTACAGAAATCAAATTGTGTGTAAAATACAAGTTTGGCCTTAACCAGATAACATACTGTAAGAAGAAGTCCAGCACTTTGCTTTGAGAAGTGAGTTCCTTTCAGGGCCAACGGAATGCCTTTGGAGGACCTAGAAAGGCCAACAAGATGACTTTGGAGGACCTAGAGTGGCCAACAAGATGACTTTGGAGGACCTAGAGTGGCCAATCAGCATTCATGGCCAATTAGATGCCTTTAGGGACTCAAGACTAAGACATAAGCTCTCTTTCACCATTATTCTCCAAGAACAGGAATTTGAAGACACACAATCTCCTAACAAGAGGTACCATTCAAGGTACAAATATAGACCCAGCTTAAAAACAGTAATTGTGAGAGGGACCTTGGAGTCCTCGTGGACAATTACTTGACTATGAGCCGGCAGTGTGCAGCAGCAACTAAAAAAGTTAATACAGTCCTGGGTTGGTTGTATAAACAGAGGCATAGAATCAAGATCACGCAAAGTATTAGTACTGCTTTATAAAACCCTAGTAAGACCACACCTGGAATACCGCAGCCAGTTTTGGTCACTATGTCACAAAAAAGATGTTGAGAGTTTGGAAAAAATTCAGAGAAGAGCAACTAAGATGATCAAAGGCCTGGAAACCAAAAAGATACCAAGAACGGCTGTGGGACTTGGGTTTGGCTGGTCTAAAGAAAAGAAGAAATAGGGGAGACATGATAGCAGTGTTCCAGCATCTGAGGGGCTGCCACAAGGCAGAGGGGGCCAGGTTGTTCACCAAAGCACCAGAGGGAAGGACGAGAAACAATGGCTGGAAACTGATCAAAGAGAATTAAGGAGAAACTTCCTGACAGTGAGGATAATCGACCACTGGAAGAGTTTGCCTTCCAGAAGTTGTGGGTGCTCCATCACTGGAGGTTTTTAAGAAGAGACTAGACAGCCACTTGTCTGAAGTGGTATAGGTTCTCCTGCTTGAGCAGGGGGCTGGACTAGAAGACCTCCAAGGTCCCTTCCAGCTCTATTTTATTCTGTTCTATTCTTCAAGTCCAACAGCCTTTGATAGATCTGCCCTTCATTAATTCATCCAACCCCTTTAAGAGCTTTCAGGTTAATGATCATCACCATGGTTTGTGGCAACTAATTTCAAAGATTGTGTACTGGGTGGAGAAGTGCTTTCTAATCAGCATCATCTGTCTTATTGCTTTGGGGAAGAGAGAAACAATTCTCCATACCATGCATGGTCTTATACAATTTGGTCATGTCCTTGTTCATCTTTTCTCTCAGCTAAAGAGTGTGTCCATTTGGATGAGAACTACAATATGGTCCCTTGAGGAAAAGAGAATGGATATGGTTTTGCAGAGAGCAACGTGGAAGGCACAAGCTTTGAATGATAAGTGTCCCACTCCAAATTTATAAATAACACAGGAACCAATCTTCTATCCAATACTAGTTTGTTAAGAGTTAGAGATGTTTGTGCAACAAGGAATGATGTCCTTATGGAAGCTTTCTGGCCCTGAGGCAGGGGCCTCCAAATTTGGCAACTTTAAGACTTGTGGACTTTATCTCCCAGAATTCCTCAGCCAACCACGACAGGTTTAAGACATTAGCATGGTAAGCTAGGGTATTCTGAAAGTTGAAGTCCACAAGTCTTAAAGTTGCCAAATTTGGAGATCCCTGCACTAACTAGGGAATGGTTTCCCAAACGTGGCAACTTTAAGACATGTCAACTTCAACTCTCAGAATTCTCTAGCCTGCCATCCTAATGGCTTGAACTTGTCAAGGTTGGGAAACGCCACACCAGAGAAGCTTATGTAGAAGCTGGAAGACTAGCTAAAGTTTAACTTTAGACCAAGAGCCACATCCAGCCCTGAATAAGTTGTTGTTGTTAGCTGCGAAGTCATGTCTGACCCATCGCAACCCTATGGACAATGTTCTTCCAGGCCTTCCTGTCCTCTACCATCTTCTGGAGTCCATTTAAGCTCACGCCTACTGCTTCAGTGATTCCATCCAGCCACCTCATTCTCTGTCGTCCCCTTCTTCTATTGCCCTCAACCTTTCCCAGCATTAGGTTCTTCTCCAGTGAGTCTTTTCTTCTCATTAGGTGTCCAAAGTATTTGAGTTTCAACTTCAGAATCTGGCCTTCTAAAGAGCAGTCAGGGTTGATCTCCTCTAGGACTGACCGGTTTGATCGCCTTGCAGTCCAAGGGACTCGCAGGAGTCTTCTCCAGCACCATAGTTCAAAGGCCTCAATTCTTTGGCGCTCAGCCTTTTTTATGGTCCAGCCTTGACTGCCATACATTGCAACTGGGAAGACCATAGCCTTGACTATACGCATTTTTCTTGACAGGGTGATGTCTCTGCTTTTTAGTGTGCTGTCTAGATTTGCCATGGCTTTTATCCCCAGGAGCAAGCGTCTTTTAATTTCTTGGCTACAGTCCCCATCTGCAGTGATCTTGGAGCCCAGGAAAATAAAATCTGTCACTACCTCCATTTCTTCCCCATCTATTTGCTGAATAAGATCCATGCTCAAAAAGTGGATGTGACAAGAAAAGAGTAGGGAGGATCACACCCATTTTTTTAAAAAAATCTGGTTCTAAATTAATCTTTAACATCCAAAGTAAACAGAATTAATATTCAGCCTCTGGCAGATGGCCTAAAGAGAATATCAAAAATACTCCACAGAAAAGTAAAAAAAAATCTTAGCAGACGACCAAGTCTGTCTCATCCATACTTCTTATCTTTTTTTAAATGTTTAAGATTTCATATTAATAATGTAACACCTGCACCTTTTTCAACCCCTTATTGTAACTGTTATTATCATTTTGGTTTTCTTTGTATAATAAGGACACCCAGTTGCCACAGAGTGAGAGAGGAAACGCCGTCAAAAACCTTATGATTCAAACCACACAAAACTAAACAGTTGTCTATATTTAGATCTCAGAGGTGAGGCAACATGGCAAGCCGATAACGGAAGGGTAAAAAATTTTGAGCCCACTTCATCGTCTCTGAAAACAAACTCCACAATCTGCTGCAATTACTTGTTATGTTTGAGGACCAGCATTTTAAGCAGAGCTGATCGAGGACCCTCTCCCAATTTTTCAGTGTACTATATTTGCACGACAGGACTTTTGAATAGTTGACAAATCACCGTACTGGTAGTCTTTGACTTACAACCATTCACTTAGCGACCGTTTGAAATTACAACAACACTGAAGAAAGTACCATTTTTCACACTTATGATCGTTGCAGCCTCCCCAGGATCACATGAACAAAATTCAGATGCTTTGCAACTGGCATGTAATTATGACGGTTGCCGTGCCCCGTGTGATCCTGTGATCCCCTTCTGACAAGCAAAGTCAATGGAGAAGCCAGATTCACTCAACAACCATGTTACTAACTTAACAATGATTCACTTAACAACTGTGGCAAGAAAGGTCACAGAATGGGGCAAAACTCACTTAACCACTTAGCGACAGAAATTTGGGGCTCAGTTGTGGTCGCAAGCCAAGGACTATCTGTAGTCCCCTGGCAAAACAAACTCAAGGCTTCAGCAATTAATCAAAATTGTCACCCAGCACCTGAAACATCTGCGATAAGAGGGAGGAGAGACTGCGACTGCTGCTCTAAATCACAATGTGGTTTTGCAAAGGGAAGAACTATTACCAGAGTACTGAATTATTATCGCACTTCTAGAAGCCATCATGATTGGTAGCAAATGAGGAAATGCTAGGGTGGAAACGCCCAAATCAGCCTTTGCACAAAGTACTGTGACTTATCCTGGCAGCAATGGCAGGATGGGGCATTATGTCGCTGTCACTTTCTGATCTGCCATTTCACCATTTTAGGATTGAAATAAAGCAGTCCTAAAAATACGTAAGGGATGCGGTGACTCAGTGGGTTAGGACGCTGAGCTTGTCGATCAGAAGGTCGGCAGTTTGGCGTGATGAATCCTGAGTACATTTCAGGATCCAGTCTGAGTCAGTCACCGGGACCGGAGATTTGTTCTTCCAAGCTTTCGGACTTGTGCTGCAACCCATCCTCAGCGGACCTGTCAATCAGCAGGATGTGTTGAGCCTGGAGATTGAGAATCTACCCGCGGATGGGCTTCAGCACAAGTCCGAAAGCTTGGAAGAACGAAGCTCTGGTCCCGGTGACTGATTCAGACAGGTTCCTGAAACATTATACTGGGACAGGTATATTTGCCTTTATTACCTATATTTCACGAGTGCTCCTTCCAAGAATAAGATCCTTTAAGGGCCAAATGCAGACGGGAACTCAGAAGAGGGGAATAAATTAAAAGAGGTGACAAGTTCTCAGGATCACATCTTCCTTGGGCCATCTGAAAGTCTGTTCACAGTTTGCATTCATTCTGCAAAACTGCATCAAACCTGTTGCTTGTTCTCTCTAACACATTAGGGGAGAAACCAAGTTTGAAAAGTGCTTGCACGAAAACAAGATAAGGAGGGATGGCAGGTGTAAGGACAAACAGTGGAAAGAAAGGGAAGCCACCACAACTCCTTCTGGTGAGTTGACCATTAAAGGGAGGTGTCTGGCACTGAAGAAAGAAGAAAATCTAGAACAGACATGTCAAACACAAGGCCCGGGGGCCGGATGCGGCCCGTGAAGTGGTTTCATGTGGCCCGCGAAGCCATCCTGGAAACAGTGAGGGAACGGCCCCCACTGCCTTGGCCCTGGCCCAGAGACCCTCCTCCTGCCAGAGGCCCTCAGATCTGTCCCACTCCTGCCCAGGCCCCCATAGGCACCCTTGACGCCAACGATGTAGAGCTGGCCACGCCCACCCAGTAGGCCATACGCACTCTAGCCACGCCCATCCAGTAGGCCACGCCCACCCTGGCCATACCCACCCGGCCCCCTGAGGGCAACCGCAATGCTGATGCGGCCCTCAATGAAATTGAGTTTGACACCCCTGATCTAGAAGTTTTCATGGAAAGACCTCCAACTCACTTTCTAGTACCTTCCACTAAAAGTAGTCTCAGGAAAAGACTCATTCCCGACTAACTTCCTACACATCCTGGAATGAAAAGAAAGACTTCACACAACGTATTTATTTAGTCATGGATTACTTACTCATTCACACTGTTTAAAGGTAAAAAGTAAAGGTTCCCCCGCACATGCGTGCTAGTCGTTTCCGACTCTAGGGGCCGGTGCTCATCTCCGTTTCAAAGCCGAAGAGCCAGCGCTTGTCCGTGGACGTCTCCGTGGTCATGTGGCCGGCATGACTAGACGCCAAAGGCGCACGGAACGCTGTTACCTTCCCACCGTAGTGTTCCCTATGTTTCTACTTGCATTTTTACGTGCTTTCGAACTGCTAGGTTGGCAGAAGCTGGGACGAGTAACAGGCGCTCACTCTGTTACGCAGCACTCGGGATTCGACCCGCCAAACTGCCGACCTTCTGATCGACAAGCTCAGCGTCCTAACCCACTGAGCCACTGCGTCCTTCTCACACTGTTTATATACCACCAAATCTAAGAGGTCCACAGTGGTTTATTGAGTAACTTCCCATTATCCAAGTTCACCCAAAGTTCAAACCATGGTTTCCAAATCATGAAGTTGGATTCACACCACGCACCAAGCAAAAGTTCAACTAATCATATTACAGAGGAGCACAAGGACACAAATCCATACTAGACAGATTAATGAACCTGATTCTTTTCTGATATAGTAGCATAAGTGGAACACCCTGCAGGCCAAAGAAAGCTTCTACGGTTCACCAAATATCCTACAAGGTTTTCTACACTGTACCACAGGTTGGCTATCTATGGGCTGGCATAAGTAAAGAACCAATCAAAAAGCCATCAGGAAAAATAGTGTGGCACGGCATTTTTCTCAATGGATTCAGATTTGGTTCTCAACTTTTTGACGAATGAAAATACCAAGTTGGATCAGAAAAATAGAAGTTCTTTCTGCCCTGGTCTTCCCTAAAGTCATAATTTTTAAACTTTCTGAAGGAGCATCCTCAAATAGCAGGTAGCAATTTGGAAGCCCTCCTTGATCCTCACCTGTTCCTGGATCTTCAGGTACCATTGATGGAAAAATGTCTACACAGTTATGTTTAGTATATCAATATTTACAAGGCAACCAAATTAATATATAACTAAATTATGGTCAAGTGCTCTCTGATGGCTATGTCTGAAGTTTGTCTGAATGGTGCAAAGTGTGTCAGCTGTTGACTGCAACAATACTAGGTTTACAGCATATTTGCATCATGTTGTGTGTATACATCACATATGTGTATTATGTTATTTTATTATCAATGTTTTTAACTGTTAGTTGGGAACCACCCAGAGTTTGATATAAGATGGGCAGCTAAATGTTTTAAATGAATAACTTTGACGCCAGGTTTTTAATGTTTACGGCTTTACATAATATATGTTTTGAATGAATGAAAAATGAATGAATAAAATGAATGTTTTGTGCTGACAGTGTTTTATTTTGTCAGTGGTGTGACTGTACAGCTATTTATTTTTTAAACTGTGCTTTAAGTGTATCTGTTAATCATGTGTTTATTTAGATAAGAAGGCCTTTTGAGCATCCTTGTCAGACGAAGAGGGAAGGCAGAAATGCTTTAAAAGTCACATTCAGAAAATATCTAGTTCGAAAGACTGAAGAGAACCTAGCTTTTAGAAAGAGGCTCAGGGATTATTTATTCCGCTTGACTTATCGAATTTATATAGCCACCCATCTCACTGAAAGCAACTCTCTTTAAGCCTCCTTCCTTAAAAACCTTTCTTAAAGACACCACCACCAGTCTAAAAGGGCACAAGCCAAATCAGAGCACCCCACCCTCCTGACACCATTCCCAAACGATGGGAGAGATTTTAAATTCTCCTTTCTTAGTTCATCGGTATGCACTTCAAGAGGAAGGAAATGAAGTCTGAGAGACAGAAAAAATGTCAAGGCTTGAGAGTAGATGATTCATTCGGACTTAAATTTTTTTCCTTAAATTGACAGTGCTGTAGAACAGAAATGAAGAAGGCCAAGTTATAGGTGGCTGCCTGCCAAGCCTTGAATTCAGCCTCCAGAAGCCAAGTTGCCAATAATTATTTGGCAAAAGGAAATTATTGAAAACAAAGGAAAAACTGTCTTAACTGTACTTAATTTATTGAAGTTTACTGAGGTTTAAAAGAAAGTTGAACGTTTCTCTAGTCTCCATTTTCATCCTGTCTCTTTCCATTTCTTGGAGGGCATCTTTACTGCCTCAAGTCCCCAGAAGCTTTTTTAACAAGTCACAATGAAGCTTGCCAAATCCTAAAACTTAACTCCTTTTATTCCAATAAAGAGACTTAGGATAAATTCATCTCAATAAAAGTGTAAATCCAGCAAGTAAATGTCAAAACTGCTGCCCCCACCAACCCATTGCATACCTCAGCCAAGCTTAGGAAAGATGTGTTAAGATTACAATTTCCATCAGCCTCCATTAATGGCATGATGGGAGTTGTAGTCCACCACATCAGGGAGACATCCTTTTGGAGCAAGCTGAACCAGAGGATTTAGAAGGGGAATTTTTAAAATCATTGCTGGTTACTTCCCAAAGTTACTCTCTCAACTAAGCTAGCTCGTTTAAACAGCCACTTTCGATACCCCAAGTGAGCTAAAAGAGATATTTTTACCACCAGCAAGAAAAGGACTAACAGTTGGGGGGGGGGGTTGAGGACACCTGGAATACTGCATCCAGCTGTGGTCACCACATTACAGAAAAGATGTTGAAGCACTGGGAAAAGTACAGAGAAGAGCAACTAAGGGCCTGGAGAATAAAACATGCGAAGAATGGTTGTAAGAACTGGATATGGCTAATGTAGAAAAAGGAAGCACTAGGGGTGACATAGAAGGGACGCGGTGGCTCAGTGGGTTAGGACGCTGAACTTGTTGATCGGAAGGTCGGCAGTTTGGTGGGTCGAATCCCGAGTGCTGCGTAGCAGAGTGAGCGCCTGTTACTCGTCCCAGCTTCTGCCCACCTAGCAGTTCGAAAGCACATAAAAAATGCAAGTAGAAAAATAGGGACCACTACGGTGGGAAAGTAACAGCGTTCCGTGCGCCTTTGGCGTCTAGTCATGCCGGCCACATGACCACGGAGACGTCCTCGGACAAGCGCTGGCTCTTCGGCTTTGAAACGGAGATGAGCACCGGCCCCTAGAGTCGGAAACGACTAGCACGCATGTGCGGGGGAAACTTTACCTTTACCTTTAGGGGTGACATGTTAGCAGTATTTCAGTGTTTGAGGGGCTGCCACAAGGAAGAGGGGGTGAACCCAGGGCTTTTTTTCTCATAGAACGTTCAGAACGGAGTTCCGGCACCTTTTTTGGATGGAACCTTGTAGGGTAGGCAAGGCGGGTTGTATGACATATGTGAGTTCCGGCACCTTTTTTCTTTTACAAAAAAAAAGCACTGGGTGAACCTATTGTCCAAAGCACCCGAAGGCAGGACAAGAAGCAGGAAACTGGTGACCCCCAGGGGGAGAGCATTCTCGGTGGGCGCACCAATCCTTTGGAACCGCTTACCAGCTGAACTACGGATGGCCCCCGACCTTCGCTCGCTCCTTCCGGCGTGATCTAAAAACTTATCTATTCGAACAAGCCAGCCTGGCCTGATGGGTTTGGGGTTTTAACATTATTTTAACTAACTTACCACATTGGGCACAATCATTTAACTTTAAATCTTGTATCCTGTATTCTTATTTTTATTGCCCTGTACATCGCCCTGAGTCCTTTGGGAGAATGGCAGTATATCTATCAATCAGATAGATAGATAGATAGATAGATAGATAGATAGATAGATAGATAGATAGATAGATAGATAGATAGATAGATAGATAGATAGATAGATAGATAGATAGATAGATAGATAGACTGATCCAAGAAGAGAAGCAGCCTAGAACTAAGGAGAAACTTCCTAAAGAGTGAGGGCAATTAACCACTGTAACAGTTTGCCTTCAGAAGTTGCGGGTGCTCCACATCACGGCAGGTTTTCAAGAAGAGCCTGGACACCCATTTGTCTGAAATGGTATAAGGTCCCCTGCTCGAGCAGGGGGGGGGGGTTGGACTAGAAGACCTCCAAGGTCCCTTCCAGCTCTATGCTGAACTGAATCGAATCGACCCCCTCCCCTCCACACGCTTCTTTTGTTTCACTTTGTGTCTTTTCCGGGATTCCACCGACGCCGGTCGCCCGTGCCACCACTTGACAGATCGGAAGTGGGAGTCCAAGGAGCGTCGGGGTCGAATTCCGACCTGATCACGCCACGCCTAGCTGAGGATTCCCCGAGATCAGGGCCCGACGGACGGGTCCTCTGGATTTCTTCCTTTGACTTCCCATCGATCCCCACCCTACCCCGCCCCACCCGCCCCCGAACCCGGATCGCGTTCCCGAACCAAAGCATCCCGAGCAAGCTAGCCAATCATCTTCGTTGAAATCTGCCAAAGAGTCTTTAAAAGGAAAAGAAAAAAAAAAAGACGCGCGCCTGCTAACTTTTTCTCTTTTTTCCCCGGTTTTTGGCCCTCCTTGGCTCAAGCGGGGAGGAAGTGGGCGGGAGGGGCAGAGAGAAGAGCGAGGCCAGGTTTCCCGCTTCTCGCGCGCCCCCCCCATCGCCCCGCCAAGATAGAAAGGCGCGTTAATCCTGCTTTTTTTAAGGAAACGGAGGGAGGGGGGAGGCTGGAGATAAACCCCCCCACGCACGCACGCACGCACTGAAACGCTCCCTTTCGTCTCTCCCGGCGTCCGATTCCTTCGCGTTTAAAACAGGGGGTCTTCAAACTTGGCCCTTTTATGTCTTGCGGACTTCATCTCCCAGAATTCCTCAGCCAGGCATGCCTGGCTGAGGAATTCTGGGAGTTGAAGTCCCACAAGTCATTAAAAGGGCCAAGTTTGAAGACCCCCTGCGTTATAAAAGGAGCAGCCCCGCTCGCCTCCCGCAGTAAAGCGCGAGACGAGTTCCCCCCCTCCCTTCCCCTCCCCTCCCCGGGGCTACCTCTCCGCCGGCTTACCTTGACGAACAGCTCGACCTGCGGCTTCTCTTCAGCCATGGCTGAGGAGGAGGAGGAGGCTTCGACGGACTGCGAAGGAAGGGGAGGCTGGCGGGGACCCAAGGGGCGGCGAGGAAAGGCGGGAGGACGGGCGGGGACCCTGGAGCAGCGCCGAGTAGGCGACTCTCGCAACTTCGCCTCAACTTCCCTCCGCTACTCCGGCCACGCCCAGGAACTGAGGCCGGCCAGCCGGCCCTGCTGGCTCGGCCCCCCCCCCCGAGGAAGAAAGTGCCCGCGCGGCTCGGGCCGGGGCGCCTCGACTCGGGACCCGCAGCTCGGAGACGCGTCCGGACCACCGCCGGTGCTTCGCTCTCTCGGCTTTCCTTGAAAGCGGCCTTTGCGGTTCTTTGCCCAGCCTTTGTAAAGGGCCGCAGAGGTCCTGGCCTGGGAGCTCAGGGCGGTCTCTTTTGTCCCAACCCAGCAGGTTTTTTCTCTCTCCTTCCTTCCTTCCCTTTCTTTTTCTTTCTGTTTCTCTCTGTGTGTCCTCTTTCTTTCTCTCTTCCTCTTTTTCCCCTCTCTCTTCTTCTTTCTCTCTCTCTCTCTCTCTCTTTCCCGTTTCTCTCTTTTTTTGTCCCGCTTCTTTCTCTCTCTTTCCCGTTTCTCTTTTTCTCTGTTTTCTCTCTCTCCTCTCTCTTTCTTTTTCTTTCTCTCTTCCTCTTTTTCCCCTCTCTTCTTCTTTCTCTCTCTCTCTCTCTCTTTCCCGTTTCTTTTTTTGTCCCGCTTCTTTCTCTCTCTTTCCCGTTTCTCTTTTTCTCTGTTTTCTCTCTCTCCTCTCTCTTTCTTTTTCTTTCTCTCTTCCTCTTTTTGCCGTCTCTTCTTCTTTCTCTCTCTTTCCCGTTTCTCTCTTTTTTCTCCCTCTTCTTTCTCTCTCTTTCCCGTTTCTCTTTTTCTCTCTGTTTTCTCTCTCTCCTCTCTTTCTTTTTCTTTCTTCCTCTTTTTCCGTCTCTTCTTCTTTCTCTCTCTTTCCCGTTTCTCTCTTTTTTCTCCCTCTTCTTTCTCTCTCCCGTTTCTCTTTTTCTCTCTTTGTTTTCTCTCTCTCCTCTCTCTTTCTTTTTCTTTCTCTCTTCCTTTCTTTCATCTTTTTTCCTTTCTCTTTCTTTTCCTTTCGCTTTCTTCCTCTTTTTCCCCCTTTTCTCTATTTTCCCCTTTTCTCTTTTTCCCCCCTTTCTCTGCCTCTCTTTTTTCTCCTTTCTTGCATATTTTTTTTATTCAATATTTTAGCAGCAGTTAGGAACTAATACGATCTACAGTAGAACAAGGACAACGAAAAGGGGGAAAAAACCACGAAAAGGCTCCGTGCAATAAGAAAAAGAATAGAAGTAAAAAAAAAGAGAAAGATACAAAGAAGTGGCTTCTGATATTCTTCACACTAATTAATTATAAGTAGAATTATCCTTTAACATTCTCTCTCTCAAGTTACATCATGGCTTTCTTCTTTCTATAATCTATCTTGTTTAATTATCCAAACCATAAGCCACAAATTCTTTTCTTTTTTTTCTTTTTTATGCAAGAGTCTATTAGGGATTTTGGTCACCAACCCCACCCCAAAAAAAAGAATACAAATATTGTCCTTTTTTCTAATCAGGGAAATCAATTTGTCCACCTGGGCACGTTCTGTCAATTTCACCAACCAATGCTCCTTGGTAATGCCAAATCTTTCCCGTCAAACAGGTTTCTTAAGCACTAGCAATAAGACTCAAACCCGCTAGACCTGTTTGGCCAAGGTGGATGATGGATGTGCCTTTAAAAAGCAGAGCGCCAAGAATCTGTTTCCAGTTTTGGAAGGGTTACAGAAAGACCCACCTGGAGGCTTATATGGCTTGGACTCAAAGGAGCTATTGCTAGTTGTAAATCGAAGCTAGTAGGCCATTTCACGTAGTACACAGGGCTAGAAACTTGATTTTTTTTCCTTCTCCGAATACCTATAGTTCTCAACGTACAACTGGTCAATTAAGTGGCCAAAGTTAGGATGCCCCCCCCCTCCGGAAAGGTACTTGTGACCTTATTCTGAAGTTCTGAAAGTGTCTCTCCCCCCCCCCCATGGTCACTTGACTGCATTTTGGAAACTCAGCCAACTGGCCTGCATTTACAGGCATTTGCAATGTCCCATGGTCACCTGACTTAAGATTTACCACATTGCTCAAAACCAGCATTTACTTCTGGTTTTTGGCAAAAAAAACCACCCCAAAGCAAATAATGGGTTTACTTAATGACTGTGGCATTTGCTTAATTAACACTGCAAAAAGTCATAAAATTGGGTCAGTCACAGGATGACCTGCTTAATAATAATAATAATAATTACGAAATATCGCCACCTGGCCATCAAAACTCTGCGATTATGGATGAAACATGTAACAGTGATACCCATTGTCATCAGGGCACTGGGAACTATGTCCAAAAACTTTGCAAAATACATCAAGAAACTGCAGCTTCCTACAATAACTCCAGCAATGTTACAAAAAAAAACACCTGCGCTACTTGGAACATCTTACATTTTAAGGAGGTACCAGGTTGATATCTAGGATGCTGGCAGCAACCCATGTCAACCATCAGCGCCAATCAATTTGAATGTTCAGTTGACTGAGGTTCATGTTAATAATAATAATAATAATAATAATAATAATAATAATAATAATAATAATAATAATAATAATAATAATAATAATAATAGTTGGAAGGGACTTTGGAGGTCATCTAGTCCAACCCCCTGCTCATGCAGGAAACCCTATACCATTTCAGACAAATGTGACCATCATGACTCACAGCCATAATGGGCAGGCTGCATGCATTATGATCGTAAGTCAAGGACTATCTGTTCAGCTATGGCTCACAGTCCCAATTCCAATACAGCTGAGGTTGTACCTGCTTAGAAAACCTTGTAGCTGTCATAATGTAAATGCCATTAACAATTTTAGAAGTATGTTTTGAAAACTAGATTTATACACCTCCATCTGCACGAGAGGATTTTGTAATGATCTGTCTCAGATGGCAAGTGAGGTTTTCCCAAATGCCCCACAAATAAACTTGATATGACACTAAACTTGAGATGCCGTTCCTTCTTGAACAGTTTGGCCAAATGTTGCATTGTCACTGAGGGCCTATTTCTGAATGGTTAGCCAGTCTCCATTAAATGAAACACTAACCTTCAAAGGCCATCTACATTCTTCTTTTAAAAATACCATGGACCATAAACAACAAGCATACTTATTTATGGATTTTCTGTGGTGTCTAGCCAGGTTTTCATTGGACTTTTATTCCAATTTTCCTTTTCTCCCATCCACCTTTTTGAGGAGAGGCTGTCTTCTATTCTTCTACTTCATCCCATCATCCTTGTCAAAGTTACTATGCCATCAGCCTTTCAGCAGGATAAGAATGGAGAAAATGTAAACATGGAGTTGCATTCAGCAGAATAAGGAAGTGCAAACAGAAAGGAAATAAGCAGGCTTCAAAAATGTGCAGGACTTGAACTATGGCTGGATAAAAATTCTGTGCCTACTTTTCACCCTGCTCAGAGGCTGTCATCAGTTGGCTATGACGCTGTACCAATAGTATAAATTCAGATTTAGTTCCTAGAGGGGTTTATCTAAGGTAGCCTAGTGGTGAAAATGCTTGCCTCCAATTCAGAAGGTTGAGAGTTCAATCCTAGGTTGTAGCAGATGTTTCTCTCCTAGGGTGCAAAGTAAAAATATCTGCTGTGAACTCCATGTGGCATCAGGAAGGGCATCTTGCCAGTAAACCCTCAACTCCATCCAGTCATGCCCTGACTCTACCCCCAAATTTAGGGATTACAAGGTCATAAATTGGGAATTAAGTTTCTGGAAAGCTAGTTCCTGGTTGGTAACATTGTAGAACAACCTTATCTAAACATTAATATCTATGTACTTGTAAGAAGGAAGAGATTTTCTACTGCAGGAATACACAGGTAGTTCTCCACTTACAACCACAACTGGAACCAGAATTTTGGTCAGTAAGTGTTGTCATTTAGTAAATTGTGGTGATTATTAAATTTTATGACCACTTTTACGATGGCTATTAAGTGAATCATCGTTCAGGGAATCCTGTGGGCGTAAGCAAATCTGGCTTCCCAGTTGGCTTTTCTTGTTGGAAGCCAACTGGGAAGGTTGCAAATCACCATTTTAAATGTGAGCTGATTGCCAGACATCTGAATTGTGATCACATGACTGCAGGCGTGGTGCGAAAGTTGTAACTGTGAGGATGTGTTGTAAGTCACTTTTTCCGAAGCCATTGTAAGTTTGAATCATTGTTAAACGGTTGTAAGTTGAAGACTGCCTGTATATCTGAGTGGAAAACACCTCACAAAGCCTTCTTGAGACTGGGGCTTGTAATATGTGTTGGGCTATAACTCCCATCTCCTGGTCAAATAGCACAGTGAGGGATAGTAATATTTTAAATTCAACACATCTGGAGGACATTAAGCCAACAAGGGCTGGTGTGGAATCTCATTTCTTACCGCAGGAATCATTCAGAAGAAAGTCTGGCTCCGCACAAATGCTCATTTTGGTCATATCACTTCACAATGTGCTCGAATCTTAAAAGGTAGCTTTGAACAGACAGCCATTTTATTGCTCCACTGCCATTAGCTGGGTTGTCAGAACAGGCTAAACCAAACACAAACAAGCTATGATGGTGGGGCATGTTCATCATAAAATCATTCTACAAATAACACAGATTATTTAATTGTGTTGCTTGCCCCACTCCCAACCATGTGGAGAGTTTGTGGAATAAGTTGAAGTCAACTCTAGACTTAAGGAAGACTTACATTCCAGCTTCACCCAGACATATGAGCTTCCTACAAATACTTGCAAGTCAACTTTTTGTAGTCCAGCTTTTCCCAGTTTAACCCTCACACAATTTTCATCCTCTATGATCAATATAGGCCTATTTCATCCAGCCCAAATCTACAGCAAGCCCATTTTACAGGTTGTGATGAGGACTGAAGGAATGATGCTGCGTATGCCACCCCAAGCTTTTTGATAAAATATAAATATTTGTGTTTCTTCAAGACCAGCCAACCATGTTCGGTGTCTTAGGCTATCACTGATGTGTTACCAAACTATTTTAATTGTCTTCTCCTCTGCCTGGGGCAACTTTGGAATTAAAGTTCTTCTCAGGCCTGCCAGACATTGCCATAGGATAATTCCCAGGGAAATAACCTGAGAAGAACTTCATCAAGATACAGAAATGGGCAAACACTATTAAGGAAAGGCAGGCAAACTTCTGGTTATTCCCAGAACGACAGCTATGTTAATTAGTTTCAGCAAACACACATATACACCACTAGTCTTGTAGCAGCCTTAAATAGAGTAATTTGTGGGGCAAAACATTTTGTGGGTTGAACTTCATTTCAATCCCAGAAAGTTTAAACCAAGTGTGTTCAACCTTGGCAACTTTAAGACTTGTGGACTTTAACTCCACAGTGCTGGAATCCACAGGTCTTAAAAGTTGTCAAGGTTGGAGAGCCCTGGTTCAAACTATAAAGAGTTACCCTTGTGGTTTAAATCTGCTGCATTTGAAAGTCTCCCTATATATACCCCAAGATTAGATCTGCCATCATTTCTCAAGACTGACCCACAACAACCTGGACATGACAAATGGATCAGTGCCCAAAGCTAATACTTGCAACGGCAACATGCCGACTCCATGGGGGACAATTCAATGCTCTACAAAATTTTGTCACTTTCAAGGTGGGAACATGGATGGAGCAAAGGAATCCAAAGACCAGGTTTGTTCCAACTCTTGAGGTGGGGTCCCTTAACATTTTGTAGGAGTTGGTGATGAAAATATTCCATTAAATCCTGAAGTATGATTACTCTGTACTACATCTGCTAACTCCCTTTATTTAGTTGGGCTGCTCATGCTTTAGAAATTATTTGGAAGAGGTGCTCTGGACCTTGCCTCATTGTAGCCCTCCCTGTGCTGTTCTTTCAAGTAAATTGGAGGGGAAGAAATGGAGGCAGTGACAGTTTTTATTTTCCTGGGCTCCAAGGTCACTGCAGATGGGGACTGTAGTCAAGAAATTAAAAGACACTTGCTCCTCAGGAGGAAAGCCATGGCAAATCTAGACAGCACACTAAAAAGCAGAGACATCACCCTGCCAACAAAAGTGCATATAGTCAAGGCTATGGACTTCCCAGTAGCAATGTATGGATGTGAAAGTTGGACCATAAGAAAGGCTGAGCGCCAAAGAATTGAAGCCTTTGAACTATGGTGCTGGAGAAGACTCCTGCGAGTCCCTTGGACTGCAAGGTGATCAAACTGGTCAGTCCTAGAGGAGATCAACCCTGACCGCTCTTTAGAAGGCCAGAACTTGAAGTTGAAACTCAAATACTTTGGCCACCTAATGAGAATGAAGGACTCACTGGAGAAGAGCCTAATGCTGGGAAAGGTTGAAGGCAAGAGAAGAAGGGGACGACAGAGAATGAGGTGGCTGGATGGAGTCACTGAAGCAGTAGGTGTGAGCCTAAATGGACTCCAAGAGTTGGTAGAGGACAGGAAGGACTGGAGGAACGTTGTCCATGGGGTCGCTATGGGTCGGACATGACTTCGCAACTAACAACAACAATCCCATTGGGAGGGAAAGGGGTACTTTAAGGAATCTACTCATTAAGGTGAATGCAACTATGAAGGCAGGATCCTTGAATGAAGAGCAGAAAAGATTTAGTGCATCAGGTTCAATGCTTCTGAATTCTATTATTCAATTCTGGAAACTTAATGGTGGATATACAAATATGATAAATAGTTAATTGTCCTCTCAAAAGGCTACATTCAATGCAGTTGATAAAATGGACTAGGGTTTAATAAAAGCTTAGACAGTAGTTTTTAAGAGGGAAGATACAATTCTGTGCTACTTTACTGTAAAAAGCTTAGTCCTCTAGGAAAAAAATGTGTTACTCTTGTTACTGAGTTAGCTGAGTGTGTTAGGACAGGAAGAAGTCAGTTCTCAGGCAAGGAGTCCACTGAGAATTTGAACAGCCTGGTGGCTTCAGACAGAATAGCTGCCATGGGAGATATTATTGTTTAGACTGGCCATTTTTCAGAAAGCTAACTTAGTCATCCAAAATGCTACTTTGTGGAACCCAACGGCAATCTTTGAAATTAAGATGCCAGTACTATGCTTCCTAAACTTATTTTATTAAAAGAAAGCTTTTAAAACTTACATGGGTCATCCAGTCTCGGTAGACCAAGGGACGTGTCTGGAGGAGCATTGGCATCTATAATCTACTCCTACACTTACACCACAAATCATTTGTATAAATAAATGTTTAATGCTTTTCCTACACAAAATATGTAAATTTGACTTGGACCAGCCCGTACCAGAGAATGAGTCTGTTATGCTTCCTCCTGATATGGACGTCTGCCTTACTCAGAAATTCACATGTTTCTCAGAGAATTAGAGTTTTAATTAGAGGTTAATTAGCCCAGACTCCATCTCTACTATTCATGTCAGTCTCAATTCCTGCTGACTACAACTCCATGCAGTTGTTTTGGCAACATTTTTCAGAAGTGATTTGCTATTGATTTCTCGCTAGCGCTAAGAAGGAGTGACAGGACCAAAGTCACCCAGCTAGCTTTGTGCCTAAGGCGGGATCAGAACTCACATTTTCCATTTTTAAAAAAAACCTGATTCATTTAACCATTACACCAAACAGGTTCTAATTAATGTTTCTACCATTCCTGAAATGTCACTCATTCAGCTTCTAGGAGCCACTTGGTGTTATGACTGAGGCGCCAACCTAGAAACTGGGTGACTGAGAGTTCCAGTCCTGCCTTAGGCACAAAACCAACTGGGTGACCTTGGGCCAGTCCCTTTCTTTCAGCTCCAGAAGACGACAAGGGCAGAACATTTCCCAAAAGTTGTCAAGAAAAGTGTAGGGACTTGTCCAGGCAATTTCAGGGAATCAGCATTGATGTAAACACACACGCACACAAACAAAAGCTATAGGGACAATTGAGAATGCCAATATGTACAAAGTGCATTTTCCTCCTTGTAGAGTTAGCTTTCCTCCTCCATATACTGAAGTGGGGATAGATATGATGTTTTAAAAGATAACAAATCAGCAAGATTCATTAAGGTACTAAAATATTTTTTTTTATTTGTTAAATTTATTTGAAAATATTCTTTTATCCCCATCTTGCCATGGGGCTACTCTGGGTGACTTACAAAAATAACGTTAAATAATGAATAAATGAATAAATGATAAAAAATGTAAAATAATAGTAAAGAAATAAAACAAACAATGGAAGTACAAATAATGTAAAACTAAAAAGATGAGTGGAGGAGGAGCGGGTAGGTGGAGGTCAATTAATTATGGTTGTATTCAGGGCTTTTTTTTCTCATAGAACGCTCAGAACGGAGTTCCGGCACCTTTTTTGGATGGAACCTTGTAGGGTAGGCAAGGTGTGACATGTGTGAGTTCCGGCACCTTTTTCTTTTACAAAAAAAGCACTGGTCGTAATACACCCACACACACGTATTATATAAGGTCCAAACTCCAGCAGATTCTGTTCTCAACCTTTCTTGACGCCCTGATCAAAGTCAGAAACTCTCAAAAAGAGCCAGGCCTGGATTGGGAACACAAAAACCCCTCTATCCCATCCAATGAATGGAAGACTGATGGCCAGCAGCCACAACCTTTTAAAAACAACCCATCATTCATTTCCAGGCTTTTTCAGGAGAAAGAAGAAACGTGGAGTGGAAGACCGAAAGTGGCCCAGAAATTCTGGCCAGAGATATTGAACGAGGTGCGGCTTTCTCAAAACATCCTCCTATTTTACATAGTACAGTACTACTAGGAGGCACCGGCACGCAGAAAACAAGAGAAAGAAGAAAAGGATCCAGGCCAGGTTTTCCGAGGAGCTGAGAGGTTTCTGCCCATATTTCTCTGTTTACTCTATGGTTCAATTTAAGAGAAAATTGGGAGAGGGGAAGAAGCAAGGCGAGATTAGAGGGCGACACTAAAGCATGTATTTTGGGGGGTCCCGTTCTGTCCACCCTCCTCTTCTCGTTCTTTGACACCTGCCTGGGTTGCTTTGTTTAACAAGATGCTGTGCAGTTTCCTGTCTCACGCTGAAACCTTATTATTATTATTTATTAAATTTTTATACCGCCCTTCTCCCGAAGGACTCAGGACTATCTTAAAGCAGGGGCCTCCAAACTTGGCAACATCAAAGACTTGTGGACTTCAACTCCCAGAATTCCCCTGCCAGCCCATTCTCCAACGACCATGGTGATTCGCTTTAAGACTCAATGACTGACAGTCAAAATTCAGGGCGCCTTTGGGGTCGTAAGTTGAGGCCCACCTGTATATGCATCACAATGCATATTAAAAAGCATTGGGCTTTTGATCACATGGTCAAAACCTCCTGTTTATACTTGTTGGACTCCATTAGGGTTGTCCCAGGCTTCTGTTGTTAGAATCCACAGTTTGATATCCATTTAAAAGATTTTGAAGAATTCTGGCAGATGCCAGATGTGGAAGGAATAATATCACTGGAATGAAATCTTTTTGGAATAACCTACAGAATAATTAATCCCTCATTTTTCTTTTCTGGGCACAACCATTGTCTTAAGGTTGAAACATTTAAACTTACTTTTATATTTATACTACACTGTATCTGATCAGTCTCCATCAGGATAAGGGGAGTCTTTGCAACACTGTTGCTCCATGGGCTCATAACTAGATGTTTTAAAGCAGGTTTGCTTTAAAACATAACCTTGTAGTTACTAAGATTTGCCAGACTTCAACATTTCCTCCTCTGGGAAAAATTAATATATTTTTTTCCCTTCCACACACATTT